>NC_091663.1:20080000-21289166 GCF_042453785.1 Malus domestica
AACACCAAACGAAGGAACCCCAATCTCAACCACACCAATCAACCAACAATCAAAGAATTTAGAGAGAGAGAGAGGGATTGGGTGTACCTGAGAGAGAGAATTTGATCCAAGGTGATGGCCTGGACTTCAGAGTACAAGAGAGAGACCGACCAGAGACGGATGAGAGCAGCAGTGTCTCTTCGTGTGTATGTATATAGATTTATTATTATTATTATTATTATTATTAAAAGGGCCTAGAATAAAATAAAATAAAAATTGTAAATTAATACCAAGCTCATATTTTCCACGCATGTACTGATTTCGATTCGTAGCGATAATGAATCGTATGGTGGTTAAGGAAAATTTAAAATGATTTTGTAAGTCTTTTTAACTTCTAAAAGATTAAATTGATATGATGGAGCCATCGTAGTTAAGTCTGGTTTTAAAATAAAAATAAAAAGAAAGAGAGAATAATAAAAAAAGAGATAAATAAAAGGGTTTGTGAAAAGGAGGAGAGGAGACGAGAGGAATCTGATGGCGATGAAAAAGGCAAGAGATGAGTGCGGTGGACCCCACTCTGTCCAATACTCTCTTCCGCCTGCTTTCCACTTTCTTTCCTTAAATCGATCCAATCTATATTCTGTCTGACGCTCAATAGTATTTTCATTCCTTCATTATTCTTTCTTTCTTTCTTTCTTTCTTTCTTTCTTTCTTTCTTTCTTTCTTTCTTTCTTTCTTTCTTTTTATATATAAAAGCTAAATAATAAATAAACATTCCTTCCTATTTCCTAAAATTCCTATATGGAAAGATATGATGATGATGTTGACGAGGACGATGATAATGTTGACGATGATGATGACAATGATGATAATGTTGATGACGATGCGTGAAACCTAAGTTGCAAGAGTAGTGCAACTGTTGTTAGCTAACATAGTAAAAAATTGGATAGTATGAGTAATGCTACATTTATTATCTAGTTGTATACAATCTCTTTAATAGAGATAGAGTTCGTCAATGTATGTGAATCTCATTTCTATTAAAATGATGATATAAGTGATGGTACAAATAAATTGTAAGAAAAACATTTTTGGTATACAAGCGAAATTTCCTCTCCCTACTTCACTTCCTTGCATAATCACTTCTTTTTCCTCTCTTTGAAGAATCTATTTTTCAAGTTACATCTCATAGATCATCCTTGCAAAATATTTGAAGCATCTAATTGAGTTCAAAGAAATTGACAACACCATGTTATAAGCAACATTAAAATTTTATTGTGATATTTGAATAAGCAAATTGCTTCGGAATGAATTGTTTTATTGCAAGGGCAATCTATGAATAGAGATTGAAAAATAGATAGTTTGAATCGTTCAAATTCAATATGGTGTTAGTCCCACAATTAAACCCCATTATAAAAGAATTAGAGATCATTTCCATTAAAGACCCTATGTAGATATACACTAAGCAGACAATGTCTTGAGAGAAAATGAAACCTTTCCCCAGTTGACATTGACGAAGTCATCAACTTCCTCGATATTGATTTAACGACCCAATGAACTATTATCATCAATTAATGAATTAGAACTTCCTTCGATACTCCCTTTTAATGATGAAATTTATGGTTAGTCTCAAGGCTTCTACACGTCACGAGTTTCTAGTCGTACGTTATTACAACCAAAGCTAAGTAAAAATGCGGAGAATTTATTTAATTAGAATTATAATACAATACAATCATTTTCTAAAGGATAATGCTATTCACACACTTCTCAATTTTCGGTTGTCGATTTGAATGAATTGAAGAAGATCAATGGTAAAAAATTAACGTGGGTGTGTGGAAGTAAAAATAAATATGTGAATAACACTATCATTTCTAAATCAATACCCTTAATCACCTTACTAAGCTATGAGGAAGAAAAATTTATGGTTAGGTCTGTCTTCCGTTAAAAAATTTAAGCCCAGCATGGTGCACCAAAAACATCACTTATATAGTGTTCCCACTTAACCACCTACTACTAAGTGTACAGTTTTATTACAAAATATCTCGATGATATTAAAAGTGCAATCTCCATATAAATTGTATATTATTTTGTTATATTTTGGATATAGGACTCTATTTTTCAACATTCCTAAAATCTTATTTGGTACTTCAATCCAATATCTCATAATATCCTTCTTCTATTATTAGCAAAGGTTAGAAATTCTCTTATCAACACTAATATGTCTATATTTACATAAATTGAGGACCCCATCCAGGAATAGATCAAACACTATATTAAGAGTGATCATGTTGCATTATCTAATGAATAAAGATGTACGCGAAAGATAATTATGGTGTCTCTAGGACTAATTTACATTATTGCAAACTTTAAGGGTCCATTTGGTAATGTTTTATAAAACGATTTTTGAAAAAATGTTTTGTAAGACGAAAACAACAAATAGGATTTTTTTTTTCTTTCATTTTTATGATTTGAGAATGTGTCTGGTAGTTTAATCTGGGAATGATATTTTCGAATGACAACATTGAAAACACATTTGGTACCAATATCTAAAATGTAAAAAAAATAGATATAAATTTGTATTTGGTAGTAATGATGGTGATGGTTAAGATGAGTATTGTGTGGGGAGTTATGGTGATTGGAGTGATGGTAGTAATGGTGGGTATAGGTGATTGCAATAACGAGTAGGGGAAATGGTTGAGTGGTGGTGCTAGTGGTGCCAGCGACGACAGTGGTGATGACTGCAGTGGCTGCCATGGAGGCAGATGATTGTTGTATATTAACAATGTTTGTGACAGATGGTTGTGAAAATGGTGGTTGAGAGGTGGCTAGGATGATGATGACATAGATGGTGCTGGTAGTGTTGGCCATGGTGAGGGTAATGGGGTGGAGAATGTGGTGATGGTGGTGGGTCAGAGTTGGTGGTGGTGGTAGTTGCTAGGCCTGGCAATTCCTGACACGACCCGATAACCCGATAACCCGACACGACACGACACGAAATTAACAGGTACTCAGGTCAACACGATAATGAATCGGGTCATTATCGGGTAACCCGATAAGCACCTGTTAAGATAATGGGTTGATTCGGGTATACACGTGGGTAACACGATACACGATAAGAAGAATATTGATTTAATAATTTTATAACCCTAAAAAATACTATAATTATATATATATATATATATATATATTAAATTAACTATAATAATTATATATACTATAATAATTACACCCCCAAAATATTAACTATAATAATTATATATATAATTTTATATTAAATTTTATACCCCTAAAAACTATAATAATTATACTTACAAAATAAATAGATTTAAATCTACTTAATATATAATATATACCATTGACCTTTATGAGATATAAATTATACGATACTAATTTCAACGATCCAACCGTCAAACTTGTTTGTATATACTTCGAGATCGCATCATTAAAAAATCGCAAAAAACAAACATTCAGAGATCAAGTAACCAAACAAAACTTTTCGACGGTTATAAAATGAAAAATCACGATTTAACGGTTATTTTAACTCCGATTTTTATGATTTTTTATAGCTACGCTCCTTGACCCTATATGAATACAATGAATGAATTCGATCTTCAATTTAAAATATTTACATCAGTGGATACCACAAAATCTTATGTTATACTTAATAAAAGTATAAATAAACTCTTAAGTGTTAGTGAATCTATTATTTTGATGGGATACGCATTCTACGAAATTAGTTTCAACGATCCAACCGTCAAACTTGTTTGTATATACTTCAAGATCGCATACGCCAAAAATTGCAAAAAAAAACATTCAGAGATTAAGTAACCAAACAAAACTTTTCGACGATTATAAAACGAACAATCACGATTTAACGGTTATTTTAACTCCGATTTTGGTGATTTTTTACAGCTACACTCTTTGACCCTATATGAATACAATGAATGAATTCGATCTTCAATTTAAAATATTTACACTAGTGGATACCACAAAATCTTATGTTATACTTAATGAAAGTATGAATAAACTCTAAAATGTTAGTGAATCTATTGTTTTGATGGGATACGCATTCTACGAAACTAGTTTCAACAATCCAACCGTCAAACATGTTTGTATATACTTCGAGATCGCATACGCCAAAAATTGCAAAAAACAAACATTCAAAGATTAACTAACCGAACAAAACATTTCGACGATTATAAAACGAAAAATCACAATTTAACGGTTATTTTAACTCTGATTTTGATGATTTTTTATAGCTACACTCCTTGACCCTATATGAATACAATGAATGAATTCGATCTTCAATTTAAAATATTTACACTAGTTGATACAACAAAATCTTATGTCATACTTGATGAAAGTATGAATAAACCTCGTAAGTGTTAGTGAATCTATTGTTTTGATGGGATACGCATTCTATGAAATTAGTTTCAACGATCCAACCATCAAACATGTTTGTATATACTTCGAGATCGTATACACCAAAAATTACAAAAAACAAACATTCAGAGATCAAGTAACGGGACAAAACTTTTCGATGGTTATAAAAAGAAAAATCATGATTTAACGGTTATTTTAACTCCGATTTTGATGATTCTTTACAGCTACAGTCCTTGACCCTATCCGAATACAATGAATGAATTCGATCTTCAATTTAAATTATTTACACTAATGGATACCACAAAATCTTATGTTATACTTAATGAAATTATGAATAAACTCTTAAATGTTAGTGAATCTATTGTTTTGATGGGATACGCATTCTACGAAACTAGTTTCAACGATCCAACCGTCAAACATGTTTGTATATACTTCGAGATTGCACGCCAAAAATTGCAAAAAACAAACATTCAAAGATTAAGTAACGGGACAAAACTTTTCGACAGTTATAAAATGAAAAATCACGATTTAACGGTTATTTTAACTCCGATTTTGATGATTTTTTACAACTACACTCCTTGACCCTATATGAATACAATGAATGAATTCGATCTTCAATTTAAAATATTTACACTAGTGGATACCACAAAATCTTTTGTTTAAGTATGAATAAACTCTTAAGTGTTAGTGAATCTATTGTTTTGATGGGATATGCATTCTACGAAACTAGTTTCAACGATCCAACCGTCAAACATGTTTGTATATACTTCGAGATCGCATACACCAAAAATTGCAAAAAACAAACATTTAGAGATCAAGTAACGAGACAAAACTTTTCGACGGTTATAAAAAGAAAAATCACGATTTAACGGTTATTTTAACTTCGATTTTGATGGTTCTTTACAGCTACACTCTTTGACCCTATATGAATATAATGAATGAATTCGATCTTCAATTTAAAATATTTACACTAGTGGTTATACTTAATGAAATTATGAATTAACTCTTAAATTTTAGTGAATCTATTGTTTTGATGGGATACGCATTCTACGAAACTAGTTTCAACGATCCAACCGTCAAACATGTTTGTATATACTTTGAGATCACATACGCCAGAAATTGCAAAAAACAAACATATAGAGATCAAGTAACCAAACAAAACCTTTCGACGGTTATAAAAAGAACAATCACGATTTAACGGTTATTTTAACTCCGATTTTGATGATTTTTTATAGCTACACTCCTTGACCCTATATGAATACAATGAATGAATTCGATCTTCAATTTAAAATATTTACACTAGTGGATATACTTAATGGAAGTATGAATAAACTCTTAAGTGTTAATGAATCTATTGTTTTGATGGGATATGCATTCTACGAAACTAGTTTCAACGATCCAACCGTCAAACATGTTTGTATATACTTCGAGATCACATATGCCAAAAATTGCAAAAAACAAACATTCAGAGATTAAGTAACCGAACAAAACTTTTCGACGATTATAAAACGAAAAATCACGATTTAATAGTTATTTTAACTCCGATTTTGATGATTTTTTACAGCTACACTCCTTGACCCTATATGAATACAATGAATTAATTCGATCATCAATTTAAAATATTTACACTAGTGGTACGCTATACTTAATGAAAGTATGAATAAACTCTTAAGTGTTAGTGAATCTATTGTTTTGATGGGATACACATTCTACGAAACTAGTTTCAACGATCCAACCGTCAAACATGTTTGTATATACTTCAAGATCGCATATGCCAAAAATTGTAAAAAACAAACATTTAGAGATCAAGTAATGGGACAAAACTTTTCGACGGTTATATTTATGTGGCAAAGTGTGGTATGTGCAAATTTAAGAAAAAATATATTTTTCTTAACGAGTCATAACGGGTCAGGTCACTTTACCCATTGGGTAAAGTCACTCGACCTGTTAAGGACCTGTTAAGATAACAGGTATGACACGATACGACCCGTTAAGATAACAGGTGTTACATGAAAACGACACGAACACGACATACACGACCCGTTTGCCAGGCCCAGTAGCTGCAGTGGTGTACGGTGGAGGTGGTGATGGCCATTGTGGTTGTGGTGATGGCAGTGGATAATATGATAGTTATGATGGTGGGTGGGGGGGGGGGAGGTGCAGGTGGTAGTGGTGTCAGTTATGGCGATCATATGACAGTGGAGGTGGTGGTGGTGACCAGGGTGGCAAGGGTGGCAAGGGTGATGGCAGTGGAGGATATGGTGGTTGTGTTGGTGAGGTTATGGGAGTAGTGACATATGTGATTTTATTTTTTATTAAAGGAAAACTTTAGTTCTGGCCCCTAGTTCCATAAAATCTTAGATTGAAACTTTATTAGTTTGAATACCTTGATTGAAGGACAAAATGTTAAAAATTTCAGTATAGATTAAGAAAATTTAGTAGCAAAAAATGTTAAAAATCCTTCCTAAATTCATAAATAGTAAACCTGTAAACGGGTCGGGTTTATTGGATTTGGATCAGGTTTCACCCAACCCGTTAGGATAACAGGTTACTTTAACCCAACCAGTTAAGCTAACGGGGGTCATCCAAACTCAACCTGTTAAGCTAATGGGTCACCCGTTAACAATTTTTTTTTTTTAATACTTTTGCATCCCAATACAAATTACACATATTTTAATCAATATTTCAAGCATGAGGGTCCAACACATTTAGAAGTACCCATATAAATATAATAAAATCTTACAAAGAGTAGTCAATACGAATATTGTAACCCTTATAGAAGGAACTCATGAGATCAACTACATAGGTGAAAATGTAGGATTTTGGTTGGATTCTGCAACTTCGGTGTCTCCTCAACAACCCAGGATATCAACTCTAGTTCTGATCAGTGCCCTTCAAGATTCAATACCCAACTACCCAGATCACAAATTCACATGCAGATAATATCAGCTAACATACAAGTTAAAAAAAAAAAAAAAACAAATTGAAACAGAGGACTTTCAATCCCAGGAAACAACTTTTAAGAACAAAAGTATTCGGATAAATGGTCCCCGTGGTCATAAGGTATTCGGATGATAGCCCCTGTGGTAAAAAAATTCGGATTTAAACCCCTGTGGTCTAAATCTGTTAGGATTTATGCCCTTCTGTTAAATAATGCTGACGTGGCTGCCACATATATGCCACGTGGCTGCCAAATGTCTGCCACATGGCAAAAATAATAATTTTTAATTTTAAAAAAAAAAAACCTGAATTTTTACAAAAAAAAAAAAAAAAACCCAGATCTGCAAGAAGAAGAAGGAAAAGGGAGAGGGAGGAGGGTCGCGCGGGGAGAGGGCTCCGGCGAGGGGGGGAGCTGGTCTCCGGCGGGAAGAAGAAGAAGAAGAAGAAGAAGAAGAAGAAGAAGAAGAAGAAGAAGAAGAAGAAGAAGAAGAAGAAGAAGAAGAAGAAGAAGAAGAAGAAGAAGAAGGAAGTGGGAGAGGGAGGAGTCGCGCGGGGAGACCGGCGGGAAGAAGAAAAAGAAGGAAGAAGGAGAGGGAGGAGGGTCGTGCGGGGAGAGGGCTCCGGCGGGGGGGGAGCTAGTCTCCGGTAGGAAGAAGAAGAAGAAGAAGTCCGGCGGGGGGGGGGAGCTTCTGGGTATTTTCTTTTTTTTTTTTTTTGTAAAAATTCAGGTTTTAAAAAAAATTAAAAATTATTATTTTTGCCACGTGGCAGACATTTGGCAGCCACGTGGCATATATGTGGCAGCCACATCAACATTATTTAACAGAAGGGCATAAATCCTAACAGACTTAGACCATAGGGGTTTAAATCCTAACAGACTTAGACCACAGGGGTTTAAATCCGAATTTTTTTACCACAGGGGCTATCATCTGAATACCTTATGACCACGGGGACCATTTATCCGATTAGGCCTAGGTGCAAATGTAGGATTTTGGTTGGATTCTGCAACTTCGGTGTCTCCTCAACAACCCAGGATATCAACTCTAGTTCTGATCAGTGCCCTTCAAGATTCAATACCCAACTACCCAGATCACAAATTCACATGCAGATAATATCAGCTAACATACAAGTAAAAAAAAAAAATAAACAAATTGAAACAGAGGACTTTCAATCCCAGGAAACAACTTTTAAGAACAAAAACCACTAACTAAGATTAAAATTTCACATACAGAATTAAACCCAATTCATGAAACACAAAATATGATCAAAACCTCATGACATTCAAAGAACAAGGGGCTGCCATGGTAAACCCTCATTGGCTATTAAGCTAAGCATCAATATACAGTGGTCACATGAACAATTGAAAGGCAACCAGACAGTTAAATTACACATTTAATTGGAAAAACCAATCGAACCAACTTTATGTAAGAAAAAATATGAAGAAATAAGAGCAGAAAAAGTATAGTAAAAAGGCAAAGCTTAAGACATAATTTAAAATGGCAGAGAAACAGGAGAAACCAGAAGAAGCCATGAGTCATACAAGATCAAAGACAAAGTAGAGAGCAAGAGTGCTAGAGGAGATAGAAGCAAGGAAAACCAGACAACGGCAGAGAGCATGCGAGAGTGTGAGCCGGAGAGAGTGAGCCGGGTTTTTTTGGTTATGTCTATTGAAATTACACAAAAGTCCTCAATAATAGGTGTTAACAAGTGGCTAATGGGTTTGGCAGGTTGACACAAAATGACCCATTGTTTAATGGGTTCACCCGTTAGCAACCCGACCTGTTAAGCACTCATCCAAATACTAGTTTTAACGGGTTAGGTTAACATGTCGGGTCTAAATGTCAGGTCTACTAAATAGGAATTTTAATTATATTTTTTTCAAATTTGAACAGTGGAAAGATAAGATTTTTTTATTTATAAATAATGAATATTATAAATTAAAAAAGTGAATGGCTTTTACATAAAGCAAACAGGTATATTTTATGTAAAAAAATTGGTACATTTTACATATATATAACAAATTGGTACTTTCTTTTATAAAAAAATGGGTATATTATAAACAAATCATGAGGAATAGAATTCTTTTCAGATCCTCTTTGTGGGGATTCGGAAGATCAATCAATCATGCTCATTCATCATACATCGTATGGTTATAAATCATTTTAAATTTTAAATTTAAAATTAAATACAAATAGTACCTAACGAAAACTGACCGTACAATGTACAATGAATAAACACGATTAATTAATCCCCAGATCCCCACAAAGAGGATCCGGAGAGAATCCTTGTCCAAATCATGGGTACAAATAAAGGATAAAAAAAAATATAGGTACAAATAAAAGTTTAAAAATACGGGCATAGAAAGAAAAATTATTTATATCAATAGAAATTAAAACTAAAAAGATTGATAAATATTACAAAAATGGTTGTACATTAAAAATTGGTACAAATTAAAATTAGAAATATAGATACAATATTTAGCCATAACTATAGATATATCAAATTTAACTTTTCTAACACTAAGTGAATTTATTTGGAAATGGTTAAAAAATTTAAATATGCTAACCATACATATTTTATTATTGAAATAATGATGTGGATAAAAATCAAAGGTTTTCTTTTTGTCAAAAATTGAAAAGGAATAAGGTTTCATTCAATGAAATACCAAAAATGAGGAATGAGAACCCAATTTCTTCTTTATTACAACTCTGACTTTGTTTTGTAATGTATCATTTATTTAAAAACTGTTCTTGAAAAACTAGAGGAAACATCAATTGATGTTCTACAGAACTTATGCTAAATATTGTTTTATGTGTTTTTCATTTTCTGAGTTTATTTTCACGAAAAAGTATGTCAAACGCATTTTTCATCTGTTTTTAAATTTGCAAAATGAAAAAGTATTTTTCAGAACGTTAACAAACATGCCCTAAATTTTTTACATGTAAGTATACAAGATGTCTTGTGTGATCCCGTCCATTAAACTGATTCTCTATTGAACACCTATATATTCATAATCCTCATCTCATGGTCCTCATCATAGTGCCTTAATACAAATGACTTGGACCAATCATCCTCCCATTGAGTAGACATAATGAGTAGTAGTCTTCCCATGTTATACGGTCATGAACAACTTAACATATGTTAGTGGGGGACGAAGGTATCTTGTTCAGCTTTCTTGGACTAATTTCTCTCATGCTCATAGTTCATGGACTAATTGTTTGGATATAGTTACAAGAAACTATGTACCAAACAATTATCTTAAAATTTGACGAATTTTCAAACCAAACACGTGGATAATACAATTGAGATGACATAGAGCATGTGTGATCGTTAGGCTTCACACATAAGACAACATGCTCTGATTTCATACATGAAGTTGAGGTTTTATGCGCGAGACCTTTCCAATTGATCATCCACCAGATTCTCCCTAATGGCAGGGGCACTTTGATTTCACTAATTTTAAAACATCCATAAATATATGAAGAAAAAAAGAAAATAAAAAAGAAAATTTGATAAGACGCTGAGAGATAAAAACAAAATGCAATTTTAGTTTCTTATTGGTCAATTTTCACAAGGTCTAAACTACATGTTCCCTTTCTTTTGGGTCTCTTTTTTCATCCCTCTCTCACTCTTTTTTTTTTTTTTTTTTTTTTTTCCTAAACAAAATTGTTCTTTCCTATGTACAGGTTGCAATCCAGAGGACAGAAATGACTGAGATAAAACAGAGGCACCCTCTTCAGGCTTGCAGATAACTCCAATAAAAGATAGAGCCAGGGGCCAGGAGCCAGGAAAACCCTGAGCAAAAAACTGAGCAGCCGGCAGCGGCAGCCGCTGCCTCCTTCACAAGGCGTAAAATCCATCAACACATAACATACAGAAATCATCTCCTTTCTTTGCCTCCAAACCAGAAGCTGCAAACTGACTCCCGTAGTAAATCTGTCAGAATTGTCTTTCAAAATTGGAACGCCATCACTTCAATGTCGCTGTGGGATTGATTATAGGCATTACTTACTAGTAACTACCGGCTACTGGTGACTCCTCTCTTTCATGGCAGTGGCTCTCTCTTTGGCACGAAAGTCCTCCAAGCGACAGTATACTTCACTGAGCAACTGATCCAATTCCGGATGTTTCATTAGAGACTCTTTCTGATCCTGTTGTTGACGATAATGATGAAAAGCCCTGCATGTGCACAAGGAATTCAAATTTATACAAAGCCAGTTAAATGCAGAGTTTGGATGAGATGAGGATTACTACCAGATTGTCTAAAACTCAAACAGTATTCAGTTCAACAAAGTGATGCATGAATGTTACCTAATAAACATCTTCAATTCCATGAGTTCTAAATGAGAACATTAAATAATATAAGTGTTTATCATTAAGTTTAGCTATCGTTAAATGAAATGATCATAAATATAGGTGAACGCGGGCCTTCTGTAAATCATCAACACTTAAGGTCGTATTTTTTTGTATCATTGCCAATTTCTGCAATACCTACACAAGACTTGAAGTAATAAAACCTTCTGTGGCATCCATACTTCGTCCTTGATTGCTTCAATATGGTAAATCGAATTCTCGTATTTTGCTTCAGCCTATTTTGCAGTCAAGGATAGTACAACCTGGACAGTATTGATCTCAACCACGAGTTCAAACAATTCTTGATAATTCATCCTATTAGGCTAATATCCATTACCCTAGCTTCACAGCCCTCGATGAAATCGTCTACCTTCTGCTTCACAGTAAATCCAACTATCTTCTTCATATTGGTAGCTACACCAAATTACCAAGCAGAGTTCTTTAGGTGACCTTCCATTCTCTCAACCATAGCAGCCTTTCGATTTGTTCTCCAAGAGGATCCAATAACTAAACATAGAGGAGAGTGGTTTGCGAAAGCTTTATAAGTGGTTACAAACAGTGATAAGATGCATAATTAAATATGGAACACAGTGCAAAACTACTAGAAAAACTATAACAAGAATGAGAAAATGAGCATTGGGAATCGAGTATCGATGATATCCATATCAGTATTATGGCATTTTCTATGGTGCTCCGGACTTGTTAAACATTAGATCTTTGATAAACAACACAAAAATCAAGACCTAATGGTTAAAAAGCCCCAAGATGTAACGATTAAAAATCCCGGAGTATCTGATACTCCGGAAGACCATAAAAGTCTTGCAGTAACATACATAATTAATGGTACAGGGATCCAAAAAAAAACTCAGGAGGACCATAAATTATGAAAGAATCAACAGAACTATTCTGATCACATTAGCCTAATCAAACATTTAGGAAACCAAAATTCTACATCACAAGGTTTCAAGGAATTAATCAAAATCCTATCAACTGTAACAGAACACTATGGTCAATTTTCCAGTAGAAAATTCATTTTTTATTTATTTATATTCACTTTATTTCCATTTACTGTTGAATTCTTCTTTCGAATATAAAAAGAATTCTTAACCGAAAATGTTTCTAATAGGCTTACACAACATCAACCCAATGAAGGAAAAAAAAGCCCCAATCTGTTACATCATAAAGAAAAAGGAAGAATTATTACCAATATTTTTCCAGGCCATAGAGATTGCCTTTATGGTAAAAGTCAAGTGTGAGCTGTTCAAAGTCCTTGTACAAGTCCTCTCTAAAATCCTTCTCCAAACCATAACTAAAACAAGAAAACATGCACACACATAAACACACATATAGTACTAAATAACTGAAACCACAAGTTAAGCTGAGAATTCAAGAGGGGATTGCCAATATTAATAAAACGGGAAACGACCACAATTTTATCACTAACCTATAGAACCTGAAAAGGCACTCTACTCCATAATTATAACCAGCAGCAGCATCTTCAAGTGCGTACTTTCGGAACTCATCATACATTGAAGAGTTGAACATGTTTCTTAGAAAATAACACCAAAATCTATAGAGAGTATTCATTTCCTGCATGGGAACATTTCACCGTAAATAACTGCCAATCATGTAACTGGAATTTTTTATATGGGTATTGAAAAATGACTGCATAAAAACTAGATAATTTAATGTTAGATAAAATTGCATAACGAAGAGACGTGAAAATCCCATTTGTATACTTGAGGCAAGGACCAACAATTCTAGTGCATCCGAATGCGATAAAAAAAGTCCTCACTTTCTGATACTACAAATATAAAGCACTATAGATATAATATGAACCCCACAAATCCAGAACTTTATCCACCATCCATGCTTAATTGATCAATACTTTATATTTATTTTAAGAGAATTGTTATTGGCACTCCAAAATTCTCATTTTGCACTTCATACTTTCTATATTTAGGAAGAAAAATATGTTTGTGAGGAGTGCAAAACGATATTTTTGGAGTGTCAATAACAATTCCCTTATTTTAAGGGCCTAGTATATAATTGCAAACAGAAAGTGTTGTCACATACTCAGACAAACATAGAGATGCAACAATTAAGTGGAAGTGGGTACCAAATTTCGATGAGTATATTCAATAAATCAATTCAGATAAAAGACCACCTCACTGCAACCAATTCCCAACTTCTTCCTGTCATTCAGGCACCGCTTATGATACTTGAGGTACCTAAAAGGAATGGCAGCCATGTCAGCATATATGTATACACACACGCACAAGTGCGCACACACACATATCAATATATCTCTGTCTCTACCTATCACACACATACAAGAGTAAAAATTACATCCCTTACTTCTGCTGTTTAAAACCATTTTCTTCCAGAAGTTGATGACTTGGATGCTGAAATGGTGGAAAGGACTTTGGCACAGAACCCACTGGTGGACTACTGCCTGAGAGAAACCCATGAGGAGAGACACTCAATTTTGAAGGCCTTGGTCTGTAAATGAAAATTTTATATTTGTATTAGCTTCTTGGAATGATAAGAGCAAATATACTTAACATCACATAAGCTTAGTATTGCAGATATTGCCCTTGATTTTAAGTTTTATTAATTACAAGAGTCCTGCTCTCCTAAGGTCCTCATTTTGAGTCTGTGAGGACCACATGCATATTAGCCACACGATTATATTAGTTTAGATCCAAGGGCTTAAAATATTTGACAACTTAATAAAGCAAAACAAGAAAATGAGTTTTCTAATGGTTCATGGATTTTAAGTTGGTTTTGCTTTATTAGGTTGTCAAATATTTTAAGCCCTTAGATCTAAACTAATATAATCTTGTGCCTAACATGCATTTGGTCCTCACAAGTCCTCAAAATGAGGACCTAAGGAGAGCAGGACTGTAAATACAATTGCTCATCTCAGAAGCAAGATAGACAAACTTCTAAATCACTAGAAAGAATTACTCTACTGAAGAAAGAAATCCAAAACCAAAGTACCATCCATTTCAACTAACCCATGAGTTTCAGGAGGCGTGGAACTAAAGAAAAAGCCAACAGAGTTACTTGGTGGACTTTCTGATACAACTCCTAGATTGTTCCGACCAGTACCATAATTTCTAAAGTTGCTTGAGAAGAAACGCTGTCTAGGGGACGATTGATGATTTTGGGAGAGTCTATTTTGCTTCTTCCGTGAATTAGCACTTCCAGACTCTTCAATGCCAATACCACTGCCAGATATTTCACCAGGCTTTAATTTTGAAAAGCCTTTGGAAATGCTTGAAAATCTTGAGTTTGCATCTCTATTGTCATGGCTGGTGCTGTTCTTTTTACGGTTTGATCGCTTGGTTTTCAGTTCCTGCTAATTGAACATATGTTAAGAGCCAGGATAGTGAAGTACGGTAATTAACAAACTCCATGGGGATGTTCTGAACCTGCTCATAGAAGTAAAGCCCATCATTTATAGCAGACGCTAGCTCATTGGAAAGGGTTTTTGATTCTTTATCATCAGGTTTAGATCCTTCGCCTACTCTACTATTCTGCACAGAAAACAAAGAAATGGCTACTTATCAAAATGCTACATACATGAAATTAAAATCTCACTAAGTCGAAAAACTAATCAAACAAATACAAAAAGGACCTTTGCATGAAAAAAACAGTCTCAAGACACTTTTTGTTAGCAGCATACCTGGGTGACAATTACAAGTCTCTGGACATCCTGATCATTGACTACAATCTCATCATATTCATCATCAATCGTCCGGCCAACACTGTCATATGAACACATACAACAAGTAGTAAGCCACATGTATATTCAAATTCATGATCATAGTCTTGTAATGCTATTGAAGCAAGAGTAATTAGCCAGGATAAGCAAAAATTCTTAGGCACAATTTAAAAAGAAAGCTCAAGTTCAACCACTAATTTTGGTCCACCAACAAAAAAGAAAGAAATAAGCGAGGGAAATATACGAGCACTGGCACATAGCCACGTGAATAGAGATCACAAGGTTTCCAACACACAAGTTTTTCAAATGAATAACAGAACAAAAACAAAAGCATTTTAATTATAAAAAATTAAAAAAAAAAGAAAAAAAAAGAAAAAAAGAAGCCAACTACTAGGGAAATAGAATCTCACCACAAGCACACCCCAGTATCCAAACGGGGAAGAAAAACACATGGTGATTGGTGCCCCTTTCTCAATTTGTCTTTACAATGAGTTTAGATCTACTTGGAAGGATGGAACAATTGAAACGATATTTACATTCAATCAGGTAGTTTGCCCTACCTCAAATCATATTTAACCAATGTTGGGTCATTTTCTTCATCACTAGGTACCCCTGGAAATCCATTGGGGGCCCAAACCCATGGTGCTTATAGTTCTCATGGGTACGGGTGATTTTGTGCACATGGGGTTTCCCCACCTATTGCCCAAAGGGTGGAGTAAGGGTTTCCATAGAGATGCTAGTTTTGGTTTATTGAAACTGTAAAGTACCAAGAATTAAAGGAACTAGAAAGACATCGTGCATAAGTCGCATCAATCAAATGCAACAAAAAAAAGTTCCATACCTTCTAATAGGAGAACGATCATCCTTTATTATTTTCTGCTCAAGCTCTAGCTCTTCATCCAGCATAAATGTGTTTGCAAAATCATTAGACAGATGTCCAAGATTCTTCATATCCATATCTGAAGGCATGCCTTCAGGCCTATCATCATCATATCTTCCAGTTTCAATTCCCTCTGAGTGGTATGGGCGGTCTGAGCAATGATCCATTTTGGGATCCAAGGACTTGCAATTTGATTTGGAAGTCAACTTTTCATTTAAAGCACTATTATTATCAGAAGATGCTAGTGATCCACCATCAAATTGATTATCAGTGTCAGGTATGGTATTTGATGGCATGCACGACATCAAATTTTTTCCATCTGATAAAACTTCAACTTTTTCCTCATAAGTTTTCCTTCTATCATTGCTGGCATTATTCTCAGGAGCATTGATATACCTATCTTCAACTTGAACCAAGGGGGTTTGCGGCTTGGAAGTTAACATTGAGTCTGCAGAATCTGCAATCCACTTTGACCACTCATCACGTCTTCGTATCTTGTTAGCCTACAAAGACGAAACAAAACAAGTGCATGTCAGAGCAAAAGAAGCAATATATTTCAAAACCAGTCATAACTTGTCAGCATACCTGCCAATTTCTCTGAATAATTTGCATTGCTATGACAGATAACATAAGTGACACCAATCAAAGTCAAACGCAGCATCTCAAACAATAGAAAGGCACAAACTAGGAAGAAATAAAAGCAGAGTTACAATAAAAAATTATTAAACAAAGGTAATAAACTACCAATTCAAACTCCACGTCATTTCTATTTCTTTTTCACGGTTACAACACCGTAATAATTCTTTGATATGTAAGGAGAGTCTTCTCTAACCTACTGTGGTGTTGATGAGCAAATTATATCCACCACATGAATTATTAATGTATCAAGACATGAATCATGTCGATGCTTTCAAATGACCATCTCTTCAGATTTTAAGATCCAATCTTAATACAGATTTGCATCTAAATACATCATATCAATTATTTTCTTATGAAGACAACGACAGTCCTCATCTACACATCTTCACAGGCATAACTATAGACAGGAAAAAGAGAACCAAGAAGTATAAAAAGAACAAAAATTAAAACACAAAGAAAAACCTGAAATCAAATGAAGGGAAACATCTGCAACCTAAAAGGTGGTTGAATAGGAAAACTAGGAAAGGAAATTTTTTCAACAAAGACATTATATCTAGCCTGTTAATGGTAGGAGAAGAGAACTTAGACATTTTAGCCAGTTCAGAGAAATCAGACTAACTATGAATGTAAAGTTTTATTTAACTATGATATTGAAGGTTGGAAGAGGGACGAAGAGAAAGGAAAGAAAAGGTTGGATACTACAGTAGTTGAGAAAGAGAACAATGGACGGCAAAAACAGGTTGTTACTCCATAAAAAAATCTTACGACATGCTACATTAAAATAAGAGAAGAAAAAAGATTAACCTGCACTTCTACAGTAGTTGAGCCCAGCAGTGAGTCAAGGATAAATGCTATGTCTGTACACATTTTCTTAACCTGTAACACAAAATATCAAAAGATAGCTCATTTACATTATTGTAAGATACAAAACAGGAAGACAAATGAACTAATATAATAGATTACACAGCTGACCAAAAGCAAAACTGGTTCAGCATGTGTTACTTAGCTTCTGCAATGTCTACTATGGTACCACAACATACCCTTTTAAAGTCCGCAATGGTGGTTATTGGGACCCATCCTTGGTCATCCATCAACGAAATTAAGTAACGGTCATTCTTTAGATTTTCATCGCTGCCCCAAAGAGAGATTAAGAGTTAACTAATAAAAGAAATATTTTTGTTATCTATGCCATGTTTAAGAGAACACTCCCTCTCATTATGTGTGAAAAATCTGTCATATCCCTGACAAAGAGATAACTTAAATCTAGTGATAATTTTACCCTTACATACAGCAGCTAACAAATTAAGCAAAACAAAAAAGAAGAAATCACAGCTTGATTATATTTCAATTTATAATCATACATCCTAAACCAGATTAAATACCATCAGTTGAGTTATCTTATATACTTCCACCAATTTAGAAGACCTGAAGGCATACGATGTGTGAAGGACCTATATATATGAAATACTCATTTTCGTCTTAAAAGGTTGAAATCAGCTTAGAACAAGCACCATGTCCTCATACTGGAGGGTGTGGAAATTGTACAGACCAAAGTGAAATATGAACTATCAAATTCTTTCTTTTGGAATTTTAACTACTCTTAGCAGAGAGGGTTGAGAATGTGTGATTTCATAATTGACAAAACTTCCTTCCATGTGTTAAGACTTAACAATCACGCCATGAGGTATAACAAAGTTCAAAATGCTCATTAATGGGTTCTCTAATTAAAGCATTGGAATAACATATATTGATATTGAAAGCACGTTGGAGAGATAAGATCATCTTTAATCCTTTCGTATCACCCATTCTATTCTATTTCTTCCAGACTATTACATTTTGGTTTCTAAGTTTCTTTTCGTACCTTTCAATAAAAAGAAAAGATAAGAAATCTGTCAAGATAGTAAGATTCCTCTAAGAAAAACTAATTTTGATAATACATCTTTCTGATTGAATGAATACAGCATCTCATTAAACAACAAATGAATAGCATTTTTAGCTTCAATTTCTCCTATTAAGTTGTATAGTTTATCATAATTATGCTAAAGAGGAAAGTTTTCTCAACAGTGCAATGCAAACACATATATGCACTAGCTTGCAGGTGATGCACAAACACTGAATTTGGCCAGAAAAGAGTCTTTCTTAAACAAATTACCTGAAATAATACTCTATTTGCTTTATAATATTGTCCCTCAATGATAATGTATGTGTTTCTGAGGGTGGTAATGGAGCCCCCGGATTTAAAGGATGCGGCATAAAGCTAGGAGGATGAGGTCCCCTAATTGCGCCCAGTGGTGGAACTGGAAGATAGCATATGGGTGCAGGTCCTGTGTAATTGAGATAAATCATTGCGGGAAGAATCTAATACTGAACAACACATGTATACAAATAATACATATAATTCATAAATGGAGAATAAAGGAGCAGCAACCACTCGAGTATTACGAGAAATGGAAATAATACAAATAATACATGTATACAAATAATACATGATAATACATATAATTCATTCAAGATACTGATTTCTCCTTTTTCAGATAACTAAAATTCAAGTATAGTGCTGACACTGGAAATAGTCAAAAACCAAGGGAGAAATGGAAAATTGCATACAACAACAACAACAAAGTCTTATCCCACTAAGTGGGGTCGGCTGTATGAATCCAAATAGAAAATTGCATAGAAATAAAAAAAATATATATATATATAACTGAAATCAAAATAAGACAGCTCAGCACCGGTATGATAGAACTACCAGGAATGCTTGGGCCGACCATGAACCCTGGGGCTGGACCAAAAAACTGAGGTCTTAAGAAAGGGATAGGTCCAACACCCTGCTGCACAGGAATGTTCTCTCTGGGGTTAAATGCTCGCTGTTGATGCCAAGTATGATTCCAAGGGCCACCATGTTCGTGCATGTTGGGTCTTCTAGAAGAAAAATTGACACCATAAGCATTTGGATTACCTCGTGGCTGAGGTTGAACTGGTTGCACAAAATTTTGCACTGAGGTCTCACATCCAGATTTTGCAATATGATTTCCAACACTTGGATGTCCAGCGTATGGCTGGTAAGCATACCCAGAAGCCAGAATGTGGGGTTGTACCATGGTATGAAAAACAGGAGGAAGTGGTTGTTGATGGTAGGGTACGGGTACTGGAAAAGGAGGTGCAGCTTTTGGGTTGTGCCTAGGGCCTTTTTGGTGATGTGATGATGAATGCTTGTGTGAAGCGTTGGAGTTTCCAGACCCATTCGACTTCTGCTGCATGACTAATCCCTGCATGACCAAGCAGAACATATAAAAGCAAAAACAGTTAGCAACCAGATGAACTGAAGTAGCATGTATCTTTCTTTTCATTTCCTTTTTTCAAAGAACAAGGTAGTAATTTCGATGGTCAGATCACAGGACCTAGCATTAAAAATTCCAAATAACCCCCCTCCAAATGCTATTAATCAATTTTTTTGTCTCTCAAAGAATTATTGCTAGACATGTGAACAACAGGACCAAAATAACAACAGGTCCAACTTTCCTATTACAGTCCCTTGACAAGTTGTAAAATAACTTTACGAGAGAAGGACTCTCTAGTGCCAAAACAAAATGGAAACAATAACCAAGAAGCAAGACATTCTTCATTGGTATATTATTCAAATTTCCCTCAAATTACCCAACAGATATAATTCAGTGTCAAAAGAGATCAAGGCATTCCTAACATAACACAAGAATTATATTCTAATAAAATTAACCAGGAATGGCAGAAGAGAAAGAGAGAGAGAGAGAGAGAGAGAGAGAGAGAGAGAGAGAGAGATTAGTGCATAGTGAGCCGGTTTGGTAGTGGAAAACAAATAATTTTCTGATATAGCTCTCTTGGTAACAAAATGCTGAAAACAAAGCAAAATTCATATTTAGCAGTCTGCTTAGAGGAACTTTTTTCGAGAGAATTCCACAACGTGACCATTTCAGATACATGGTTTAAACACATGTACGTGTGCAAGACATGTACAATTATTAAACAATATTGCATACCTACATATACATTTCAGATGTGTATAGAACAGCAATCTTCTAATTCCCTCCGGCCCCTTCATTTTTTTTCTTTTCAACCTCATTCAGATCAGGTGGTTAGATAAACTTATATCTAGGAAACTTTGTTTCTTATAAAAAGAAAAAAAAGAAAAAGAATAAAAAAACAAAAGACTATGCTCTCCAATTAGTAATCTTTTATTTAAAGTTATACTATTCTTTCGATGGATGCTCGGGCAAAAGCAGCAGCGGCGAGTACAGCTGCATCAGGCTCCACAGGAATAATTGGAGGCCTCCTCCATACTATGAGGATTTCCAAAACAATTTGATAGTTTAATAAGTTAATTATTCAAATCTCTTCTCGGAAAGTAAAGATTGAAGAGTTAGCAATGCATGTTCCGTACATTATAATTTTACACATTTCCAACAAGTACCAAACAGTTTCCCTGGAATTACCTGCACAGGCGCGGGCAGGGTAGACGGCTGCGCAGCTGGTGGCTTTGCGGCAGCATCCAAACTCTTGGGCCTTTGGGCTTGGGCCAGAGCAGGCCAGGACTCAGCGGCCATGACGGAAGATTCGAGGGAGACCGGAGTCTTCCATGGGGACTTGGGCCCGCCGCCATTGACATTGAGGTCCCTCTGGTCATCCCTAACCTCATTCTCAGCCATCACCATCACTCCCTCCGATCTCACCAAAACAAAATTCCTTTTCTTTGCTTTGCTTTCCTTTCCTTTCAATAGATTATAGATTATCGATAGAGGGTGACAAGAGAGACGACAGTGTCACTGTGTCAGTGGCAAAGGTGTAAAATTGAGGCCAAGGGACTCGCTTGGGCAGGAATATCAAGATCTTGGAGGGCTACTGGGAGGAGCTGCGGGGTTTTGTACTGTTTCATTCCGACATGGGTTTGGTGGGAGTTAGGGTTTTAAGGGGAGAAGAGCGAGAGAGAGAGAGTTTGAGCGAGCAAGAAAGAGAGAGGGATTGACAGTTGCGGTTGCGAACGCCAACGAAAGCAAGTGCGCGCAAGGTTTGGGCTCCTTTTATATGAGGATTTATTGATGCCCGAGTCAAAGGGTGTTTGTCTATTTGACAGCCTGACTGACCGACCACTGTTTGGTTACTTCCACTTCCAGATTGCTATATATGAAACGTACAAGTTTCATTTTTAACGTTTTTCGTAGAGATATCACTTAGTACTACGGTTTAGTATTCCTATTCATTCGTAAGTGAGAGATATTACGTTCGATTCTCGCTAAAGGCGAATTTGAACTACATTATTACTAACTCACTGTAAGGTTGACCCCATCCCTCCCCCTTAGTGTATATAATATTGTTTGTTCAAAAAAAAAAAAAAAAAAAAACATTACTTGTGGAGAGTAGGAGTGTAGAGCGGCTTAATTCAGTTCGAGTTCGACTCGTGTTCAATTTGTTCTTCTTTTGTTATTCGGTTTGCGATTAAGTTTGAGTTAAGCTCAAATAAATCTACACATTATTTTAAACAAAGAAAGTTTGAGCTTTGTGTATACTCGGCGTGTTAAGCTCATAAATGTTTATACAAGAGAGGTTGAATTTAGCTTAACTTGGACTCTTTCATCGAAGTTTACTCAAAAAGCTCTTTTATAAGAAAGAAATGTATTACAACAAAAAGCTCTAAGGCAACCACCACCCATAAAGTCAATACCTAGCTTGATGAATCTCTAGCTTAATGGAACGAATTCATTTGCAACGATGTCAAATGTAATGTTCTAGATTTGCCAAAGCATCGCCTATGAAGGTAGCCCGTTATGTCAAATATGTTGAAGCTAATGCCATCAAACTTTCGAAGGCCTCTAATGTTGGAGAACAAGTTTTCAAACGTCAAAGGATCTTGAGAAGGGAGTTGATAGCCCATCTAAGAGGGTTTGTTCTTCACCCAGGACTGTATCAATTATTCCCATACTTAGATCAATCACCTCTTAAAGCGCTGCTTTGTTTTCACAATGTTGATCACCATGATGAAGGGCCTTCAATCTCTGTCATGGAGCGGAATACACCCTTTAAGATTTGTGGTTGAATCTAACTCTTAGATGGTTTACATACCCCTCTCCATGAGAATAAACCGTCGTAGTTCAACTCTTAGAACTAAGGTATGTGATGGATCAAAAACAAGAGTGAAAGGCTAGTACACTCTTGCTCAAAGGTGGAAGCGGCGGTGAACCGCATCCTCTATCGGCAAAATCGGCTACCTTCCGTACACTTTGGGACTTCGTAGCAGGTATAGAAGTTATTCTTCATGTTGAGCTACATGCTTGTAAAATTTGGTTGACATCGAAAAACTGGGTTTCAGTTTGTCGAAAATCATTGTACGAGACGATGCTTAAGAAAAATTTGGTGATTTGGATTTTGAACAGCAAGATGTTCTCAATCTCGTGAGCCTATATCCAAGGTTCGTTTGTTGAGATTCGATGAGATGATTCAATTATTCAATTTTTAAGTTAATTGTATGGCTGTTTTTTGTAATTAACAATAACCTGACCTGTTGGATTGTCGTGAAATTCAAATAGGATATCATTAAGGCTTGATGGAGCTTAGTGTGTGTACTTTTCAAGTGCAAATATAAGGATAATATAATGGCAAAAGTAAGGGTGTTGAACCACATGGACTTATGTGAACTCTAAGTAAGCAATGAAAATGAAAACTAAATTTAGATTTTTATTTTGAAAGCTAAAGTAACTTATAATGCAAGACAAGATAAAGATGAATGATAGATTGATTCAGAAATGATGGGAACGGAACTAGGGATACCGATTTCACCATTACAAGTCAATTCCATGAAAACTAAGTCAAAACGCATTCAACTCTCCAATCTGTAACTACGGTTCGTTTTACTTATTTATGATCATCCATCTTGATGTGTGGTTGTGATCAAGTACTCATAATTTGCAACCTAGTTGTGATGTTCAACTTAGATTAGCAAGTAAGAATCCATTAAGAACAAGAAAACTTCAAAGAACCAAAGAAATCATATGGCAGAATGTATGTATAGCAGTTTTTTCATTCATTCACATGTCCACCAAGATTAAGCATGATGCGTACTATAACCTTGATCAAATAATTCAAAAGCAGCCCTAATGGTGATCAAACATTATGATCAACAAACAAATTATATTATAAAATCAATGAATGAAATAAGAACACAGATTGGTAATTTGAATACTTTAACTTAATAACATAGAGTAGGTTTGCAAGGCTACATCGAAATCCCCAGCTATGAACTTAATTACACAACATGATTACAGAATATATAAATATCAAGAACAACATGAGTGAAACTAAAGTTCATAGAAGAAAACCCCTTGAAGCAATTCTGATGTTAAAATTCTGCAAGAACAGCACGGCTGCGTGGTTTCTTCAGTGGCAGCGGATGGTGAAAGGAAATAGGGTTTTGTTTTTGGAAGAAAGGCCAAAGAAAGAGAAAAGAGATAGCTAGGGGCGACCCTAAGGGGGGCTTATGAAAAAGTGATATGAAACCCTAGTATTGATTGTTGGAAATGTGCCCTAAAACCAATCATATGATGATACTATACGGACATTTCACAAGTTAAACTAATGTAGTTTAAATATAAAGGGCAAAGATTATTGTTTTAAGCCGTCTCATATAAATGTTATATGCTTAAACGATAAGTCCAATGAATATGTGATTGGAAGAATGCAATCTAAAGAAGTTAGATTCATGAGACCATTCTTTTGTATACATATCCTAAACGTTCCTGATCATAGGATTGCCAATTGGGCATTAACAGTCTGTTAAGATCAGTACGTGCTGTGTCTTCTCTCAGGGAGAGTGACTAGTCTCGAGTCATTGGTGTGTGTGACATCAAGACAAGTACGTAGGTGCTCAATAGAGAATGAGTTCACTGAACACGATCAACGAAGAGTTCTCATATTCATGTCACATGAGAACTCATGGTTGAGATAATGCAAAGTAGTCCTTTGACCTGAGGCATCATAGTTGTCTTGTGGTTAAGTCCTTGATCTTTGATTATGTCAAAAGTCACTCCAAAATGAGGGTGTCCACGGCATAGTTGGGGTTAAGCCACTTAGCCATGGAGGTAAGTGAATACGCAACAAGGGATCTCTAACCTTCAAACTGTTTGAGGGAGAATACTTTATGATATGATTAAGAATCTTTGGCCAGAGTATGAATGAGATTTAGGAAGTCGTTCCAAATCACATTCAAGGTAATCATATAAGCACACGAATCACATTGGATAATAGACATGAATAAACTATCAAACCAAACAATGTGGTCAAGAGTATTGTATTAGAGAAAGACCGTATTGCATTTGTAATCCTAAACTGAATAGGTTCTCCACCTCTTCTGGTTAGCTTGGGTAACCATGATATGCTGCTAGGTGTCACTCATGGTTTGTAGAAGCGCTAAACGTGTATAATCACTAAAGGGAGAATTGAAAGTAAGTTTCAATTCACAATCGATTTGAAATGGTTTTAATTGCCCACTGCCTCGCTAAAAGGAACCTAATGGATCGTACACCGTGTAAGGTGGAGATTGAAGAAACAATGGAGATGAGTAAGAATAATTAAATGGTTTAATTGTTTATGGCAAGGATTAATTAATATGTTAATTAATCAAACGAACAAGTTCGTTAAAGACCTCGGGATAGTTTTGGACCTTAAGGCCCAATGGGCTTCGAACGTCAAGCCCATTGACTTAAGTTGTATGACAATTTAATGAATAAAGATTCACAAGGGCCCAAAAGCCCAAATCCCTTTTGTGGCCGGCCATTTGATATGAATTAGGGTTTTTGGTTCTTTAGGTCACTTAAAGAAGTGACTATATAAAGAACTTTATAGCCAAAATTCATTAAGGGTTTCTTTTGGAGAAAATTGGAGAGAACATGTCTCTCCCTTTCTCTTTAAAGAGGCCGGCCCCCTTGGAGGGATTAGCTAGTAATCTTTCTCCTCCAAGGTCACTCATTTCTTCATCAATCTTACCTTGGTGTGGAGACTTAGAGGTTCTCTATTTTGGGAACTTGGAGAACCATTTCATCCATCCAAATCCATAGATCTAAGATGTAAGGAATGAAGGCCCTCTCTTTGGGTGATTAGCCCTTGCTTATGCAAAGAGGAATCTACAAAGGTATAATTTCTCAACTCACTTTGATTTGAGTTGAGTCTTGGTTCACCAATCTACTAGGCTTTGAATTTCATGGTTAATGTTTTGTTTTTAAGTGCATGCAAGCATGATTCCGCCTTTAATTGTTAATTGCATGCTTATAGATGTTGCTTAAATGAACATGTGTTTCACAAAACTTCCTTCATTGATATGCTAAATAGGGCTACAGCTGATTGCAAAGTGATCCCAACCATCAAGCCAAGGTTTTGAATCTTTTTTCTTATTTGGCTCTTCCAAATCATGCTAGATAATCCAATTCCTTTCCCATTATGCTTCTGGTCTTCTAACAAGCCATATTCGTCTTGGATTCTTTATTTGGACTTCAAAACAAGTAACAACTTTATTTAGGCTCCAAAACAAGTCACTAAACTTCTCTCCACGTTTGAATAAGGGTTAGCTCCAAAAATGGCATGTTTTTACTTCTTTTGCCTTCAAATTGATCCAAAAGTACATGTAACTGCACACTAACACAAAATAAGGTAAAATGCAACTAGTTTAACTCAAAAACATCACAAAGAGGCTAGAAATGGATGGTATAATGCATGAAATATATGAGTTATCATTTAGCTTAGTTGGCTCATCATGATGACATGTCGTTCCTAATTGATGTGCGTCTCGATTACATACTCCTCGTTTTTTGTGTCAGTTCTGCTATGTTTTCTAAATGGAGTTTAGTGTACTATATTGGGTTCTATCAAAGCATTTTTGGCTCATTAGGGATATGTGACGTCCCAGTGACATGCACATTGTTTTGCATGACGATAGGTGATTTTAATATTATGTGATAAACTATTTGACTATGAATATTCCCTTGTTATTTAATTTGCGTGTATAGCATGAATTTACTAATGTGATTGTTACCCAATCATCGTTCTATTTTATGAAATGATATAAATATATATTTTTGAAATGATTAAGAACTGAGAGGGTAGTAGAGAACTGTTATTTTTGTATATTATTATTGTCATAAGCCATGAGTACATCTGGGACATATATTATATTTAGAGTAAATTGTAGCTATGGTCCTTTAACTTTAACTCAATTAGAGCAATGGTCCCTTAACTAAAAATCCATTACCATTGGTCCCTCAACTTATCAAAACGTGCAGCTATGGTTCCTAAACTAAAAATACATACCATTGGCCCCTCAACTTTAATTCAACTAGAGAAATGATCCCTTAAATTTAACCCAATTGTAACAATGGTTCTTCCAACATAACTCGTTTTGACAAAAAATTTTGACGTAGTTGACGAAAATGACCATAATTACACACTTTGATGAGTTAAGGGATCCTAATTATATAAATGGTTATTCCAACATAACTTATTTTGACGAAATTGATGAAAATGACTATAGCTACACATTTTGATAAGTTGAGGGACCAATAGTAATAGATTTTTAGTTGAGGGACCATTGCTCCAATTTGATTAAAGTTGAGGGACCATTGCTACAATTTACTCTTATATTTATTATTACTATCAATCATGAGTATATATGGTGCAAATATTATATTATTATTACTCAGCCATGAGTATATCTGTAGCATATATTATATTGTTATTACTGTCAGCCATAAGCATATCTGAGGTATATATTATATTTATTATATATGAAATAGGTGATTGAATGCGTGTGTGCATCAACCATGAAAAGACAATTGAATGATGTGTGCATTCAATTGATATTTATGAGTGAGGATTATCTTATATGTCACACCCCGATCCCGATATACATTCAGGATCGACAAGTGACATCACCATGTACCCGTACATCTATCATGCCTCACCTTCGAGACATGGACAAAACACAACTCAAGGTCCAATAGCGTAGTAATTTTTCGTTTACTTTATGGCTGCATCTAACGTCCATGTGAGACTGCCTACGTAACCTCAAATGGGATCAAGCCATTCGTAATTTGCCATTCACTACATTTCGACATTTATCACAGTATGTTCTTGCAGAAAGGCATAGCATTCCTCAATCAATTATTGGAACTCGACAAACAAGAATTACTAGATTCAAAACTACTAACGAACGCATATGACATCCAAGATTTCCATGTCATCAATCATATAATTCGCCAGGTTTTCAACACAATACCACAATTCATAGCATGTAACATATTAAAGAACCAATAAAGCACAATATCATTCTTTAGCCATATTGATCAACTAATCTGATCATAATAATAACAATCATATACATACCTTATAAATTCATAACAACTTACCAGAAGTCCCGAATAGATACGATTCTGGATCACTCAACGGAATAGAGGTGAAGTAGGGTACGGACCACTCAACGGAGTTTCGTTCTAGAATGCATATGGTTCCCCAATATGGATTAACTAGGCAGAACCATAGGCATCCATCTAATAGCGTGATCCCCCAATGTGGATTAACCAGGCGGAACCTTAGGCAATCATCTGATAGTATGGTGCCCTCAATGCAGATTAACCAGGCGGGACCATGTATAGGAGTAGACAGAGTAGGCAGTGACCCCCTCCCCAAAATGCGAACTAACCAGGCAGGGTCAACTCTATGGTGTGCGTAATCCCCCAATGCGGATTAACAAGGCAGGGGCATCCCTAGAGTGTACGTGGTCCCCTAATGTAGATTAACTAGGCGGAACCATAGACATCTCTCTAATAATGTGGTTCCCCAATCTGGATTAACCAAGCGGAACCACTTATGGGAATCATGTAATCAAGTAGGCAGTGACACGCCCCGATCACGATATTCCTCGAATACCAGGATAGGCACGTGCTGGCTGACACCTGAGGGTGACGAAAGCCATTTATTGAGTGCAAATGCTGAGAATAAAGGAATAAATAAGACTTAAAAATATAAAAGAATAAAGAATATGCATTTAAGGAATGTGTTTAGAGCATACAACTAACTAGAACACTAAAAGAAATAATATAAAAATTTAGTTAACAAAGGAGTAGGTCCTACACCGAGAGGACTCGAAGATGCCGATGCGGAAGTGCCTGGACATCGAGATTGTATGCCTAGATTCCAAGACCTGAATGGGGGCGCAAAACAAAGGTGAGTGGACTAAGTTCCTATATACAATAATAATAATAGTTATCAAGATACTAACCCCCACAGTTTATATAAAGAAAACTACTAGCATAAAAAGTGATAGGTTTACTGACAACCCTAGCAACC
Source organism: Malus domestica (assembly GCF_042453785.1). Classification (NCBI taxonomy): domain Eukaryota; kingdom Viridiplantae; phylum Streptophyta; class Magnoliopsida; order Rosales; family Rosaceae; genus Malus; species Malus domestica. The sequence goes on from NC_091663.1 coordinate 20,109,262, forward strand.
AAAAACATCTCAATAGACATATCGCGAAAATCAAAACATCAATCGTTTCACAGATCATCTCGTAATCGCAGTGTGCTGCCAGTAAGATCACTGATTAAATATAACTCCCGGCCCTATGCTAGCACTGTGGTCTCTGCGCCCGTAGCCAGAGATTACCAACTCCCGGCCCAATGCTTGCTTCATGTCCCTCAACCCGTGGCTAGGGATTATTTCTCTCGGCCTATCTACCAACACCAGATCCTTGCCCCAGGCGGCATAGTGTCCACTAGGTACGCACAAATAGTTACGTGATGAGTAGATTTTATATTATATATTTTACCCTAATCTTAGTATATTTTGGTTAATATTTTGGAAGAATTGTGATGCTTTGAATTATATTTTCAATATAGGACTTTCGACTTCCTCTGGAGTAAAACAGGACCAAATGGACAAATTTTGGAGTAATTCCAGTTGGAGGATGTTTGTGAGTCACTTAGCTTGATCGTATCAAAATATTGGGATTTTTCCACCAAGCGGTTATTTTCTGGCGATAAAATAAAGGAGCAGTGCGCGGTGCTGGAAAATGACGTTTATGGGCTTAAATTGTATTTTTGGAGCCCAAGATGACCTCGGATGGTTTCGTGGTATTCTGGAGAAGTGTTCAGAATATTCCAAACATTAAATCCAGCTATATTGGGTCAGTTTTGGAGTAGCTTATGGGTCCAAAACGTGGCTGTTCAGATTTTAGGTGAATTTTACCATTTAATTTAGGGTTATGTTTCCTATTTTATTTGATTATTAATTTTAGTTTCCTAGGGGGAATAAATGACCTGTTTTTAGGGTTTGTGTGGTGGCTTAGCTGATATATGGCTTGGCCGTCTACAATTTTTTCTCTATGCTTTATTTTATGCAATTTTGGAGACAGAGAGAATTGCTAGGGTTTTGGAGATTTTCTACTAGAAGGTGTTTTCAATCCTTTTCTTAATAATATTTTCTAAGATTTCAATTATGAATATGCGTAACTAATTTCTTTTGCTAGGGCGAAGCCTTGAGCCTTAGCATGAATATGTAATTTTTATTTAATTGCTTATGATTGATTGCATGCATACTTTGAATTGTTAATCACCAGGATAAAAACTATCTAATTGTCTTAATGCCTGATCACCATTAGGATCTTTAGAAAAGTAATTTGATGCAATTTTGGTCAGAAGGTTCCCTGAAATTGATGCTGGCTTCTTGTGATTAATAATTGTAATTTCACTTAGGATGAACACCACGTCTTAAGGATTGCATGTTTTTTCAAAGGGTTTTCATAAAGCATAATGAGTCTTTCATGTTCAGATTTGATCCGAACGTCCGGACGGGTTGCAAGTTAGATATATGTTCTATGTTGGAGGTTCCAAGTAGAACATAAATTAGAAAAACCTAACCTTCAAAATGGCATGTGTAGATCATAAGTAATTGGTAAAAGTTCATAGGATTGCTAGGTGATGGTGGAACCCTAGTGCTTTCTTAATTTGATTTCTCTCAAAACTGTTTTCTTTTCCCTCTAGTTTTAATATTGCAGATTGTCTTATTTTTATTAGTTAATTTTGTTTTATTAAATTAGGCCATAAAAATCTATCATCTCAATTTCTACTTTACAATAATTAATTGGAATTTGGTTACCTTCGAATTAATTAGTAATCCCTGTGGAGAACGACCTTGCGAGATTCGTTTATACTACAATAACCTTGTAATTCTTGCAAGTATTATAGGAGTTTTTATCCTGTTCACATAAGTAGTAAAATCCCTATCATTACGCCTCTCATAAATAACCACTTCATAGTATAAAGTCATCCATCGTCTATACTATAAAGAGAGGTTTCTAAAATATGTTCTAGCATCCTATTGTCATCCATCAGATCGTCTACCAGTTCATGGTTTTTATAGAAAATACGATATATCAAACTATAGCTTAATATAGGCTAATAATTAATTCCTCACAAAAAACGAGACGATAAACAACATATTCCATAAACATGCTTAACATAAAATCAGTTCATAAACTCGTAAGGCATGCATTTCATTTATGCAAATAAACTATAAAATTATGTAAATTTTAGAAGGGGTCCACTTACAGTACTCCGTAGCAGCAGAATTGTGCGGAAGAGGATTAGGGAAATCCCCACTAGCAACTTCACCTAAGCACAAAATTGTACAATGTATCAAACTACCCAACTATAGAATTTCAAGAAATGGAAATGGGTTTTGGGTTTGGATCCAGATTAGGGTTTAGGTTTAGGTTAAATAGGGCTAGGACCTATTGGGTTTTGGGTTTGAATAGTTTAAGAACAAAATGGGTGGATTGGGCTTGAGCCCAAACCCACACAAAACACACATACACACGCTAGCACATGCACATGCACGACACAACACACACACACACGGCACAACACACACATACACACGTGCACCATACACACTCACACGCACTCACCATACACGCACACACCCACACGGACACACACACACACCACACCCAAACATTCAACCCACATACACTCGGCCCAGGCCTAATAGCCAAAGGGAAAGTTGGGATTAACCTACTTAAATAAAACCAGTTTGAGGCCCCTTTAGGCTTTTAAAACAATTAGCTGAAAATTAAAAGGAAACAGGCCGGGTTTTAGGGTTCTGGGCTGGTCCATATACGGGCTAAAGCCCGTGGGTGTTCTGAAATGGCCTAATGGCCTGCGGGGTGTCGGGGAAGAACACCGGAGCTGTTATAACTCCGGCCGACGACAACGTATAAACCAAGCTCCTAAAATGCAGAGAAAAACACAACTGAAGTGATAGGAAAGAGAATATACCACTGTGAGTCTCGACCGTGGTCGAGAATGGCTGGGTTGGTCACAGAACTCGTCGGGTTTTCACACCGGGTTCTGGAAAACAACAATAGAGTGTGTTGATGCACAAAATCAGTAAGGACTTTGGTACAACAAAAAATGTTAAGTTTGTGACCTTCGCTAGATTACTCCAGTCACTAGTGTAGATAAGTATAAATGGATAGAGACAGGGAAGTAAACACAAGATTTACGTGGTTCACCTAGATTGGCTACGTCCATGGAGTAGAGAAGTTCTCATTAATTGTGAAGGGTTTACACAAGTATATAGGGTCAAGCTCTCATTTTGTGAGTACTAGTGAATGATTTAGTACAAATGACATTAGGAAATATTGTGAGAGAATGATCTCTATTTATAGAAGAGAGTTTCTAGTTTCATTCTGACATTGACTTGTGTCGTGTTGTGATTGGCTTCTGATGTTGACATGTGTCGTGCTATGAATGACTTCTGATGTCGACACGTGTTGCGCTGTGATTGGCCTCCTGGTTGGAGGGAAACTCTTCTGGGTCCATGACGGTATAACGTTGACCGGTGCTCAGTAGTTTCGGGATTGGTCAAGTATGGTACAAACAGTGCTCCCCTAAGTTCCCGAGTGAGGGAAGCTCCTCGGTTGGGGACTTGCAAGATCCAAGCCATTAAGTAATCATGAAACTTCTAAGTACCGAAGTGTGGTATCATTTTCACTTGCCTTATCTGTCTCATATGTAGATGTGACATCTTTTCTGGAAGTACTTTTCCTCCATCCAGGGGTGGTATCTTTAACCGATGAAGATGCACAAGGTAATGTATCAATTTCACTTGAAGCTTACTTGTAGTTTGGGGCTTGGTCAAGTGCGATACAAACCTTATAGTAGGAGTCCCCCAAGTCGCCGAGCTAGGAGATTTGCCGAATGAGGTAACAGACAAGGTAAGCAACTAGACTTCCAAGCAAGTAACCTGGATCGGAGGTTCAACTTCGACTTCCGGTTGATTGTTCTCATTCTCCTTGTGTTGTAAATAGCAACAAGGATAAGGAGAAGCAAATGGAGAAGAGATGATATGAGATACTTTTGCTTTTGAAGAAGTAACTTTCCACATGCTTATTCTTGAACTGGGTTGGAGGGTTTTCTGGTTTCTTCTAAAGTATAAGGCCGACTCAAGAATTTGAGGGTCAAAACAAGTCCATCAAATCAAGAATGCGTTCGACCTTGATGATATGGGATACTTTTGTTGTTGACAAGGTAATAGTTGAATAGACACGTGTTCTGTTGCGCTTGTCTCCATATGCTTCCTTGTATCCTTCTCACTTGCCCTATTTGTTCCTCAGGCACATGTGGTATCTTTTCTGGAAGCATAAGATGTTGAAGATGAGTACTTGAAAGCAATGCCAGGTAAGTAATCAAGCAAGAAGTTCCAGGTAGTCAGTTCTTGACTGGAATAAGTAATCAGCAAGGAGTTCCAAGTAGTCAGTTCCTGACTGGAAGCATGATTCCAAGTGCTGACTGATTGCTCTTTTTCTCCTTGTCTTGCAGGTAAGAACAAGGCCAAAGGAAAATACAGGGAAAAAGCATGATATGGGATACTCTTGCTTTTAACCCTGATGATATGAGATATTCTTACTCTGGTGTGGCTTGTTTGCAGAGGTATTATCGGGGGAAAAAAGTTGAGTATTTCAAGAGACTCTGCTGAGAGTGCCCTCTCGGATGTGAAGAAAAGTTGAGCATTTTTTTTTATTTGCAGGTCTGCATGGCTGTGAAGGATGGAGGTCGACATATATAGGAGTCTCCCTAACAACAAGTAGTAATGCTATTCCTTTACCCTTCTTGGTCATAGTAATGTAGTGGGAGCTGCAAGCTTCACATGTTTTAACTTTGTCAGAACACTTTGAAAAAATGGTCTGAGGTATCTGGAAAGCTGATGTTGCGTGTGAAGATTACATACAAGCTTTATCCAAGGAAATCTGGCTCTCGAAGTTCGGAGAGCGGTGCCTCTTCGGTTTTTGAACAAGCAATCCTGTCGGGGATCTAGCTCTTGAGATTCAGAGAACAGTGCCTCTTCCATTTTTGAGAAAGCAATCCTGTTGGGAGTCTGACTCTTAAGATTCAGAGAGTAGTGTCTCTTCGATTTTTGAGAAAGTAATCCTGTTGGGAGTCTGGCTCTCTGGATTCAGAGGGCAATGCCTCTTCGATTTTTGAGCACATAATCCTGTTAGGAATTTGGCTCTCGAGATTCAGAGAGCGGTGCCTCTTCGATTTTTGAGAAATCAATATTGTTGGGAGTGTTTTCTCGAAAGTGAGTAAAGGTTGGGCATTTTTGCCAGTCTGCCTTGTCACGGAGCATAGAGGTTGACACACATTGGTACTTTCTAGTTATCAAGCAGTGGTGCTGTTCCTTTACCCTTGTGGGTAATAGTAGGGTAGCTGGACCTTCAAAATTTATGTGTATAAACTTTGTCAGGGATATTTGGCAAAGTTATTTGTGGTACTCGAGAAGTTGATGTTGCGTGTGAAAAGTGGTGCCTCTTCGGAATCCAGAGAGTGGTGCCTCTTCGATTTTTGAACCAACGGCCATGTTGCCATTTCTTTCATAAGGGCACCAATTGTGTGCAAGAAGTACATTCAGAGAGTTATTGCTTGTAGGAATTTTCCCCTTACTTCATAGATTTATTGCACCTCATTTCTCCTTCATCATTTCTGAGAATGTCTGGCGCATCCGACCGTCGTTTTGACTTGAACTTTGGTGAAGAGGTAGCCATGCCTTCTTAAGACAACATATGGCGCCCATCATTCTTATCCCCTACTAGTCCTCTTACCGTTGGGGACTCTATGATGAAGAATGATATGACCACTGCGGTGGTGGCCAGAAACCTTCACACTCCCAAAGATAACAGACTACTTTCCAAACGGTCTGATGAGTTGGCTGTTAAGGATTCTCTGGCTCTCAGTGTTCAGTGTGCAGGTTCTGTGTCTAATATGGCTCAACGCCTATTTACTCAAACCTGCCAAGTTGAATCATTGGCGGCTGAAGTGATAAGTCTCAAACAGAAGATCAGTGGGCTCAAGCACAAGAATAAACAGTTGCACAGGCTCGCACATGACTATGCTACAAACATGAAGAGGAAGCTCGACCAGGTGCAGGAATCTGATGGTTAGATTTTACTTGATCATCAGAGGTTTGTGGGTTTGTTCCAAAGACATTTATTTCTTTCGTCTTCTGGGGCTGTACCGCGTAATGAAGCTCCAAATGATCAACCTTTGGTGCCTCCTCCTTCTGGGGTTCTGCCTAGTACTGAGGCTCTGAATAATCACCATCTGGTGCCTCTTCTTTCTAGGGCTCTGCCGACTGCTGAGACTTCTCCTGAGCAACCTTTGTGAAGGCTCCATCTTGTTTGTTTATTTTGATTCATGTATATGTACATATTTGTAACTTATCGGAGATATCAATAAACAAGCTTTGCTTCATTTCAACGTATTGTGTTAAATACACCAAGGCCTTCTTCACTAAGTTCTTTGAATTTTTCCTTTTGTTGAATCTTGTATGTTGAAGCTTTGTGAGTGAAGCATGTAGGTTGAGGTAGTGCTCCCTTAATTTCCCGAGTGAGGAAAACTTCTCGGTTGGAGACTTGAAAAAATCCAAGTCACTGAGTGGTCGTGAGACTTTCGAGTATCAAGGTGCAGTAGCATATGGTAGGAGTCCCCTAAGTCTCCGGTCGAGGGAGTTGACGAAGGAGGTGTCTTGCTAGTAGCCAAGTTTCCAAAGTAACAAAACTTCACCAGTTTTCTTTCTAAGTGGTAGCCCAAAACTCCTCCTTCATATATATTTGTTATGAAAGTTGTTAGGCCCAAAGAAGAGGAGGCCTAGGCAATTTTTTTTTTTAATTTTCGAATTTTCTAATTTTCGAATTTTTGAATTTTCTAATTTCCGAAAATATATATATTTTAAGCTTTATAGGTGAAGCTTTGTAGGTGAAGTTTTGAGGTTGAAACTTTATTGGGTACCATGAATTGATTTTGCTTCACACTATCTTGATCAAGATAATGTGAAGCTTTTGTAGGTGAAGCTTTTGTAGGTGAAGCTTTTGTGTTGAAGCTTTGTAGCTGAAGCTTTTGTAGGTGAAGCTTTTGTGGGTGAAGCTTTTGTGGTGGGGGAAGCTTTTATGGGTGAAGTTTTTTATGGTGAAGCTTTTATGGGTAAAGCTTTTGTAGGTGAAGCTATTGTGGGTGAAGCTTTTGTAGGTGAAGCTTTTGTGGTGGGGGAAGCTTTTGTGGTGGGGGAAGCTTTTGTGGGTGAAGCTTTTATGGGTGAAGCTTTTATGGTGGGTGAAGCTTTTGTTGGTAAAGCTTTTGTGGTGGGGGATTCTTTTGTGGGTGAAGCTTTTGTAGTAGGGGAAGCTTTTATGGGTGAAGCTTTTGTGGTGGGGGATGGGTGAAGCTTTTGTTGGTGAACGTTTTATGGGTGAAGCTTTTGTGGGTGAAGCTATTGTGGGTGAAGCTTTTGTAGGTGAAGCTTTGGAGTTGAGCTTTGTAGGTGAAGCTTTGGAGTTGAAGCTTTTGTTAGGTACCATGAATTGATTTTGCTTCACACTATCTTGATCAAGAGAGTGTGAAGCTTTTGAGAATTTGTAGTTGTCATCCATTGATGAAGCTTTTGTTGGTGAAGCTTTGTTGGTACCACGAATTGATTTTGCTTCACACTATCTTGATCAAGATAGTGTGAAGCTTTTGAGAATTTGTAGTTGTCCTCCATTGATGAAGCTTTGTTGAATTTCCCTTTTTTCTATTGTTTTTTTAGGAAACTAGAAATTTGAAAATGTGGGAGAGACAACATATACAAATTTTGCTTCCACACTGTTGAGCAAGAGATTGTGATGCAAGCCACACCTTGTAGTAGTCAAGGGTTTGGATGAACCATATAAATTGAATTTGCTTCGAACAATTTTGAATTTACCTCGAAGGTTTGAGAATTGTAGTTGCCCTCCATTGATGAAGCTTTTGTTGGCACCATAAATTGGTTTTGCTTCACACTGTCTTGATCAAGAGTGTGTGAAGCTTTTGAGAATTGTGGTTGCCCTCCATTGATTAAGCTCTTGTTGGCACCATATATTGGTTTTGCTTCACACTGCCTTGATCAAGAGTGTGTGAAGCTTTTGAGAATTGTGGATGAACTCCTTTGATGAAGCTTTTGTTGGCACTGATAGGAGCATATTTAAGTGACTTAGTTAGCTTGTTCTTGTGCATTTATGTTGTTATTTCTTAGTCAATTATGTATTTTAAGCTATTTTCGTGTGTTTGTAGGTTCAAATAACAAAGTTAGCAACAAAGTGCTATTTTGAGCATTTTGGAGCATTTTTGGGCCAAGATTGGATAGTGCAAACATGGAGACATGAGGATGGACGTTTTTGAAGATTTGAAGGCTAGAAATCAACATGTGTGTGTGCAAGTGTGTTGACCTACAACTCCAAACATCCATCCACTACACCCAGTACATCCACTCATTACCAAACATCCACCCACTACATCCACTCATTACCAAACACTCATCCACTACACCCATTACATCCACTCATTACCAAACACTCACCCACTACACCCATTACATCCACTCATTACCACAACATACACCACTACCACCTTAATTAGATGGTGGTCCTCTCCCTAGCCTATAAATACATCCACCCTTCACCATAACAGGGGGGAGGAGAAAAAGATCCATAAAAAAACACTACATTCACATCTCACAACTTCATACATTTACATTTTCATTCCTTGGCTGGGAGAAGACAATCCACCCATCCACCCTTCACCATAACTCACCTATATCCATCCACCACCATAATTTACCACTCATCCATCAAACCACACTTTGTGCCGCAATAAAGAGAAGAAGGAGGACCCTTGGACGTGCTTGCCATTCAAGTTGGATTGTTGGAGTGCTTTTAGGTGTTTTCATTCTTTTGTTTTCAATGTCTAAATTTGTTTATCTTTGCTTTGTGAGTATAAGGAACTAAACCCCCCTTAGCTAGGAGGGAATTCGAAACCATGTTCATGCTTGCAATATGATTTGATTACCTTAAGTTGTGATTTCATAAGTTGTGAATTCAATTTGTTTAACTGCTTGATTGATAACTTATTCGTGTATGTTTATTAAGAGTGCACACTTAGTTTGCATGCATGAATATGATGCTAGAGTATAAGGGATTTTCACCTAATAGTTACAAACTTATATTCACAAGTAATAGATGTTGCTTATAAACGATCGCGTTAAATAAATTCTTGGCAGGAGTTTCATGCTCATCATAGTAACGAATGCGTCATCAATACTTATAATTTTCATAATGCTTAATGATCTTTGATTGTATCTTTATTGTGTTGTTCACGTAAAGAACTTTTGAAGAATGCTTGAATTGTTGTATGCATTTTCCCATCCAATTCAATAACTTAAGGAGAACATGAAGGTTAATTTAAGCGGACTTAATTAACCTGGAGTGTTGAGTTTCATGATTGATCGAAAGAACAACTGAAAATTGGTTTATGTGCAAGTATGTCATGTGTGGAGAAGAACCTCCTAGCTAGCCTTCCATCCATTCAATTTACTCAAATTCATGCAGATTTCATTAGTTATTTAATTTACTTGTTTTGTTTTCAAATTCGTCAAAACCAGAACCCCCTTTACTTTAATGTGTTTTATTAGTCAAAATCTGTTTTGATTTGTGTTTTTAGGTGTCCCAAAAGTGTGTTAGAGTCCAAATCTGCCCAGTTTGTGTTTTTAGGCAGATTTGAGCGTTTTTAGCTTGTTTTGAGTCCTTTAAGTTTGTTTTAAGTTCTTTGAGTCTAGTTTAGTGTTTTTAACTTTGTTTATATGTTTTTAAGTCAGTTTAGAGGTTTTAGCAAGCCCTCCTAATCCCCTGTCCAGAACGATCCCTACTTACATTCTTTACTACAATTGATACAAGAGGGTTTAATTTATGTGTTAAGTAAAATTCGTATCAAATTTTTGGCGCCGTTGCCGGGGATTAGCAACTTTGCTAATCCCCCGTTGTTTCTTTTTCATGTTTTTTGTTTTAGTTACTAACTTTGTTTCTATTTGTGTCTTTTATTTGTACTTGTGATATTTGATTTAGTTTTGTTTCCTTGATTTAGGGACTAGAGAAGTAAGACATGGATTTTGCTACCATTCAAGCTCAATTGGCGAAACTTACTTCTCAATTGTCATAATATGCCGAAAGGACCACAATGCAAAGTGTCCCTACATGTGGTGTGTCCTATGGGCAAGGATATCCAACTCATCAATGTTCTCAATTCACTGCGAATGAAGATGCTTGGGGTTATCAAAGCCATAGCCAATCATGGGACAACATGTTTTCCAACGCTTACAATTCAGATTGGAGAAATTATTCACATTACATGTGTGGAGAATCGCAACAATTCCAACAAGATAGATATTGGCAGCAAGAAGAGAAATTTTATCACTGGCCATATGAACCATCACAACCACCATAACAATCTGCCTAATTCAATTCAGGTACATCTTTGGATAATGATATGTTTAATAAGTTACTCACCTCTTTGAACCAGGATGTAGAAAATCGAAGCAAAGAGGTGCAAAATCAAGCCAAGAAGACAAGCGAATTGGAAAAGCAATTTGGACAAATTATGGAGTTCACGGCACAAATTCAAGAGCAAAGTGAATTCTCCAACTCAACTGTTGAAAATTTGAAGAAAGATTTTGAAATCCATGATGCTATCACTTTGGGAAGTGCTATGGAGGTTGGAGGTGAACCCAAGACATCCAAACCAAGCAGAAACATGGATGAACAGCTGCTGCTCGAAGAAGAGGAGAATAACAAGGCCACGGCAAGGGAAGAATCACCCTTATGGCAGCCCCATATGCCATCTATGCCGTCCACTACAACCAAGGTAAGCCTAAATTCAATTTGTCCTGACCCCGTTTCACCAAATGTCCTTATTCCTTGCAGGATCATGCAATCCAAGAAAGAAGAGGGTGAGAAAGGCATATTCGAAACCTTTCCAACGAATCAAGAGCAAAAAGTGGATGGGGAATGTCTAGAATTCATCAAAGAAGGTATGAGACGAAAATTCTCAAAGAAGTTGGATTTTATGACACGGGACAAGTCATAACTTTCAAAACACCAAATTTGGCCAAGTCCCATATCCCTGCAACCTTCAAAGATGTGGTGTTCGTAAATGAGTTTGTGTTGGAGCAAGCAAGTAAGCTATCTTCTCCAACTTTGATTTTATTATATACTTGCTGATTTTGATGATTCAGGCACCTACATTAGAATTTAAACCATTGCCGGATACGTTAAGTATCACCTTCCATTCAAGGATCAACTCCATGCCGTGGGCCCTGTACAAGCTTAAATGGAGGTATCGTCCAGCTGGAAGACGTTAAAGCAAGCGCTTCTTGGGAGGCAACCCATGTATTCAAATAAGGAAGATTTTTGAATTGCTCCACAATCAGTTTTGCATTTCTAAAAACCTTCCATTTTATGTAGTTTTATTTTGCCATGATTGTCATTTTTATTTGTTGCTTGTTTAATTGTTTTTGGTGTGGGTTTATTTTTGAAACACTGACAGTTATGCAAGGTATTTTTACATTCATAAAAAAGAAAGGAACATTAAGCAGATAAATACAAGAGGGAGCCTTCACAAAGGCTGCTTAGGAGAAGTCTCAGTAGTCGGTGGAGCCTCAGCAGTCGGCGGAGCCCCAGAAGAAGGAGGCATCAGAGGTTGATCATTTGGAGCTTCATTACGCGGTACAGCCTCAGAAGACGAAGGCAAATGCTATTGGAACAAACCCACAAACCTCTGATAATCAAGTAAAATCTGACCATCAGATTCCTGCATCTGGTCAATCTTCATCTTCATGTTTATAGCATAGTTATGTGCGAGCATGTGCAACTGTTTATTCTCATGCTTAAGCCCTCTAATCTCCTGCTTGAGACTCATCACTTCAGCCGCCAATGATTCAACTTAACGGGTTCGGGCAAATAGGCGTTGGGCCATATTAGACATAGAACCTGCGCACTGCACACTGAGAGCCAGAGAATCCTTAACAGTCAACTCATCAGACTGTTTAGCAAGTAGTCTGTTATCTTTGGGAGTGACAAGGTTCCTGGCCACCACCGCAGCTGTCATATCATTCTTCATCATCGAATCCCCAACGGTAAGGAGACCAGTAGCGGATATGAAGGATGGGGGCCATATGTTGTCTGGAGAAGGCGAGACTGCCTCTTCACCAAGGTTCAAGTCAAAATGACGGTTGGAGGGGCCAAACATTTTCAGAGGTGTTAAAGAAAGAAGAGGTCGGACAAGTCAAGATCGTAGAAGTGCAAGAAGGGAGTTTCTACAGGCAGAAATTCAAGTGTGATTTGAACATCTTGCGTACCTCTATAAAAATCAGCACTCGATGGGATTTCAGAGATCGAAGAGGCGAGCTCAGAAATCGAAGAGGCCAACTAAAAAATCAAAGAGGCGCTAGCTTTCTCAAAAGTTGGGCTTGCTCAGAAACCACGACCAATCTTTTTTTTCAAATTTGTCCGCACTTGTCACATGCAACCTCTACACTCGACGGGATTTCAGAGATCGAAGAGGCAATTCCAGATATCGGAGAGGCATCTGCTTTTTCAGACGTGTCAGCATCTGTCACATGCAGAGTAAGTTTTACGAAAATCACGGGCAGTTTGTCGAAGCGTTTTTCCAGACGTGTCAACATCTGTCACATGCAGAGTCAGCTCTGTGGAAATCACGGGCAGTTTGTCGAAGCGCCGATTCCAGATATCGAAGAGGCACTTGCTTTTCCAGACGTGTCAACGCCTGCCACATGCACACTCAGCCTTGCCGAAATTACGGGCAATCTGTCGAAGATCTCTTGTGAAGTAGAAAACACGTGAAGTTCACTATTAAATTATCCAATGGTTGCTGACAAGAGTGAAAGAATAGTACCGGTTATTAATTCCTATAAATGTCACCTTTCACCCTCCATTGCAAGGCAGACATACATAACCCTTTTTCTTCTTCGAGAATGCCTTTCCAACAAACCCTCTCGAGTCACTCAGTGTTCCTTATTCCTTGGGGTACCTCTACAAACAACTCATCCAAAGCAAAAGTATTTCATATCATAAAGGTTGAAAGCAAGAGTATCTCATATCATGCTTTCTCCTTATCCTTCTCCTTGTCGTTGTTTTGGGACAAGGAGAAAGAGAGCAATCAGCCAGCATTTGGTATCAATCTTCCGATCTGGAACCGACTGCATGGAACCCCTTCCTGATTGCTTACCTAGCCTTGCTCTCGAGTACTCATCTTCATCATCTTATGCTTCCTCTTCGTCTACCACATCTGCCTGAGGAACAGATAAGGGAAGTGAAAATGATACATCGAAGCATGTGGAGACAATGTGCCAATTCATCCTCAGCTAGGGACAAGGAGAAAGAAAGCAAGAGGTGGGCACTTGGAAAGATTGAAGAAAGAAACAGACCAACACCTCTACCTCGTGCCTGCCTGCCATGCAGAAGAAACAAGCAGAGAAGAATGCAGACTGCACAATCAAATCAACCCAGCAGAAGGAGTCTGATTTGAAACCAAAGAACTCTCATAGTTCTCGCTCAGAATTCCAAACCAGTTCGAGATCAAAGCTGTGAAAAGTCAACAAGATCATCTATCTCCAAAACCAGATTTGCGTTCTTAAACTCTACTCTGTCTGGTTTTTACTTTGCCATACTTGTTATGTTTATTCGTTGTTTGTTTGTTTGCTTGTTTTTGTGTGAGTTTATGCTTGAAACATTGAGGATAATGTTTGATTTAAGTGTGGGGGGGGGTAACCAAGTTGTTTTGCATGAAATTCGTAGGACTTTATCACCCATTACTTCTAGTGTTGTTCCTTGCTATTTTTAAGTGTTTTTTAAGTTGTTTTGGAGTGTTTTAGTGTGTTTTGATATAAAAATCCGAAAATCTCATAAAAATTTGAAAAATTGTTTTGAAAAACCCAAAAAGAGTTGTTTTTGTATGTTTATTTGTGTCTTAGGGTACCTTCCAACACAATGATGAGGATTTGGTTTTTAATTACATGACTGTTAAAGAGAGTTATAAACTTGGATAAAAATTTGATTTACTCTTTGGTGTATGCTTGGTTGTGGTTATAATTTATGAATTCACATGCAATCATAAAAAATAAAAAAATTAGTTTTTGTAGCATGCTTGAAAGAAGGAACTCAAATGAACGCTACAACCTTGTGAGACTTGAGCCTAAACGTTTATTTGGAGAGTTAATAATTTGTGCATCGTTGTTTTCTAAAGTCGTTGCATGATCTCATTATTCTTTGCTTGGTTGCTATTTAGAATGCGTTTCATCATTTAGTTCTAAATACTAGAACTCATGCCTAGTTCATTATGTGTTTAAGTTTAACCCCGTTGAGCCTTGTGTAGCCTATGTTCTTTGTTACCCACACTATCCTCACCTAGCCTAGAATAGGACCATCCATACCCTTGTTCTTGAAGCATAGTAAAGCATAATTTAGAAGGATTTCCTTTTGTTGAACTCTTGCAGAAAAACAAGTGTGGGGGAAGTGATTATTGTGTGTGTGTGTTTGCCAAAGTCCTTAATAAGGCACGGGTAGAGAAAAGAAAAAAGAGTACGAGCAAGAGCTCTAAAATGTTGTTTGTTAAAAAAGGGTCCAAAACATTGAATTCGGCCCTAAGTGTTGCATGAATCTTCCCTTTGTATGTAAAATTTGATTCTGCATTCTAAAGAGAATTCCAAGTGTTTATTTCATTGCTTTGCTTGCTATCGCTTTAAGAACGTTTGTTATTCATATCCTTTCTTTGTTAGCCATTACCCCCAAGCCCTGTTACAACCCTTGACTTCAATCTTGAGTGTTGTGTGTTTCAATTTGTGGAGTTCGAAATTGGTATGATCATATGGTGTCACTGGTTCTCGCATCTAAGTAGTAGCATACCATTCATGAGATCATATCTAAACATGCTTATTAACTCCAGAAATTGCTTTCTTTGATATAACATATGTGAGTACTAGTCTTCCATGTTTACATCAATCTTCTCATATATAACTAGTGTAAGGTGTGTAGTCAGAAAATGTGTGTGAAAATAGAGAGTATCTAGTAAGGAATTGAGGGAATTCTCTAAGGCATGTTACTACATTCAAAATGTTGTTTTAATTGATTAAATGTGAGCTAGTGAATGGTGACTATGATTAAGTATGCTCGAGGGTAAGGATTGCTTAAATCTATGTAAGTGGTGATCTTTGACATGTCATGTTTCATTGAAAATCCCTAAGGCAAATGTTGGAAGGTCTAGGTTATGTTTTGTTTGTTTCGTTTGTTTTGTTTTGCTCGAGGACTAGCAAAAGCTAAGTGTGGGGGAATTTGATAGGACCACATTTATGCGACTTAGTTAGCTTGTTCTTGTGCATTTATGTTGTTATTTCTTAGTCAATTATGTATTTTAAGCTATTTTCGTGTGTTTGTAGGTTCAAATAACAAAGTTAGCAACAAAGTGCTATTTGGAGCATTTTGGAGCATTTTTGGGCCAAGATTGGATAGTGCAAACATGGAGACATGAGGATGGACGTTTTTGAAGATTTGAAGGCTAGAAATCAGCATGTGTGTGTGCAAGTGTGTTGACCTACAACTCCAAACATCCATCCACTACACCCATTACATCCACTCATTACCAAGCATCCACCCACTACATCCACTCATTACCAAACACTCATCCACTACACCCATTACATCCACTCATTACCAAACACTCACCCACTACACCCATTACATCTACTCATTACCACAACATACACCACTACCACCTTAATTAGATGGTGGTCCTCTCCCTAGCCTATAAATACATCCACCCTTCACCATAACAGGGGGGAGGAGAAAAAGATCCATCAAAAGACACTACATTCACATCTCATAACTCCATACATTTACACTTTCATTCCTTGGCCGGGAGAAGACAATCCACCCATCCACCCTTCACCATAACTCACCTATATCCATCCACCACCATAATTTACCACTTATCCATCAAACCA
Source organism: Malus domestica (assembly GCF_042453785.1). Lineage (NCBI taxonomy): Eukaryota > Viridiplantae > Streptophyta > Magnoliopsida > Rosales > Rosaceae > Malus > Malus domestica. The sequence continues at coordinate 20,125,171 of NC_091663.1, forward strand.
CACTTTGTGCCACAATAAAGAGAAGAATGAGGACCCTTGGACGTGCTTGCCATTCAAGTTGGATTGTTGGAGCGTTTTTAGGTGTTTTCATTCTTTTGTTTTCAATGTCTAAATTTGTTTATCTTTGCTTTGTGAGTATGAGGAACTAAACCCCCCTTTGCTAGGGGGAATTCGAAACCATGTTCATGCTTGCAATATGATTTGATTACCTTCAGTTGTGATTTCATAAGTTGTGAATTCAATTTGTTTAACTGCTTGATTGATAACTTATTCGTGTATGTTTATTAAGAGTGCACACTTAGTTTGCATGCATGAATATGATGCTAGAGTATAAGGGATTTTCACCTAATAGTTACAAACTTATATTGACAAGTAATGGATGTTGCTTATAAACGATCGCGTAAAATAAATTCTTGGCAGGAGTTTCATGCTCATCATAGTAACGAATGCCTCGTCAATACTTATAATTTTCATAATGCTTAATGATCTTTGATTGTCTCTTTATTGTGCTGTTCACGTAAAGAACTTTTGAAGAATGCTTGAATTGTTGTATGCGTTTTCCCATCCAATTCAATAACTTAAGGAGAACTTGAAGGTTAATTTAAGCGGACTTAATTAACCTGGGGTGTTGAGTTTCATGATTGATCGAAAGAACAACTGAAAATTGGTTTATGTGCAAGTATGTCATGTGTGGAGAAGAACCTCCTAGCTAGCCTTCCATCCATTCAATTTACTCAAATTCGTGCAGATTTCATTAGTTATTTAATTTACTTGTTTTGTTTTCAAATTCGCCAAAACCAAAATCCCCTTTACTTTAAAGTGTTTTATTAGTCAAAATCTGTTTTGATTTGTGTTTTTAGGTGTCCCAAAAGTGTGTTAGAGTCCAAATCTGCCCAGTTTGTGTTTTTAGGCAGATTTGAGCGTTTTTAGCTTGTTTTGAGTCCTTTGAGTTTGTTTTAAGTTCTTTTAGTCTAGTTTAGTGTTTTTAACCTTGTTTATATGTTTTTAAGTCAGTTTAGAGGTTTTAGCAAGCCCTCCTAATCCCCGGTCCAGAATGATCCCTACTTACATTCTTTACTACAATTGATACAAGAGGGTTTAATTTGTGTGTTAAGTAAAATTCGCATCAGGCACCATAAATTGGTTTTGCTTCACATTGTCTTGATGAAGAGTGTGTGAAGCTTTTAAGAATTGTGGTTGCCCTCAATTGATGAAGCTCTTGTTAGCACCATAAATTGGTTTTGCTTCACACTGTCTTGATCAAGAGTGTGTGAAGCTTTTGAGAATTATGGTTGCCCTCCATTGATGAAGCTCTTGTTGGCACCATAAATTGGTTTTGCTTCACACTGTCTTGATCAAGATTGATGAAGCTCTTGTTAGCACCATAAATTGGTTTTGCTTCACACTGTCTTGATCAAGAGTGTGTGAAGCTTTTGAGAATTATGGTTGCCCTCCATTGATGAAGCTCTTGTTGGCACTATAAATTGGTTTTGCTTCACACTGTCTTGATCAAGAGTGTGTGAAGCTTCTGAGAATTGTGGTTGAACTCCTTTGATGAAGCTCTTGTTGGCACCATAAATTTGTTTTGCTTCACACTGTCTTGATCAAGAGTGTGAAGCTTTCTACGAGTTGTAGTGTTTGCATTGTTACAAAAGGGAAATGTCTGAAGCAGATGCAAGAGGGTTGAATAGCTTGATCCTCGTATGCCATGCACTGAAGTTGTTGTTGGCTTGCAATAAGACTTTGTTGGTGATTATAACTCTTGTTGGGCATAAGTGCTCCCTTAGTTGAGTTGTCAAGCTTGAGGGTTTTTTATTATTTGTAAATGCTATGAGTTCACATGTACAAGTTGTACCACTCGTCTTCTGGTAGGTGGAATGAATGGTGAGTTGCTTTCATCACTTGGTTGGTGGTACGAAGATGAGTTCCTTCATCACCTTTCATCACATTTTATCACCTGGTTGGTGGCACAAGGATGAGTTCATTCTTCACCTGGTTGGTGGCATGAAGATGAGTTCCTTCTTCACCTGGTTGGTGGCATGAGTGGCAAGTTGCCAAATGATATTAGAATACTGGTTGTACATTTCATCACTTGGTTGATGGCATGAAGGAGAATACGGGTTGTACATTTCATCACCTGGTTGGTGGTATGAAGATGAGTTCCTTCTTCACCTGGTTGGTGGCATGAGTGGCAAGTTGCCAAATGATATTAGAGTACGGGTTGTACATTTCATCACCTGGTTGGTGGCATGAAGAAGAGTACGGGTTGTACATTTCATCACCTAGTTGGTGGTATGAAGATGAGTTCCTCCTTCACATTTCATCACCTGGTTGGTGAGAATAAGGGCAAGGTGTCGAGGCACATTGTAGCAAGTGTCGAAGACACAAAGTATGTTGAACCCTTTCGAAGCATAGTTGGCTTATGTATGGATGTGTTGGAATGTATGATGTTTATGTATGATTGTGTTGGAATGTATGATGTTTATGTATGAATGTGTTGGAATGTATAATGTTTATGTTGATAGATATGAGTGATACTTATGAATGTTTTGCTATGCATGACGGGATCCATGCTTTTGATATGTGAACCATGTTGGTTGTAACACTTAGTATCACATACTTTGTGTCAAAGTACGCATGTTGAAGCTCTGAGTTGGAGTATAAGGGTAGGTCAACGTAGACCAAGTGTTCTAATACTAGGAACGCAAAAGACTCAGAAGAAGTTGTATGAATTCCCTCTTCTTTAAATATTTGTCGAATGGCTTGTGTGACAAAAGATCTCAAGCGGTTGAGAGTCAAAACATTTTTAATATGTATGCCTTCTTATAATAGCATTTCCTTCAGTACCTAGTCCTCCACTTTGAAAAAGTGAGGCTTGGCCCTATAGTTATAATAGTCGACAGTACGTTCACCCCTGGTTGTCTTGATGCGAACTTTTATCCCTCTTGTTGTAATGGGCTTGTTGAGAGTAAAAATCCTTCCTCTTACCAAGAGACAGATACATTTGGTGACTTAGCGAGTAGCTAAATGAGGCAGGAGATGATGCAATGGGTGTATGAATGGCCAATATCTCTTCACTTGGTAGAACTTGACTTCCACTTCCCATTTGTTGACAGGGGTTAACCATATGGAGGTTCCCTTGGTATGTCCTTGCTTCGGCGGAGGCATGGTTGTAAGCCTGTGCCATCACCTCAGAGTAAGTCTTCCAAGTGTCGGCATTGATCATGTACTTGAAGAAACAATCACGTAGGCCTACCGTGAAGGCCTTGAGGGCGGTCTTGTCATCTTCCTCAGCGTAGCAAGAATATTCATGGCTGAAGCGACCGGCATACTCTCGTAGTGACTCGTCCGACTTCTGGTGAATAATGTACAAGTCATCTGTAGAATGCAAGTGATCGGTCTGGAAGATGTGTTAAGAGACAAACAGTTTCCTCAATTTTTCAAATAAGTCTACTATCTCATGTGGAAGACGACAATACCAGTTTAGATATCCGCCAGAGAGGGTTGAGGGGAAGAGAAAACATTGCTCTTCGTTGGTGTGCATCCGATATGCCATGGTGGACTCAAAAAGGTTAAGGTGTTCAATTGGGTCCTCCCTTCCAGTATAGAGTTGTAAACCAAGCTTTTGTTTTGTCTTCACTTGGAGGGGGTGTCGAGGATCCTCCTTGTAAGAAGGTCAGGCCTAGGTTAGTTCCAATCAGGTATCTCAGCTTGTCGTTCGACCTTCAACTTGTTTACTTCCTTAAGGAGTTGTAGGACAAGAGGGTCCTGAGTGGAGTCGTGTACCACTAGAGCTTTCTTTCGTAAATCTCCATCTCCTCTTGAAAATAGGAAGGTTTGATCAAGAGCATGTGATTTTTCCCTGGACTCGCCGTACTAACTTCCAAGGTATGTCTGTCAGAACATCTCTGAGTCCCCTATACCTTCGTGTTTCTCTAGGACTTGTTGCCCCTTCCCCAAATTAGTAGCCGGCCTGGGACATGGGAGGGGACTGAGTCTTTCAGAGACCCTTGGGTCATTGATCTTCGAGCTTACATGGATGAGATTGTCTCGACAGTTGCTTTAGGAAGTCTCGACAGTCGCGAAAGACGGCTTTCGATCCTTACACTTTTTCTGTAAGAAGGTGTCTTCCTCCACTCCTCCTGCTTCGGGTTAAAGCAGTTGGGTTGAGAGAAGTCTCATTTTGATCAATGTTTTGATGATAAGCTCGCTCTTCATCAGGGATACCCATGTGGAAGGAATGTGACCCTCCGTGTTGGGGGGCACCCAGATGATGGTTGATGTCCACAAGGGTAACGAGCTCGCGTGTTTGAGTACGCCTAGTTTCGTGAAGCGTCTAAGAGCTTCTCATACTACTCCTGGAGGACCTCATTCTTCATTGCTATCTTGTTGTTCTGAGCTTCTAGCTCATCGACTTTAGCTTGAAGAGCAACCTTCTTTTGTTTCTTCTTTCGTTGCTTCGCACCAGGTGCAAGAGGGGTGTCATTCTGTGTGTTGTGGCTTCCTTCGCTCCCTATATTGGAGAGGGATGCCTGGTCAAAAGAGAGTGTACGAATGGTGGAAACCACCTTAACAAAGTTGAAGAGAGTGGGAATAAGTGTCGTTCCCACAGACGGCCCCAAATGTTGATGCACAAAATCAGTGAGGACTTCGGTACAACAGAAAATGTTAAGTTTGTGACCCTCACTAGATTGCTTCGGCCACTAGTGTGGATAAGTATAAATGGATAGAGACAGGGAAGCAAACACAAGATGTGTGTGGTTCACCCAGATTGGCTACGTCCACCGAGTAGAGGAGTTCTCATTAATTATGAAGGGTTTACACAAGTACATAGGTTCAAGCTCGCTTTTTGTGAGTACTAGTGAATGATTTAGTACAAATGACATTAGGAAATATTGTGAGAAAATGATCTCTATTTATAAAAGAGAGTTTGTAGTTTCATTCTTACATTGACACGTGTCGTGTTGTGATTGGCTTCTGATGTTGACAAGTGTCGCGCTATGATTGGCTTCTGATGTCGACACGTGTTGCGCTGTGATTGGCCTCCTGGTTGGAGGGAAACTCTTCTGGGTCCTTGACGGTATAACGTTGACTGGTGCTCAGTAGTTTCGAGATTGGTCAAGTATGGTACAAACAGAGTGCATGCACATATTATTACAGGGGAAATCTCGAGCCAAAACAGAGACTGGAAGGCTGAGCTCCTCCCTAGATTCAGCAAGAACTATGAAGCTCTCTGTTCAGCACCATCATTCGATTTCCTAAGCCACATATATGCTCAATTTGAGGGTTTGGAGGTACGATTTAAACGGAGGTTTAGGATGGTGGTGGTTTGTGGCCTTCGGTGCAGAGAAGAGATGTGAGGAAGAGAAGACGAGTGATATAGTGAGTCACAGGGAGGGGACAGAGAAAGATAAGGGTTGTTAAGGTGTTGCCACGTGGCAGTTTGAGGGAGTTAAGGAATCTATATAAAGGGTGCAGATTTAGTCAAGCTAAGGGACCAAAATGAAATTTTTATTAAAATTTTAGGGACTTACGAAATTATACAATATTTGGGGGTTGGGTGTAACAGGCAGTGACCCCACAATGCATATTAACTAGGTGGAGCCACCCCTAAAGTGCGTGTGGTCCCCCAATGCAGATTAACCATGCAAGACCATCTAAGTATCACTGTTACCTAGTGTAGTCACATCAACACATACATACATCAAAATAAATAAATTATAATTACTAGCATACGCATTATGATTCTCCAAAACAAACGAATGTTGAATCCCATAACATCGATTCTATAATTTTGATTCCACTTAACTACGCAATATCTAGTCACACAAACATACGAGTTCTACATAACTTTTAACAGGATTCCATTTCATATTTTTATACTAGTAATCATATCTCTTATTTATACTATTTAGAAATTCAATAAACATATATATCACAGTAAGGTGTCACTTGCACAAAAATTGAGGTATACTATATCTGAGATAGCTCCCTGACCAAGATGGCTCTACTTAGTCTCTAGTAGTACTAATTTTAGTATTTAAGAACGATTCGAAACATGTTGACCAAAGTCAACTTTCGATCAACAGTAAGGTCCATAACCCACGTAATTCGATCCAGAATATCCGCTTATCAGATTTCTGATCCATAACTTCCCAAAGGTCTCATTACTCTTTTGGAACAAAATCCTAAAATATTGGAATGATCCAAAGCCAAAAATTTGATGCGAAAATTAACTTAACACACAAATTAAACCCTCTTTTGACAACTGTAGTATATGTATAAGTAGGGATCGTTCTAGGCCGGGGATTAGGAGGAATTGCTAATCGACTCTAAACTGACTCAAAGACACAAAAACAAACTAAAAATGTTTGGATAGACTCAAAAGATTCAAAACAAGTTCACAAGACTCAAAATAAGCTAAAAACACTCAAAACTGCCTAAAAACACCAACTAGGCAGTTTCTGACGCTAAACACAATTTTTGGACGAAAATAAGGTTTGGGCTTGACTCAAAACACTTAAAAACACAAACAAAACAAGTTTAAACAATTTGAAACAAGAAAGTAAAGAGGGGTTTTGTTTTGGACTAATTTAAAATAACAAAATAGATTGTAACTTAAAAACAGATTAAAAAAACGATTTTGGGAAATTAGATGGATGATGGGCTAGCTAGAGGCTCTTTCTCCACACCCGACATGTATGCAAACGAATTAATTTTCAATTACTCCTTCATTGAATTATGAACGACAATGCCCCAAATTAATCGTGACATCATTAGTTAACCCTCAGATTTTCCTTGTATTATTGGATTGGATGACATCATTCGACAACTCAATACATATGAATATAAGTTTGTAACGATTATATGAAACTCCCTTATACTCTAGCATCAGATTTATGCATGCCAATTAAGTGTCAACCCTCAATCAACAAACACAAATAAGTTATCAATCAAACAGTTAAGCCAATTGCATTCACGATTCAAGAATTCATAACTAGAATTTATCAACTCATATTGCACACATAATCATGGCTTTGAAATCACCCCTAGCCAAGAGGGGTTTAGTTCCTCATGTTTGCAAAACAAAGATACATAACTTAAACATTGAAAACAAAAGATAGATTACACCTAAGAATGATCCAGCAATCCAAACTTGAATAGCAAGCACTCCAAGGGTCCTCCTTCTTCTCTTTGTTGCGACACAAGGTTTGGGGTAAGGTTTTGGTGGTGATTTGTATGGAAGAATGGCTAAGAAGATGAATGGTTGTGTATGGATGAAGGTTGGCTGCGGCAAGGAGTGTTTGAATGTGTTTAGGGTATGATGAATGGTGGTGAATGGTGTGAGTTGTGTGGTGCAGGGCTCTCCCAAAGGTGCGGCACTAGGGTATATATATAGAAGAGTATGTGAAAACCTAGGGACTAAAGGCTAACTGCAGCAGAAAAGGAAAAAAAATAAGGCTTTTATTATTGTCTTAGGAAAAGGTTAGGTCCAAGTCAGAAATCCAAAAGGAAAAAGGGTAATAGGGTGCGGCAAAGGGTAAAGGAAAGGGGAAAAGTCCTAAAAACAAAGGGAAAAGACTTCCCTTGTGCGGCAAGGAAAAGAAAGTGTATAGAGTGATGCGGCATTGTCCCAAAAGGAAAAGGAAGGGGTTTGCTGAGTCCTAGGGAGAAAAGGAAAGGGTTTAACATGGTTTGGGAATTAGGGAAACATGGCAAGGGGGAATTGTTGCACAAAAGGAGACAAGGAGGAAACACAAAGGGGACATGCGTCACCTTTGTAGGAGGTGCTGAAATTGTGTCTTTTATTGTCTTCTAAGCTTCCAAACTGACTTCTCTTGACTTCTAACACCCTTTTCAATTTCGTCCATCTATATTACTCCAAGCATAAGCTATTCAATTCATGCCCAAAACTGCTCCAAAATGCACCTTTTTGCATACTTTGTCCTTAGAACCTGAAATTGCACAAAAATGACTTTAAACACTAAACTAACCAAGGAAAAACAACACAAATACACGAAAACAAGCTAGCTAAGTCGCATAAATATGCTCCTATCAGTAGTACTAATTTTAGTATTTAAGAACGATTCGAAACATGTTGACCAAACTCAACTTTCGATCAACGGTAGGGTCCACAACCCACGTAATTCGATCCGGAATATCCGCTTATCAAATTTCTGATCCATAACTTCCCAAAGGTCTCATTACTCTTTTGGAACAAAATCCTAAAATATTGGAACGATCCAACGGTCGGATCTCCACCAATCCCTAAAATTAAGTGGGGGACAACAATTAGTTTTACAAACTTAGAAATTCAATTCGGGAAGATCCACATGTCAAATTCCCGATCTACTAGTTTCTAATGTCCTCAAATATTACGTACTATAATGTACTAAAGTTTGGTGATGATCCCACGGTCAGATCGTCGATTGTTATAATGATCAAGTAGGACAACTTGGCGGTCAACTATGAAACTACATTAAAACATTAGAATTTCACTAAACAGATGCCAAATATGGAATCAAAGTATCAAATTTAGCCAAAAAAAAGGCAAAGTCGGCCCACTGGCCACGAGTCGCCGCTTGCGACGGTTCTGGTGAACCAAAACCAAAATCTTTGACCAACTTCACAAAATTGTATAACGCACCACAAGGAAGAGTTTTCATACCTGAGCCGAGGTCCAATTCGGTTGGAAAACACTTGAAATCCGATGTGGCTCACCCTAAAATGGGTGATTGTCGATTTGCCTCCACCGACGCCCTGACGCCTCAACCAATGTTTGGGCCTTGTTCCTGGGTTCAAGGAAGTCTTTTGGTGATGGTGATCAATAGTGAAGGTTGCAAGAACTGCGGATCGCCGCTGTGGCACTCTTTTTTTTTTTTTTTTAAATGGAAGAGGGAAGGTTGCTGAGATGTTTACAGGTGGTGGATGGATAGATTTCGTCAGAAAAAATTGACGATTTCACGTTGGAAATTCACGCAGGAACTGGGTCGAGGGGGTTCAGTTCTGTTGGCTCTCTCTTCCCTCATTTTTTTTCATTTTCTCCTCCCTTATTGGGCAGCTCCCTCTCTCATTTTCTCTTCTTCTTTTACTCCCCAGTCACAGCCACACATGTGGCTTTCTACACCAAATCACTACTCCAGCAAGCTGGAACCTTCTAGAAATTAATGGTCGAATAACCATTTTGCCCTTGTCTTTGCTCGTTTATAACTCTTTCATTAAAATTCCATTTCGCGAATGGTTTTCGCTTACGCGTTCGTGGCATCGAGTTTATTCAAAAACACTAATTGTGACCTCGAAAGGTTTACGGTTTTTAAATGACCAATTACGAAAATTCGAACTTTGTAACTAAGTAACTAAAATTCTAAAATTAATGAAATTAAAATAAATAAATAAATCGCGTAAGTACAAAATGCGAACTTTGTTCTTTATTTATTTTAAGATCCAACTATCCTGCATATCCTAATTAACTTCCCCACTTGAGGACATGAGTATAAAATCTCATTATTATCACATCAATCTAGAGCTAATCGTAGTTCATACAATAGTTAACACAAAAGTAATGGAATGCCATGTATAATCAAATGTACGAATATACAAATTATTATAAACTAGATAAAATACAGAAAAGGTAATCACCCAAGTCTGTAGGTGAATAGCCTCACTGCCCACCCACTCGCATGTCCTGAATGTTTCCTTGTTCTCAATATGCCTTGAGGGGTCAAAAAACAAAGTGTGAGTGGATCATATTTATCTAGTCAAAATTATTTCGAACATACTAACCCCTGTTTTGGAAAAACATATATAGTTGAAAACTACATATAGTCTCACATAAATATGAATTCCAAGATATATCAAATCATCACAATCAGAACTTCAGTCATATTGAAGAAAGTAAATCATACCAAATATCAACCAATTATATAAGTATTCACCTATAAGTATAGTAAGCAGGTGAAACATTATCTAACTGATCATTAGCTAGCATCTACTAACGCGTCTAGCCTCTACTAGAAATATTGGTACCTATATTAATCCTATGACTATAGATAGCTATCCGATGTTTATGATGACCATGTGGTGAAAATAAACACCATAGTCATAAAAATCTATAATATCATTTTTAACAATTCTAGTTAAGTCTCGTCTAAGACTAGTTAATTCAATCATGTGTCAAAAACAGTTTACTCGAAAACATTTGTTTTTGAAGGGATCCACTCATATGTATGTATACTGTAACTTCTCGTTAGGCTTATTGCATGATTCCAACTTAACCTCGCTCATACATGTGAATGTAACATTTAGCTTAAATAAGCATTTCTTGACATTTTGTAATCTCATATCGAAAACTAATATTTAGACATCGAATTTGCATAAATGATGAGGGGCCATATGATTCAACACATCGAAAAATCTAGGGATAGGTCTCTGGTTCTGTAAGCATCACCACGAGCTGCCGTGTGTCGATCATGCGTTGGCGTGGAGACGTTATGTGCTGTCATGTGTGGTCGACATCGCCACCGCCGTACTCATCATCGCAGATCGGTGAGTAAACATCGTAGTCACCGTCTTAGAGCCACACGTCGGTTGTCAGTAAACTCAAAGGAGAAAGACGGAATATACCTTTTTCAGTGGAATATGCCATTAACTAATGGTTCTGTCGTTATGGCCATTAAGTCCAACCACTACCGTCATTAACCACCGTCGAAGACGTCGCAGGAATCTGTAAAATTCTAGAACTTGGCCAACTTAGTTTTTAAGCCTAAAACCAACAAATTTTAACCCTAAACTCAACCAAAACCATTCCAAAGCTTTAAGAAACTGAACCAAACTCGGTTTAGGATGAATAAAGGTTGAATTCGTCTTGAATTCAACAAAAAATGGCCGGTGAGCCTCGTCGAAAATTGGAACCAAGAACACAACAACATGCAGGGGTTAAATCCTATGATTTCAAACCACAACTTCACAAGGTTGATTAAACAACTCACCAAAGTTCAATCCATGAAGGATTAGATCAATCCTAGACTCGGACTCAAAGGAACTTGGCCGAAGTCCATTGCCGGTTCCTGGAAAACAACATAGTTGAAGAACAAAGGTTAGACATTAAATTTTCTAGCTTAAATTCAACACAAGAAGCTAGAGAATATACCTAGCAACACATAACCATTAATTTAAGCTAACTTACATCGAATTCACCGAGTTTCACTTCGGACTTGAGTTTTCCCTTTTTCCACCACCAAACACACACATGTAAATACATATTCGAGTTTGTAACTTAACTCTTGTAACTTGGATTCAATTCCACTTTCACCCATGTTGTGTTCCTTTCAAGTGCAAAAATAAGGATAATATAGTAGCACAAGTAAGAGTGTCGAACCACAGGGAATGATTAGACCTCTACAAATTACTAGCTTTATGTGAACCCTAACTAAACAATGAAAATGCAAACTGAATTTAGATTTTTGTTTTGAAAGTTAAAGTAACTTAAAATGCAAGACAAGATAAAGATGAATGATAGATTGAGTAAGAAACAATGGGAACGGAACTAGGGATACCGATTTCACCATTACAAGTCAATTCCATGAAAATTAAGTCAAAACGCAATCAACACTCCAATATGCATTTAGGCTTCGTTTTACTTATTTATGATCATCCATTTGATGTGTAATTGTGATCAAGTACTCCTAATCTACAATGTTCAACTTAGATTACCAAATAAGAATCCATTAAGAACAAGAAAACTTCAAAGAACCAAAGAAATCACATGGCAGGATGTATGCATAGCAGTTTCTTCATTCATTCACAAGTCTACCAAAATTAAGCATAATGTGTACTATAACCTTGATCAAATAATTCATAAGCAGCCACAATGGTGATCAAACATTAAGATTAACAAACAAATTATATTATAAAATCAATGAACGAAACAAGAACACAAATTGGTAATTTGAATACTTTAACTTTAATAACATCGAATTCCCCAGCTATGAACTTAATTACACATCATGATTACAAAATATATAAATATCAAGAACAACATAAGTGAAATTAAAGTTCATAGAAGAAACCCCATTGAAGCAATTCTGATGTAGAACTTCTCCAAGAACAGTGCGGATGCGTGGTTTCTTCGATGGCAGGGGGATGATGAAGGGAAATAGGGTTTTGTTTCTAGAAGAAAGGCCAAAGAAAGAGAAGAGAGAGAGCTCTGGGCGACCCCAAGGGGGGCTTGTGTAAAAGTGATCTAAAACTTAGTATTTATATGCTAAATGGGGCTGCAGCTGATTGCAAGGTGATCCCAACCATTAAGCCAAAGTTTTGAACATTTTTCCTTATTTGGCACCTCCAAATCAGGCTAGATATCCCAATTTCTTTCCCATTTTGTTCCTGGTCTTCTAACAAGCCAGATTCGTCTTGGATTCTTTATTTGGGCTTCAAAACAGGCCATTAAACTTCTTTCCACGTTTGAATAATGGTCAACCCCAAAAATGGCATGTGTTTCACTTCTTTTGCCTTCAAATTAATCCTAAAGTACATATAATTGCGATTGACACAAAATAGGGTGAAACACAACTGGTTTTACTCCAAAACGTCACAAATAGACTTAGAATTGATGGTATAAATGCATGAAATATATGAGTTATCAACCCATGCACTCGTGAGTACAAAACTAATTTACAAAATTTATGAGAAATTGAAATTCAACCCAAGACTCAATATTTATTCAAGACACCCAACTAGGGGCATTTTGGTCATTTTACATTATTCAAGAATAAAATATATTATTTTAAGGTACGAGGTTGTATTAATTTATGAATTGTTTTCTAAATGTGATTGATTGACTTTTATTTACATATGTCGTACTATTGTCACTCACACGAGTTTCACAGCTTTTTTGAATTTTTACTTTTTTAGATGCACCATTCCAATCGTGTAGGGTTATTTCTTAAAGAGTAAATGTAGTAGTTAGAGAAGAGGATATAAAGGGTATAGTGGTGTGTGCAGTGCATTCGAGAGTACGATTTGTTCCTTTTTATTGTAATTTTGTTTCCGCTGAATATCTGATGTATATAATGTATGAGTCACAAATGACTATATTGTACCGCTACTTTCTACTGCCACGTGTTGATCCTAGGTGTATCTCGGGAACTTTTGCTGGTGTTAAAGCATTGGTCTTCGAACCTTTGCATTTCAGCGGACGCTGATACAAGAAATTTTTCATAGTGACCAGAACACGGGTGGTACACCACGTGTTTTTATATAAGTGGTGAGAAATTGTACTTTTTAAGTTATCAACTTTTTAACACACATATCTCACCATTTGTATAGTGACACGTGGTGTACTACCACATGTTCCGGTTACATTGAAAAATCTCTCCACTGATACATGTTGTGGATCCTAAAATAATCTCAAAAATTCTAGAGGCGACACGTAGACTTTTGTTCAAGAAAGACAAGATTGCCCTCAATAAATGGGCAGCCTTTTCAGATACTCCCACGCGCAGCTCACACCCTTGAAGGTCCCAGCAGCTGAATACGACTGCCCATAGCTCACGTGCCATTGGCAAGGAAAAGTCAAAGCATTAAAGATAAAGATTAATTACCTAAATCCTATCTTTAATGCATTCCCAATTGAAGATTGACTTCAATCAAGTAAGTAATCCCAATTTAAATAAATTAGGGATAATTACTTCATTATCTCAAGATATTATTTCCTATTTAATATCTTGAGAATATTTAGAGAATATTTCTCCACAAAACACTTGGCCAATAGGATGCCGCCATGTGATGGGTAAAACCCTAACACTATGGCTGGCCTTATCCCTATAAATACCCCATATTCTACCAAATTTCAGAAGCTTTGACTACCCTAAAAAAGCCCTAAAAACTTTATTCTCCTGAGAGTGACTTAGGCATTGAAGATCCATTGGCCTAACACCCCCCCCCCCACCACACCTCGTGGGTGCATGAGGCTTAGGTCTTTGATCAAATGTGTTAATTATTTTGTAGCTGCATTTTCATCAAGACTGAAGACGGTGAAAATTTGCATCGACACATGCCTTGTTGTATTAGATATGTCACGACCTAAAATTTGGACTCACGTGGCCTAGAGTGAGAGACAAGCTAATCTAGTCTATAAGAAATTACGTGTGTAGTTAAGACTTTACGCAAGCAGTTATCTTAAATTGTTTGCATTAAGTGATGAATACTACTTTTGTCATCTTCTGGTTTCTTGTGTTTTCACTAGCAAGTTGTGTGCCTTTGAAGTCGAGGCCCCTTGTGTTTTTCTCATAACCCTAATGAAAAGTTTCTTCAGTTTTGTTCCTCAGAGCAAGGAGAGAAAAACTTGTGAGAACCCGAATTTTTATTAATTATTCAGTAATGCAACTTATATGATTTAACTTGCTAAATTTATATGGTTAAATAAGTATGTAAATTGGTTTTATATGTTTGGGACTCATTAAGTATATATTATTATTCAAAATCCTTGTTGGTAAAGGTACTTGATTAGTTTGGCAGTGACATGAAGTTACGTTATATAGCTTTGGGACCAAACTAATTATAATAATAGGGAGTTTATTACTTAATAGAGTTGTAGTAAAAAAAAATAGTAATTTGACTTGGTTATCTTTAATGAATGTTTTATGGATACAAAGAACCAAATTAGTAGTGGAACATGCCAATTTCTAAGATGTAACACTAGAAAAAGAGAAACACCTGTCTCTAAAATATTTTGATTCATCATAAATTTTTATTTGTCACAACATTGCTTATTTTTTTGGACATATTGACAATCATTACTACGTGGAGGCAAGTTTCTTAAGACAAGAATCTTTTTTTACTACATGGAGGTTATTTTTATATAAAGTATCACTACAAAGAGGTTTGACTGTATTAGGTCATGGAGTTTATGTCAAGCCCCTAATGAGATTTCCAAAGTTCATATGATTCGTATTAAATATAATTTAAGACTCTATAATGTTAATTATATCCAATACCCTGCACAGAAATTCTTGAATCATCAGGTATTCTCCTTCTTACCAGAGGTAATAATAAGTATGCTTTAGGGTAGAATAATTCTCGTTGGTTTACTCTTCCCTCAAAGGTGGTTTATATACTGCTTACTGATACAAAGTCAACTTTTGGTAATAATTACGATTCCTGAATCCTATCTAATACGTTTAACATTCAACTACAAGGAATTACAATAATTACACAAATCTCTTTTAATGACACCATTATTCAAGCCAATTGAGATTTCTTGTTGTACACTCACATGCATCTATAAATAAGTCTAAGACCCTAATAATGCGTGGAACAAACCCTAGGGTTACGACACATTGTTAAATGATCAAAGACATCTTCATAAGACAAATGTGGTGCCTCAAGTCTAATGACTAATTGCATTGTTGCGACATTAGAGTTTCTTATTTGACATGTCAGTAGAAATTTCCAAATAAGAACTCTCATTAGATCACATTCAATAAACTCATTTTCTATTAAGCACATACGTACTCGTCTTGGTGTCTTTTTTCACACTAATGACTCAAGATGTCATTCTCTCAAAGAGAGAAGGCATAGTATGTATTGATCTTAACGGATCGTCAATGCCCAATTAGTAATCCTATAACCATGAACATCTAGGATATATGTATGAGAGAGAAAAGTCTCATATATCTAACTTCTTTAGATTACAATCTCTCTATTAGACATTCCTTAGACTTTATTGTGCAAACGTATAATTATTTATGAGACATTTGCATACAATATTTATTGCCATTTGACTAAACTAAATAGTTTAATATAGACAATGTGTGTAACATATCAGTCTTGTGATTGAATTTTAGGGCACTTCCAACGATATTTACCCAAAAATCATTCTTACTCCCAAAAAAATAACCTCAAAAAGCTATGGACTGTCAAATGCTCTTTTGATTCTTGGACCTAGAATTTACAATTGGACTCCCTAGAAAAGTTGAACAGTTTCAGTTTTCTTTTTATTTGAAAACTGAAATCAGTACCAGAAGAAAAACCTTCACATACCGAAGAAAAAAGATGGAAATGAAAAACAAGCATATGCATGTTGTAAACAACAATTTGGTTCCCTTAAGAGGGAAGGAAAACTGGAAGCTTTACATACACACAGATTATTAATTCTTGTGATACGTTGTACAATCTCACTATCTCTTTAAGGCAAGTATTAAAAACAAAGCGTCTCTTCTTCTGTTTTTACGACTAATCAACCTAGAAGGCACAATTGTGGTAGCTACATATATATGTCTATATATGGAGTATGAAAGTTCCTTCTACGTATGAGGAAAACAAATTTATTCCAATTTTGTATTTGAAATTGTTACGTGTGAGGATGATGGTTCAAGTGCTTGACCCCATGATCGTCTAACTTGTGTTGTTGTGTTCGTAACGTGTCCTTTGGGTGGATTCGTTCCATTGTGGCTAGAACATCAATCATGAGTGGCCTATATTTTGGGTCTGTATGGAAGCACTGTAAAGCAAGTTCAGCTGCAGCTTGGGCTGCTTTCTTCGAGTATTGACCCCCCAACCTTGTGTCCATGATTCTTAAAACTCGTCTACTATCACTTATGAATGGCTTTGCCCAATCCACCAATGTTTCCTCGACACTCCCAGCTCTCTCATCGTCCATTGCTCGTCTCCCTGATAGAAGCTCTAACAAAACAACCCCGAAGCTGTACACATCACTCTTTGGCGACAAGTGACCTGCTCATTTTTAACCATATAATGAACAAAATGTCCTTTAGTAGATGCACTAGTTTCCACACAATACATGATGTTTGAATAGTTATAAGTTAGAGGATCACTTATTTATAATGTCTTTCAGTTCCACCCGCATCCCAGACACTTATTCTCTAGTTTCCTTTTGTTTGTTCTATTTTTTGTTGTCAAAGAACCTTCTAACTATATATAAACGTTTTACTTTGCATGTAATCCGTTAGTAATTAGTGAAATAAGTCAGCGTATGATCGAGTCAATCATCAATTTTATTTACTTTTTAAAATGATGCTAAGATTACATTTTCTTTCTTCCTTCTTTTCTTTCTGTAGCTGAATTTTTGTTTGCGGGTGTTCCTTTTTCCAGGATTACCAGTAAAAATATCACAGATGCTATGCAATTGAAAGACAAGACTGACCTGTAGCAACATATTCTGGTGCAGCGTAGCCTCGAGTTCCGACCACTCTGGTTGAAACATGAGTATTATCTCCAGTAGGACCATCTCTTGCTAACCCAAAATCTGAAAGCCGAGCACTGAAATCCTGCATAAATTAGATTAAATTTCTGTTAGGCTTGTGATTACAAGTGGCGCAATCGTTCTCAAACTGGAGCTTTTGATGTGCAAGCATACCGAATCAAGTAGAATGTTGGAAGCTTTCAAGTCACGGTAGATGACATTAGCATCTAAACTATGTAAGAAAGATAACCCCCGTGCAACATCAATTGCAATATTCATCCGAACAGCCCAAGTGATGGGTTGAACACCTTCTGCAGAAGAACAAAGAACAACAAGGAAATGATTCAGGAACTTTAAAAAAATGTATATTTGATAAATGTTTCATTTTTGGCAAGTGTTGAAATATACGTTTTCATGAACAGATCAAGGAATAGACAAATTAAAGGGATCAAACCACAGTAAACATAAAGCAGAAACCACAGAGGAACGCTAATATGCGGATTATCTAACCATCCTAGATGCTAAAAGCACAGCAGTCCAATTGCCACACAAGTCCCATGACTAAGAAACCAAAAAATAGATCAAAATATCTGCATTTTCTATCACTAAGAAACCAAAAAAATGTCTCTTTACTGTGGCTACCAATCAATATGTTCAGCAAACAAGTTCCCGAGCTCTAGCCCATTACATGGTCATGGTTAAACAATGGACAGCAGGACACCTAATCAGCCTAAGAACTTCTATAAATATGTCATCAAGGTAAATAAATATGTTCCAGATGTACTATTTTCTTTACAAAGGATGCTACCCCGCTAACAAATCCAGTGAAAACTTCCACTATTTTTGTTATTAAAACTCAAGAGTTAACTGGATGGATGTTAAATCGAGATTCAGTATACATTCGTAAAAAAAAAACATTTGAAACAACATAATACCAGAGAAAGCTCAAAGTTATAAATGGAAGACCGATTCTCAAAATGCTGAGTTAGTCGACTGCAGGTTAAATTAAGATTTCAGTATTTCACAAGCATAAGCAGTGGGGCATCTAATTTAAAATAGTATAAGCTCCCTAGCAGTAGTAGCAGCCATCATCGATTGATATCGATCCAAATTCAACATCTTACAACACTAAAATTTTAGTCCTTTTCCTGGTTAATTATTGCGATCATTTGTTTGAAACAATAATTAAATTTTAAGCAGGTAACAAATTAATAAATATATCTATCTATATGTACGATTACCAAGTAACACACTTACTTGCAAATTGGTAAGAAGAAACAACATGAATAATTGAAAATTTGAAATACATAGGGAAAAGGATACTCGTACTCACTTCTAAACAAATGATTCTCCAAACTTCCCCTTGGCATGAATTCATAAACCAGAAGTCTGTTGTCAGATTCTGAGCAATACCCTATGAGTTTCACAAGATTTTCATGGCGAAGCTGACCAAGATAGTTCACTTCTGCCTAAATGGTTGAAAAAAAAAAGATTTGAGCTTCAGATGAGGAATAGCAAGATCAAAATGAAAATAATTACCAGAAAAAAGGGTCAAAATGAAAACAAGACAAAAAAAAAAAAAAAAGGTCCTGATTGTACATACAAGCCATTCCTTGTGGCCTTGAAAGCTTTCTCGCTTGAGCCTCTTGATGGCCACCACTAACCCAGTTCCAGGTTTAGTGGGAGCTAATGTGTTTGCATCAATCCATCCTTTATATACCCACCCAAACCCTCCCTCTCCGAGCAGACTCTCTGGGCGGAAGTTCCTAGTAGCATTTTTGAGATCACTGAAACTGAAGGACTTGAGGTTGGTAGGGACGGATATATCAGCTTTGGATGCTACTAAAGCTTGATTCAAATTCCCAGACGTTGACTGCTGCGAGCAAGAGCTACTATCCATCTGTTGCTTGCCATTAGACTTTGTACTTCCTAAAAGGTGAAAGAGGTAAGAAAGCTACAAAAAATATCACCTTCAAATTTCTCTGCATGAGAAATAGCGATAAACTTAAACAAATAAATAGACAAATGACCACAGTGAAGTGCACCCATATGAATATTAATAAGCTCTTCAGACTGCAGTCCAAACAAAAACAGACAATATGCAGAACAGTTAAAGATTACTGAAACTACATTTATCAAGAAAACAAATAAGTATAAGAGCTTAGACTACACATCAACACATGTCAAGGCCTTTTCAGTACTGCCATCAGAAACAGTCAGTGCTGATTAGTTGGTAATTAAGACTATGAGACCATGATTTGTAGGATCAGATGATCAGATCATATGTTCAAGATACCCAGGAAAAGTACAAAATAATCTCACATGGACATCTCATAAAGAGGAATGATTATTGGTCAGACCTGATAGGCCCAAATGGCTCGATAATAGACCCCTCCTCTCGGCCTTAGAAGAATAAAAGAATCCCAGACTCGCCTTAACTAATAGGAGATGGGACTATAACAGAAAAGAAGGAAATAAGAATAGAGAAATGTATAAAAAGATAAGGATAATATGATCAATTGAAGTCATGGCTCCCTTGAAACATTTCTTGATAGGGTGGTTAAAGCATTTATTAGTCATATGGTAATATAACAAAGAGAAATGTAGTGTCGATTACGTTTGTCATGGGTATAAATGTTTGGGGAAGGGAAGTGACTTCCACACTCCTTTTTTCTCCACCTGCACGACCTATAAACATATTAAACAAAAAAAAACAGGGGTGTGTAGAAGGAGAAAGGGTGTGCCGAAATCAGTTCTCTTTGGGGAATGCTAGCAACTTTCTCTCTAACCTCCCCATGCCATGTGTCCTTTCTTTTACAAACATGAGAAGAGGGAGAAGGGAGAAGGGAGAATGTCCAAATGACAAGGTCAGAGAATGTTTCACATTCCCCTAAATGTTTAGCAGATATAAAATAATACAAACACGGCTGTATCACATTATCTTAAATACTTCAAAAAGAAAAACACACAAAACAGTATAGGTGCTGCCTTGCTGTGCTGGTACAACCGTTAGATTCATAAGCATGGTAAAAAGATCATCTTTATACAAGAAAAGGAGGAAAGAAAATCTTTAAAAACCCATTTTATGTTATATACAAATGGTATTGAGGAGGGGTAAACTGAATACACAACGTCGAGTGTGGGGTGGGAATTATCGTAACCATTTGAGCTAAAAGTGCATTCCAACACTTGATGCGCATAGGTTTCTTGAAATTTATAGAGATGATACCTAGGATCTCTTGAAAATTGTAAACAGCAGATAATCACGCAGCATCAAATTCAGATTGGAAGGAAGAAGAGGGAAGCAAGCAAACAGAAAAACACCCAAGAAAATATGAGAGAAGTTAGCGGCATGGCATATAGATACTGTTATAGTTTGTAGCTGTAGAGTAGTAGGATACCAGAGAAGTTGATGGAAGAAGCATGAGCACACTTGGTAGATTTTCTGCAGCAGTTTCCCATCATCGATTAAGCTAGAACGATACATCAATCAATCATGTACGTCTACTTGTAGCAGCAGCAGGCATCCATCAGGTAAGGAGGAGGAGGAGGAGGGCTGGCAAATAAGGGAAAGAAAGAAACGTGCAGGCAAGAGAGAGAGAGAGAGAGAGAGAAGAAAGGTCTTCCATTGACATTTGACATTTGACATTTGACATTTGACATTTATGACACTTTGAAACTAAGCAGAAGAACAAGTATCTGCTTAGTCAATGGAAGAATTCAGAAAATATTGGCCGGATGAATCACTTGTGTGGAAAAGTATTTTTAAAGATAATAATAATAATATTGGTCCCACATCCATCTCCATATGAATCTGGTTTTGAAGATACAGAGCATGTGTTTCATGTTAAACTGCTACATCACCACAGCACACACTCACGGCACACTGGATTTAAAACTTCAAACTTAAAACTTGAACTACAAAACACATTTTAATAAACATTCTATAAACGAAACTCGACCATCACCCGTGCATTTCATTCATACGCATTGAATTGAGCAAGAAAAATGCATACTTGCACAAGAAAAATAAAAAGAACCAACTCCTCCCCCAGATTTGAAAGATGTCAATTGCCAAGCCCTCCTCCAACTCCAAGCTGCAGATTATCTGATATCAAATCAAAACCCTAATTTCTTGGACCCCTAAATCCCTAAAATTCATTAATATCAGAAATTCATAGTGTAATTGACTAGGTAAAAGAAGAGGCTCCAGAGGAATGAAGACGAGGATTGATTAACTGTGTATTTGACAAAATATGATAGTTGTATGATATTAAAAAATTACTTATTGAAATATTTTAGAGATGTTGGAGGAAGTTGTATTTGCATCCAAATCTGAGGGTGCAAATTGTAATTTACCCTTTATTAAATAGTTAAAAATTTAGGTATATTCAATTATAATTTTTTTTAAACGAAAATTATTATCTACAACAAGGGGTGGGGGAGTGGGCTATGTCTTACATTGGGTTAGCACTAATGTGATTGAAATTCGTTTTTGGCGAGAATTGAACCTAAGTTCTTTCACTTATAAGTGAAGAAGAATATCACTAGACCACAGTTCTAAATTGTTTTAATATTATGCGAGTGTGTTTGGGTTTTCATGGGTTGGGATTTTATAAACCAACGTTGGTTACACAACGTTAAGGACAATCAAAATCACATGGGTTGTTAAGGACAATGCCCACATCATGAGACCAATATTAGCAGATTAATGTTGCTTGACTTCTTTATTTTTTTTGTTTGTTGACTGACCAATGCATATTTCTTTTAATTGTCTCTTTTTGTTGACATGGTGCCACTAACCAAAGACATTTGCATTAAAAAGGATATGTGTCGTATGCAAGTTTATATAATCAGTTTTAAAAGATGTATTTGAATGCATGATGATTTGGTGTTCAAATAATTTAGTATTCGAAACCGTAAAACAGCAAGAACCAAATCGGAATCGGTGTAGACCGAACCGTACAGTTCTAGTAATAAATTTAAGCGGAACCTCACCGAACCGAATTGTTAATATTTTCCGGTTCCGGTTTCGATTTAGGGGTGGAACTGCACCGTGACCACCCTTAACAATGCTTGCTCCTCCTTTCTCTGTTCACCTTTTATCCAACTCTCTCTTTGCTCAACCATTTTTTAGGCTTTTAGAAAAATCTGCGTCTGTTATGTTGTGAGAATAAACTGTTGTAAAATAAAATTGTTAAATGTTTGGTAAACTTCTTTTGTAAAAAGGCTTTTAACAAAAAATAAAAATAAAAATTACCCTCAAGGAATACCAGAACTCCTACGCGCGAGCAGTGGACAATCATCCATCAATCAAGTTAAAGGTACCCAAAATAGGTATTTATTCACAACCTATTTCATTCATCCTCATCAAATCTTCTCCACAAGGTAACCCCCAAAACATTCTTTTCAAATTATATTAATTATCTAATTAATTGATTTATTACCTAATTAATCTATTAATTGGCTAATTAACTACAAATTACACCCAAAAATGCCACAAAGAGCCGGTCACCATCTCTCCAAAGGGGGCTGGCCATGCCTTATATACTACCCCATTTTCTTTAAAAACCGAAGCTCTACACTCTTGCAAAATTCTCAAAATTCTCTAAACATTTTTCTCTCGAAATTCTAACTTTGGCATCGGAGGTTCTTCGGCCAAAGCCCCCCCCATTCATCGTGGGCACATGAGGCTCTTGGCCTTAACCTAAGGTGTTATTTGTTTTGTATGTACAATTTTGTCCGAGAACAAGGAGGGAGAAATTTGCATCCACAAATTGGTGCTTTCAATTGCACGATTTCCAGCACAACGAAGCTACTGACAAGGCGCTCAGATGAGACATGACCAACATAAGCGGGTCATCTTTCACTGACAAGATTGAGCAGACAAGACTATCCCACATAGATTTTCGAATACAAAGATTACTTCTGTTCCAACAAATGTAGTAGCTCAGCATAATGGCGCTCTTTTGGGGCAAATGAGTACCAGAATGACACACTAGCCCAACTACCAAGAATCGGGGGCAGACTTTGTTCTCAACACTCCAGATGATTTAATACTGAAGCAGCACATCACCAGTAGCCGAGTATCACGGACCTAGTGCTCTAATTCCTCCTGCTGCGCACAACCTGGCCCAAGCCAGCCCCAACTATGCTTTTACAACCGTACCTACCTGCTCCCGACAGCCATTGATCTATCAACATGGCTCATAATTGTGCCAATCTTGCATCACGGCTCCCAGTTGTGCCGATCTTGCCATGTGGCTCCCCAACACCCATCTGGGTAAGCTCTTCAGTGCGAGATGGTAAACTAATTGCTCTCCAGTGCAAGAGGGTAAACTAATTCCCTGACACATATATGGGTCCGCTCTCCAATGCAAGAGGATAACTTAATCGCTCTTCAGTGCGAGAGGGTAAACCAATCCCCCGACACCTATATGGGTAAGCTCTTCACTACGAGAGGATAAACTAATTGCTCTCCAGTGCGAGAGGGTAAACCAATTCCCCGACACCTATGTGGGTAATCTCTTCAGTGCGAAAGGGGTAAACTAATTGCTCTCCAATGCGATAAGGTAAACCAATTATCCCACACCCATATGGCTAAGCTCTCTGGCGTGATAGGGTAAACTAATTGCTCTCCAGTGCAAGAAGGTAAACTAATTGCTCTCCAGTGTAAGAGGGTAAACTAATTGTTTTTCAGTACGAGAGGGTAAACCAATTGCTCTCCAGTGCGAGAGGGTAAACTAATTACTCTCCAGTACGAGAGGGTAAACTAATTCCTCGACACCCATCTGGATAAGCTCTTCAGTGCGAGAAGGCCATATAGCTCAAAAGATCGATGCTTGAAGACTAACTAGGCAGTGAATGGTCAGAGGGCAGCAACCACTTTGCACTCAATAGTTCACTCATCCACACTTCATCTTCAGCAGCTCCATCATTGGTTGCTCCATTTACGGCAATTGAGAAATCCAACTCAAGTAGTTTCCTCATTTTTGGGAAGCATCCCAAACATTGGCCCATGCCATGCCACTTCCTCGACCCATGCCGAGCCAGTCCTTAGCTTCAGTCAAGTCGAGCAACATAAGTAATGGCCCATGCCACACCACCTCCTTGGCTCATGCCAAGCCAACTCCTGGCCTATACCAGTTGATGTGCCGCACCACCCCGATAGCTGCCCCATGGCAGCACCACCCAAGAAGAAGACAAGGAGAATTAAGTTTTTCTTATATCGGTGCGGTGCGGAAAAGACAAAGAAATCAACTGAAGACGGTTCTTTGAAAGCAAACAAATAAGAGTGTTAGGGAAGGGGGAACAAATATCCTCTAGTTTTCTCTCTTTCTTGTAAGGATAAATAATTGCCCTCCAAAGTTGATGCTAGGGAAGGGGGAACAAATATCCTCTAGTTTTCTCTCTTTCTTGTAGGGATAAATAATTACCCTCCGAAGTTGATTTAATCCCCTACTTAAGGTAGGTTTAAATAGGTTTTGGAGGCAATTTATTTCCCTTTCCTAGAAGAATCTAAATCCAAGTCCAAGTGAGAATTTGCATCAAAGTTGGAGATGTCTACACCTGTTGCCCTTTCTTGTGAGCAGTCCAACAGGTGTGGGGGGCATTTGTGGAGCCAAAAATAATCAAGAAAAATATGGAGGCGATAAGTGGATTCTAGGGTAAAATGACAAAATTACCCTCAAGGAACATCGGAACTCCTACGCGCGAGTAATGGACAATCATTCATCAATCAAGTCAAAAGTGCCCAAAATATATATTTATTCAAAACCTATTTCATCCATCCTCATCAAATCTTCTCCACAAGGTAACCCCAAAACATTCCTTTCAAGTTATATTAATTAGCTAATTAATTGATTTATTACCTAATTAATCAATTAATTGGCTAATTAACTACAAATTACACCAAAAAATGCCATAAAGGGTCGGTCACCATCTATCCAAAGGGGGCCGGCCATGCTTTATATACACTACCCCATTTTCTCTAAAAACCGAAGTTCTACACTCTTGCAAAATTCTCCAAATACTTTTCTCTCGAAATTCTAACTTTGTCATCGAAAGTTCTTCGACCAAAGCCCCCCCTCAAAAATCATCGTGGGCGCGTTGAGGCTTTTAGCCTCTGACCTAAGGTGTTATTTGTTTTGTAAGTGCAATTTTGTCCAAGAACAAGGAGGAAGAAGTTTGCATCCACAATAGTTTTTTTGAAAGTATGGTAGACCCTATTCCTACTTTTCTATTGATATTGGGATCAGTTTTTTAAAAACTTTTTTTTTTTTGGTTTTACCAAACACATTTGGTGTTCTAGGTTTTTTAATAAGCTTCTTTTTTTATATAGAAGCACCACAACCCCAAACCAGCCTTAAGAGTTCAAAACCAAAAAACTTACAGGTTTGTCAATGCTGCTCTCAACTCCATTACTGTCGGCGATACCAGCCTAGCATAAAGAATGTTTGGAGACAGGATTAGCAATACCATACTTTTCAGGAGGTCTCGTTAAGACCACTTATCGAAGCACATAGTCCATACGAGTCTGATTTAGTTTCATTAAAGTTAGTCCTTGCTCGCACCAAACACGGACTAGTAATTCTAATTAAACCAGTTCAGTCTAGTGAAGGGCAAATAAACGAGCCCTAAAAAGAGGGTTAAGCTTCCAACCAACCAACGTTTTTTGGATTAACAAATTTTTTCTAAAGATATTATGAATGCCCAAACATTTTCGTATAAACAGTTTTTTGTTGGATTTGCAAAATGCTAATAGTATCTAGCTTATGAGCAGGGCCGTCTCTGATATTTTGGGGGCCTTGTGCGAATTTAATAAAAAGGCCCTCCTTATTTAATAAAAAAAAAAAAGTTGTTGGACAATATCCATACAAAGCTCAACAATCAATATCCAAACTTAATTAAAATCAACATCCCTCTTACTAATTGAATAATCTCCAAAATAAAGTCATGATTTTGGGTTCATCTATAAAAAAAATGGAGCACAGCTGAAATAGAGATATGAAAATACGTTTGTATTTGTGGAAGAAAGTAATACACAAATTATTTTTATTGCTTAATAGAAAAGTGGAAGAAAATAGTACACAAGTATTTTATTGTTAAAAAAAAAAAGTTAATATATTAAATTCAAGCTCCGCTTAACCAATTGTAATAATGATGATTTTTCTTTTCAGCTTAAAACTTTTTTTATTAGAAATTTATACTCATGTATAATATAAGAGATGATCAAAAAATTTGGGACTCGTAAAAATCCGGAGCCTGCACTTTTTGCACACCCCAACACCCCTCTGTCTATGAGCATTGCTACGATTATGAGCCGAATAAAAAAGAGTTAACGAAAATTCATCATTTTGGCTAGTTGCCTCTTCAAAATTTCTTTCTAAATACATTTTCAAAATCAAAAGGTACTAATTTGTCGGCATCAGAATGTTCTGACCATTGAATGGATTTCTCAATTCAACATAGAGCGATGTCCTCTTCCCCGATAATTTAGGAGTCATTTTCTATTTCGATAGGGTTTTTTTTTAATTTCAACTTTGATAGTTAACCTAACAACAAAAAAATAAAAAAAAATTAAAATCACCCATTGAAAAATCCTCTTTCTCCTCTATAATTTAGGAGTCATTTTCTATTTATTTATTTATTTAGTTTCGAAAAATCACCCATTGAATGCCCTAATGCGGAAGAACGAACCCTCTTTCTCCTCGATCTCTCTCTACTCTGCTCTGATTTCAGTCGCTCCTGAATCCTGAGCGCTTTGAAAACCCAAAATTCCATCTTGGTTCTGATCAGTCATGGCCTCCGGTATCTCTCTCTCTTTCATCGCAAAAGTCGTTCTTGTGATTAGGGATTTTAAAGAGTATTGACGGAAGTGAGTGAATGCCGCATTCTCTATGTATAATGGCATTGCGTCTTGTTTATGTGTTTGTATGCAGATGCTGATATGGAGGATTACGGATTCGAGTATTCGGATGAGGAGCCTGAGGAACAAGATGTCGACATTGAGAACCAATATTACAACTCTAAAGGTACGACTAGGTTTTCAGTTTTTACTCAGCCTTTTATATGGTTTTATTTTCCTAACTTCAACAAAAAAAATTCAGGTTTGGTTGAGACAGACCCAGAAGGAGCACTTTCGGGATTCGATGAAGTAGTTCGCATGGAGCCTGAGAAGGCCGAGTGGTGAGTAACGTGATAATTTTGTGCTCTAAAATGTCAATGAGTTTTAGCAACCCCTAGAAATTTAAATTGTCCCTTTGCTATTTGTGCTTTCCGTTTGCTGTATGTTTAGAGTGAAGGAGAAGGAGACGTTAATATGAGTTAGGATTCAGTGAGAAATCAGCATAATCTTGAGTGTCTGGGCGAGAAGGAGAAGTGAGCTCCTTATTGATTGTATCAATCCGCTGAGTGTCTTAATGATTTGTGTTTCTTGTGTTCTCTTCTGGTATTTTTTCACAATACCCTCACCATTCAATTTGTGTTTCTTGTGTCTTAATGAGTGTCTTGGCTTTCCTACTAAATTCAGTGGTTGGATTTTTGTTTTATTTGTTTAAGTTGGTGGAAGTTTGTGGGGGGTAATAGGCAGAGGGTCCGATTTCAGAGGTTACTTGGCTGGGGGTAGCTCCCTGCAGATGCTGATTCCTAGTTTACATTACTTTCTAGAAATCACCAAGAATGTTTTTGGTTTTATTGCTCCCACATCCTCATATCTACACTTGTCAGGCCAACTCTGTTTTTTGGCTGTATTGCAAGGTGTGTGGATTCTGTGTATTTTCCTTATAATTTGAAGGTTGGTGGTAATCTACAGTTTGAAGGTGAAGAGTTTTTTTTTTTTTCACTGTTAGGAGGGTTGGAGAGGGCTTGCCGGTTCCTTTCAGAACATATATAGTGAGTTGAAATTTTGATGGGTCAGGTGGTTTACATTCAAATCTTATGGTAGCTTCTTTTGCAAAAGATTGGCTTCCTTTAGTTTTGCGCTTAGTTTAGTATTAGCAATTTGTTGGTTAACTTTTTATGGTAAACAATCTGGTGGTTATTTTTTTGGAGCATAAATGGAGAATTTTTTAGGATTTCAAAAGGGTTTGTTTGGAAGATCTTTGGGATTGAGTTAGATTTGGTCAGCGTTGTTGCATCCGTTTGTATGTTCAGTTAGATTTCCTAGCTGTTATGGCATAATGTTTTTAAGTAGTTATTTATTTATTTATTTATTTATTTTAGAGGTCGCACTTGGTGCGATGGCAAGTGCCTTCGCCCATGAGCGGTAGGTCTCGGGTTCGAGACTTGGGAGCAGCCTCTCCATAAATGGAGGTAAGGCTAGCCGACATTCACCTCTCCCAGACCCTGCGTAAAGCGGGAGCCTTGTGCACTGGGTACGACCTTTTATTTATTTATTTATTTTATTTTATTTTGTGCTATCAGGCCTTTAGGGTGTTTTGGTTTTATTGTTTCTTATTGTAATTTTTATGTGAATGCGTGTTTAACGTTTATTTTACATAGCTTTTGTTATTAATGTCGTTTCTTCTTGTTGTTCTTGTTATAATTAATAATAATTGTTGTAATAATAATAATTAATATGTTACAGGGGATTTAAAGCTTTGAAGCAAACCGTGAAGCTCTATTATCGTCTGGGGAGGTATAAAGAAATGATGGATGCATACAGGGTGATGTTGACTTACATCAAATCAGCAGTAACAAGAAATTACAGTGAAAAGTGTATAAACAATATTATGGATTTTGTTTCTGGTTCAGCTAGTCAGAACTTTAGTCTACTGCAAGAGTTCTATCAGACCACTCTAAAGGCCCTTGAAGAGGCAAAGAATGAGGTCAGAATATAACCTTAGTTTTATCATAAGTTTTTTCTTTCTAATATGATACTATATTCTGTTGTCTTGGTGCAGAGACTCTGGTTTAAGACTAATCTTAAGCTTTGCAAAATTTGGTTTGATATGGGCGAATATGGGCGAATGAGCAAGGTAATATGTCTGTTTGGATGATACCTTTTAGTATCATATTATGCTGATTGTGATCCTGAGAGTAACCTGTGTTGAAATATTAGATTTTGAAGGAACTCCATAAATCTTGTCAAAAAGAAGATGGTACCGATGACCAAAAGAAGGGAAGTCAACTTCTAGAGGTTTATGCTATTGAAATTCAAATGTACACCGAGACTAAAAATAACAAAAAGCTCAAGGTAAGAATCTTCAATTAATGACATGCATGTTAAAACTCTGTAGTTTGCTCTTTACTCTCTGTCATATGCATTTTTTTGCCAATCTGTGATGTAGGACTCAGATTAATTAAAGAACAAAGATAGAAATAGTAAATAAATTATTAATTCCAACATTGGTGATACTTATCACTGATGGAGGACAAATAATAACAAACTTCAAAAGAAATTTCATTATTTACTTAAGTTTGAGTTGGTCAACTTTGGTTTTCAGGTGTTATTTCATGTACATTCAGGTGTTATTTGATATACCCTTTTTTTCCAATTTCGCAACTGTTCAAAAGTGTAATGTCGGGCCAAGCACCGCTTGCATATATAAAACAAAATTTATATAGTCAAACATTTGCATGCACAATTTTGAAAGATCGTGTTTGTATGCGTCATGATCATTAGTCAATATTATCAACAATTATGATTATAAAAGTTTATCATGATGGTGTAACAACATATACGTATTGCTTAAGGGGGATGTATCCCATTTAAAGTATAAGGGAAGAAAGCCTCACCATAAATGAATTCTAACGAGAGAATATAGTTTACCTTGTGTGCCAGATTTTGTAAAAGGCTAACAATGCCACCTTACCATTGTCCTTGTAGTGAATAATTCATCAAGAAATGTATTTTTCATTATTATCTGTGTTTCTTTGTTCCGTTATGATTTGGCAACATCTGACTCTAGATTGAATGCAGCAATTATACCAAAAAGCTCTTGCAATCAAGTCAGCCATACCTCATCCTAGGATCATGGGAATAATTCGAGAGTGTGGGGGTAAGATGCATATGGCAGAGCGTCAGTGGGCAGATGCAGCCACAGATTTTTTTGAAGCCTTTAAGAACTATGATGAAGCTGGGAACCAGAGGCGTATACAATGCTTAAAGTATGCTCTCTAGTGGACACTCTCTCTGTCTCTCTCTCATGTGTATGTGTGTATAGAGTGTTGATAGTTTTAAAGTAGAGGTCAAGCTATTAATTCTTTGCACTATAATCTACGAGGTGTGTGAAACTTAGATTGTAAGGTTTAATAATGATGAAATATATGCCAGCTCAACCATGAATCAGACTTGATGTCTTAATATGTACGAAATTTATGGAGACATGGTCCAATGTATTACTATTTGGATAATAAATACCATAATTGGGATGTAAGATGATGAATCTTTATGCCAAGGGTATGTTTGACATTGTCGACAAATAAGTGTTTTTAAGGCATAAAAATGTACTATCCAATTCGAAGCATGTTTTGATGTGTCTCAGACAGGTGCCTGGGTATGGATGTGCATATAATTTTTTAGTGTTATATGATAAGAACCTTGAATCACAAAATGATGAAAACTCCTTCGGTTAAAATCATCCTCTGTGTTTGTGTTTCTTAATTGCATGACTAAAAATCCTTAGGTTGGTATAGTGCAGCCATCCATGAGTTGATTTGAACTGGGTTATACAACAGATTTAGTTTATGGAAGTATTACGAAGGGTTTACTAAATTGTCCATATTCAATGTGCATTGCTTGACAGGTACTTGGTTCTGGCAAATATGCTGATGGAGTCGGAAGTTAATCCATTTGATGGTCAAGAAGCAAAGCCGTAAGTATGCAATATTGTTCTATTTATTTCAAGTTTTTGCATCTCCCTTTGTTCTTATAATTTCTCTTCCACGGGTATAAAAATGATCCCGAGATCTTGGCAATGACAAATCTGATTGCAGCATATCAACGGAATGAGATATTGGAGTTTGAGAAGATTCTTAAGGTATTATTCTCCAATAAACTGATGTTACGTTTATTTATCCTAGGTGTTTCTGTGTTTCTTTCAAGTTTCCGTTGTCTATTTCTTCCCTGAGTTGAGTTGGTATCTGTACACCCTCAGAGTAATAGGAGGACAATTATGGATGATCCATTCATTCGAAACTATATTGAAGATCTGCTGAAGAATGTTAGGACACAAGTGCTCCCAAACTTATGAAGCCGTACACGAGAATTCGGATTCCCTTCATATCAAAGGTGATCCATAGGTTCTGTCCTGTTGTATTTGTTTTCCATTGCATTTTTGTGCTTGTCTAATTTTTAACTCTTTGCAAATACTTGATGGGTTTTATTTTATATTTTAATTTAAATGTGCATTTCCAATATGGCCTGTAAACTTACCATTATGAATTTGTGAGCTTCCTCATATCACCTGTTGATGTTCAGGAACTTAATGTGCCGGAGAAAGATGTGGAGCAACTCTTGGTTTCACTTATATTGGATAACAGAATTGATGGACATATTGATCAGGTGAATCGGCTCTTAGAGCGTGGCGACAAGTATGTTTGCTTGACTTACACTTTTTTAGTACTTAATCCATGCATACTTGTTCACGGTAGATGTCAATGCTTTCTCTTATCGATTACCACTGATTAATCCACACACATTGTGTAGGTCAAAGGGAATGAAGAAGTATGCTGCTGTAGATAAATGGAACACTCAGCTAAGGTCTCTTTACCAGACTATCAGTAACCGAGTATATTGAGAGTCGCATATATCGCTTATGATCTCTGGACTGTGCCTTATGTAATGGCTGAGTTGAGGTCCAACTTTTACCCCTTTTGGAGGACAAAATGCTGGATGAGCTGTGAATAGACGTGATTTTTGAGCTTGATAGTTTCATGTATAAGCTGATTTATTGAGTAGTATATTCTCAAGTATTTTGGAGTAAGTAGAACCATTTTTTGACATTCAATTGTGTCACATTGTTGGTAGGCAGTGCTTAGGAGGGTTGTTTAATGGTGCTGCTGCGTCGTCACTTTGAAATCAGCTATGGGTTCTCTTTGGAGAAAATTATTCCACACTACGAAGCATTGGATGGTCTAGATTGGTTTGGATTATGGGTCCAATTGTGGTCCTCTGAATCCAGCCATCTAATGCTCGTAGCATTTAATGTTACGGGGTGGAACCACACTTTTTGGTACATGTTTGCAGCTGGTTTTTCGGTTCCAATTCTTGAAATTCATCGACAAGTTCAAAATTACTTGGAATTTGAATTAAAAATATGTAAAATTGTAGCAACGGTCTCCTATTAATTGGAAATTTTGACAAATAGTCAATTTCGGAGGCACTAATTGAATTTTAGCCAAACTTTCCAATATCTTATAATTCTAACAAAAAACTAGAGTAAAAAGTCTTAATGGCCCTTATTGCTAATCCTCTCCATTGGCTTTTTGGCAGTGCGGAAAAACCAACCAACGCGTAGAACATCCATATCTTATGTAACCCTGTAGTTCGAAACTGAGAGGTGTATGTTGAATTGCCACCGCCACCATCAACCATCCATTGAAGCCAATCCTTAGCCATCATAGCACTCACCTCCACCACATCATCATTGCTACAGCAGTTTGGTCTCACCTCTGTGCCGCTAGCATCATCTACTAGTAGTAGTATTCATGCTACTAGGTATCTTCGTTTCCTTGTTAAATATATATTCTGGTTATATCACGCCATCCACCAGCTTTACCAATTTTGTTCAGTATATTGGCCGAATACTTAACCTTGCCTCTCGGCTATTTCTTGATATGAAACGTAAACCAGCACCTCCCTTAGATTTCTAGCACTGCGGAATGGTCCAATAAAGGATGAGAAAAGGGTCGTTGCCGACCTAGGACCAATGCTTGCTGTCCTACTATCTTAACAATCGTAGCGGCTCAAGCTTGTGAGAAAGGAGAGAGCAAGAGAAAGACGGAGAGGATTCGTATTATTAAGGATAATTATAACTTTTTATCTGAGTTTTTTGTTAGAATTATAAGAAGTTAGAAAGCTTGGCTAAAATTCAATTCATGCCTCTAAAATTGGCTCATTTTCCAAATTTTCCCTATTAAATATTAATAACATGAGTTTATTTTTCGTCCTTGTACTCTAATAATAGTTTCTCACGTTCTCTAATTTTGTCATTTTTTGCACTAGTAGTCATTTTCGTTAACTCCGTCAACTTTTCTATTAAGGGATAAAATAGAAATTTCATCTACAAAATGAATTTTTAGAGATAAAACATGTCTACTCAAGGATTATGTAGAAACTCCTCTGTAAAATACGTGACCTATTTGTTTCGTGCTTATGGTAGGAACTCCTTAAGGATTGAATAAACGATCGTGGTGATTTATAATATGAACGGTGCTAATCCTAAGCACAAAATTCTATGAATTAGCCATGAAGTATTTTGAGGAGGAACTCCTTAACCTTAAGGAGCCAAGCTCTTCTCTTTTTAAAATAAATTAGATTTCTTTTATGTAAAAAGACCACTATATCCTTAAATTTGATAGAAGAAGACAGATTTGGCGGAAGGACCACTCATGCAACGCAAAGGTAAGTTGGAAGACATGAGAAACTAATATGAGAGTTTAGGAACAGAAACAAAACATGGGCTAAAGTTCAAGGACTTTAGCTACTAAACACCCTAAAAATAAAACACTTTTTCTTATTGGAATAATACACAAACTTATTATTATTTGCCACTCAGTACTATGGTCTGGTGGTATTCCTCTTCACTTGAAAGTGAGAGGTCTTAGGTTGGAATCTCGTAAACGGCGAATTCGATACCAAATTAGATTGCCCATTGTGTGGCTTAGCCAAACTCCCCTTCCCCGTAGTGTAAAAAATATCAATGCACTAAAAAAAAAAAATACACAAACTTATAAAATGAGGCAAAGATTCATACACCTATTTTTCAGTAAATGTAAGGAATTTTAAAATGATTCCATTTTTTTTTTGTTCATAAGAAAATATGTTCATATTTACTTAACTCAACAATGGGGATTATTCTCATAAAATTAAAAAAAAATTGGCTTAATATGATGCAAAATTTTGACATCTAAGCACCTAAGACCATTTTCAAAGGGTAAGATATGCCAAATAGGACTAAAATACATTCATTTGTTCTTCAATGGAGATGTCCATATACTGAGTTATTTGACTCTTTACTTTCCTAGTTGTCTTTTTATTTTCTTCTTTTATAGCAACAAAGGAGTCAAATATATTTAATTTATTTTTAATGCATGGATCCCAGTGTTAACCAATAGAATAAAAACAACAACAAACTTTAATTTTTTTAGTAGTTAATGTAGCTATGGAGCCCAATATAATAATAAAATAAAAATTTGAACCATCCATTAGACAAGAAAAAGATTTAACATTTGTATCCAATGTCACACAGTCATCAAATAAATTTTAACATATTATATTTGATATCTCATTTGGAGATACTCTAACAATTAAAGTTTATATTCCAACATTCAAACTTGCGGTTAAATAAATAAATAGAATTAATATTACAACTCCAAACCACCAAACAATGATGGCAATCTATTTTAAACTAAGGCTTTGTTGACCCTAACAACTACCAAACCTACGTGGCGCGCAGGCCGAGTAATCTATAAGCTAACTACGTCCTTCGGTGAATGCGGGGCGTGCCAACTCATCGGCCGAGCTCGGCCGAGGAGTAAATTTGTTGATGTTGCGTTGGGTGCGCGACTGACTTCTGCGTCTTGCGATTGCGACCGAGGAAGGAACACGTCTAGGCCTCTTGGGTTCTCGAACCTGAAGACAAGGCTACTATTCTTACGAAGTTCACAAATCGCCGTCGTCGGATTCTGTCACAGTGATGTTATTTGTCAGAGTAAACTCACGCCGAATCGACACCAAAGTGTAAGGGCACAAATACTCAAAGCTAATATAAGTCTTGATAGTAAACGTGGTTCGGCCGTCTGAATGCCGAACTCTAAATCCCACTTGAGAGTATCCAATCATAAAATCACTTGGCGTGCAATGCACCGAGTTCAGTAAACTGTAACACCTCACTTCGCCGAAAAGGCTAATGAGATGACTTCAGTCAATAAGGATTCGGAAATCCTTCTCGACCGAGACTTGGATAGGTAACCAACCGTCCTCGCCGCAATGCTGTTGATGCCAACGGAAGATGTTGCGAGACCGACTGATTCTACGGCAACAGAGCTATCTATGCCGACTTAAGATGTCACCGGTTGCTTTCATAGTGCTGTTGATGCCAACGGAAGATGTGTCAGCGAAAAGAGAAAATAAAAATCTCAAAGTTGTTGAGAGAGTTTGCGCAGGGCAGCTATGTGTTGAATTGGAGAGGCTTGAATGATGCACAACCTCCTCTATTTATAGCACCGGATACCTTCAAGGTTGAGTTAAAACCCTACCCGGATTAGGACTCATTCTCCTGATCAAACACCAACCCGACCAGTCCTACTTTCACCATAATTGTGAACCTATTCCTTTATTGAGCCGGATTCACTTTCGGGTTATTGATATTGCCGAGACTCCTCATTGCACCAAGATTCAACTCGTCTTGCGGCATGGCATAACCGACCTGGATTTGGAAGCCCACGACCTAACTGGTCCAGAACTAACCGATCCCTGAGAACTGAACCCTATCGTAAGGCCTTCTGGGTCGAAAATAATTCTATACTCGGCCCAAACTAATATTTTGGGCCCAAACATTGCCCCCTCGCTTCTGAGGTCCTCGGCCTGAACCCTCTAGTAGAGCTCCGGCTTTGAAGAAGCGAAACTAAAACTCAAAATTCAAATGCTCTTATTCCCGAGGCGCATTTATTGAGCACGATTGCACGATCTTGATCCTGTTAACCACCACACTACGGGGCATCCTTTTATATGTCTAATCCCTAATAATGACGTTTGAAGCGTGCGGCTCCCTGAACCGTCATATCATCATAGCCTTGTTGCTGAACACCACCATGCTGCCTCGATCTGTGAACCATTCAGCATCGTGCAGACGCCAAACCGTCTTTCACCATAAATCTCGCTGCCACACGCAGTCGTGCGTCTCCCGAAACACGAAACCCTCGGTCTTCTCAACTGGATTTTCTAAATGTTCGTAATGATTAGCGAATTTCTCGGTCGATTTTACCATTCATCTTGAATTTTGAACGATTGCCCTTCCCTCCACCGTTTTATAAATACCGAAATTCTCTCATTTGTACTTTACGCCTTCAAATTTTCTGAATTTTCTTGCCATTGCTTTCCAGTGCATCTCTTCCTTCCAGGTCTTCGTCTTTAATCTTTAACCTAGAAAGTTCTTTTCTTGTCATCCCTTCAAATCATTCACCATGGCATCCTTTATCTCCAAGCTTTCTAAGGAGTGTGACCAATGCCAGAAAATCATCGATCGGAGTTCAATCAAGACCATCCGATTTGAGAGTGACATGAGTACCCCTCATCAAATCTTGGGTCCTCTCTTTAAGGCGGCAGTACCATCAACCATCACCGGACTTTTCCAGGAGCACTACCTGTCACCTTTGCTACAAGGGTTTGAATGGCCGAAGTGGGATGTGGCGAGGCCTTAAGGTTCTTGGCCCTCGACCACTACCACCTGGGCAGCCTGGGTTGTACGAATGGAAAAGTTCATCGGCGAGCAGTGGAAAGTCTTCGGTATTTACGATGCCATTCACCTCTCGTCTATGGAGGTCATCCTGGACAAGGAGCTCATCTTTGCGGCCATATACTTCTGGTGTTTGGCCATCAACACCATGGTCATCCCTTTTAGCCCCATTGGCCCCACCATCCTTGATCTCACTGCCATCTTGGGGACTTCCCCGACTCGAATCCCAGTCAACGCTGCCCTCTCTGGGTACCCGTCGAACCTTAACTTGAGGACGCTCTTCGACAAACGGGCCCTTGAGACGCTAAGCGGTGAAGGCCAAATACCCTCGAAAGAAGAGGTTCACAAGCTTCTCAAGAACTTCTTCAACTATAACACCCTCTATCTCTATTTTACCGGCCGGGGAGAAGAGGCTCTGCGAGAAGGAGAACACGAGGCTTTCCTCTTCTATTGGTACAACAAATTTATCTGTTGTACCAAATCTAACAAGTGTCTGGTCGAGAATATGCCAGTGGCCGAGACCCTAGCTAGCGGTCACACTTTAGCCCTCAGCCTTGCCATTCTTGCCCACCTCCTACGCTGCTTGGCTGAAACAACCCTCGAAAAGGTCGATCCGCAGCAAAATGGTCCCCTTTGGATCTTCCAACTCTGGCTGCAGGTCTACTTTGCTCCTCTTCGGCCAACGATTGCTGATTTCTCGCCCAAGAAAGCGCTCGGCCCTCAGCTGGCTTTTCGGCCAATCCCCCTCACCAAGCCGAAGAAGTGTTCAGATACTTTTTTGCTCTTGACGACCTTTCTGATGACGAGTTCTTGATTTGCCGTCGTCGAGAATACCCTTCATCGATCAGACTCCCTACATCAGCGTGGGGCGCGAATGAAGATGCCGACCTTCGTCAATCCTGGGGGTCTTTCGTGCTTGTTCGCGACCTGCCTCTCGGCTGTGAGGGTCGTCGAGCGGGTTGGGAAGTTTATCATCCCAACTTCCTCGCTCAGCAACTTGGCTACTTCCAAGGTTGCCCAGTCCCCCTTCTCTCTTCCCGGTCCGTCCTAAGCCGTGGACGCGAACCTGGCTCATTCGAGAAGGAATGCAACGACGCTAAAAGAGAGTTCCAGGAGCGGTGCCAAAAATTCCGTCTTCATCCGGTCACTTCGGAACCTCTTTGCACTGACACCTTCGGAGATTGGTGGGAATAGTACACCCGACAGTTTTTTGGTGTTCCGGTCGAAACCGTTTTGAACAAAGTCTTCGGTGATCGACCTAAGAAGGATCCTGCCCCCAACCTCAAAGTAACAGTTTATTTCTACCTTTTTCTTTCAATCTTGAACTACCGATCTGCTTTGCTGATCTGCTCTTACCTTCTCAGGTAGTCGGTCGTTGAAAAAGGTGGAGGTGGTTGCTGCGGCTGCGGCCGAGAGAAAATCGGTCGTCTCAAAGAAAGCCAAGACCGATGCGCAGGCCTTGCTGAGCAAACGACCTCGT
The DNA here is from genome assembly GCF_042453785.1 of Malus domestica. Taxonomy (NCBI): domain Eukaryota; kingdom Viridiplantae; phylum Streptophyta; class Magnoliopsida; order Rosales; family Rosaceae; genus Malus; species Malus domestica. The sequence goes on from NC_091663.1 coordinate 20,163,476, forward strand.
CGAGAAGCCAAGCCGATTATCGAACCTCCTCAGCCCACCAAGCGGGTCAAAAAGCTGGCGAAGAAAGGAGAACAAGAGATTCACGTTATCTCTAGTCAAACTACAGGGGTAACGACTCCCAGCGTTTCCCCTTCTCCCCCATCGCCCAAGCCTTGGTTGAGAAACGGCCAACTCCGGTCGAAGAAACAGTCCAAGCACGGCATGTTTCTGAAGTTGGTAAACCAATTGCGGTCGAGGCTACACCTGCTCTGGAAGCGACAATCTCCGTGACCGAGAAAACTCCTCTTGAAAATCCAAAACCCTCAGCCTTCGTTCTGGAAGAGAGCGATGGGAGCGACGAGTCGCCTTCAGCCACGCCGGCAATCTCCTCCTGCGTCCTAGGCGGCTGTCCAAGTTGGCCCTTTTACGGTCGATCATGGAAAACAACCTGCCGGAGAGCCAGAGGCGACAGCGGAAACGCCTGTTCGTCTGCAGGACCAGAACCTCAATATTCCTCCGCATGAAGCTACTTCGGCCTTCGTAAGTACCTTATACCGTCATTCCTTAGTTATTTTCCTGTCGTAGAACTTTAAATCGGGAAAATACTAAATGTCAGGTGCCTCCTCCTGTGTCCAATGCGGCTGTCCAAGTCGGCCCTTCTACGGCCGACCGTGGCAAACGACCTGTAGGAGAGCCAGAAGTGACGGTGGAAACGCCCATTCATCCGCAGGATCAGGACCTCAATATTCCTCGCAGGAAGCCACTTCGGCCTTTGTAAGTACCCCCTACTGCCTTTCCTTGGTTATTTCCTTGCCATAGAACTCTAAACCAGGAAAATACTAAATGTCAGGTGCCTGTACACTCTTTTCATCAAAAATTTTATGTACCGAAGGGTGTTATCTATATTTCTTGGCCGCCTCAATGTCCGTCGAACGTAGATAACCTCCATCGGCTGCGTGAATTGAGAAGCGGTCTAAGATACTAGGCTCGGCCATTAAGTTCTTTAGGTTCGCGCAACGATCCTGAAGACATGGCCGAAGTTTCCTCTCGACAGGTTTAAAAACAAAACCTTCATTCTACCTTTTTTCGTGATTTCTTTAAGCTTAAATTGATTTTTGTGTGTAGGCTTCCTGGGAAGTTGAGTTCAAGGCCCTCCTGTCAAGTACTACCGGAGCGACTGGCCCTTCAGTCCCTACAATTGACCCTGCCGATTCAACTGCTCTGGTTCGAGTGTAAGAAATTTTATCTCTCTCTGTGTCGCAAGTCCTTGAAAGCAAAGGCCTTGATTTATTGGGTGCCTGCTTAAACGACCTCGGCGTAGATGGTCATATGAGCGCCGAAGCCATCGTTCGGGCGTCGTCTGCCTTAGAGCGAGTTTGGGAGACTTTTAGTGTCCTTGAGAACGCTCTTCGGGCTGAACAGGATCTAAAAGCTGCCATGGCCGTCCAAGATGCTCTTCGTCCGAAGATTGATGCTTTAAAGGCGAAAAGGGAGGCCTTGGTCGACCTCGACCGTCAAATAGTCGAATTGGCAAAACGAAGGTTGACTATTGCTTCTGAGCTTGTGAAAGACTTCGAGTCGGGTGACAAAGATTGTCTGACCGAGTATGCGGCGGGCGCAAAACGAATCGAGCAGTTGAAGATGAACAAGAAGAACCGGCAGGCCGATGTCATAATGGGCGAGGTACGGTGGCTGGAGTTGAAGGCTCTTCTCGGCACTCTTCTTCCTTCTTCACCCTAAATGTAAACTGATCGATTAACTCAATGTGTATTTTTCCATCGACCTTAATGAAATGAATTTCTATTCCTGATCTCCCATGTGACTGGATAGTACTTCTTTAAAAACTTCCCATTGATTGGCAATTTATGAACTAAACCAGTCCGGTCTCTAAGATGATACGCGCTTTTGCCGAGAACCTTATGTATGACGAAAGGCCCTTCCCAAGTTGGCGACCATTTGCCGAACCTAGGGTTTTTAATTCTTACGGGCAACACCGTTTGCCAAACTAATTATCCTTCGCCAAATGTTTTCTGTCGGACCTTTTGATTGTATGCTTGCTCGGCAATCTGTTTTTGTGCCACCAGCAAGTTATAAGCATTGAGTCGCGCTTCTTCCAAGTCTTCTAACTCCTGTCTCATGGACTGATTATATTCGGCGCTGAACAAACTACTCTGTTCAATTATTCGTGACGAATTTATGCTTAGCTCGACTGGTAACACTGCGTCGTGTCCGTAGGTTAGTGCATACGGGGTTGTCCTAGTCGCCGATTGGAACGATGCTCGATATGCCCATAAAGCCTCGTTTAACTTTAAATGCCACATGCTAGGCCTCTCTTTTATTATTTTCTCGAGAATGCCGATCAATACTTTGTTACTTGCCTCGGCCTGCCCATTTACTTGTGGATAATACTGTGTAGACTGTTCAAGCCGAATTTTCAAACTTGCCGTATATTCTCTAAACCTCTCGGCTGTAAAGATTGTGCCATTATCAGTTATAATCGTTTTTGGTACACCGAATCTAGTCACAATGTGTTCTTCCATAAAGTCGCAAACTTCTTTAGACGTTAGCTCGGCATACGATTTAGCTTCGACCCACTTAGTGAAGTAATCGGTTGCTACCAGTATCCATGCGTGCTTGGCAGCCCCGGAAGATGGTGTGATTTTGCGGATTACGTCCATGGCCCATCCTCTAAATGGCCATGGTTTAGTGACTGAATGTAATGACTCGGCCGGGACCCGTTGTATAGGACCATGAATCTGACACTGTATGCACCTTCATGCGAACTCGATACAATCCTTCAATATTCTTGGCAAAAAATAACTATGTCGTTGAAGCAACCACCGCATTTTACGTCCGGACTGATGAGCTCCGCACACCCCTTCATGGACTTCTGTGATTGCTTGAGCACTCTCTTGGGGGCCGAGGCATAGTAGTAATAGACCATCCTCACCCTTTCGGTATAACTCGTTTTGGTACCTGACATAGTTTGTGGTGTGAACTCGTGTCTTGCGACTATGTTTGCCATTGGGATTGTCAAGGTACTGCATAATGGGCTTTCTCCAATCATCTAGCATTGCCTCGACGACACAAACCTCTATAGGGTCTTGTCGGTTTAGCAACGAAGGTAAGGACATGACTCTGGTGTGTATCACGTTGTCGTATCGGATGACTTGCTGGTTAACCAAGGCTGGGTATAGCTGTCGTAACATCGGTATTTCTCAGCCTAGCTTTGCCCCTCAGGAGTTGTGCACCGGAGGTGATTTGAGCCAACTCATCTGCGTCGGTATTATGGATACAGGAAATATGCTCGAATGTAATACCGTTGAAGGATTCGGCCAAATAGCTGGCAACCATGTGGTAGGGTGCCAGGGTACAACTCATGCAACAGAAAGACCCATTAAGTTGGTTAATCACAAGTTCGGAGTCGTCGAGGATGAGGGCACGGGTGGCCTGCAAGTCATGAAGGATGCCAAGGCCGATGATAAGGGCTTTGTATTCGGCCTGATTATTGGTGCAGTCAAAATCCAGCTTGAGCAAAAAATACCAACGATCATGGTTAGGAGATTGAATGACAATGCCAACGCTGGCCGATGATGAAGTACTTGAACCGTCAAAGTACATAGTCCAGTAGTTATCGCGCGTTTCAACCATGCCGATTTCGACGTCGGTGTCCCTAAAACCGTAGAGGGAAGGGTGTTGAGCGAGGAAGTCCGCCAATGCCTGGCCTTTGACAGCTTTCTGGGGCACGTATTGCAAGCTAAACTCGAACAAGGCCATTGTCCATTTCCTAATTCGGCCTTTTACGATTGGTTGGGTGAGCATGTATCGGATAACGTCGGTCTGGGCAATGACTTGTGTGACCGACGGAAGCATGTAATGCCGAAGCTTGGAGACGGCGAAGAACACGGCGAGACAGAGCTTTTCAACGGTGGAATAATTGATTTCCGGTTGATTAAGATTTCGATTGAGGTAAAAAATAGCTTGCTCCAGCCCGGCATCGTTATCTTGGGCGAGGAGGCAGCCGATGGACTCTTCAGCCGCCGAGATATATAGTTTGAGAGGCTTACCGCGTCGGGGTGGAACAAGGACATGCGGTGTCGTGAGGGAGACTTTGATTTGTGTAAACGCCGCCTGATGCTCGTCTGTCCACTCAAATTTATTTGAGTCCTTAAGTTTCAAAAGCGTAGATAACGCTTTCATTTTACCCGCCGAGTTAGCTATAAATCGGCGAAGAAAATTTATCTTACCGAGTAAGGACTGTAGTTGTTTCTTCGTCGTCAGGGGTGGAGCACTGATGATTGTGCGTGCTTTAATTTTCATCTACCTCAATCCCACGGTGATGCATGAGGAAGCCGAGAAAATTACCAGCCGACACACCAAAGGCACATTTGGCAGGATTCATTTTGAGGTTGTGTTGACGCATACGGATGAAAGCCTGTCGGAGATCATCCAGATGTGTCTGCCGACGTTTAGATTTAATTACAACATCGTCGATGTAGACTTCGACGATGGTTCCAATTAAATCATGAAATATGGTGTTCATTGCCCGTTGGTAAGTGGCGCCGACGTTTTTAAGGCCGAATGGCATGACAACCCATTTGTAAGCGCCGAGTGCCCCCGGGCAGCGAAAAACATGTGCATATCGACTTCGGTAATGAAAATTTGGTTGTACCCAGCATGTCCATCCATAAAGGATAAGATCGCATGATTCGCCGCGGCATCGATTAACAAATCCGAAATTGGCATTGTATACTCATCTTTGGGAGTTGCCAGGTTCAGATTTCTGAAGTCGATACAAATGCGCAATGCACCACTTTTCTTTAAAACAGGAACGATATTGGCCAACCATTCAACGTGTCGATTTGTCCTAATGAACCCTGCTTTCAAAAGCCGAACTAGTTCATCCTTGATACCGAGTTGCACTTCGTTCGAGAAGCGTCGAAGTGGTTAACGGAAAGGTTGACACCCAGGTTTAATACGCAATTCATGCTCGACGAGAGTGCGATCTAAGCCAGGCATTTCATGGTAGCTCCAAGCAAAACAATCTTTGAATTCCTCAAGCAGGGCACGAAGTTCGGCTTTCATAGGTTGAGGAAGTAAAGCACTAACAAATAAAGGCCGTGGGTCATCGGCCGTCCCAATATTAATTTCCTCCAAGGGATCTTTGACTTGGGGCCGATTGTCTTCAAGCTCGGCCGGGGCGGCTTGAATTTTGTCAAGAGATAAGACAGGACCATTTTCTCATTCGGCGAGGAACTCGACGAGGTTAACACCCGAATTTGGTTGTTTAGATATAGTATACCAATGAGCCAGCAATCGTTCCATAGTAGATGAAACCGCGGCCCGATGTTTTTTTCGATCGATGTCAAACATCGGGGTCGGGGATGAAGTTAGCTAAACCGAGTCTCGCCGAATCCTGGTGGACAGTTTCGGCGCCAACCTCGATAGCTTTTTGAACAAAAATCCGAGTCGGCCGTCCTTCATCATTGAAACCCTGTAGGGTGATATAGCCGACATGGTCATCATAATACCGTACTTGGATCATGTTAGCCTCGAAGGGTTGATTATCGGCTGGGTGAACAATGACCAATTTACCGTCCCAAAAAACAAGAACTTGATACAATGATGAAGGAATACAGCTGGTTTGATGGATCCAGTCTTGATCGAGCAGTGCATTATACTCGGTTTTGGAGTCGACGATAAAAAAAGCGGTTATGTGATTACGGCCGGCGATAGTTACCGCTAAGGGAAACACCCTTTTTGTTTGGGATTTATCTCCGACGAAGCTGCTCATTGTGATCCCAGAGGGTATAAGTTCGTCATTGGAGTGCCTTCATGACGGTTACAAGCATGATATTAACAGTGGCTCCACAGTCGACAAAGATTTTGGAGACTGGATACCCTTCGATATGGGCCGTTACATACAATGGCTTCAAATGATGAAGTTTGGCCGATGATGAGCGAGGAAACAATTCGGCTAAAGCTGCTTTGAGGTTGTCAGCTTTTGTTGTCGACTTCTCGTTAGCAGCAGTTACAAAATCAATGTGACCGGCTTCCTCAGCGATTACGTCACCATCGAGGAAATTCGGTTGAGATGTGCTTGACTGAAAATCAGCAGGTAAAACATGAACCATGCTTATTTCCATGTTATCTAGGACCGATGATAGGAGCATATTTATGCGCCTTAGTTAGCTAGTTCTTATGCATTTTTTACTATGTTTTCTAAGTTAAAGTAGTCTTTTAAGCTAGTTTCATGTGTTTTCAGGTTTTAAGGGCATATTACACAAAAAGATGCATTTTGGAGCTTTTTGGAGCAAAATGAAGCTTGGATTGAATGGCGCATGTTTGGAACAAAAGAAATGGACGAAATTGAAGATCAAAGGAGGCTAGGAATGAATAATGAATGAAGAAATGAAAATGAAGAACAAAGAGTTCAGAATTGGAAACCAAAGTTTCTAAAGTTGGAAGTTGCTATTCTTGGAGGTTTCCATTCTTGAAAGTTTCTATTCTTGGATTGGAAGTTTCCTAATCCTCTCTCACCTATGTTCTAAGCCCAAGCCGTGCCTTTCCTAAGCCAATTACATGTGGATTCTAATTTGGCTAGCCTTATTCCTTGTGGATTTGGGTTATACAAATCCTTTTCATAAACAAAGTGGGCCAAAACCCTTTCCTTGGTGGATTAAACCCTTTTACCGCAAACCCTAGGGCTTAAGCCTTTTATTTCTGCTAAGTTAAACCCTAATTTATCTCCCCTAGGGTTTGTGCCGCACCTAATGTTCTAGAAGCCTAAAAATCTGCATAAAACCCTAGTTATTTTCTCCTTTGGATGGGCCAAGCCTTTTATCTCCAAAACCCTAACCCTTTCCCATCAGATTTTGTGAAAACCCTAGCCTATAAATACAAGTTTTCAGCCATAAATTCGTCACCACCCTTCACACCATTCAAAAACACCTTGCCGCAACCCTAATCACCGTTCTACATCACAAAACACCATCCTACATCCATATACATCTCTGCCGCACCTTTTGGAGAAGAAGGAGAGCCTTGTCGTGCATTCCATTGATGAAGGAGGGCCTTGTGCGCATGCCATCTGCATCCTTGGGAGTTTTAAGAGTGCTTTCTTCCCTCGTTTCAGTTTCGATGTTTATTTTAATTTGCTTTTCAATTGCTATGAAGATGTGGAACTAAACTCTTATTAGTTAGTGGTGAATTTGAAGCCATGGACATATGTTAATATGAATTGATTCCTTTCAGTTATTGTTTCGTAAAATATGAATGCGATTTACTTATCTATTTGATTGATAACTTATTCTTGTGTGTTGATTAAGGAGGCCTACTTAGTTTGCATGCTTGAATCTGATGCTAAATTATAAGGGACTTTCACCTAATCGTTAGAAACTTATAATTACAAGTAGTGGAGATTGTTAGTCACAATCGTGTTAAGTAGATTCTTGGCAAAAGTATCATGCAGTTCATAGTTATAATTGCCTTGTCAATGCTTATGATTTCCATGGAATTTAATGATCTTTGAATGTATCTCTATCATGCTGTTCATATAGAGAACTTGAGAAGAATAATTTGGGTTGTTGCATGCATTCATCCAATTCAATGAATTTAGGGAAATCTGAGAGTTAATTTGTGCATTCACGATTAATTTGGGGCATTGTCGTTCATGGTTTAAAGAAACAATACTGGAAATCGATTTATGTTGCATATGTTCATGTGTGGAGAAGGATCCTCTAACTAGCTTTTCACCCTTGAATTCATCTTAATTTCGTTTTAGTTTACTTTGATTTGCAATTTGTTTAGTTTTAATTCAATTTCGTCATAAATCAAACCCCCTTTTCTGTTTTATGTTATTAGGTCAGAATCTGTCCTAATTAGGTTCTTTAGAGTGTTTTGAGTCAATATAGGTTAGGATTAGTCCATAAACATTGTTTGGGTCTTAGTTTAGTCTTAAATTCATCCAATTTCATCTCTAGAATCTGTTTTGAGTATAATTGTTAGTATTGTGTTGTTTTGAGTCTTTTAAGTGTTTTCTGAGTTAGTTAAGTTACAATCTGTTTTCTTTTAATCTTTTGAGTCAAAGTAAGTTTTAATTTCGTCCAAATTACTTGTTAGGTTTAGAATTGAGTCAATTTCACTTAGTTTTGCAGATTTGAGTGTCTTAGGTCAGTTTAGAGTCTATTCTTGTGTTTTTAAGTCTAGTTTAGTGTTTTAGAGTTTAATTTGAGTAGATTAGCAGCCCTAGTTAATCCCCGGTTTAGAACGATCCCTACTTACATCTTTGCTACAATTGTCATCAATAGGGTTTAATTTGTGTGTCAAGTAATTTTCACATCAAATTTTGGCGTCGTTGCCGGGGATTAGCAAACTTGCTAATCCCTTGTTTGTGTCGTGTCTTTTGTATTTTCTTTTAAAGTTTATCCGTGAGTTTGTGTGTGTGTTTTTTGTGTTTCTACCGTGCCTTAATACTTGGTTGCTGATTGTGTTTGTTTCCTTGTTTTAGGTATTAGTTTATGACTCGTAGTTCTCAACACATTGGTGCAAACATCTTGGAGTTCGACGACGATTTTGAAAGAACTTTGAGACGAAAGAGGAAGCAACCAGAACCTAATCCACCTAGTTTAAGTTCAGAGGTCGAATCTGAATTTGAAGAAGAAGAAGAAGTCATGGCAGCGGACAATCGTACAATAAAAGAACTCTCGGCCTCGGGGTTGGCCAATGCCGCACCCCTTTGCATTCAATACCCCTTGGCTGCTCAAGGCAAGACCAACGAGTTCGAATTGAAGTCAAGCTTGTTGCATCACATTCCCAAATACCATGGGCTGTCCATGGAAGATCCAAACAAGCATCTCAAGGAGTTCGAAGTTGTTTGTTCGAGCATGACACCCATCAATGTCGATGGGAACATTTTGATGATGAAGGCCTTTCCATTCTCTCTTGTGGAAAAGGCTAAAGATTGGCTTTATGAATTAGCACCTGGGACGGTCACTTCTTGGGAAAGCATGAAGAGGGCGTTTTTAGAGAAGTTCTTCCCCACTTCGAGAGTCATTCTCTTAAGGAAGAAGATTAGTGGCATTCAACAAAGCCAAGGAGAGTCCTTTCCAGCATACTATGAGCGTTTTAAGGCTCTTGTCGCCTCATGTCCTCAACACCAAATGAAAGAAGAACTTCTACTTCAATACTTTTATGAAGGACTTCTTCCAATTGAGCGACAAATGCTAGATACTTCAGCGGAAGGTGCATTGGTTGACAAAACACCAATGGCTGCAAAAACCTTAATTGCCAACCGAGCGCTAAATGCACAACAATACGAAGGGCTTGGACAAAGAGACCCCCCACGGCAGCAAGTTAATGAGGTAAGTTCTATGTCCGACATTCAATCACAATTAACTAACCTCACTTCTATTATATCTCAGATGGCCGAAGGGATGAAGATACAAGGACCAAGTGTTTGTGGCGTGTGTTCTATGCAAGGACATCTTAATGACCAATGCCCTCAATTGATTGAGAATGGAGGGTGGGAATCTGCCAATGCCGTGGGTTTTGGGAGCCAAAGTCAGCCACGAAACGATCCATACTCCAACACTTACAATCCGGGGTGGAGAGATCATCCCAATTTCAAGTGGAGAGAGCCACAACAACCTGCCCAACTAGGGGGATTTCGGCAAACACCACCTGGAGTGTTTCAAAGGCCATATGCACCACCACAAGTTCCACCACAATCTGCCCAAAAAAATTCAGGTTCAAAATTAGATAATGATACACTTCTTCAATTACTAAGTTCACTTACGCAGGGCCAACAAAATCAAGCTAAGGAAATGAGTGAAGTGAAGAAACAAATAGGGCAGATTTCTGAGTTTATGGGGCAGTTTCGTGAAGAAGGAAAACTCCCGAGTTCAACCATTGTGAATCCGAAAGGAGGTTTCGAATCCACTAAAACTATTACGTTGAGAAGCGGAAAAGAGGTGGGAATCAAGCCAAATACATCCAAACAAAGTCAAAATGAGGCTGAAAAGTTGCTGATTGAAGAGGAGGAGTTGGACAAAGCCACGGCAAGGAAAGAAGTTCCAATGCCGCAGCCATCTAGTGCACCTAAACCGTCCAATTCAGGTAAGGGTGATGTAATTGTGAACCATTCTAACCCTATTCCACCCAATGCACCTTTCCTTCGCAGATATATGCAATCAAAGAAGGAGGAGAATGAGAAGGACATTCTTGAGACGTTTAGAAAGGTGCAAGTGAATATCCCACTCCTTGATGCAATTAAACAAGTTCCAAGGTATGCAAAATTTTTGAAGGAACTGTGTACAACAAGAAAGAGGATTTCAAAAAAAGAAGTTGTAAAGGTAAGTGAGAATGTGTCTGCCGTTTTGCAAAGAAAACTACCACCAAAATGCAAAGATCTAGGTAGTTTTACAATTCCTTGTGTTATTGGAAATACCAAGTTTGAGCATGCGATGTTAGATCTAGGTGCATCCATTAACGTCATGCCCTACTTTATTTATGCATCTATGAACCTAGGAGAGCTTAAAAACGATGGTGTTATAATTCAATTAGCCGATCGTTCTAATGCATACCCGAAAGGGGTTTTGGAAGATGTTTTGGTGCAGGTTAATGACTTAGTATTTCCAGCGGACTTCTATGTGCTTGAGATGGAAGATTCGGGCCATTCCATATCATTGCCGATCCTCCTTGGAAGACCCTTCATGAAAACAGCTCGCACCAAGATAGATGTGTTTAAAGGAATACTTACAATGGAATTTGATGGGGATGTTATTGCTTTCAATATTTCTGAATCTATTAAATATCCTAAGGATGATCATTCTTGTTTCTCTATTGATGTATTTGATGCTTTGGCGCAGGACTACCTTGACTCATTGGAGAGGGATCCTCTTGAAACCACCATAGTACACGGAATGGGACTTAACAAACCAAAGGCAGCAAGTGAGCAAACTCACGGCAAGAATAATGATGCCTATGCCGTGCCTCCTAGTGCAGAAATAGAAGAGATGGTTGCTGCCCTTGAGTCATTGCCACAACATCTTGGTAAGCCTCCTAACCCAATTCCCATTCCCGTTTCTACTAACAAGTTGTTACCTTCTGTGATTCAGGCACCCGTCCTTGAGCTTAAACCGTTGCCGGACCATTTAAAGTATGTATTTTTGGGAGATGACGAGACATTGCCCGTCATTGTTTCCTCATCACTCACGACATTGGAGGAGGAGAAGTTGATTCGGGTGTTAAAAGAGCATAAAACGACAATTGGATGGACATTGGCCGACATTAAGGGAATTAGCCCTACAACTTGCATGCATCGCATACTTCTAGAGGAGGGGGCTAAACCAACTCGAGATGCTCAACGTCGACTTAACCCTCCAATGATGGAAGTTGTGAAGAAGGAGATTATCAAGCTTCTTGATTGTGGAGTCATTTACCCCATCTCAGATAGTCATTGGGTTTCACCAGTTCAAGTTGTACCAAAGAAATCAGGAGTCACCGTGGTGAAGAATGCAGAGAATGAGCTTGTGCCTACACGTATCCAAACCGGTTGGTGAGTGTGCATTGACTATAGGAAGCTAAACGCCACCACAAGGAAGGACCATTTCCCTTTACCGTTCATTGATCAAATGCTTGAAAGGTTAGCCGGTCATTCTTTTTATTGCTTTCTAGATGGTTATTCGGGATATAATCAAATTGTTATAGCTCCAGATGATCAAGAAAAGACTACTTTTACTTGTTCGTTTGGCACTTTTGCTTATCGTCGAATGCTATTCGGTTTGTGTAATGCACCAGCCACATTCCAACGATGCATGGTAAGTATATTCTCAGATTTTGTGGAAAAGATTATTGAGGTTTTCATGGATGATTTTAGTGTCTTTGGTGATTCGTTTGATGGCTGTTTAGATAATCTCACTTTAATCTTAAACCGGTGCATTGAAACTAACCTTGTTTTGAATTGGGAAAAATGTCACTTTATGGTTAAACAAGGCATAGTTTTAGGTCACATAGTTTCTGCAAAGGGAATAGAGGTTGATAAATCAAAAATAGATCTTGTACGCTACTTACCCTCTCCCACTTCAGTGAGAGAGGTTTGTTCTTTTCTTGGACATGCAGGATTCTATAGGCGATTCATCAAAGATTTTTCCAAGATTTCCCAACCCCTTTGCCGACTTCTTCAAAAGGATGTGACATTCAAGTTCGATGATGAGTGTGAGAAGGCATTCAATCGCCTAAAGGAGAAGCTAACTTCGGCCCCCATCATAGTCCCACCAGATTGGAGCCTTCCCTTTGAGCTTATGTGTGATGCTTCAGATTATGCATTAGGGGCTGTTTTAGGACAAAGGAGGGACAAGAAGCCACATGTCATCTACTATGCATCCCGGACGTTGAATGATGCACAATTGAATTATTCCACCACTGAAAAAGAACTTCTTGCTGTTGTATTTGCTTTAGATAAGTTTCGTTCATATCTTCTTGGAACTAAAGTTATTATTTACATTGATCACGCAGCTTTGAAGTATTTGCTCACAAAGAAAGAGGCCAAGCCAAGGCTTATTCGTTGGATGTTACTTCTCCAAGAGTTTGACGTGGAAATCCGGGACAAGAAAGGAAGTGAAAATGTGGTGGCTGACCATTTGAGCCGAATGGTGCATGAAGAAGATGCCAATGCCGTGCCCATCCCAGAGACATTCCCAGATGAGCAGTTGCTGTCCATTAAGGTAAGTGAGCCATGGTATGCCGATCTAGTTAATTATTTGGTCACTAAGCATGTCCCAAGCACCCTAACTAAGCACCAACGTGATAAACTCAAGAAGGATGCACAGTTTTATGTTTGGGATGACCCTTATTTGTGGAAACATTGCCCTGACCAGATTCTACGTAGGTGTGTGCATGATTCTGAATTTCATTCGATTTTAACTTTCTGTCACACTTATGCATGTGGGGGTCATTTCGGCACACAACGCACAACACATAAGGTTTTAGAATGTGGATTTTATTGGCCTACGATCTTTAGAGATGCTAGAACCTTTTGTCTAACCTGTGATCGTTGTCAAAGAATGGGTAATATAACATCAAAAGACCAAATGCCGCAACATCCTATATATTCTGTTGAGATTTTTGATGTTTGGGGTATAGATTTCATGGGTCCATTTCCGTCATCCCATGGTTTTCTTTATATATTACTTGCGGTGGATTATGCTTCGAAATGGGTGGAAGCAAAAGCCACCCGTACTAATGATTCTAAAGTGGTTGCAGATTTTATTAGAACTAACATATTTGCAAGGTTTGGAATGCCAAGAGTGCTCATTAGTGATGGAGGATCCCATTTTTGTAATCGAACCATTGAGGCGTTGCTCAAGAAGTACAATGTCACGCATAAGGTTTCCACACCTTATCATCCTCAGACAAGTGGGCAAGCCGAGGTTTCGAATAGGGAAATCAAGCAAATTTTGGAGAAAACAGTGGGACCAACTCGAAAAGATTGGAGCTTGCGTTTAAATGATGCATTGTGGGCATATAGAACGGCCTACAAAACACCAATTGGGATGTCCCCATTTCAGCTCATCTATGGGAAACCATGTCATCTTCCGGTTGAATTGGAGCATCGTGCACATTGGGCCGTCAAAACATTCAATATGGACATTGATGCCGCTGGGATCAATAGGAAATTGCAATTGAATGAGCTTGAGGAGATTAGGAATGAAGCTTATGAGAATACTCTCATCTATAAAGAGAAAGCAAAGGCCACCCATGACAAGATGATTCGTGGCAAGACATTCTCTATAGGGCAGAAAGTGTTACTCTTCAATTCCCATCTTCGGTTGTTTCCGGGTAAGTTGCGTTCTAAATGGATTGGACCTTTTGTTATTACTAATGTTTTTCCTCATGGTGCAGTCCAAATTCAAAGTTTGAAGACGGGACATGAATTCAAGGTCAATTGACACCGTTTGAAGCCCTACTATGAGACATTTGAGGTGCATGCCGTGGAGGACATACCCCTCCATGCCGTGGGCCCTATTCAAGCTTAAATGGAGGTATCGTCCGGCTGGAAGACGTTAAAGCAAGCGCTTCCTGGGAGGCAACCCATGAGTTCTAACGAGGGATTGAAGGAATTCGAGCTCCATAACCAGATTTGCGTTCTTAAACTCTGCCCTTTCTTGTTTTTACTTTGCCATGTTTGTCGTGTTTGTTAGTTGTGTTGTTTGCTTGCATATGTGTGAGTCTATGTTTGAAACATTGAGGACAATGTTTGGTCTAAGTGTGGGGGGTAAACAAGTGTTTTTATTGCAAATTCGTGGGATTTTATCACCCATAACTTCCAAAGTTGTTCCTTGCTGTTTTTAAGTGTTTTTAAGCTGTTTTGGTGCATTTTACTGTGTTTTGACATAAAAATCCGAAAACTCATAAAAATTTGAAAAATTGTTTTGAAAAACCCAAAAAGAGTTATTTTTGTGTGTTTGTTTGTGTCTTAGGGTACCTTCCAACACAATGATGAGGATTTGATTTTTAATTGCATGACTGTTAAAGAAGATTACGTCACCATCGAGGAAATTCGGTTGAGATGTGCTTGACTGAAAATCAGCAGGTAAAACATGAACCATGCTTATTTCCATGTTATCTAGGACCGACGGGCCCATTGGGTTACCATCACCCTCTTCCGTCTCTTCTCGTTCCTGGTCACCGATTGCGGCGTCTACTTACGGCAGAGTAGTACTAAGAGACTCTTCTGCTCTTTCTTCAATGGTTTGTTCCCGCAGTGTCTCTTCGGAAGCCTGGTTGTTCTGTGCAGGTGCCGCAGGTGCGTCTGAAATCGGAATTGTGTCTGGGATTGATGCCAGGATACGAGCTTGCTCTTGGTACATTATACGGGCATCCCTGGTGTCGAGATAGGCATCCAACCGTGTAACTCGTGTTATTTCATCGGCCGTGAGGTCGAAGAGAGAAACGGCCGAAAAAACTTCGAAGTGGTATCGTAAATATTGAATGTCCTCCATGGAAAAAGGAAGGTCGGCTGTATCGATATCAGTATATGGGTTGACTTCAAAGCCAAGAACACGAGCTTCTCGTATGTGCTGGAACCTAGCTTTCAATCCTAGGTCTGAGGTATTCTGAATAATTTGCTTGGCATCCGGGCAAGTGAGGACGAGATCGATTGTATCTTGACACGCTTTCGGCAAACCATATAAATTGTTGGCCGAATGTTTTTTATGAAATTCTCGCATATATTCCAAGGCCTTCATGAGAAATGGCGGATGTAAATTTCGTCGAATTTTGATCAAAGGTTTTTGTGTGGTTGGCGGGGACAGTTTGCTTTCAGCTTCTTTCTTGAAATGCTCGAAGCGTGCCTTCATTTCTCCGGGCCGAAGAAGAAGTTTGATTCGTTTATCAGCCTCTTCAAATATGGTTTCAACATCTCGATTGACTAGCCGTTTCCCTTGAACCAGCTCTGTCATAATAGTTGGAGATGGTTGTTCATCATCGTTGGCAACTGTTTCCTTTGGCCACCATTTAGGGATCGAAGCTTCTTGGGCTGCCCGTCGGCGCGCCATGCAGTCTATTCTTTGGTGCCGACGTTTCTGGGATTTGGACAATGCGGTGTATACACATTTCGAAGAGTGATACGTATACCAATACTGGTCCCGAGGTTCGGGAGGTTTGAAAGTTTTTTAGCTCTTTGATGATTCCGAATTGCTAGAATTGCGGACGTAATAATCTTTGTCATAAAACGGGGCATCAAAATCAAGGCGCCGTCTGACCAGAGATGTTTCTTCCACCTGCACTTTAGGGCGAGCCTATCAAAAACTCCTTGGTGTTGGCCTACATTGACCACCTTTTGCTGTGTTGAGGCCGTAGGTTGTTCCACTATAGTCGGAGATAACTTTTCTTTTGGCTTGGTATTGACATTTGCTTTACACTTTCTGCATAACAGCGCCGACCCACATTCTTCGTCAGTGCTGTATTTTGTCATAGGCTTAACAGTAGCAGGTCCCGTTAGAACTGTATGTGGTTTGTTTGAACAGAAATCGGCAGTGAAACGGGGCCGAGGATTCTGATTCAAAAAGTGTTGCGTTGTAACGGCTTCGGCCTTCCCTTTTCCTTTGTCCTTAGGTAAGTGTGCATCTACCATATTTACTGTTGCCATGGGAAATGGGTCAGTATCAACACTCATCTTCTTCTCCGGAAATCTAAGTTTGCCATTATCAATCCAGCTTTGGATCTTATCTCGAAACACGACGCAATTATTTGTCGTGTGTTTGCTTGAATTATGGTATTTGCAATATATCTTTCCTTTAAGCTCTTCGGCCTTGGGAATGTTATGCCCAGGCCGAAGTTTGATGATCCTCGCTGATAACAATTGATCAAAAATTGCATCGGCCTTTGTAATATCAAAAGTATAGACTTTTGACGTTTTCAGTGTTTCTTCAGTGGTCGAGCGGGTTTTGACTTCCTTAGAGTCAACTTGAGTCAGCGCTTTGCAAATGTATGGCTTATCTATCACTATCTCAGCCGCATCCACGCTAACGCATTCATCTTCGGTCGATGCATAATTGACAGTGGGATTCTTGTAAATCGTCCCTCGAGATGGAGCTTTCGAAAATTTTTCCTCGCGGAGCAAATAATCATACTGCTCAACATGTTGGGCTAGTTCATACATATCTCGAAAGTTTGCCCTTAAGAATTTCTTTTTGTATTCGACGTTAAGACCGTTTAGAGCAAGTCTGACGAATTCGACTTCAGGGAGAGGTACTCAGCACCAATTCCTGGCTGATTTAAATCTGGTAAGATTATCCATTGGTGACTCGTCGGATGCCTGAGCCATCATTGCTAGCGAGGATACTGACATTTCCATCCCCAGCCGATAAAACTGCTCATGAAATTTCTCGACCAACTCCTCCCAGCTCTGGACGGAATTCGGTGGGAGGTTGATATACCAAGCAAACGTTGAACCGGTCAGCGAAAAATTGAAAAGGCGCAGCTTGTGAAAGCCGCTATTGATGTCTCCGCATTGCGCTGTGAAACGAGCTATATGTTTTAACGAGGATAAAGATGATTCTCCGGCAAAAAGGCTAAAATCTGGGATTTTGAAACCTCTAGGGTATTCGAACTGTTCCACATAAGCTGGATACAAATGTATAAACTTAGGGAACTTCGGCCCTTTCTTCATGGCCGAATCGATTATCCGTTGGACCTCGGTCATATCGACGGGTGTTGCTTCCACTCTCTGGTCGGATCCGTCTGACCTACTATTCGATCCTCCTCCTTTCTTCAAGTTAATTGGTTTGAGCCGAGCAGGGATTGACTTGGCCAGTGCACTTGGTAGTAGATTATTTCTCGGTGGCAAATGCTGGGCAAGATCGAAAGTCCTACCGTCGCTGACCTTACTAACCAGTATTTTGAGTAATCTGGTTTGTGCCTCACTGGTATTACGTATCACGTCATGAAGTTTATCGATTCCTCGACTAAACGTCTGTTCAATCGTTCGAGATTGCTCGTCAAGCCGTTTTTGAAGAAATGACCTTGTTGGTGGATCATATCCTTCGCCTCCATCCTCGTCACAATCCTCTATTATCCCTTCATTGAGAACGCAGGTGTTCTTGTCAGGGATTTCAAGATTGCGAAACTGACCGCCGAGATTAACTTCCCTTTGTCGGCGAGTCGCGCTCGTGGACTCAGGTGTTACGGCGCTGATGGGATTCTGCGCCTGTGGCACACTGTGTCCTATATTCTGAATTGGTAAATCGGCTGTTGATTTTCCCATAGCTGTTTTCTTTTTTACCGATCGTGTTTCAATTGGCATGAACTTCGTAGTTTAGCACTGGGTCCCACCGGGCGTGCCAAAATATTGACCCTAACAACTACCAAACCTACGTGGCGTGCAGGCCGAGTAATCTATAAACTAACTACGTCCATCGGTGAATGCGGAGCATGCCAACTTGTCGGTCGAGCTCGGCCGAGGAGTAAATTTGTTGATGTTGCGTCGGGCGTGCGACTGACTTCTGCGTCTTGCGATTGCGACCGAGGAAGGAACACGTCTCGGCCTCTTGGGTTCTCGAACCTGAAGACAAGGCTACTATTCTTACGAAGTTCACGAATCGCCGTCGTCGGATTCTGTCACAGTGATGTTATTCGTCAGAGTAAACTCACGCCGAATCGACACCAAAGTGTAAGGGCACAAATACTCAAAGCGAATATAAGTCTTAATAGTAAATGTGGTTCGGCCGTCTGAATACTGAACTCTAAATCCCACTTGAGAGTATTTAATCATAAAATCACTCGGCGTGCAATGCGCCGAGTTCAGTAAATTGTAACACCTCACTTCGTCGAGAAGGCTAATGAGATGACCTCAGTCAATAACGATTCGGAAATCCTTCTCAACCGAGACTTGGATAAGTAACCAACCATCTTCGCCGCAGTGCTGTTGATGCCAACGAAAGATGCTGGGAGATCGACTGATTCTACGGCGACAGAGCTATCTATGCCGGTTTAAGATGTCACCGGTTGCTTTCACAGTGCTGTTGATGCCAACGGAAGATGTGTCAGCGAAAAGAGAAAATAAAAATCTCAAAGTTGTTGAGAGAGTTTGCGCAGGGCAGTTATGTGTTGAATTGGAGAGGCTTGAATGATGCACAACCTCCTCTATTTATAGCACCGGATACCTTCAAGGTTGAGTTAAAACCCTACTCGGATTAGGACTCCTTCTCCTGATCAAACACCAACTCGACCAGTCCTACTTTCACCATAATTGTGAACCTATTCCTTTATTGAGCCGGATTCACTTCCGGGTTATTGATCTTACCGAGACTCCTCATTGCACCAGGATTCGACTCGTCTTGCGGCTTGGCATAACCGACCCAGATTTGGAAGCCCACGACCTAACCGGTCCAGAACTAACCGATCCCTGAGAACTGAACCCTGTCGTAAGGCCTTTTGGGCCGAGAATAATTCTATACTCGGCCCAAACTAATATTTTGAGCCCAAACATGCTTATTTTTAACTACACCCTTTAGAATTTGATTTTAATCTCACTTTACCCCTATAAATCAAAAGTTGTCACTTTATTTCTTGAAACTCAAAATTCGCTTCATTTTACCATGTTTACGTTTCTTTTTTATATAGTCACTAAAGTTGCTATTTTGATTTTATTTTGCCATCTGGAACTCGATTTTGATCACACTTTGCCATTTGAAACTAAAAAATCGTCATTTTACTCCATAAACCTCAAAATTTGCTTCACATTACTTTAATTATGTTAATTTCGTTAAAAAGCCATCAATTATGCTGACGTGGATTAAGAAATGCATATGTGAAAAAAAGAGGTAACGTGGCGAACCAAAACCCACAGGATGAGAACGGCTTCCTGGCGTCTACCAACCCCATCTCGCCGGGGAGAACTCCCTCCTTTCTTCCTTACTTTCAACCCAACCTGTCCCTCTCTCTTATTCTCTAAGATTGATTTGCTATCTGGGGAATTTTAGCAAATTCCTTTATGTGGGTTTAATTTTGGCGCACCTGGCTAATCAGTTTCTTTTTATTTTTTTTTCATCTCTGCAACTCAAGCACAACAAAAAAAAAAACTCCAATTTTTCTTTTAAATTAATTTTTTTTATTATTGAATGTTAACACATAATGGAGGTTTATAATGACTCCAATTTTTCTTTTAAATTAATTTTTTTTTATTATTGAATGTTAACGCATAATTGAGATTTATAATGAAATTCATTGATACATGTGTCATAATCTTTTTGGTGGTGGGTCCCACATATGTTCAAGAGGACGACTTTTGAGTTTCAGGGAGAATAGAGAGAGAGAGAGTGCACAAGTAAAAGTGTAGCGAATATTGAATTTCAAGAAGTAACGCTTATAAACCGGAGAGTCTTTACCAATTTGAAAGATCACTTGATGTAGTTGAAATAATTGAATTTTGGGTTGTTCGATCATGTAAAGGAAATTAAATAATGTAAGTCATAACTGTCTCAATTTTTTTTTTTATTGGTTAATGACTATTTAAGAGCTAAGACTATTATGATGGTCCTTTTCGCCATGCATAAATTGAACCAACTATTAGGATAAGCACGAAAAGTAAATCTTTTATGAATACGGATACTCCCAATACATCGAAACTCATTGCCCATGGATAAAGAAAAACCGTTACAACATAAAAAACAACAAAAACTAGAGCAAACATATAATAACGGATTCTAAATGAGTTTCAAGGATAAAGTGGGATCAAAATCGAGTTTCAAGGGACAATTGTGATCAAAACATTAACTAACTGTTATTTGATTGAAGAAACAAAAACATAATAAAGTGAAACGAATTTTAAGTTTCAAGAAATAAAGTAATAATTTTTGAATTACAGAGCACAAAATAAAATTGAAATTAACTTTCAAAGAGTATTTAAAAATAAAGCCCTAAACTAATTTATACTGTTGTTGCAGATAAGAGTGGAAAAATGATTTTTTGATCATGTAGTTTTGATGAATGAAGAGTAAAGCGGTATGGAAAAAAAAAAATATCTAAAGAGAGGAAAGAAGAAACGGAACACAAGTGCATAAAAAAAAAAAAAGAAAAAAAAATGTAGCCGATGTGATGACGTAGACGTCAACTTCAACTTCAACGAAGAGAGAGAAGGGTATTTAATAGGTTTGGGTCCTGTACAAGTCTATCCTCTATTAAGAGAGAGAGCTCCACAACAAACGAAGCTTCGACCGGAAAAACAAACAAAAGCAGATTTACATCTCATCCGGATTCTAACAATGAGAATTTTTATTAAGAATCAAATTATAAATTATTTTTAGTGGGGATGCTTCCGAACTTTAACAAAAAGCATTTAGTACTGTTTACTTTAAGGAAAAATCACATTTTTACATTAAAAAGTCAATCTTGGTACTATTCAATTTACCCTTTATTTTGTCATTATCATTAAAACTTAAAATTTTCAAACCCTTTCCATTAGTTTTCCTTTCTGAAAAATAACTTAGAAAATTTTATTATAGTATGACTTATATTTAATATGATAATGAGAATGATTTTAAATGATAATGTTTTACAAAAGTTTCAATGTAATAATGAAAAGTGACAAATTGATGAGAAAATATTAAAGCATGAAAAGCAGGAGAAAAGTTTTTTAGTTTGAATGACACAACAAAAGTGCTTTTGGGGGCATATGTTTTTAGTGGGTCTTTATTGACTCTGTCCATAATTCTTATGATTCTTATATCCGTTCATTGTATATTATACGGTTATATACCATTTTGATTTTTTTTTTTACAATTAAACACGAAAAACCACATTATATATTATATACAATAGTCGATAGTCGGATAGAATGCGAAAGCAAGCTGTACTGTGGTGTACAACACCGCACAAAGCACAACGCACAACGCATGGACCTCGACCTGGTCTGGGTCCCATCCAGGACGCAATTATTCATTTTCCTCATTAAATATAATATATAATTTATTTTATAATATATACACAAAAATACAAAGATAAGTGAAAAGGAAAAAAAAAGAAGAAAAAAGAAAAGTGATAGAAGAGAGAAGGAATCGAGTCTAGTCTGGTGAGCCTACTAGTAATTGAGTTGTCTGGTAGTGAAGTGAAAAGTGAAGTGATTGCATTTCCAGGCAGCCGAGGAGGAAGGAAGGAAGGACGGACGGAAATCCAGGCGGCGGGGGCGGCGGCGGATTGATTGTGGTCATAACCTGTTCAAGTATGTATTGAATCATTGTCTCCCTCTGTCTTTCTTTTCGACTTTTTATCGCTTTTGTTTACAATAATAATATGACCATCCACGTGAACGGGAACGTGATGATTATTGTATTATATTCTTTAATAATAAAGAGAATTATTATTATTTATTTCTTCGTCTAATTCCTTTTCCTTGTATTATTAATTTATTAAATTAAATATATATTTGATGAATTGTGGTTGTTGGTTCACGTCATAGATGCATAAATAATATCATCGCTCAGTCTGTGAGCTGCTCCCGAAGAATTTGAAGATTTTATTGTCTCTGTTTGCAAGGGTTTTTGCAATTTGGGTGCCTTGTTTGTGTTTCCGGTACTGGGCTTGTGTTTCTGCTGCTGCAACTCCATGTTTGAATTGATAAATACAATTAATTTAATTAATTTTGGGTTAGTAGTGGAATTGGATGCTTCGATTGATTGTTTTCTTTGTGATTTTTGTGGACGGTATTGTTCTTGTCTGAATTCTTGTTTGCATGGTTTGGTTTTTCAATCTAAATTTACCAGAGTTCGGATCAGGATTCGGATCTCAACTGTGATGATATAATTGCAATTCCCTTGATGATATGGTTCTAGTGTTTCTGCTCCTCGCTTTGTTCATTTCATTACAGTGTCACAAAAAAAATTCACTCATCTATCTTTCACGCAAGTTCTCTCAGGAACCCGCACGTTGAATCACTAAGTCGAGAATGAATCAACCGAAAATCAAGCGTCGGGTTGGTAAATACGAGATTGGAAGGACAATCGGTGAGGGTACATTTGCAAAAGTCAAGTTTGCTAGAAATTCTGAGACTGGGGAGCCTGTGGCTCTCAAAATTCTTGACAAAGAGAAGGTTCTGAAGCACAAGATGGCAGAACAGGTCTGTTTGCTTTGCGCTTTCTCTTCGTTCTCCGTCTTGTACTTGTTTTTGTTTTTCATGTTATTTATTGGTTTATATGGATTCTTGCTTCCTATCCTCAAAACCACTCTAGACAACTCCCCAACGAAACTTTTATGTAGCTTCATCCAGGAAACGGAGTGAGTTTAAACAAGGTCCTTTTAAGTGTGTTATTTTTCATATTTGCGCAGATCAAGCGGGAAATAGAAACAATGAAGCTGATTAAGCATCCAAATGTTGTTCAGTTGTATGAGGTCTCTCTCAATCTCTATCTGTATATATGCATTTCTGCTTCTACTTGCATGAGCATGTGGTCTGTTTGCTTTCTATATTCACCTTGCAGGTTCTCTGAAGTAGGTCTTCTTGGTATATGGATGTTCACAATTTAATGTGGGAATATGGCCAACTTATTTCTGTTTTTCCCCTAAAGTTGCTACACGATCCCTTCAAGACGTGCCTTAAAGGATGCTTGCACGTTGTTAAAAATCTAATCCAATCAGATTTTATTTTGAACTGTGACATTTCAATTTCAGTGTCTTCTTTAAGTTTTTAATTCCTCTTCTGGTTCGTTGTATTTTTTGGTAGTTGATAATTTGGATTTCAATTGTTAGCCATAGGTTCTGAAGTTTATTAGGGAAGCCAATTCTTTCTTATTTATGGTTCATGATCCATAATGTTTAAAACTATATCCTCTTACATCACGTTGCGGGTACCTTTATAAGAAGTTGTTAATAATTTACAGCTGAGATTATTAACAAGACTTTAGTCACCAATTTCCGTTGCATGTATTAATCTTTAATGGGTAGAGTGTTAAATACTCTCATTTCTGTGGATTCTACCCTCCTCATGTCAATATGGAGCAAATACAAGTGTCCTGTAAGGGAAAGATGAATCCATTTACTACCAGTAAAAGTGGCGCTACATTTTGATGCAACTGTATTAATAATTTTGTGTATTTTCAGGTAATGGGGAGTAAGACAAAGATATTTATAGTTATGGAGTTCGTAACTGGAGGCGAGCTCTTTGACAAAATTGTTAGTGTCTTCATTTTCTTCCAGTTGTATTCTATAAATGGTTTATTATCAATTTACTAAAATAAATCACATACTGTAATTAATACTGCAGTCTAACATTCCCATTTAGCCTAAATTCTCTTCAATTACCAAGTTGCCTTGCTCACTAATTTGTGTACATGGATCTGTTGACCCAATCAAATTCAAGCTCCGCTGATTATTTGGGAGATAGTTCATATTTTCTCACGAGTACTTCTTTTGATATGAAGGTAAACAATGGACGAATGAAAGAAGATGAAGCACGGAGATATTTTCAACAGCTTATTAATGCAGTTGATTACTGCCATAGCAGAGGCGTCTATCATAGAGATCTCAAGGTACTTATGCTTAGTAAACGTGCATATCACAGATAAATACAGTAAAATGTTAATAAATTTTCATTTTCATTGCTTTTCTTGCAGCCAGAAAATTTGCTATTGGATGCATATGGGAACCTTAAAGTTTCTGATTTCGGATTGAGCGCACTATCCCAACAAGTCAGGGTATAAATGATATTAGGCCATCTGCAATTAACTTTCTTTCATCATTCATATATAACTATCGTTTTATCTTATTGATGTTAGTTTTGTTGTCTGGATGGTCGGCATAAATATCTTTAAGTAACTATTTGCAGAAGCAGGTGTCAAATCTCTAGAAATTATTAAAATTGTTAGAACATTTATATGATAGGAGTTATATGGAATTTAGTCTCTCCCTCATTTATCATTTACATCAACACTGTAATCTGTGATGCACATTCACATCTTGTTCTAGTAATTGGTGCATTTGGGATTGAGATGATGCATCTTAAATATTCAGAATTTATTTCTTACTGTGACGCATTGGCAGGATGATGGGTTACTTCACACCACCTGTGGAACTCCAAATTATGTTGCTCCTGAGGTATGGATAAGTATTCATTCCAATCTTCTTCCACATTATATATATTTATCTTTATACACCGTTGGTCCTTAATCATGCAAAAATGTACTCCTGTGAGCTTAGGTCCTTAACGATAGAGGCTATGATGGGGCAACTGCGGACTTGTGGTCATGTGGAGTGATACTCTTTGTATTGCTTGCAGGTTACTTGCCTTTTGATGATTCAAATCTTATGAACCTGTATAAAAAAGTGAGCATTTTACTGATTCTGTATAGCAACTACATATCGTCGTTGTTCATATTCAGTTTATTATCTTCTTTTGCTATGTATGCAGATCTCGGCAGCTGAGTTTACTTGTCCCCCGTGGCTCTCTTTTGGTGCCATGAAATTAATAGCTCGAATTTTGGATCCTAACCCTATGACTGTAAGTAGTTTATGCACATTCTGTTGATAAGATTGTGGCCTTTCTGCTAATTGATATATTTGATAATATAGCTTCACTTTTCGTAACTTACACATGGTGGTGATTCATATTCATTTTAAAACATAATGTTAGATGTGTTGTACTTTTATGCGCAAACGGAAGCGAATTCTAACAAAGTACCAATATCAACGTCGTAGGTGAAAGCTAAAACAAACAATCTCAAACTAACACGAGATTTACGTGGTTCGGCGTAAAACCTACGTCCACGAGCGAAGCACGGCGAGGAATTTCACAAAACAAATGGAGATTACAAAAGAGTGTTTAAACTCTCACAACCCAAATCCCACAAATTACAAACCCTAAACCAAACGAGTAGAGAACTCAAACAAACAGAGAAGATTCTCCCAAATTGCTCTCTAACTCACAAACTCACAAATTGACTCTCACCAAATTGCCACACGAATGAGCCACACTAAATACACTAACCCTAAGTCCTATTTATAGTGCATAGGACTTAGGTTACAATAAGAATTTAGAAGTTCCTCATCCAAACATAGCATTAAAGAATTCCAGATAATTTTATCTTTTATGTATTTGATGTTTATACTGGTGAGGCATGATAAAAAGCAAAACGAAGATTGCTGAGGTAGTGCTCAAAGCAGGGCAAGGTTTTCATCATAATTCATATGCATCAATCTGATTGTTTGAGTATATTGAGCATGTATATGACCAGATGCTGTTAATTCTTTCCCGAGCCTTCTTTTTTCTTGACAAGAAAAGTGTCTGCTTCGTGGCACTCTTCAAGTGGTTTCCAGAACACTGAATTCATCACAGACCAATTCTTTGTATCGAATTACCCTGAATGTGCTCTTACCACCAAATATTTAGTTGGTGACTATGATTTCATTTGTTATATGGCAGCGTGTCACTATTGCTGAAATTTTGGAAGATGAATGGTTCAAGAAGGATTACAAGGCACCCGTGTTTGAGGAGAAAGAAAATACAAACTTGGATGATGTAGAAGCTGTTTTTAAGGATTCAGAAGTATGTGCAAGTGCTTTTTTCATAATCAGTATTAAGGTTTTTATTTACGTCTTTGGTTGCTAAGCATTGTTAAAAGTTAAGAATTAGAAGGAAGTGCTGCTGTTCTAAAAGTTGTCTGATACGTGTTCTTGGCTTCATGACAGGAGCACCATGTGACGGAAAAAAAGGAAGAACAACCAGTAGCTATGAATGCTTTTGAGTTAATTTCAATGTCGAAGGGGCTCAACCTTGGGAATTTGTTTGATGTAGAACAGGTTTGCTTCATTAGAGGGCTTGCTGGCTTTCATTAGCAACATGTGCTGTGCATAGTTTTATGCCTGTAACACTTTATGGGGACTGCATGCATTGTGAAATGTTGAAATAATTTTTTTTTTAAATGTCATTTGTGTATGAAAGGCATTTGTTTTCTTCTGATATTATTTACTATTGTTTTGTCCTATGGGGAAATAAAACTTCAGTTTTGTTCAAAATTTGCAGGGATTTAAGAGAGAAACAAGGTTCACATCCAAATGCCCTGCCAATGAGATAATTCATAAAATTGAAGAAGCTGCTAAGCCTCTTGGTTTTGACGTGCATAAAAAAAACTACAAGGTGAGAAGATGCAGAAGTTGGAATTTAAGGATTTGAGCTATTTGGTGTGCGTGCGTGGTGTGTTAAGAAGATAACAAATTTTATATTCGTTCTCTCAGCTGAGGCTTGAAAATATGAAAGCTGGAAGAAAGGGAAACCTTAATGTTGCCACAGAGGTACATGGAAAGTTCTATTGAGCTTAAAAAGTTGGATCAGTGTCGTTTATATTTTGTTTTTAACACATCGCTTGCTGTGTTGATCAGATATTTCAAGTTGCACCTTCTCTTCACATGGTCGAAGTGCGAAAAGCTAAAGGGGACACCTTGGAGTTCCACAAGGTAACGCTCTTCGCTTAATTTGCTTGATATCTCATAATATGTTTAACCGGCATGGTGGGCAACGCCAACACCAACGCCGTATGTAAAATTAGTGATTAGAGCATATGTCTTTAGTCTTGACAAAGGAATAGGCTTAAGTAGGTAAGTTTGATAGTGAAACTCGTAGTTTTTGAATTTTGCAGTTCTATAAGAACCTCGCAACAGGCCTGGAGGATGTTGTTTGGAAGACGGAGGAGGATATGCAACAAGTCAAGTAAAATCAGTGTTATAATTGTAATCAATTTCGCCAACCAATTGTTCCTTCTACTGTTTGTGTGAGAACGTTCCTTCTTTAATTCTACTAACGCGGGTTGGGTTGCTTCTACATCAAATGTATTTAAGTTTTATTTGTACTTTAAATTGTTTCGATGCCAATCAAAACTATGATCCAACCATCGTATCTTAGATAAAAAATAAAATAATAATAATACAATAATTTGGTATGTGTTAAGACTTGGAGCCTACACGACGCTCATGCCGAGTAACTTATGAGTTAATTACGTCTTTGTGAATGGGGGTGTGCTAACTCGCAATCGAGCTTGGTCAGGCGAGTAGAATATATGTGGTGGCATGTTCTGTTGACTTCGACATTTAAGTGACTACTCTGTGTTGGGTTCTAGAACTTGAAGACAAGGTTGTCTAGTTCATTGCAAAGTTCAGGATCTTCTGTATTAGGTTTGGCTGACTCAATTATATTTTTGAGAATATAGGTGCATTTAATTAGTATCAGGCTGTAAGTGCATATGTACTTTGTTTGTATCATACTTGACCAATCTCGAAACTACTGAGCATCGGTCAACATTATACCATCAAGGACCCACCCAGAAGAGTTTCCTTCCAACCAGGAGGCCAATCACAATGCGACACGTGTCGACATCAGAAGCCAATCATAGCGCGACACGTGTTAACATCATAAGCCAATCACAACACGACACGTGTCAATGTCAGAATAAAACTAGAAACTCTCTTCTATAAATAGAGATAATTCTCTCACAATATTTCATAATGTCATTTGTACTTAATCATTCACTAGTACTCACAAAATGAGAGCTTGAACCTATGTACTTGTGTAAACCCTTCACAATTAATGAGAACTTCTCTACTCCGTGGACGTAGCCAATCTAGGTGAACCATGTACATCTTGTGTTTGCTTCCTTGTCTCTATCCATTTACATACTTATCCACACTAGTGACCGGAGCAATCTAGCGAATGTCACAAACCTAACACTTTCTATTGTACCAAAGTCCTCACTGATTTTGTGCATCAACATTTGGCGCCATCTGTGGGAACGACATTTATTCCCATTCTCTTCAACTTTGTTAAGCTGGTTTCCACCATTCGTACACTCTCTTTTGACCAGACATCCCTTTCCAACATGGGGAGAGAAGGAAGCCACAACACACAGAATGACACCCATCTTGCACCTGGTGCGAAGCAACGAAAGAAGGAACAAAAGAAGTTTGCTCTTCAGGCTAAAGTCGATGAGCTGGAGGCTCAGAACAACAAGATAACGATGAAGAATGAGATCATCTAAGAGCAGTATAAGAAGGTCTTCGAGATGCTCCATGAGGCTAGATATACTAAAACACACGAGCTCATCACCCCTGTGGAAGTCAACCATCAACTGGGTGCCTCCCAACATGGAGGGTCATTTGCCCTCGACATGGGTATTCCCGTTGAGAAGCGAGCTACTCATCGAAATGGCGACCAACATGAGACTTCTCTCAACCTAGCTGCTTTGACCCGAAGCAGGAGGAGTGGAGGAAGACACCTCCTTACAGAAGGAGTGAAAGGATCGAAAACCGTCTTTCGCGACTGTCAAGACTTCCTAAAGCAACGTCGAGACAATCCCATCCATGTAAGCTCGAAGATCAATGACCCAAGGGTCTCTGAAAGACTCGGTCCCCTCCCATGTCCCAGGCTGGCTACCAATTTGGGGAAGGGGCAACAAGTCTTAGAGAAACACGAAGGTATAGGGGACTCAAAGATGTTCCGATAGACATACCTTGGAAGTCAGTACGGCGAGTCCAGGGAAAAATCACATGCTCTTGATCAAACCTTCCTACTTCCAAGAGGAGATGGAGATTTACGAAAGAAAGATCCAGTGGTACATGACTCCACTCAGGACCCTCTTGTCCTACATCTCCTTAAGGAAGTAAACAAGTTGAAGGCCGAACGACAAGCTGAGATACTTGATTGGAACCAACCTAGGCCTGGCTCTCTTACAAGGAGGATCCTTGACACCCCCATCCAAGCAAAGACAAAGCAGAAGCTTGGCTTGCAACTCTATACTAGAAAGAAGGACCCGATTGAACACCTTAACCTCTTTGAGTCTACCATGGCATACCGGATGCACACCGACGAAGAGCGATGCCTTCTCTTCCCTTCCACCCTCTCTGACGGAGCTCTAAACTGGTATTGTCGTCTTCCAGCTAAGACAGTAGACTCATTTGAGGAATTGAGGAAACTGTTTGTTTCTCAACACATTTTCTAGACCGATCGCTTGCACTCTGTGGATGACTTGTACACTATTCGCTAGAAGCCAGACGAGTCATTACGTATGTATGCTGGTCGCTTCAGCTATGAGTATTCCCGTTGTGCCGAGACAGACGACAAGACTGCCCTCAAAGCCTTCACGGCAAGCCTACGTGATTGTTTCTTCAAGTACATGATCAATGACAACACTTGGAAGACTTACTCTGAGGTGATGGCATATGCTTACAACCATGCCTCCGCTAAGGCAAGGACATTTCAAAGGAAACCCCCACAGCCACCCCTTATCAGCAAGTAGGGAGTGGAAGCTAGATCCAACCAAATGAGAAGACCTTGACCTTCCAAACGGCAGCAGTGCCTCCTTTTGCCTTACTTAATACTTCACCAAGTCAACATACATATCAATCTCAGGGCAAAAGGAAAGATTTCCATTCTCACCAGTCCCATTTTAGTAAAAGGAGTAAAGGACACTATCGCGATAATCAAGGGTATCGCCACGATAATGCTCGCCCTTAGGCAGTCAACACAGTGGGCCAAACACGTGTCAGGATAGGCCCTACCTCGAGGTATGAGACATACACACCTTTCAACGCCACATGCGTGGCCATTTACCCCAGCATAGCACACTTGATACTGAAGCCAATGCCGAGGCAGTTGGGTTACAAACCCACGAAGAACACGGGCACGTTTTACTGCTACCATGAGCATAACGGCCATGGCAGCGAGAAGTGTATCACTCTTCGGGATCATATTGAAGCTTTGGCGCGTGAAGGAAAAATTGATCGATTCCTTCTTCACCCTTTAAGGGATAACTTAACCAACACCAAGTGAATGTGAATCTTCTAATAGGGCCATGAAAAACAGCGAACGAGCTTTAAGGCCTGGCCACCAAGTGTTTCACGTGGAAGATATTAGGGGAGGCAAATATCAAAAGCCTAACTAGGATCCAATATGTTTCTACCCTGAGGAAGAAAGAGGTATCATCTACCCTCACAACGACCTACTGATCGTGGAGGCTCACATAACCAACTTTGAAGTAAGACGAATCTTGGTAGACATGAGGGTTTCGGTCAATATCATGTTTGCTGAAGCTTTCAGGGCACTTAATGTAGTTGAAAACTTGCTTGATCGCTTGATTTCTCCTCTGATAAGCTTCTACGGTGATATCGTGCAACCTATAGGGAGCATACACTTACCTTTCACCATTGGTACATGCCCTTACACAGCTACCATTACCACTAACTTCCTGGTAGTTGATTGCCTAACGACATACAATGTCATCTTTGGACGCACAGGCATCAATGATCTCAAGGCCATGGTATCTACACATATGTTGTTGATGAAATTTCCAACCCCTTATGGCAATGGTTACATCAGAGGAGATCAACTTAGTGCACGATCATGTTACAACATTTCGGTCAAGCAACAACACCTGCCTGTGCCCAAGGAAACCTTTTCTATACATGACCAAGTCATAAAGACAAGCCCGGACTAAGCCAACTTGGATCTTCACGGTGGCAACAGTTAACCCGACGATCCTCGAAATGACTCTTTCACCTATCAAGCACAACTCGCTAAAGAGCTGGAGAAGGTTTCTATATCAAAAGATTATCCAGATCGCATGGTGAAGATTGGCACCACCTTGTCACCACCTATTCAGTTGACATTGATCTTTTTTTTGCAAGAGAACACTGAGGTCTTCGCCTGGTCATACGAGGACATGCCAGGCATCTCTCCCGATATCATATGTCATCGCTTGAGTATTGACCCCAAGACCAAGCCGGTGAGACAGAAGCGAAGATCTTATGACGCTGAACGATATGAAGCAATGAAGGCAGAAGTTGAAAAACTCAAAGGCATAGGCTTCGTCCGGGAAGTCAATTACCCAACATGGGTAGCAAATGTGGTCCTTGTTAAGAAAAATCTAACCAAAGAAAGTCTCTTGCTCCAAAAGGTCTTGTAGAGAATGTGTGTCGACTACATCGACCTAAACAAAGGATGCCCGAAGGATAGCTTTCCTCTTCTTCTCATTGTCAGACTTATAGACTATACGGCAGGGTGTGAACTCCTGAGCTTCATGAATGCTTCCTCAGGATACAACCAAATCCTCATGAACCCTCCGGACCAAGAACACACAGCCTTCACTACTGATAGGGGACTATATTGCTATAAAGTCATGCTCTTCGGCCTAAAGAATGCAGGATCGACTTATCAGAGACTAGTCAATTCAATGTTCGTCGAACAGATTGGGAAAAGCATGGAAGTTTACGTTGATGATATGCTAGTCAAGAGAAAACATGCTGACCAACACATCGCTAGCCTATCTGAAATTTTCACCATTCTGAAGAGGTATCGAATGAGGTTGAACCCCAACAAATGTGCCTTTAGCGTAGGCTCTGGCAAATTCTTAGGCTTCATGATAAGCCAACGAGGCATTGAGGCTAATCTCGAGAAGATTAAAGCAATCCTCGACATGAAGGAACCGGTAACTTCAAAAGACATCCAGAGCCTTACTGGCAAGGTGGCAGCCTTAACTAGGTTCATCTCTAAGGCCACAGACAGATGTGCTCCTTTATTCAAAGCACTTAAGGGAAGTGAGAAGTACCTTACATGGACTGATGAATGTGCCGAGGCATTCAAAAACCTCAAAGACTACATGAGTAAAGCCCCTATGCTCTCCAAACCTGAGGTTGGTGACACTTTTATTATCTATCTGTAGGTATCGGCTTCGGCAGTAAGTTCTGTTCTTATTCGAGGAGATGGTAATGTCGAACGGCCTGTCTACTATGCTAGCAAGGCCTTACAAGATGCAGAGACATGATATTCCAACATTGAGAAATTGGCTTTAGCATTGGTCATGTCTGCTCGAAAACTTCGCCCTTAAGCACACTCCATCATCGTGCTTACCAATCATCCTCTTTGACAGATACTTCAAAGTCTTGACACTTCGAGGTGAATGATAAAATGGACGATAACATTGGGTGAGTTTGACATCTCCTACCAACCAAAGCCAGCTGAGAAGGGCCAAAGTAGTGGCAAACTTCATCGCCGACTTCACATATCCTGTTGATATTGTTTCTACGCCTAAAGAAGTGGTTTCATTACCTTCGGAAGCTCAGAAAATAGAACCACAACCCTAGCATAGAGTCTATATGTTGATGGCTGGTTTCATTACCTTCGGAAGCTCAGAAAATAGAACCAACAGCCCTAGCATAGAGTCTATATGTTGATGGCTCGTCCAACCAACAGGGTTGTGAAGCAAGACTAGTCCTTACGACCCCTGACAAAGTGGCGATGGAGTATGCTCTTCATTTCAAATTCAATGTGTCGAACAATGAGGCCGAATATGAAGCCCTCCTAGCAGGCTTACGTTTGGCCAAACACCTTGGGGTTAAACGAATTGATATATTCAGTGACTCCCAATTGGTGGTTAACTAGGTCACCAACAACTTTGACGCTAAGGATAGCTCCATGGCAGCATATCTGGCACAAACACAATTGTTGCTCAAGCATTTCCACTACCAGATCACCCAAATTCCTCGAGCGGCAAACAGTCATGCAGATGCTTTGGCTCGCTTCGCCTCAGCGGTGGAAGACAAGATTGGGAGAAAAATTCAAGTCGAATTGTTGGCAGTACCAAGCACCATGGTTGCGGAAGTGTGCAACTTACAACAGGGGGATAGTTGGATTACCCCGATTTATAGATTCCTTGCTCATGGCACCCTTCCAAATGCAAAGTCCAAGCTAAGCAGATTCGATACAAGGTTACCCGTTACTTGATCATTAATGACCAACTCTACAAGCGGGGTTTTAGCCTACCATACCTAAGATGTCTTACGCCCGCAGAGGTGGAAACTGTCATTCGGGAAATACATGAAGGAGTCTCCGAAGATCATGCTGGATCTCGATCCCTAGCATACAAGGCTTTTCGCCAAGGATATTACTGGCCAACATTCCACCAAGATGCCATCAGAATATCCTGCTCATGTGATAAGTGAAGGAAATTTTGAGCAACATCTATGGCATGCAATTAACAATTAAAGGCGGAATCATGCTTGTATGCACTCAAAAACAAAACATTGCCCATGAAATTCAAAGCCTAGTAGAAGGGTGAACCAAGACTCAACTCAAGAACAAAGTGAGTTGAGAAATCTTATACCTTTGTTGATTCCTCTTTGCATAAGCAAAGGCTAATCACCCAAGGAGAGGGCCTTCATTCCTTGCTTCTTAGCTCCATGGATTTCTTGGATGAGGATGGTTGAAAGGATTCTCTAAGTTCCCAAAGTTAAGAACCTCTAATTTTTCCACACCAGAGAGAGACTCGAAGAAGAGATGAGTGACCTTGGAGGAGGGAAGATTGCTAGCTAATCTCCTCTAAGGGGGCCAGCCTCCTAGAGAGAAAGGGAGAGACATTGTGTTCTCATCTTTTCTCCTAAAGAAACCCTAATGAAGAAAATGCTATAAAGTCATATTTATACGTACCTTCATTGGAGTGGCAAACTTGTAATAAGTCCAAAACCCACTCCTTTATCAATATGGCAGGCCATAGGGTTTTATTGGGCTGTTTGGCTCTTTGAGAATTATTAGTCATTAAGTTGTCATGCAACTTAAGTTAATGGGCTTGACGTTCGAAGCCCATTGGGCCTTGAGGCCCAAAACTAACCCGAGGTCTTTAACAAACTTTATTCGTTTGATTAATTAACATATTAATTAATCATTGCCATAAATAATTAAACCATTTAATTATCCTTACTCATCTCCGTTGTTTCTTCAATCTCTACCTTACACGGTGTACGATCCATTAGGTTCGTTTTAGCGAGGTAGTGGGCGATTAGAACTTTTTCAAATTGATTGTGAATTGAAACTTACTTTCAATTCTCCCTTTAGTGATTATACACGTTTAGGGCTTCCACAAACCATGAGTGACACCTAGCAGTATGTCATGGTTACCCAAGCTAATCAGAAGAGGTGGAGAACCTATTCAGTTTAGGATTACAATGCAATACGGTCTTTCTCTAATACAATACTCTTGACCGCATTGTTTGGTTTGATAGTTTATTCATGTCTACTATCCAATGTGATTCTCTTACTTATATGATTACCTTGAATGTGATTGGGAACGATTTCCTAAATCTCATTCATACTCTGGCTAGAGATTCTTAATCATATCATAGAGTATTCTTCCTCAAACGGTTTAAAGGTTAAAGATCCCTTGTTGCACATTCACTTGCCTCCATGGCTAAATGGCTTAACCCCAACTATGCCGTGGACACCCTCTGACGGAGTGACTTTGACATAGTCAAAGATCAATGACCTAACCATAAGACAACTATGATGCCTCAGGTTAATTGACTACTTTGCATTATCCCAACCATGAGTTCTCATGTGACATGAGTATGAGAACTCCTTGTTGATCGTGTTCAGTGGACTCATTCTTTATTGAGCACCTACATGCTTATCTTGGTGTCAGTCACACCAATGACTCGAGACCAGTCACTCTCCCTAAGAAAAGACATAGCACGTACTGATCTTAACGGACTGTCAATGCCCAATTGGTAATCCTATGATCAAGAACGTTTAGGATATGTATACGAAAGAGAATGGTCTCATGAATCTAACTTCTTTAGATCGCATTCTCCCAATTACATATTCCTTGGACTTATTGTTGAAGCGTATAACACTTATATGAGACGGCTTTAAACAATAATCTTTGCCCTTTATATTAAACTATATTAGTTTAACATCTGAAATGTCCGTAAAGTATCATCATATGATTGGTTTAAGGGCACATTTCCAACAATAAGTGTCAACGCTGCGCAACTATTCCTCACTCCTCTCTCGAGCCTCTCACTCCTATAATCAGCCCTTGGCCCTTCGCCCAATGGGGACTTGATTTGATCAGCCTAATGCCTGCAGGGAAGGGCAAGGTTCGCTATGCAATCGTTGCAGTTGACTACTTCACAAAGTGGGCCGAAGTAGAACCCTTAGCAACCATTACTGAGGCAAAAATAGAAGACTTCGTATGGAAGAACGTCCTTTGCAGATTCGGCATTCCCAATGCGATAGTCACTGACAATGGGCGACGGTTTGACAACAATAAGTTCATGATGTTCTGCTCTAAGTTCAACATTAACTTATGTTTTGCCTCCCCAGCTCATCCCCAATCTAATGGACAAGTTGAAGCCATCAACAAAATAATCAAGCGAACTTTGAAAACCAGCTTGGACAAGGCTAAAGGTTGTAGGCCAGAATTTGTACCCCAAGTTCTTTGGTCATACCACACTTCGTATCAGACATCAACAGGAGAAACCCCATTCTCACTTGCTTTTGGTACAGAGGCAGTTGTCCCAGTTAAGCTTGAGCAAGCAACGTTCCGAGTCCAGAACTACGTGCAAAGTGAAAATGACAAACAATTTACCCTCAACTTAGATCTAGTCGAGGAACACAGAAACCAGGCTCACTTGAGGAATGTCGCCTACAAGCAGCGCATCTCCAACTACTATGACTCAAGGGTCAAACCTTGTTCTTTCAAAGTGGGGGACTGGGTATTAAAGAAAAGATTACTCTGCGACACAGTCCCGAGTGAAGGAACACTTAGTCCAAACTGGGATGGACCGTTTGAAGTTGTTGGCATTAGTCGCCCTGACTCCTACAAGCTTAGAAGCTCCGATGGCAAGACCCTTGGCCATCCATGGAACGCTGATCACTTGAAGTACTATTACACTCACATCGTACAAGTGTTAAGCTTCAGCCGTTCGGCATCCTATGTAACGAAGACTATTTGGCATGAATTCAATAAAGAGGTGATTTAGACAACTCGGTCCTAATCCTCTTACATTCCTAGCAATGAAACACTCGGGTTTAAAGCTTCAACATGAATGCTTCCAACATGAAATAAAGTCTAAGTATATGTTAACAAGACTATACAAATAAACGAACAACTTCACAGTATATTCGTTCAATCATACATTCCAACACATTCATACATAAGCCAACTGTGCTTCGAAAGGGTTCAACATACTTTGTATCATTCGACACTTACTACAATGTGCCTCGACACCTTGCTCTTATTCTCACCAACCATATGATGAAATGTGAAGAAGGAACTTATCTTCATGCCACCAACCAGGTGATGAAATGTACAACCCGTAATCTCCTTCATGCCACCAACCAGGTGATGAAATGTACAATCCGTACTCTCCTTCATGCCACCAACCAGGTGATAAAATGTACAACCCGTACTCTAATATCATTTGGCAACTTGCCACTCATGCCACCAACTAGGTGAAGAAGGAACTTATCTTCATGCCACCAACCAGGTGATGAAATGTACAACCCGTACTTTCCTTCATGCCACCAACCAGGTGATGAAATGTACAACCCCGTACTCTAATATCATTTGGCAATTTGCCACTCATGCCACTAACCAGGGGATGAAATGTACAACCCGTACTCTCTTTCATGCCACCAACCAGATGATGAAATGTACAACCCGTACTCTAATATCATTTGGCAACTTGCCACTCATGCCACCAACCAGGTGAAGAATGAACTCATCTTCATGCCACCAACCAGGTGATGAAATGTACAACCCGTACTCTCCTTCATGCCACCAACCAGGTGACGAAATGTACAACCCATACTCTAATATCATTTGGCAACTTGCCATTCATGCCACCAACAAGGTGAAGAAGGAACTCATCCTCGTGCCACCAACCAGGTGATGAAATGTGATGAAAGGTGATGAAGGAACTCACATTCGTACCACCAACCAAGTGATGAAAGCAACTCACCATTCATTCCACCTACCAGAAGACGAGTGGTACAACTTGTACATGTGAACTCTCCTAGCATTCACAAATAATAAAAAACCCTCAAACTTGACAACTCAACTAGGGGAGCACTTATGCCCAACAAGAGTTATAGTCACCAACAAAGTCTTATTGCAAGCCAACAACAACTTCAGTGCATGGCATACGAAGATCAAGCTATTCAGCCCTCTTGCATTTGCTTCAGACATTTCTCCTCTTTAACAATGCAAACATTACAACTCGTAGAAAACTTAACACACTCTTGATCAAGACAGTGTAAAGCAAAACCAATTTATGGTGCCAACAAGAGCTTCATCAATGGAAGGCAACCACAATTCTCAAAAGCTTCACACATTCTTGATCAAGATAGTCTGAAGTAAAACCAATTTATGGTGCCAACAGTGTGAAGCAAAACCAATTTATGATGCCAACAAGAGCTTCATCAAAGGAGTTCAACCACAATTCTCAAAAGGTTCACACACTCTTAATCAAGACAATGTGAAGCAAAACCAATTTATGGTGCCAACAAAAGTTTCATCAATAAAGGGCAACTACAACTCGTAGAAAGCTTCACACACTCTTGATCAAGACTGTTCGAAGCAAATTCAATTTATATGGTTCATCCAAACCTTCGACTACTACAAAGTGTGGCTTGCATCACAATCTCTTGCTCAACAGTGTGGAAGCAAAATTTGTATATGTTGTCTTTCCCACATTTTCAAACTTTTAGTTTCCCAACAAAAAAAAGAAAAAAAAAAGAAGAGGGAAATTCAACAAATTTCTAGTTTTCCCAAAAAAAAATTAGGAAATTCAACGAAGCTTCACCAGAAAAGCTTCACCAACAAAGGCTTCACAAACAAAAGCTTCATCAATGAAGGACAACTACAAATTCTCAAAAGCTTCACACTATCTTGATCAAGATAGTGTGAAGCAAAATCAATTCATGGTACCCAACAAAAGCTTCAACTCCAAAGCTTCAACTCCAAAGCTTCACCTACAAAAGCTTCAACACAAAAGCTTCACTTACAAAGCTTCAACTCCAAAGCTTCACCTACAAAGCTTCACCTACAAAAGCTTCACCCATAAAAGCTTCACAAACAAAAGCTTCACCCACCACAAAAGCCTCACCCATAAAAGCTTCACCAACAAAAGCTTCACCCACAAAAGCTTCACCCACCACAAAAGCTTTACCCATAAAAGCTTCACCAACAAAAGCTTTACCCATAAAAGCTTCACCAACAAAAGCTTTATCCACCACAAAAGCTTCACCTACAAAAGCTTCACCTACAAAGCTTCAACACAAAAGCTTCACCTACAAAAGCTTCACACTATCTTGATCAAGATAGTGTGAAGTAAAATCAATTCATGGTACCCAACAAAGCTTCAACCTCAAAGCTTCACCTACAAAGCTTCAACACCAAACCTTCACTTACAAAGCTTAATATATATATATATATATATATATATTTTTTTTTTCGGAAATTCAAAAATTCAAAAATTCGGAAATTCGAAAAAAAAAACAATTTGAAAAAAAAAATTCAAAAAAAATATTGCCTAGGCCTCCTCTTATTTGGGCCTAATGACTTTTATAACAAATATATATGAAGAAGGAGTTTTGGGCTACCACTTAGAAAGAAAATGCCTCATTCGTCAACTCCCTCGACCGGAGACTTGGGGACTTCTACCATATGCTACTGCATCTTGATACTCGGAAGTCTCACGACCACTCAGTGACTTCGATTTTTCAAGTCTCCAACCGAGAAGTTTTCCTTACTCGAGAAATTAAGGGAGCACTACCTCAACATACATGCTTCACTCTCAAAGCTTCAACATACAAGCTTTAACAAAAGAAAAAATTCAAAGAACTTAGTGAAGAAGGCCTTGGTGTATTTAACACAATATGTTGAAATGAAGCAAAGCTTGTTTATTGATATCTCCGATAAGTTACAAATATGTACATATACATGAATCAAAATAAACAAACAAGAGGGAGCCTTCACAAAGGTTGCTCAGGAGAAGTCTCAGCAGTCGGCAGAGCCCCAGAAAGAGGAGGCACCAGAGGGTGATTATTCGGAGCCTTAGTACTAGGTAGAACCCCAAAAGGAGGAGGCACCGAAGGTTGATCATTTGGAGCTTTATTACGCGGTACAGCCCCAGAAGACGAAGGCAATAAATGCCTTTGGAACAAACCCACAAACCTCTGATGATCAAGTAAAATCTGACCATCAGATTCCTGCAACTGGTCGAGCTTCCTGTTCATATTTGTAGCATAATTATGTGCGAGCCTGTGCAACTTTTTATTGTCATGCTTGAGGCATCTGATTTCCTGTTTGAAACTTATCACTTTAGCCGCCAATGATTCAACTTGGTGGGTTCGAACAAATAGGCATTGGGCCATATTAGACACAGAACCTGCACACTGAACACTGAGAGCTAGAGAATCCTTAACAGCCAACTCATCAGACCGTTTGGAAAGTAGTCTGTTATTTTTGGGGGTGAGAAGGTTCCTGGCCACCACCACAGCGGTCATATCATTCTTCATCACAGAATCCCTAACGGTAAGAGGACCAGTAAGGGATAAGAAGGATGGACGCCATATGATGTCTTGAGAAGGCATGGTTGCCTCTTCACCAAAGTTCAAGTCAAAATGATGGTCGGATGGGCCAGGCATTCTTAGAAATGATGAAGGAGAAATGAGGTGCAATAAATCTCTAAAGTACAAAAATAAAGGGAAAATTTCTGCAAGCAATAACTCTCTGAACGTACTTCTTGTACATAATTGGTGCCCCTATAAAAGAAAGGGCAATAGGGCCGTTGGTTCAAAAATCGAAGAAACACCACTCTCCGGATTTCGAGAAGCAGATTTTCCTGAGTAAAATATGTCGACAATCCCCACATGCAACATCAGCTTCTCGGGTACCACAGATAACTTTGCAAAAGATCTCTGACAAAGTTTAGACGCATAAATTTTGAAGGTCTAGCTACTCTACTATTACCCACAAGGGTAAAGGAACATCACCACTGCTTGATAACTGGAAAGTCCCTATATGTGTCAACCTCCGTGCTCAGTGGCAAGGCAGACTGGCAAAAATGCCCAACCTTTACTCGCATTTGAGAAAACACTCCCAACAAGATTGCTTGCTCAAAAATCGAAGAGGCACAGCTCTCCAAATCTCGAGAGCCAGACTCCCAACAGGATTACTTGCTTGATAGGAGCATATTTATGCGCCTTAGTTAGCTAGTTCTTATGCATCTTTGTTATGTTTTCTTCGTTAAAGTAGTCTTTTAAGCTACTTTCATGTGTTTTCAGGTTTAAAGGACATATTACATGAAATGATGCAAGTTGGAGCTTTTGGAGCAAAAAGTGAGCTTGGAATGAAAAGGACATGCTTGGAACACAAGGTTGGGATGAAATTGAAGAGTTCGAGATTTGAGGTTTCCTACTTGAAGTAGGAAAGCTAAGCCTAAAAGTTTCCATTTTGGGTTGATCTTTCCTAAATCGGAATTGGCAACCAAAGTTTCTAAAGTTGGAAGTTTCTATTCTTGGAGGTTTCCATTTTCGTGAGTTTCTATTCTCGGCTTTGGGCTTTTGGATGACCCATCCTCACTTCTTGGACCTATGCCGCACCTTAACCCTAATCCTAGCCCATTTAATCAGCCACACCCTAGGGCCTAATCATTTAAATTCTGCCAAGTTAAACCCTAATCTATCTACCCTAAGCCCAAGCCGCACCCTAGGCCTTTTCCCATGCAAAAATCTGATTGTAAACCCTAATTCCTTGTGGATTTTCTAACCCTAGCCGCACCTAAACCCTAGCCCATTGTCTAACCTGATTTCTTTAGGGTTTTAGGTGCCTATATATATGTGTTTTACATCCTTTGGCCGAATATCACCCTCTCCATAATTCAGAAAATTCGTCCAGCCACTTCCCACTCTTTGCCGCAACCATTCTACAACTCCAGCCACCATTCTACACCTCCATACACCATTCTACACCTCCATACACCACCCATACCTCTTGCCGCACCACCATATCATCCTAATTCCCTTCTAAAACCAAAATCACATCCAAAAACACCCTAAACCCTCTCTGCCGCAGCAAGGAGAAGAAGAAAGAGGAGCTTGAAGTCAGAAATTCAAAGTGGAATTCTTGGGCGTTTTAGGTGTAATCTTTCTTATGTCTTCGATGTTTCAATTCAATAAACTTTGTGTTGTGAGTATGAGGAACTAAACCCCCTTAGTTGGGGGGTAATTCGAAACCATGTACATGCTTGCAATTTGATTCGATTACATTC
Organism: Malus domestica; assembly: GCF_042453785.1. Lineage (NCBI taxonomy): Eukaryota > Viridiplantae > Streptophyta > Magnoliopsida > Rosales > Rosaceae > Malus > Malus domestica. The sequence continues at coordinate 20,205,038 of NC_091663.1, forward strand.
AGTTGTTGTTTCATAAGTTGTGGATTCAATTTGTTCATCTACTTGATTGATAACTTATTTGTGTATGTTGATTGAGAGTGCACGCTTAGTTTTCATGCATGAATATGATGCTAGATTATGAGGGAGTTTCACCTAATAGTTACAATCTTATAATCATAAGTAGTGAAGGTCGCTTGAAAACGATCGCGTTGAATGAATTCTTGGCATAAGTTTCATGCAATTCATAGTAACAAATGCTTCGTCAATGCTTATGTTTTTCATAGAACTTAATGATTCTTGCTTGTATCTCTATTATGCAATTCATGTAGGGAACTTGTAGGGAATGCTTTGGGTTGTCGTATGCAATCATCCAACTCAATAACTCGTGGAAAAACTGAGGGTTAATTAGTGCAATTCACGGTTAATTTGGGGCGTTGAGTATTCATAATTTATTGGAAGAACAACTGAAAATCGTTTTGTTTGCAAGTGTGACATGTGTGGAGAAGAACCTCCTAACTAGCCTTTTATCCATCCTTTTCATCCAAAAACGTTTTACAATCTGTTTTGTTTTAAAGTTTCTGTTTTGTCTTCAATTTTCGTCCAAAACAAATCCCCTTTTATTTTGAAGTCTTAGATTAGTTAGAATATGTTTTGATTTGTGTTTCTAAGTGTTTTGATTCAAGTTTTCACCCAAATTCGTCCAAGTTCTTGTTAGGTTCTCAAAACTGCCCAGAAAGTGGTTTTTAGGCAGTTTTGAGTCATTAGGTTGCTGTTTTGAGTTTTAGGTTTGTTTAAGTGTTTTAACCTTTAGTTTTGCATTCTTTGAGTCTAGTCTAGTGTTTTAAACTTTGTTTTTATGTTCTTAAGTCAGTTTCCAAGTGTTTAGCAATCCCTCCTAATCCTCGGTTTAGAACGATCCCTACTTACATCTTTACTACAATTTGACAAAAAGAGGGTTTAATTTGTGTGCTTATCTATTTCGCATCAAATTTTGAAGGTCTAGCTACTCTACTATTACCCACAAGGGTAAAGGAACATCACCACTGCTTGATAACTGGAAAGTCCCTATATGTGTCAACCTCCGTGCTCAGTGGCAAGGCAGACTGGCAAAAATGCCCAACCTTTACTCGCATTTGAGAAAACACTCCCAACAAGATTGCTTGCTCAAAAATCGAAGAGGCACAGCTCTCCAAATCTCGAGAGCCAGACTCCCAACAGGATTACTTGCTCAAAAGTCGAAGAGGCACTGCCCTCTGAATCTCAAAAATCGAAGAGGCATCGCCCTCCGAATCTCGAGAGCCAGACTCCCAATAGGATTACTTGCTCAAAAATCGAAGAGGCACATCTCTCCGAATCTCGAGAGCCAAATTCCTAACATGATTACTTGCTAAAAAATCGAAGAGGCACCGCTTTCCGAATCTCAAGAGCTAGACTCTTAACAAGATTGCTTTCTAAAAAATCGAAGAGGCACCGTTCTCCAAATCTCAAGAGCCCGATCCCCAACAGGATTGCTTGTTCAAAAATCGAAGAGGCACCGCTCTTCGAACTTCGAGAGCTAGATTTCCTTGGATAAAGCTTGTTCAAAGTGCTCTGACAAAGTTAAAACACGTGAATCTTGCAGTTCCCACTACATTGCTATGACCGAGAAGGGTAAAGGAACAGCGTTAGCACTCGCTGTTGGGACAATTCCTATATATGTCGACCTTCATCCTCCACAGCCAAGTAGACCTGCAAATAAAAAAATGCTCAACTTTTCTTCACATCCGAGAGGGCACTCTCAGCAGAGTCTCGTGAAATACTCAGCTTCTTTTCCCCCCGATAATACCTCTACAAACAAGCCACACCAGAGCAAGAGTAACTCATATCATCAGGGTTAAAAGCAAGAGCTTCTTTTCCCTGTCTTTTCCTTTGGCCTTGTTCTTACCTGCAAGACAAGGAGAAAAATATCAATTAGTCAGCACTTGGAATCAAGCTTCCAGTTAGGAACTGACTGCCTGGAACCCCTTTCCTGATTACTTACCTGGCATTGCTCTCGAGTACTCATATTCAACATCTTATGCTTCCAGAGAAGATACCACATCTGCCTGAGAAACAGATAGGGCAAGTAAGAAGGATACAAGGAAGTATGTGGAGACAAGCGTAACAGAACACGTGCCGATACATCCACTACTTTGTCAACAGCAAAAGTATCCCATATCATCAGGGTCGAACATACTCTAGATTTGATGGACTTGTTTTAACCCTCAAATTCTTGAGTCGGTCTTATACTCTGGACGAAACCAAAAAACCCTCTAGCCTAGTTCAAGAATAAACATGTGGAAAGTTACTTCTTCAAAAGCAAAAGTACCTCATATCATCTCTTCTCCATTTGCTTCTCCTTATCCTTATTTCTGTTTACGACACAAGGAGAAGGAGAACAATGAACTGGAAGTCGAAGTCGTACTTCTGATCCAGGTTGCTTGCTTGGAAGTCTGATTGCTTACCTTGTCTGTTACCTTATTCGGCATATCTCCTAGTTCGGTGACTTGGGGGACTCCTACTATAAGGTTTGTATCGCAGTTTATAAAGCCCGAAACTACAAGTAAGCTTCAAGTGAAATTGATACATTACCTTGTGCATCTTCATCGGTTAAAGATACCACCCTTGGATGGAGGAAAAGTACTTCCATAAAAGATGCCACATCTACATATGAGACAGATAAGGCAAGTGAAAATGATACCACACTTCGGTACTTAGAAGTTTCGTGATTACTCAATGACTTGGATCTTGCAAGTCCCCAACTGAGGAGCTTCCCTCACTCAGGAACTTAGGGGAGCACTGTTTGTACCATACTTAACCAATCCCGAAACTATTGAGCACCAGTCAACGTTATACCGTCAAGGACCCAGAAGAGTTTCCCTCCAACAAGGGGGCCAATCACAGTACGACACGTGTCGACATCAGAAGCCAATCATAGTGCGACACGTGTTAACATCAAAAGCCAATCACAACACGACATGTGTCAATGTCAGAATGAAACTAGAAACTCTCTTCTATAAATAGAGATCATTCTCTCACAATATTTCATAATGTCATTTGTACTAAATCATTCACTAGTACTCACAAAAGGAGAGCTTGAACCTATGTACTTGTGTAAACCCTTCACAATTAATGAGAACTTCTCTACTCCGTGGACGTAGCCAATCTGGGTGAACCATGTGTATCTTGTGTTTGCTTCCCTATCTCTATCCATTTACATACTTATCCACACTAGTGACCGGAGCAATCTAGCGAAGGTCACAAATGTAACACTTTTTGTTATACTAAAGTCCTCACTGATTTTGTGCATCAACATACTAAAAGGAGATGAATGTTTTTTAATGGTGAATGTGGTTCAATCATCTAAATGCCGAACTGTAAAATGCGTTTGAGAGTAACCAATCATGAATCGCTTAACTTTTTAGGGAATCTAATAAAGTGACCTATTTGGCCTAAAGAGTTAAGAATTCTTCGCTTGCCAAGATTTGGATGGATAATTAACCAACCTAGTAGTGTCGTTTACTTGTTTAAACTAAAGGTGCTCATCTTCTGCTTGATTATACTGCACCAGTGTTGTTTACTCATCCAAATTGAAGGTGTCGCTAGTTGTCAACATATTGTTATTTACTTATCCAAATTGAAGTTGTGTCAGAGAGGTTTAGAATAATATTTTTTCTTAGGGGTGGGAGACTGGTTTTATGTAGAGCTTTTGAGTTGTTTGTAAAGTTGAAGGAGCTTTTCATGTTGCAGAATCTCTTATATTTATAGGGATGGTTTTTGCGATAAATAGGTTTGCCAAGGTAAAGTCATGATAGGATTGTGTCACTTGGCATTTACTTGAATATTCTTTATGCATCCCCTTTAATTCCTTCCTTAGCCGAAACTCACCTATATCTAGTCTCGACCTCTTTGATTTAAACCAGGATTCTGAACCTAGTTCATTTATGCGCTTAATTCATCTTTATCTCATCAAAAAATGAACTCTAATTCTTAGAATAATTTGTACCTAAACAGAACCCATTATGATCCTTGGAAATTTTAGTTCTCTAAGGACTCAACCGAGCTGCATATGAATTAATCATTTTACAATCCCACTTCCATGAGGACTCAGTTGAATCAACACTTTCATGGGCTAAAAGCCCACTAGCCTGATGGGCCATTATTAGGCTGAGGATTGTGGCTTTTCAACTCGGGTTAGCCCATTCTTGACCCAAGCTTTTATTTCAAGCCTAAACAGTATGTATCCAATTGCAATAGACATTGATCCAATATTCATTTAGAATCATAGGATCAGTTTCAGCAGTATGTTAACTAATTATGTTTATACAACCTGGTGTAAACTTGGTCTGCATTGATTCCCTTTTCTCTAAACAACTACATATCTAATCCACTAACGCTGTTGCTACTAAGAAAACAAAAACAAAAACAAAAACAAAATAAAACCTCTAACCAATAAACACAAGCAAAAGAGCAATAAACCTTACTCCAACGAAAACACTTTTCGACTCTTTGCCTTCAAATCAGCAGTAGCAGCGCAATGAGCCATAAGTTGCAAATACGAAAAGGAAAGCTAATGAAAAGTTTAAAAAAAACTTTAGTTTTAATGAAAAATGATAAATAAAGGTGTAGTGAATAATAGCAGAAAATGTGGTTTTTCGTGTGAACAATACCGGGATTGTTTCGTTAAACTCCCAATACTAAAATCCCAAACAACATAACAAAATTCTTCATGCATAATTTGAGACAAATATTATAAAAAATCAGAAATGAAATCAAATTAGGCTTATTTTGTGACTAATTACAAAAAGAGAAATTCTATTTACTTTCAAAAGGCATCTGTCGACACTTACTATTTATTGACACCATTTCTATATTTCATTGTTTTACTTTATTCTCTGTATTAATACTCTATATAGTAATAACCTCCTTATATCATAAAAAGTTTTGGTCCAACAGAGGCCAATTTGTATACGAATAAAGTCTACATTACAAAAAGTTATAATTATCCTAGATTTGGCATTGCCTTCATATTGTTAGGGCTAGAAAAAAATCCCAAAAATCCTAAACCTAACCTGATCCAAACCGAAATTGACCTAAATTATCTCGAATTTTCGGTTTCCAAACATTTTCAGTTCAGTTTTTATCCCAAACCAAACGGTTCGGCTTTGGATTCGGTATAGATAGCCTAAATTTTTTGTTCAACCCAAACCGAACCGATATTTATATATTTACTATTATTCAAATATAAAATAAAATAATTACCTCATGAGGAGATGAAAACTCCTAACCACTTAACCTTCAACTTTTGAGATATTGAAATGTAACTAATATTTAATACGTTATATAATAACTATTAATTACTCAATTTAACATTCCCTCAAAACCCTAGCCGCCATCCTTTTCACTCTCTCGTGGGCTTCACTTCAGCTGCACGACGACCATTCATTTCATATATATATATATATATATATATATATATATATATATATATATATATCTCCCTCTCTCTCTCTCTCTCTCTCTCTCTCTCTCTCTCTCTCTCTCTCTCTCTCTCTCTCTCTCTCTCTCTCGTTCCACCACAATGACCATCATTGTTACCCAAGGTTCTAAGAGGCAGTAGGGGCTAGGGGCGGTAGGTAGGGGCTAGTGCCTAGGCGTCTAGGCGGGGGCCTAGGTTGTTTTTTCTTCTTGTCCAATTTTAATTAAATTTGTTATATGACATATAAATATACGTTTACTTATACTTAAAAAAATACATACTTTGTATTAAGATACATAAATTGCATAATAGAATCTTATAAATTATAAAGTACTAGAACATATTAGAAACATGGGGAACAAACATATAGTGAGTGTTCATCCATGTATTCAGCAAGTCTCTTACAATTCATTGAAAAAATAAAATGCTAAATGGAAGTTAACTACTTTTTGTCTAAGTGAAAGTCGCGACCTAGAAGAGGTGTCTAGGCGGGCTAGGCAGGTGACTAGGCAAGTTTAGCACCCTTTTTTCTTCTTCAAACGCATAGGGATTAATGCACAAATCAGACAACGTAGTGCCACCATTGTGTTTCAGCCATCGCCGCCATCAAATTTCAGCCATCGCTGCCACTGGATTTCAGTCGTCGCCACCTTGCTGTTTATTGAATCACCCCGAAACTGAAATAAGTTTCAATATTCCTGATTTTTGGGATACTGAAAATTTAAGTTTGGAATTGGGCCAAGAAAATATGTCCCGACTATTTCGGGATAAGGTTTTGAGAATCATTTTTGGTTCCCAAACCAAAACTACCCCTGCATATAGTAACTAACAACAATTACAAAAATGTGCAATGTGACAAATAAAAATTTATTTGTTAAAGTTGATGCCACACATTTGAGCTTGGAAGTACGTAATACCTTGTCAACATGCACATCTTCTTGGTGAAACCATAATGTTTCTAGCTTCTCAAGTATGTTTACTGAGAAGAATTAAAGAGTGCACTACATACATACATGCACTAGATTTTAAACATTGAGTGTCTATCGTTTACCAATGTTACATTTTGAAAAGTAAGCTCTACTAATAGTTCTTTGTATCCATACAATTTTCATTAAGGATAACTAAGTCAAATGATATTTTTTTAGCTACACCTCTATTAAATAAAAATCTCAATAAGGTTATAAAATTGGTTGGGTCCCAATATTATGATTATTAGAGGTTTTACTATACCAACAATGTCCTTTAAAATAAAACAAAAATTGAAATTAAAAAACGAAAGAAAAAGAAAAATCCTGAAATGATGCCGTTAGTCTCCTCGATACCTTTCGTTTGTGGCCTCTTTGACGCAATCAACTTGTTGGAAATGTGGCTTTAAGGCCAATCATGAGATCATACTTTGAGGAATTTCACATAGTGAACTAAGTTCGCTTAATCTGAGGGCAAAGATTATTGTTTAAAGTAATCTCATTGAATGTTATACGCTTAAATGATAAGTACTAGGAGTGTAATAGGGAGAATGTAATCTAAAGAAGTTAGCTTCATGAAATTTTTCTTTCTCATACACATATCCTAAATGTTTCGAATTATAGGATTGCCAATTGGGCATTGACAATCTAGTAAGATCAATACATACTATATCTTCTCTCTTGAAAAAGTGATTGGTCTTTGGTATTGGTGTGAAAGTCGCTAAGGCAAGTATGTAGGTGCTCAATAGAGAGTGAGTTCACTTAACATGATCAAACATGAGTTCTCGTACTTATGTCATAGGTGTTGAGTTGATGTAGGAGATGTGATGTATGATGATGCGACTGCACCATGTAGTAGTAGTATGGTACATGGACGGTTATGTTTGGTATATCCGTGATCGGGAACTATACGCATTCTAGGAATAATATGTTTGGGGATGATCACTACCAAGTTCTATAAGTTATGTTCCTTCTTGGCACATCCGCGATGGGGGACCATACGTATTTTAGGGTGATCATGCTTGGTAAATCCGTAATGGTCGGCTGCTTCTTGGTTGGATTTTGTTGAGTGTTCAGGAATTCCAGCTCTTATTCTGTTTTGTTAAGTCAGTGAAGAATTCTAGATTCTTGTGAATAGAAATTACTCAGAGTAGACACTTGTGTTGTAATTTAGGGTTACAAAGTTATTGATTGAAATCCAGGTAAGGGATTACAGAGAGTTGCTTTATTAAATTTTGTGGAGTGATACTTGATCTTGTTGGTTGATTAAAGTAGTTATATTATGCATCTTTGAGTCTGTGAATTGATTATTTTATGTGATTGTGGAGTTGTGTTGGAAAATATTGTGATATATGTGAATGAAAAATGACAATTCTGATTGTTTCATGGTCGTTAGGTGACCTAGAATTTAGTGAATCATGCTCGTCGAGTTCCATCTAGTAATTATGGAACTCAATGTTTTTCTGTTAAACAATGCCATTAGAAATTTTGGGTCGGTGAACTACAAATAGTTTAATCCTGTCTCAGTGTATGTAGGAAGTTTAACTTAAGGGTTAACGGCATCCGTCAAACAAAGGAAAAGTTACTATGCTATTGAACTGTTAGTGGGTTTTTTGGTCATGTCTCGAAAGCAAGACATGATGGTTGAACAGGTAAGTTGTGATGTCACGTGTCGATCTTGGACGTATCTCGGGATTGGGGTGTGACAAAAAGCCTTTGGTTTTGGGAAATATAATATCTAAGAATTGGCTTCAGCCTTTTAATAATTTATCTTTATTATGATTTTGTAACTGACATTACAAAGACTTATAGGTCTATAGTGATTCACACTTTCAGGTTGCTCCACTTTTAGGTATCACAGCTATATTAGTATGGTTAATTAGCTTTAAACTTGACTGTCAAAGAAATCCTTTACTAGCCTACAAACTGATTGCCTTACTTATTAATAACTTTCCAATTTCTTCAGAAAGAAGGCATAAAGGAGTGGACCATGATCATTAGAACAAATAAATTGTTTTTTTTTTATCCTGCACAAAGACTTCCTCCAACCTATTTCCTTAAATCTACTAGTTACCATTAGCATCCTTACCTCTAGATATTTCATTTCTTTTCCTTCTTATATTTACAAATATTTGGAAAAACTTTGTGTTCTTATCTCCTATTTGAAGCCAAGTACTTCGCGCTTTTTGAGCCCATATGATTTCCTCTTGCTTTAGGACTTCCAATAGTTTCTTACTCACTTGTTTCTCAAGCATCAGATCATCTTTTGTTGGTATACTTGACATATTTCTCTCTTGAATATCATTAAGTTTGCCCAAAAGTTCTTTAATTTTCAATTAGACATTATCAAAAGTGTCTTTATTCTAACATTTAACACAATACTTAAAGGTTTGAGCAAAAGCTTGAAACATGTCAAAGGTTTCAGCATAAGCTCGAAACATGTCATTAGGATGTCCAAGAAAATCACATTTCCAGCTATCTTCAACAAACCTTTTAAAGTCTAGATGATTAAGCCATATAACCTCAAATTTAAAGGAGGTCTTGTTAGATAAAAAAAAATTGGAATTTTATCGAAGTTGAAATTCACAAACTCGTTGAACTAATTTGGATTGGCAAATGCTCTATCCAGGCTTTTGAACACAACAAAAATGGTCCAAATTGTTCATCAAACACAAAAACTTAAATTTGGGCACAAATTTAGGTCTTGACAAACCCCTCCAATTCGACATCATACTCGTTACTAGTCAATCTCTTCCAGACAATGGCTACTTCCTGCTTTCGCTGCTGCAACAAACTCATCTTTTCTACAATTTCTTGGACTTATCATCCCTATGATAGACCTACTCGTACTTAGCAACTCCTTATTAACATCCAAAAACTTCTCAGTACTCTCATTTGTTTTCTTGCAACTACTAGCATCCATCTTCTCTTTCTTAATAACTAAATCCTGATTCCACAAGTTTGTTAACATCATATGATCATTCAACAACATATTAAATAAAACATCAGACTCTAAGCTACACCTTAAGTTTGTATTCATATCCTGGAAACTTACATCCCTTAAGACATAATTATACAAATCATAATTTGAGGGAAGTGGAGTGCAATTAATATTCGGGTTCACCTAGTACCCATTATATATCCTTGAAACTTACATCCCTTAAGACATAATCATACAAATCATAATTTGAGGGAAGTGGAGTGCAATTAATATTCGGGTTCACCTAGTACCCATTATTTTTCCTAAGAATAAATGAGTTATTAGCTAGATCACTTACCCAGAGGACTTAGAGTCCTTGTCAGACACCACTATCCAATTCGGATCCAAGTCAGCCTTTGGCACCCACTGCTTATGACCTCTAATCACATCATGGTACACTCTCCCATCTCTTAGAGTTGGAACACTCTCTTCTTATTTTTCTTATGCTTGCATCTGGGAACCACATATGTCCATTTCTCCTGGTTATCACCCTCGATCCTAGCTTTCGTTTCTTCTTTACCACAACCTCTAGCCTCTTCAGCTATAACATCTTCATAAACACGCATAGGTTAAAGAAAACAAAGCATGAAATCCTCTTATAGATCTCCCAACGCTCCTCCCATAATAAAAATAAACTTCAAAAAGCTTCTTGTAACTTATTAAGATGGGGTAGCCATTTTCCCCATTAACGACCAAAACCCTCTTCAAAGGTAATCGAACATCAATCTCCATTAGCACCTTAATAAACAAACCATGTTCATTAAGAGTAGCTTCATCAACCTTAAAAGCTTTTCCAATAACTTGAGTAATACTCTTTATGTTACCCTTATCCCTATATTGGATAGGTAGATGAGGGATCCTCACACACACTCGTAGAATAGTGATAGGGGTTGTATCCCTAAACTCTTGGCTTCGTGCTCCAAGTGAAAAATATGTCCTTTCACGTATCACATGCTGATCTCAAGAACACACTCCAACTCATCTCCATCAATAAACACCACAGCGTACCACCTTGCCAAAATGGTTGAAGTAGAAGGTGTTTTTCATGCCTAGTTTCCTTTTGATGACATAGGTCTCCAATAATTTTCCTAACATTTACCCATACGGACTTTGCACTTCATGTGATCAGTATTGATGGTGAAGATTAAGTTTGTTTGGACCTTTGTAACATCACCTTCCATGGTGAAGGTACTGCTCGTAGTCTTCACCATAATAGGATCTTGGCTAGGGCTAGGGACTAGGGAAGCCTAGGGCTTATGATCGTTCTAGGGCTTCAGGAAGAACTAGTAATAAGCTGAGATTTCTAAGCCATGACTACAGGTTCGAAGAAAGGAGTTAGAAAGCAAAGAATTTAAAGATTGAACGACCCCAGTTGCCAGGCTACAAGGCATGTGTCTTGGGTAGTTCAAAGACGTCATAAACCATAGCCTCTAGACACTCAACCTTTTCAGACAAATAAACAGACTCACTAGGGAGATCAATCGTCCTCTAGCAATCAAATAATGTAATATGCATGAGTTAAAAGTACAAGCAACACCAAGAAACCAATGAAACACGCTTAAGTACTTTCTAAAACACTCAAACAGAAAGAATTTAGCCACCAAATCAGGCAAAAATTTAACACAACAAGAAAACCATACCAAACAAGAAGATAAATCATTTAACTAAAAAAAATAGCAGATTAAGCACCAGGAACAAAAAGTGAAATTGGAACCAGGCAGAATATCCTGTAATTAAAATTCAATATATGCTTGACTAGTCAGCGACACCAGTCAACTAAGATCAGATTTGTCAGTTTACCAAAAAGCAGAATAAATAAATTAAATTTGGCTTGCTGAAGTGATCCTAAAACTAAGGTCCAATTCACATGCTAACTTTGATAAACTTAGTTGTAGGCACACATTTATCTGCAAACCATAGAAAACATATATCACATGCAAATGAACAAGATATGTGAACATGAAAAGAACAATAAACAACACACATAGTTTTTGGCCCGAAAAACCCACCTCTGGGTTAAAAAACTGGGGGCTCCACTAAGTCCAATATGTAAGTTGTGAGTGTCAAAGAACATGTGCTCTTCGTTTCTTGACATACAAGTAACTTGGTCAATCCGAGTTAATAGTTGAGGAAATCATGGAGCCTTATTTGGTTAGGTTTAGGAGTCCATATTTAGTGCAATTAATTATGAAGACCTTAATTAGTTGACAAAGAATTCATTGCCATTTAGGACTATTATGATATCCTAATTGATATGGAATATCCCATGTAATCAGTTAATAGGCCGGATTATAGGGATAATTATCAGTGTATTAGGAGGTCCCTGCACTAACAGTAATAATCCTTGTTTTGTGGTAAACCCTATTAACTAGCAAAAGGACTTACGACTGCTTGAGTGGAGAAGACTCTCCTAAAACCCTAGCATCATGTTTGCCTCTTCTACAAATAAGTTTATTTTCTTTTCATGTCGATTTTGTTATTGTATTTGTGATCTTAATGTCTTGTTGTTTTCTTATGATTTCAAATTAATATCTTACACAATCCACCAGTGCAAATAAGGTTCATACAAAGTACCACATCAAGCTCATTTCCTAGATCTAATTTAAGGAGCAGCTTTAGCTTTGTGCAACCTTACTTTGTACGAGATGGAAATGTCTTCAGTATTCACTAGGAGATAGCTCCAACCTTGAACTCTTTTCCCTGTGGCACCGAGACTAACACAATTAATGCAATGTTTATTTTAGATTGTTTTTAAGTTATAATGAACATGTGTAACTAAGTTTCTTTTTAGCTAGAGGTGAATTCAAAGCCATGATCATATGTTTTATATAAATTGATTACATCCAGTTATTGTTTCATAAAACATGAATGCGATTTACATATCTACTTTATAGAGAACTTATTCTTGTATGATTATTAAGGGTGCACACTTAGTTTGCATGCAGGGATTTGATGCTAGAATATAAGGGAATTTTACCTAATTGTTATGAACTTATATTTGCAAGTAGTAAAAGCCACTAGTCATGATTGAGTTAAGTAATTTCTTGGCAAGAGTATCATGCTTTTCATAGTTACGGATGCTTTGTCAATGCTTATGATTTTTCATAGAACTTAATGATCTTTGAGATGTATCTCTATCATGCTTTTCATAGTTAGGGAACTTGAGAAGAATAATTTGGTTGCCTCGCTGAATCCAATTCAATGAACTTAGGAAAATTTGAGAGTTAATTCGTGCTATTCACAATTAATTTGGGGCATTGTCATTCATGGATTATAGGAAGAATAACTGGAAATCAATTTGTATGCATATGATTCATGTGTGGAGAAGAATCCCTTAGCTATCATTTCATCCATATTTCATTCACAACTTAATTTACTTGCTGCCCTTTACTTTTGTTTTAATTAAATTCGTCCAAAATCTCCCCCTTGATTGTTTTAATGTCAATTTAATTTAGTTTTCAGTTTTATAAGTTTAGTTTGTGTTGATTAGCATCCCTTCTAATCCCCGAAATACAACGATCCCTACTTAGTCAAACTACAATTGCATAATTTATAGGGCTTAATTTGTGTGTTAGTTTCTACCACATCACTAATTTAATGCATGAGAAAAGGTTATGCGGCTAGGGTTTCTATTGAAGAACACAAGAGGAAGCTTAAAGCCTTTTTAAAACAATCTTGAAATCTAAACTTTCTAACCACCAACAAAAGAGACCTAGCTGAGATTTTCAGCAAAATAGGCTGTTTGTTTTCAGCTAGCAAGGACAAAGGCACAAAAGACACTTATCAAAAGTAAATGCAATCTGAACAGATCAAGGGCCATAAATTCAACCTTGAATAAAAAACTGTTAGTCAGCCCATACGGGTTGTCTTGAATTGCATGCCTATCTAGTTGGAAAGTAGCGACTAATTTCGAACAAACAACATCACTAATCAAAAGGCAGTAGAAATTTTAAACGTGAAATGCATATGCATGAACAAACCTTTGAAATGATGGCCCAACCCTTAAGCAAATATTTTCAACAATAGCAGCCTTTTGTGCAGAGTATGTCCTAAAACTAATTTGAGCATGTGTGGTACATATACAATATTGACAAGGACGGTCAAACCATATTTGAAGACAACTTTTAATAGGCTCTTGTAGTCTTTCACTTGCTCATATTATAATGTGTGGTGTGTGAAGGAAGATTGACAATCTTCCTTATCAAAAGAGACTCATTTTCTTAGGAAGATTAGAAGTCTTCTTATTCATTTATAGCTCTCTCTCATTAACCCTTCCTCACATGAAAGGGTAGCAAAGCACTCTTCCTTGTAGAGTAGAGTACTCATCCTTAGAGTGCAAAAAATATGAAAATTCTTTCTAGTAGAAACAAGAGCACTCATACTTAGAAGAAGAGTAAGGATGCAACATAGATTTCATGAGTTGAAAATAACAATCATGTTTTAGTTTCCAAAAGAGAAAACTAAAAACACCTCTACCACCATGGCCATAGTTGTTCACCACCCTACTCCTCGTAAGAAAGATTATTCTAGTTAATCACTCTTACTCACCATCCATTGGCATCTTAGTTCTAAAGGCAAACTATGAAAATTTGATCCTCTTGGAGAAGAGGTACGTAGGCAACCTACTCATGGGATGACTAGGTGCAACTAAAAAATCTTCCAAGGGTGTTCTCCGAGTCTTGCAGATGAAGCATGCAAAGGAAGGAAGAAGGCCCTCCCTTTAGGTTGTGTGAACAACCTTTGATGAAAACCAAAGTAGTACTACATACTCTCTTGAAATTGATGTGGTAATCTACCAAAGAAATGAGTTTCAAAGTTCCACTGCTTTCAAGTTTTGGAGTGCATGCAACGTTTCCGCTGTTAGTTTATGAAATTTTAGTTAGCATCCACTTTGTTGGCCAAAACTTGATTAGGATCCAAACGAAAACCAACATAAATTAACTAGAAGATTGACTAGATAAAGCAAAAATTACCTTAAATTTGGCTTCATCCGTACTGTGGTGGTGACTCAAAAAATGGTAGATTAAACCCTGTAAAACCAAAAAGAATGGAATGAGATGTCTAGTCATCAAAGCAAAGAAAACAATTTTTTTTTTGTTTTGAACAAACGATATTATCTATATAGGGATAGGGGAGTGGGCTAAGCCTCATAATGGACTAGCAATAAAGTGGTTCAAATTCACTTTTGGTGAGAATCGAATCTAAGACCTCTCACTTATAAGTGAAGAATCACTAGACCGAATTACTAAGTGGTAGCAAAGAAAACAAGTTAAACTAATACGACAGACAATGCAAATTAACTCGTACAAATTTGTTGACCCTAAAAACTATCAAGCCTACGTGGCGCGCATGCCAAGTAACTAATGAGCTAACTACGTCATTCAATTGTATATGTTGATGTTGCATTAAGCGCATTGCTGACTTCTTAATCTTACGACTGCGGCCGAGGAAGGAACACATCTCGGCCTTCGGGTTCTAGAGCTTGAAGACAAGGCTGCTAGTACTGCGAAGTTCACGGATCATTGGCACTTGGTTTGATCATGGTGATTATATTCATGAGAGTATAAGCACGCCGAACTGGCTCCAAACTATACGGACACAAGTACTTAAAGGAGATATATGTCTTGATGGTAAATGTGGTTCGGCCATCAAAATGCTGAATTCTAAACCCTACTTGTGAATAACCAATCATAAACAACTTGGCGTTCAATGTGCTGAGCCCAGTAATTTGTAACACCTCACTTCACCGAGAAAGCTAATGAGATGACTTCTACCAATAAGGATTCGAAAATCCTTCTCAGCCGAGACTTGGATAGATAACCAGTCGGCCTCGACGCAGTGCTGTTTAACCAAACTGAAGGTGCTTCGTGGTCTGCTGATTCTACGGCGGCAGTGCTGTTTATCCAAACTGAAGATGTTCACCGGTTACCTTCACAATACTGTTTATCCAAATTGAAGATGTGTTGGGGGAAAAGAAAATAAAAAAAATCTCAAGGTTGTTGAGAGGTTTTGCGTAGAGCGAGAATTTGTGCATGACAGTTTGTGGGTTAAGTTCGAGGCCTTTCAATGTTGCATGCGACTTTGTATTTATAGTGGCTGTCTTTTGCTTGACACGGTGTATGGGCCCAAAATTACATTATCGGCCCAAGCAATTGAGGCCGTTGAATGAGCAGAATATTATACCGTTAAATGACAAAGTGGTTGAAACGATTTTCAATTATTATTGAGAAATAATGTTGTAATTTTAATCATGATAATATCTCTTAGTAATATATTAAATTATTTAAACCTAATATTTGTCTAAATCCCAATTGATTTGAACAAATGGAATATTGGGATATATGCGGCATCAGATAATGAAGCATGCAGGATAAGATGATTTTCATACAACTACAAATGGATTAATGCATACATGGATAGATTATGAAGAAGCCTAGATAGGCCTGGCTTTTGGTGGTGATGTGTTAAGTCTAAGATTTGATGGTCTTGGATAATATGAGGTAAGAAGCCAAGGTGGCTTGGCTCTTTTTGCATGGTGATGGAAGTCATCAGATGAGTTTAAAGGCTTCTGATGGAGTTTTTGATGAGATAAGAATCCTAGGTGGGCTAGGTTTATGATGTGATGTGATAAAGCCTAGATAGACTTTATTTTGTTTGAAAGTCACGAAATCTGAAGGATATGCCTTGGCATTTATGGATCAATTTCAGTTTGCAAGTTAGAGTTGCAGTTGGACTCTACAAAGTTATCAGGTCGTGTCAAGCAAAAGACAACCACTATAAATACATAGTTGAATGCAACATTGAAAGGCCTCGAACTCAACACACAAATTGCCCTGCGCAAACTCTCGCTCTACGCGAAACCTTTCAATAACCTTGAGATTTTTTTTATTTTCTTTTCCGCCAACACATTTTCAGTTTGGATAAACAGCACTGTGAAGGCAATCGGCGAACATCTTCAGTTTGGATAAATAGCAATACCGCCGTAGAATCAGCTGGCCGCGAAACACCTGTAGTTTGGATAAACAGCACTGCGTCGAGGCCGATTGATTATCTATCCAAGTCTTGACCGAGAAGGATTTTTGAATCCTTATTGGTAGAAGTCATCTCATTAGCCTTCTCGGCGAAATGAGGTGTTACAAATTCTAGGCTCGGCACATTGAACGCCGAGTTATTTATGATTGGTTATTCACAAGTAGGGTTTAGAGTTCGGCATTCTGACGGCCGAACCACGTTTACCATCAAGACATATATCTTCTTTGAGTACTTGTGTCTGTATAGTTTGGAGCCAGTTCGGCGTGCTTATACTCTCACGAATATAATCATTGTGACCGAACCCGATGCCAACGATCCGTGAACTTCGTAGAACTAGCAGCCTTGTCTTCAGGCTTAGAACTCGAAGGCCAAGATGTGTTCCTTCCTCAGCCGCAATTGCAAGATTAAGAAGTCAGCAGTGCACTTAACGCAACATCAATATATTTTACTCCTCAGCTGATCTCGGCCAACGAGTTGGCATGCTCGCATACAACCGAAGGATGTAGTTAGCTCATTAGTTACTCGGCCTACGCGCCACTTAGGCTTGGTAGTTTTTAGGGTCAACACATGACCTGATAACTTTGTAGAGTCTAACTGCAACTCTAGCAAACTGAAATTGATCCGTAAATGCCAAGGCATATCCTTCAGATTTCGTGACTTTTAAACAAAATAAAGCCTATCTAGGCTTTATCACACCACATCAGAAACCTAGCCCACCTAAGCTTCTTATTTGATCAAAAACTCCATCAGAACCCTTTAAACTCATCTGATGACCTCCATCACCATTCAAAAAGAGCCTAGCCAACCTAGGCTTCTTACCTCATCATTATCCAAGACCATCAGATCTTAGACTTATCACATCACCACCAAAAGCCAGACCTATCTAGGCTTCCTCATAATCTATCCATGCATGCATTAATCCATTTGTAGTTGTATGACAATCATCCCATCATGCATGCTTCATTATCTGATGTCGCGCATATCCCAATATTCCATTTGTTCAAATCAATTGCGATTTAGACAAATATTAGGTTTAAATAATTTAATATATTACTAAGAGATAATATCATGATTAAAATTAAAACATTATTTCTCAATAATAATTGAAAATCATTTCAACCACTTTGTCATTTAACATTCTAAAATTCTGCTCATTCAACGGTCTCGATTACTCGGGCCAATAGTGTAATTTTGGATCCAAATAAAATTATTGAAGATAATCTGACCATCTTGGTCTTGGGCATAATTTCCTTTAAATTCTTTGTATTTTTAATTGTTATTTCTTTTGTGGTAATCTTATGTGCGACAGTATGTGTGGGATCGTTAATCAAGGGGGCTGTATTCTCTGGGATGAATCTCAAGTGTGGGTGTCTTTAATCTAACGGATGAAAAGAATCAGTCATTCTCGTGATCTCCGCAGATATCATTTGTAGGGGAGCGTTTGGAACAAAGACAGAACGGGACGGAATGGAATGTGATGGAACGGAGGTTCCGTGCTACGTTGGTACGCATAGGCTGGAATAGGACATTTATTCTGTTCCGCGTTGGTACGCACAGAGCGGAATACAATGAAAGATTAACTGACAAACGTGCCCATGGTTCTCCGTCGACCCCATCGACTCAACCCCATTTCTTTTGAAGCAATGGCAGATACCCCTTCGTCGCCGGAGCTCGGTACCTCACCACCTCGAGCGCCACCGCGTGCGTGTACTTCATTTTCGAGAGCTTCTCCGCCGTGATCGGAGGGTTGGACTCCGGGGACCAAATCCTTGCTACTTCTTCCCGGACCTTTCCCAGGACCTCCGGGCTGCGTCCCCATGACCAATCCTTTGGATTAATTGGAGGAGTAATACATAGAGGAGATTGATGCTAAATTGGTTAGACTTTGTTCAACGACGCATATAAATAGTAATGGAACATTCCCTTTGGATTAATTAGAGGAATGTTTAAGAAAGATAACATGAAAGTATTGAGTTTTAATTACAAGATAGAACAATCGTGTAAGTGTTGTCTACAACGATAACGACGCCCCATCTTCCCGTTCTCTCCTCCGTCGGTCTTGTTCTTGTACTCCTTTGAATTCGTGCTGCCGACGCTGTCGCTCCTTTGATTTGATCGACTTCTCATTCTTCTGTCATTAAAAGTAGGAGAGACAAACATTATTACAATGCTTAATGCTTATGCTATTTGCATGCGGTGCGATGCGATTTGAGATTACTATTTTATACTTGCTCGATTGCTTGGTTTGAAAAGTCGGTCGATGCTCTTCTGTCCACTCATCATGCTTTAATTGAATTTTCTTTTTCGCTTTAAACGTTTTTTGGATGCCAAATATGATTTTGGAAATGAACAGACACGTAGCTCAAGTAGTTAACAACATTTACCCCTTCAATTCCGCCTTCCCCAATATTCCAAAGTATCTGGAATTAACGTTGGGGGAGGTGAAAGGAGAAACTTCTGCATTGCAACTGCAATGCCAAGTGCAGGATTCTATTTTGGTCCGGAAGAGAATAACTCCTATTGTCCTCCAAGCGAATCAGTAAAATAAGGTGAAACAAGGAGGAATCTGATGCTTATCTTTTACATGTTTTCGCTTTGAGGCCACCCGCCCCGTGCACCACAAAAACAAGAGAAATACAAAAGAAGAAATCATGACAGCACGTTGACGTTGGATGCACCCGTCGCCGATGCCAGTGCCTAGGACCCCGTTCTACTTACGGAGTAAGCAAGCAAGCAACCAAGTTTGTCATGCATCAGTGATTCATTCCCCACCAAGTTATCATCTACAGAAGGCTATTAACAAGTTTCATCAGATCATAACCACCATCGGTGATCAATTTCAGACTCCGCCAATGGAGTTTGAAAAATTTGTAATCCCGAAAACCTACTTTCAATTTCTGCGTGAACAGATGCTGAGAAAATAGTTTACATAATACTAACATGATTTTGAAATTCAAATTTCATGCTTTAAGACTAAACAACAGAAGAAGCACGTATCACCAACGCATGACGACAAGATCACATTAACAAGAGAGGCTACCAACTTGCAATATTAACAACGAAAATCTACAATAAGCAGTAATATCAGATTCACCCAACAGATTTAAATTCATGATTTCAAAGAGAAGAATCAGAATACCAATGTATCGTAACACACTACCAAACAGGAACTATGAAGAGACAGCAAACAAGTAGGATACTAAAGGAACAGTACCGCAAATAATGCATACATGAACCAACCAAAACCTAGCAATACCAAATGAACATGTCCTAATGGATACGAAAATCTCTTTTGAACTTATCTGCTCTGTTCCCTTTTACGTTTTTATATAAACTTTAGTTTTGGTCAATTAATCCTCACTTGGCCATCATGACTTTGACGAACTCCTCATAGTTGATCTGCCCATCACCATCCACATCAGCCTCACGAATCATCTCATCCACTTCCTCATCTGTCAGCTTCTCGCCTAGATTTGTCATAACATGACGAAGCTCAGCGGCAGAAATGAAGCCATTCTGGTCCTTATCGAACACTCGGAAAGCTTCCTTGAGCTCCTCCTCAGAATCTGTGTCCTTCATCTTCCGGGCCATCAGGTTAAGGAACTCTGGGAAATCAATGGTCCCATTCCCATCAGCATCAACCTCATTGATCATATCCTGAAGCTCAGCTTCAGTGGGGTTCTGCCCAAGTGAACGCATAACAGTCCCCAACTCCTTTGTAGTGATACAACCTGCGTAAAAATTTAAACAAACATTACGGTGGAATCCAACAAAGAAATTGGTAATAGTGCTTCAGACACATAACTGTAGCCGGGCATACCAACACAAGAAAACCACTGTTCTCCCCCTAACATTCACTCCAATACATTAAACTGTTACTACTGTTGAGGGAATTCCGTCTAAATTGGAAAAAGAAAAGCACACACATGAACTAAGACTATCACATTTCAATCAAACAACGCTTAACAATTTCAATATTGCAGACAACATAAACAAGGCAAACAATAAAAAGCAAAACATTCATCCAGATTTCCAAATTCCATATCAAAATATCACAAAAGAAAAGACAAAGTCAATTCACAATAGTCCAACCCAAAACCACCCAACCATACGAGTAAAGGATTGATAACATTTATAGATGCACTTCAAACTCTGACTCCTAACTAGAAAAA
Source organism: Malus domestica (assembly GCF_042453785.1). Lineage (NCBI taxonomy): Eukaryota > Viridiplantae > Streptophyta > Magnoliopsida > Rosales > Rosaceae > Malus > Malus domestica. Next base: position 20,225,663 of record NC_091663.1, read on the forward strand.
GAAAATACTCAAATACCATTGTAAACACGAATTTTCAATTTCGATGTCTACAACCATTAAGATGGTAAAGGCTAGAAAATGCCACAAGACCAAAATACGATTGTCAAATAAGAAAAAAAAGTCACTATACGATGTTAGGAAGATTCGACGACTCAGATAATACTTACAGATTTCAAAAAGTAACATATAAATCCAAGGATCAAACATACTTGTAGGGTAATAAAAACTGATTCGTCTAAGTATAAAGCTAAGAAGGAGAAATATACGGAGACGTCAAACAGTTGCGTGCTTGCAAAATCTGAAAACTGTGAACTGATACAAAAATTGTTCAAAATCAAAAGTAAATTCACAGATTTCTTCAAACCCTAAACCCTGAAGAAGAGTTTGGCACAAAAATCTGCATTTCATGCTATTATTAGACGACAGAAACATACAGTAAATCGTTTTATATTTATATAACTCTGTATTTTCTTATGTATATATCATGTAACATTGCCTTGTGATCCCAATACCAGAAAAATTAATTGTGCAAACAAGGGGAAACGAAACATCAGACATGTACCGAATCGACAAGCGGAATGCACAAATCATCCATCTATTTAAATTCGAACGATCGAATCTAACAGCATGATCTTATCCTAAACGATCAAAAAGCACTCGGAGAATGATAAATCGAATCAATTGCTGAAAAACCCTCGATCAATCACAAATTTTCACAAGCACAAACGAAATTTCGATGCAATAACAGCATTAGATCCAAATATCATAGATTAGTTAGGCATAATAAGAACAAAGAGGAAAGGGAAAAAAGAGAGAAAAAGAGGGATCTGAGAAAGGAGACCATCGCCGTCCTTGTCGAATAGGCTGAAAGCCTCCTTGAACTCAGAGATCTGGTCGTCGGTGAGCTGATCGGCCATCGTTGAGAGCGTTTGGCTTCCGAGAAAATCACAGAGAAATTGTCCAAAGGAAAAAAAGGAAAATATGTCTCTGCGTTTCGAATGTGGAAAAATGGGAAGAGACGGGTAGCCTTTATATATCAAAAGGAAGAGTGGTGATCCATCGGCATCTGATTCTCTCTCATCCGCACGTATACTTTCTCTTCGATTCGAAACTAAATTTTTACTTCAAATTTGCAAACCATATCATGTATTTAATAAAAAATAAACACATTAATTATTATTTAAATAATAATTTAATTATCAACAATCGTATTGTATAATTTATAAATTAAATTTTAGTGTTATTAGCATTACTTTAAATAATAATATTAATAAAAGAAAAATATATTATATAAAATAAAATAAACACAAAAAAATCAATCACATGTGCAAACTACAATGTAAGATGGATGGAGACTAATCCCCTTTCTAATGCAATCACGTACCATATGAGATAATAGAGTATTTTTGACTCACAAATAAAAGATACGCCAAAACAGAACTGGTTACTTCAAGAAATGCATATATTCAAACTTGGACTGGGAGTTCCAAACCTTTGCTTGCTTTCCACTAGACTAACCCCTTAGAGCACATCTCCACTAGTTAGTGAAAGGTAAGGGCAACAGTGGGCATGTAAGTTGTCCTTGATATTCACTGTAAATAGTACATGCCTTTGTGTAACTCCACTAGTTTGAAAAGGACAGTACTATTCACAATTTTTATTTAAATTTTTTTATGCTTTGAAAATAAAAAGATTGTTCAAAATATAGAAGATTGTTTTTTTTTTTATGCTTTGAAAATAAAATGCTTGTTTAATTTTTTTATGCTTTCAATACAAAACAAAAGCACAACATTACAATAAACATAATTAATTTAAGAAAAGAAAAGATTTAAATAGTGAAAAATAAATATAGAAGATTGTGGTGAAAATGAATAGAGTTGTGATGGAAAATGAAGAAGATAGTTGGGTATTTATAAAACAACAATATAAAAAAAATCTAATTTTTGCTATATTTTTTTTATAATTTTTTTTCTATTTCTTTATGATTTTTTTTCTTTTTTTATAAAGTTTTTTAATGTTGGATTAATCCTGCCATTGATTTTCAAATTGATTTGAAATTGGACGCATCAGATTGCGCCACATGGCACAACACTAATATTTCCTCACATTCTGATTGAATCCCCCTATAGAGGGGCCAGTCAAATGATAATGAGGCTGGCCCTTCGGTTGTACATGACTTCCTAAAAATGTAATGGGGCAAATGATAATGAGGCTGGCCCTTCGATTGGACACGACTTCCTAAAAAAGTATAGTGGTTTCCCTGACTTGGAAGATTGGGACTTTGACCCTTACTAGTTGATGATAGGAGCATATTTATGCAACTTAGTTAGCTTGTTTCTTGGCATTTACTTAGTTTAATTCTAGTTATTTTAGTACTTTAAGCTATTTTCGTGTGTTTGTAGGTTCAAATAACAAAGTTAGCAACAAAGTGGTATTTGGAGCATTTTGGAGCATTTTTGGGCCAAGATTGGATAGTGCAAGCATGGAGACATGAGGATGGACGTTTTTGAAGATTTGAAGGCTAGAAATCAGCATATGTGTGTGCAAGTGTGTTGACCTACAACTACAAACATCCATCCACTACACCCATTACATCCACTTATTACCAAACATCCATCTACTACACCCATTACATCCACTCATTACCACAACATACACCACTACCACCTTAATTAGATGGTGGTCCTCTCCCTAGCCTATAAATACATCCACCCTTCACCATAACAAAAAATCAGAAAAAATCCATCCAAAGACACTACATTCACATCTCACAACTCCATACACTTACACTTTCATTCCTTGGCCGTGAGCACCATCCATTCATCCATTCATTTCCCATATATCTCAAAACACAACTCCATACACTCCCTTCCCTTGGCCGAGACATTCACCAATCCTAAATACATTCATAACCTTTCCATATATCCATACACATCCTTAGACACTTGTGCTGCAACAAGGTGGTGAAAACGAAGGTCCTTGGCGTTTCAAGCTTCAAACTTTGGAGCGTTTTAGGTGTACTTCGTTCTTGCTTTCAATGTCTACTTTGTTATTTTCTGATTTTGTTGCAATTATGAGTAACTAAACCCCCCTTAGCTAGGGGGAATTCGAAACCATGTTCATGCTTGCAATATGATTTGATTACTTTCAGTTGTGATTCATAAGTTGTGAATTCAATCTACTTATCCATTTGAATTAAAACTGATTTATGTGTGTTGGTTGAAAGTGCACGCTTAATTTTCATGCATAAATCTGATGCTAGGATATAAGGGAGTTTCACCTAATCGTTGTGAACTTATATTCACAAGTAGTGAAGGTTGCTCGTCACAACCATGTTAAGTAAATTCTTGGCATAAGTTTCATGCAATTCATAGTTACAAGTGTTTCATCAATGCTTATGATTTTCATAAAACTTAATGATTCTTGCTTGTATCTCTATTATGCAATTCATGTAGGGAACTTGTAGGGAATGCTTTGGGTTGTTGTATGCAATCATCCAATTAAATGAAATTAGGAAAATCTGAGGGTTAATTAGTGCAATTCACAGTTAATCTGGGGCGTTGAGAATTCGTAGTTTATTGAAAAGCAACTGGAAATTGTTTTGTTTGCAAGTGTGTCATGTGTGGAAAGAACCACCTAGCTAGCCTTCCATCCATTCAATTTACTCAAATTCGTGCAGATTTCATTAGTTCTTTAATTTACTTGTTTTGTTTTCAATTTCGTCAAAACCAAAACCCCCTTTACCTTGTTGAGTCATATTAGTTAGAAATTGATTTAGTTTGTGTTTTTAAGTATTTCGAACCAAGTTAAAACCAAAATTCGTCCAAAAGTGTGTTAGAGTCTAAATCTGCCCAGTTTGTGTTTTTAGGCAGATTTGAGCATTTTTAGCTTGTTTTGAGTTCTTTGAGTTGGTTTTGAATTCTTTGAGTCTAGTTTAGTGTTTTAACTTTGTTTATATGTTTTTAAGTCAGTTTAGAGGTTATTAGCAAACCCTTCTAATCCCCGGTCCAGAACGATCCATACTTACATTCTTTACTACAATTGATACAAGAAGGTTTAATTTGTGTGTTAAGTAAATTAGCATCAGTTGAAACGGCCATGATCGGATTCGTAAAGGTCAGGCAACGGGTGTCACCGACTAGACTTCAATTTGAAGTTTGATTGGCCCGACTCGTCGCACTAGGATTGAGGAGACTTGGATCTAGGTAAGCTCATCCAACAGCTTTAAATGGAGCCATGTGTCCCTACCGTTGGAAATATCTGACTCCACTGTTGCATCAGGGCCCATGTTGCAGGCTTGTCTACCACTCGCCCACAGTCGCGCATGCGTTACACGTGTCTGCCAGAAAGTGCAATGACGTCAACTTGCCTAAAGGTAATAGGTCAGCACACCCATTGACACACCCCGACCCAGAATGTCCACCTAGACTCCGAATCGAGTTGTGTTGGCAGACACCATAAAGGTGACGAAGCCATAAGGTGTAGGGATGTGTAAAATGTGAATAAATTTAAACCTAAAAGTGACTAAATGCAAGAGTGTACATGTGAGCAGGATTGAACCCCATTCACACGTGATGTCAGAGCATAAGTAAAGTACAGTAAAGGTAGGATAATAATTATTCCATTGAAGGTAATCTCATGTACCCACATTTGCCAAGAATCCTCGTTGACACGAAAGCTTTGCCACTAAAACCTAGAGTGGCGAACAACAAGGGTGAGTGGGCCTAAAAAAAAAAAAAACCTTTGCAAAACCTTTTCGAAAACATAATAACCCCCTCGCCGTAAAACAAGTATACTTTCCAAATATAACATACTACGTATAATATGGAAATACTTATTGTAGCCAGCAATATCACAAGAATGCAATACATCACAATATTTCATAAATGAACACATAACGTCTAGTAATCACATAATCTCACATAAACAAACATATCATAACGAGTGCTCATCGACATATGTTGACACGCAAGTTCATGCAGAGATATTCTGACATGAACAAGACTGGGTGAAAGAATGATTTACGCTATAGTACAACAATCATGTGAAGACTGGCGTTATGCGCATCATATACGAGCCCTAATTGCCTATAGCAATCTAGGACTGGATTGGCACCGACAATGGATCCAAAGTGAGCATACGATGCGATGTGAACATACACGTGAAGACTGGCCCTGGCCTAGGCGAGTACTAACACCAATGTAGCACACGATGAGCAAATAGCTCAAATATGATCATGCAACACTAAACAGATAATTCTAGTCGACATAATGTTATTCATGGCCATAAATATGATTAAGACATCCCATAATAATACGCATACCTGTGCATCCCGTAGGATGTAGCATAATTTCCTAATTTCCGTCAATGAGCTAATTCTTATAAACGTTAATCTAATGTAGACATAACGTAGAAAATTCTTTATAAAAAATATAAAGTAAATATATAATATTTAAAAGCAAAGATCCATTCACAAAGCATGTCGTTGGGTCAAACCCGCCTTGCAGGCACCAAAAATCATTACGATGCGTTTTGTTGAAGTTCCTTTCAAGTGCAAATATAAGGATAGTATAGCAGCACAACTAAAGGTGTCGAACCACAGGGACTGAGAAACAACTTAGTAAAACCTTTTACTCTTACAAATTAGCATTAGTTAAAGACTCCTATAGGGGGTTTGAGTAATTTTGGAAAAGAAATAAAGACATAAAGAAAAAGGAAAAATTAGAACTATTTAAAAATAAACCTAAGACATGAAATCTGACTTAAAATGAGCTAGGGCCTTCCCCTAAACATTCATGAATCAATGAGATGGTCTTTTAACTTATCCATTTCAAATGCACAACTAAGATGTTCACATATCTAGCATGGCATATAACTAGATTGTATGAATCCTCACTTTATTTGCATGTTAGATGCATGGCATATATATAAAACTTATATTTATAGGTGTAACCTAACATGGCATATACTCAGATTTAGCACCTAGAAACTCATTAAGAACGAAGTGGATTATGAACATCACATGAACCCTAAAACATGGCATTTTTCCTAGATTTTCATGGAATCAGCTTACATGATTAGTTCTGAACCTAACCATATGTTGTTAAGGAATGAAAGAGGATATGGTAGTCATCCTTATCATTCTCAATAGAAAGCAAACATAAACAAGGTAGCTAAGCTTGAAAATATGTGCTTGAAATGATTGAAACATAAAACTAATTGTAGCTTGCAAATGAAATTGATAAACTAAAACTACATCATAACATTAATTCAATCATGTCTAGAGCTTCAAAATAGCCCTAAGTATCCATAAAAACAAAACACATAAAAAGTCAGGAAAGCTAGAACCTAGAAAACGGCTCAAGGTTGAAGACTTCTGCTCTCTCTTCAGATTCTCCTCCTTCTGTTGAGTATTTGTCTCCTATTAAAAGGCTTAGGACTTATCTAACATCTGAAACTCTCATTATAGCTCATAACAACCAACATCTAGTATATGAGTAACTGAAAACTAGCTGTTATCAGAATTCGTAACTAAACATCTTTTCTTTATTCTATCATAACTTCTTGTCGAAACCTTCAAATCATAAGATGTAAAGACCATCAGAAAGAAGACTTCCAGGGTTTTCCAACCATATATGGCCTATTTTCTAATTCGTTTTGAGCACTTCGGGGCAAAGCTCGTAAGTTGGCCGTTCTGCAAGGGCCTTTTCTGGCAGATCCTTGTGGGCTATAGTTTGGTATTGGGCGAGTTGGGCTTCAAACTATCCTTTCTAGGCTCTTAAGATATTCAAAATAAGATGATTTCATCAAGCCCTTACTTTCATCATGAAATACAATACAAACAACAAAATACCTTGTGATGCATAGAGATTTTAAGTCAAAAACCTAAGTAAAAGAGGGCGTAAAAGTATAACTTTATGCACTCAACACGTTTCACCTAGAAATGAAATCATTTACATGAATATATAATGTAATAATGTAACTAATCATTTTCGTACAAAGTATTGCTAATAAATGAACTATTTTAAAATGATCGAATTTCGAAAAATAGAGAGTGGATTCGAATTTGACACGTTGAGAAACCTAAGGAGATACCTCTTCTTCCTACAATGCAATACGTCACAATATTTTGTAAATAAACACATAACGTCTAGTAATCACATAATCTCACATAAACAAACATATCATAATGAGTGCTCATCGACATATGCTTACACACGAGTTCATGTAGAGATATTTTGACATGAACAAGACTGGGTGTAATAATTGTGGAGCAAAAAATAATCAAGAAAAATATGGAGACGACATGTGGACTTTTGGGTGAGAAAGACAAAATTAGCCTTGAAGAACACCTTTACTCCCATGCGCATGCAACGAACAATAACGACTCAATCGAGGTCAAATGTGATCAAAATGGTATTCTTTTAAACCTTTTTATCATTCCTCAACAAACCCACAAGGTAACTCCCAATTATCTTTTCAAATTGGGATTAATTACCTAAATTAATTAATTATCTAATTAATTGATTAACTACTTAAAGTAATTTCAAGATATTATTTCCATAATATCTTGCAATCAATCCCACAAAACAACCAAATGTGGCCGGTCCTAATTCTCCTAATAGGGCCCACCACACCCTTATATATAGCCCCTCATTTTCTCCAAAACATAAGTCTAATTCTCTTCTAAAATTCCCTAAATTTCTCTAAACACTTTCCCCTCAAATTCTAACTTTGGCATTAGAGAATCTTTGGCCAAAGCGCCCCCCCCCCCCAATTCATCGTGGGCGCGTGACGCTATTGGCATTGATCTTAGGTGTTTATTGTTTTGCAGGTGCATTTTCGTCCAAGAAGAAGAAAGCGGAAATTTGCATCCATAAATTGGTGCTTTCATTGAGAGTCTTGATTCACACGCTCGAAAAAGACTCTTGTATTCAAGGTTTCTAATTTTTGTTCATTCGTAGATTTTTCATGCGTTCTCATTCCTAGAATTTTTTATGCAAAAATTCTTTGAATAAATGTCAAAGAAAAGTACAATGACAAGAAATTCGGAAACCATGACGAACGAAACTTCCTATGTTCAAGGATTTGGACCACAACAATCCACAAGGCTCAACGCAACGGCGAGTGGAACGGCACTACCCCTATGGGGCACCACCATGGCAGCCACTGTGGTAACTCACAGCGAGATCCGAGCCCAATGAGCAGACCTCACCTTATGGCCGCAAGCTCGGGCCCATGCCACCTTGCAACATCGAGCTCAAGCTAGCGCTACAAAAGAACCCAGCTCGGCCCAACGTAAGAAGGCCCAAGTTGAGCAAGCCCAGAATCAAGCAGCCACGGTAGGAGCACCGGCCCAGACCTCGAGGGCCTAAGGTTATCACGAGCCCAGTTCACTCCAAGGTTGAGCCCAAGACCATGGGGCATAAGCCGTGCCACATCAAGCTTCAAGGGCCAAAGCCCAGGATGAGCTGACCCGAGCCACGACCTGCCCCGAGCCCAACAGACACCCGATCCAAGCCCTGGCCTAACTCCTATGTTTGTGGCATGTGGAGCAGCCAACTCTTGTGGCTTCCCAAGCAACCTAAATTGGCCCAAGAACGGTTCAGCCATCTCAGCTTCAGATTTTTGGACTGACGATTGAACTGAGGGCATTTTCACCTAATTTCTCGGCAGATTTGACATTTCCCAACTCAAATCTTACGCCTGAAGTTTATTACATTTTTGCTACTTAACGAGACACATACCGTCCAAGCTTTTCCAACCCAAATGGCAAACAACACGTGTCCCGACAAGTCATAGAGTTGACAAACGTCTTTGTATAGTAGACGACCTTGGTGAGTCATCTCTTACAGCGCACCGAGATGCAACATGCCCCAAACGAGGTGTCTCCAAGTAAGACAAAGGCAAACGATGAACCTTTCCAACAGCGTCCCGGCAAGTAGCGACTTCTCCAGACATAAACTAAGCGTTATGGCTGTGTACATTCCTACTAAGCCCCCAAGATAGCATATACTATCATCTTAGCGCAAAGAGGAGCGTGCACTCTTGGTTAGGGTTACATTCCGTTAATCAACATGAGAAACTTTCTAGGCAAAGTGTTCATTCGAGGCTAGGCCCGCAAGGAACATATTCCACCTCACATCAGAGTAAGTAGCACAATGGACAGAGAGAAGTAGTCACTTAATTTGGCTCAAGTTCAATCGGCAGCTTGCGAAGAACTCGTTCGCTTGCTAGAAACGTATCGCATACACTGAAATTGTGGCATAGACAAGCTGAACACATAGAAGAGTAGCCTAGACCAGCAGGTCACAACTGGGGGCAGCTGAGAGCTCCGCTACCCCAACAAAGGCAAATTCAGGAAGAAGTAGAGAGGCTCTTGACTAAGAGATTGTGTGATTTCCAATGCAATAAGGTCATCGATGAGGCACTGCAACGAGACATGACCAACATAAGAATGTCACCCTTCATGGATGAGATTGAGCAGGCAAAGTCTCCACCCAAGTTCAGCATTGATAGGATTAAAAGCACACCACAAAGTAGCACACAAATGTCCTATTGATTTTCCTTATTAACACTAAGATTTGTCAATTGTAGCATATGAAAAAAAGGGTCTTTCCCGCAGAAGATTGTTTTATCTAACTACCTAAAACTACCTAAAATGTCACAAAAACTGGGTTGCTGTCCCTACTGACCAGCCACCGAAAAATAATTATTAGACCGACTTATACTTATCTAAAGTCTACGAAATTTTATATGCAGATACTAGACACACAAAGCTACACTCACACAAATATTTGGGATTTTTGGAGTTGATTTGCTATTTAAATTAAATCGAACAAAAACAGGATAGAAACAAATTTTAAGTAGTTCACAAATTAAGAAAAACGAATTAGGGGTATTGCTATCCACCACCAAATAATCATGCAAACATGTTATGTTTCATTCAAATTTCTTTTATTTCCGGATGAAGATGCTCAAGTTGGCTCAATGTTAGAACTCAACCTATTACTCTTTCTTACGTAGTATGTTAAGAGAATGGCGTTTTCAACTTAACTTAGTCCCTAGCATGCAATCTAGAATGGCGTGTTCATAGATTTAACAAGTAGAAATCATTAAGAACGAAAAGAGTTTGAGTCATCACAAGGCATCGTAAGTACTGGCGTTGTCTTACTCATCCTAGAAATTGGTTCACATGTTAATCGCAATTAACAAGTACTACTTTAGAACATATGTAGGTCCTCATTCAACAAGGGCAGGCACACACATATTCATAGCATTAGAATCCTAGATATGCTTACTATGTATGCATCCATAGAAAACAAATAAAGAATTCATCAATGAGACAAGTAGTGAACCAAGTTTCATCCATTCATAAAAGTAATTCAACGAAATGTCATAACAAAATTGCAATCATATTCGGGGCTTCAAAACAGCCCCTAACTTCTAAAAAATTAGTTACACATAGTTCTCAAAATAAACCAAAAGAAAGACATGAGTTTGAGAAGATAAAACCGAGAGAAGAGAATGCCAAGATTTCCTCCTTCCTTTCCTTCCTTTCTCAACGCAGCTGCCTTGTCCTCTTTCCTTCCTTTCCTTCTTTTTTTTTCTATCTTTTTTTTCCTCTAAAGAACTCTCTTTTGCTGCTGCAACCTGCAGCCTTTATGCCCATGCTTGCTGCCCCATTTCTGCTCCATAACTCACCCCATTAACAGCCATTTAGTGATGACAATAAGTGAGAGGAAATGGTAAAACAATTGTAACTTTTTGGGCAACCTTTATGCCAATTACTCCCACTTAATCCTCATCTTTAATTCCATTTCATCTGATATTTGAAGAGGTGTCAGCTGGCTTGTTCTTGGCTGCATCAGTTTTGGCTGCTAGCTTTATTGGATTTATTGCCTTCAATGCAGTTTACAAACTGCTTAGCGTCTTGGAAACCTTTCAGTGTTAAAACGGCCATAACTTCTTCTAGAAAAATGATATTAACAATCCGCGAAATGCTCTAGAAAATAGACATCCGTAGCTTTCCAAGAAAATAAGGCTCATTCTCTAATTCATTCTGAGCTGTTCGTAACTTGCTTCCAAAGTCAGCTGACCTGCACATGCAGTTTTGACGAATTTGTTACTTAATATCCCACTTGTGCTATTTTTCTTTTATTTGCTTGACAAATCCCACAAAACACAAAAACAAAGTAAATAGCTCAAAAATATAAGGAACTAACTAAGAAAAGAGAAGTGAATTTGATGTAAAATATATATAAATATGAGCTTATCAAGCATGCCACTGATAGGAGCATATTTATGCGACTTAGTTAGCTTGTTCTTGTGCATTTATGTTGTTATTTCTTATTCAATTATGTATTTTAAGCTATTTTCGTGTGTTTGTAGGTCCTAATAACAAAGTTGGCAAGAAAATGCATTTTGGTGCATTTTGGAGCAATTTTGGGCTGAAATGGATTGCATGCATATGGAGCAAAGTGGTTGGACAAAATTAAAGATCCAAAGAAGCTAGGAATGTGCCAAGGAAAGGAAGAAAATAAATTGAGGACCAAGGAAGACAAGGAAACCATTAAGAATGAGGAAAGACTAGTCAAACTTGCCTTATCTTGTCATTACCTTTCCTAATCCTAAATTACCAAAGATTTAGTCACACGAAGGGTTCCTAAATACTTTGGGACATTTCATTACATATTCTACAAGTCCTAAACCTGCCCTAAAAGTCCAAGCCATACCATCATTCACCATTTCTCTTCCTTGCCATGCAAGGGAGCCATTCCTTTCCTATTTTCTGCCATAAATCACTCCATGTCGTGCACATTCATCCATGTTCCCTCCTTGCACTCATTTGTTGCACCATTCCACTTCCTTTCTTTTGTCTACCATGTGCACAATATCCTTTCACCTCATTGCACTCATTGATTCACCACTTACTCACATTTCCACCCATGCCATGCATAATCACCCTTGTCTCCTTCATGCACACCAGATTTCTTGCACTCATTTCATACACCACTACACTCATTATCCACCCATGTCATGCACCACCCTTGTTTCCTTCATTATTTCTGATTTCATGCATCAAAACATTGAATCATTGCACTCAATTGCTGCACATTTCTTGTCCCCTTCACCCATCAGATTTCATACAACTTTTACCTCCACTACATGCACTTATTGATGCACCATCCACCACATTTGGAATCCCATGCTGTGCATCATGAGTCTTGTTGCACCTTTGACTCATTTCTGCACCATTCCACCTCTATTTCCTTTCTTTACCATGTGCACAATCATTCATGTTCCCTACTTGCATTCATAGCTGCAACACCACTCCATTTTACCCCCCATGCTTTGCATCATCACTTCACTTTCACCTTTGAATCATTTCAAACACCACTCAATGCACTCATTGCTGCAACACCACTCCATTTTACCCCCCATACTTTGCATCATTACTTTATTTTCACCCTTGAATCATTGCACACACCACCAATTTCCCTCCATTGCAGTGCATTTCCTCTATAAAAGGAAGTGTGTGTGGTAGCCATAGAGTTTAGTTTTTGCTTGATCATTCATCTCCATTTCAAGACAACTTTCATCCAAACACATCCATTCCTCCATACAAGCAAACCTTCAAACACTCACCAACACCTTATGCCGTAGCAAAGGAAGGGAAGGAAAGTGCTTAGACGTGCTTGCTGTCCAACTTGGATCGTTGGAGCGTTTAGGTGTTTTCTTTCTTTTGTTTCTAATGTTTAAATTCATTTCCTTTCGTTTTGTTGTAAATATGAGTGGCTAAACCCCTCTTGGCTAGGGGTGATTTCAAAGCCATGACTATGTGTGCAATATAATTTGATAAATTCCAGTTATGAACTCTTGAATCGTGAATGCAATTGGCTTAACTATTTGATTGATAACTTATTTGTATTTGTTGATTAAGGGTCGACACTTAATTGGCATGCATAAATCCAATGCTAGAATATAAGAAAGTTTCACATAATTGTTATAAACTTATATTCATAAGTAGTGGAGGTCGCTTATAAACGATCGCGTTAAGTTTAATTCCTAGCATGAGTGACATGATGTCATAGTTGCAAGTGCTTTGTCAATGCTTATGATTTTCATTAAACGTAATGATCTTTGATTGTATCTCTATTATGATGTCATGTAGGGAACTTTTGAAGAATGTTTTGGGTTGTCGAATGATGTCATCCAATCCAATAAAACAAGGAAAATCTGAGAGTTAACTAGTGATGTCACGGTTAATTTGGAACATTGTTATTCATAATTCAATGAAGTAGTAACTGGAAATCGAGTTATTTGCATACATGTCATGTGTGGAGAAAAAACCTCTAGCTATCTCATCTATCATCTTATTTCTCACATTTGTTTTACAATCTATCTAGTTTTTCATACTTGTTTATTTGTTACAACTTCATCCAAATCAAAACCCCCCTTTTAGTTTCTTGTTTCAAAGTGTTTCAAATCTGTTTTAGTTTGTGTTTTTATGTGTTTTGATTCAAGTAAAAGTCAATTTTCATCCAAAGTCATTCCTAGTGTCTAGTTTAAGTTTATTTGGTTGTTTTAAGCTGTTTTGAGTATTTTAAGTTTGCTTTGAGTCTTGTGAATCTTGTTAAGTATTTTTAAGTTTAGTTTTATGTTTTTGAGTCAGTTTAGAGGTTATTAGCAAGCCCTCCTAATCCCCGGTCCAGAACGATCCCTACTTATACTTATACTACAATTGTCAAAAGAGGGTTAAATTTGTGTGTTAAGTTAATTTTCGCATCAGCCACATTTCACATTATTCAAAGGAGATGGAGACCTAGCAAGACACCTAAAGCACTATTAAAGCACAATGATCCTTTATCGAAACAACGATTATCTCATATGCCAGATATTCACCTCCACTCTACAAGGCGAGGTGCAAAATTGGTTCTACACCCTGCCACCACAATCCATCTGGAGTTTTGACGAATTTTCTTTGGTTTTCACTAAAGAATATTCATCCTATCGCTCGATCAAGAAAAAGTCCGACCACTTGTTCAACGTCAAGAGGTTCAAAGTAGAGAAGGCAAAGATAGTCGAATGCAACGACTCGATAGCTAGATCAGCCTTCTAAAAATGACTTCCAGCATGCCACTCACTATTCAAAAAATTGATCATGAAAGAAGATCTAACTATGGCAGACTCTTTTGTTCTGGCAGAGAAGCATGCACTTTGGGACAAGGCTCGCCGATGCACATTCAAGGACTTAAAGAAGTACCCGACTTCACATCCCTACTATCTAAATCAAAAGCAGTACATGACTTATTTACATGCTTTACGGTAGTTGAAGCAGCAATAAGCTTTACCCTCATACGAGAAGAGTTGGGGGCTCGACTACCTATATTCCACAGTTCAAAAGCTCTTCTCGATGCGGAAACCAGTTACCAGAAATTCAAAAGCTAACTTTAGCGGTAGTTGTTGCAATTGGGAAGCTCAAACAGTCATCCTCATCACGCACTATTCAGCCCAATCCAAACGTGCGGCGATAAAGGCACAAACACTGGCGAATGCAAAGTTTTCTAACGAACGCAACAACTCAGCCCAAAAAGCGAGCCAAGGGCAGACAAACACTAGAATGACACACTCGGAAGCAAGTTTTTTCTCATCTCCCCAAAAGATTCTACATAGGAGTAACATGCGTGTCACGCGGCCTCAGCCAACCCTTGCTCAATAATTCAGCTTTAGAGTGGCCCAATACCAGCAATTGAGCATCTTCTGCTGTGTGTAACATGGCCCCAGCCCTACGGCTCCCTACCGCGAATTCACGCCTAGCCTAAGGAAGCAGCAGAGCGACCCAACAATGCTTCAGAGGAAACCGAGCACGCCCAAGCCATGCCTGCTTTACCCGATGGATACTTCTGGCATTTGCACATTAACGGTGCTTCCAACTACAAAAGCTCAAGAGCAAGCGTGGTCCTTGTCACCCAGATGGTTCGACGCTCAAGCAGGCAATCACTTTACACTTTAAATCCATCAATGAAGCAGACTACAAAGCCCTACTAGCATGCCTCCAAATGGTAAAAGACTTGGTGGTGAAAAGCTTGCAATTCATTATGTTTCCCAGGTAATCACTAGCCAGACTACTGAGAAGTACACGACAAAACATATGAAGATGGCACAATACTTAGAGAAGGTACGAAAGCAACTTGAGGCATTTTAGACTTACATCTTCACTCAAGTTCTGCGGAAAAACAACGCCCACGTGGACACGCTAGCCTTTGACCACTAACTCAAACACTTTATTTCGGTGGAGTATCTAGATGAGCCAAGCATAGAGGCAAAGCCAGCAGTCGAGGTGTCATAGGTTAGTACAACTTTAAATTAGCAAGATTCCATTATAGACTACTTGGTCAATGGCACACTCTTCATGGAAAGATTGGAGTCTAGAAAGCTCTAAACAAAGGCAGCACATTACTACATGTGGAATGACATTCTTGTTTGAATATCCTATACTGGACCACATATCCACTGCCTAGCACCTCCCTACAACCTAAAGGTTTTAAGCTCAATCCACGAAGGCATTTGTGGAAATCACTCCAAAGGCCGATCTTTAGCACAGAAGGCTCTAAATATAGGCTACTACTGGCCTACTATGCATTAAGATGCAAATGAGTTAGTACAAAAGTACGACCATTACCAACACTACAAGCTGGTACCAGCACTGCCGGTCAGCGAATTACACTTGCAAATGAGTCATTAGCCATTTATGCAATGGGCAATCAACTTGGTCAGGCCAATGCCACCAGCTACTAGAGGTAGAGGCATGATGATTGGGGCAACTGACTACTTCACTAAATAGGTGGAAGTAGAGCCCATGAAAACCACAACTCAGACGAACATAAAATGTTTCATATGGAGGAACATCATTTGCTAATTTAGCATCCTTCAATCCATCATCACAGACAACGGCCCGCAATTCATAGGCAAAGATGACGAAGTTCTTCTAGAAATATGGCATCAAGCAGCACATGTCCATGTCGAGGTATTCTCAAGGCAATGGGCAGGCTGAAGCATCCAATAAGATGATTCTCAACTATTTTAAGAAATTCCTCTCCGACAAAACGGGAAAATGCCCAGACGAATTTCTTGGATATCTATGGGCGTATTGCATAACCAAACGACGAGCAACCAGTGAGACGCATTTCTCTTTGGCATTTGGTTTAGAAGCAATCATTCCTTTCAATGTCATCATGCCAAGTATCAACATTCTACTACCAAGCATTGAGCATAATAGAAAGGAGATGGCCACAAACTTAGATCTAGCAGCGGAGAAACGCGAGAAGGTCACCACCATCATCGCAGCCTACTAGCAGTAGCTATTTTCCACCTGTAACAAAATGGCCAAGATCCGGTAGTTCTAGCCTGGAGATCTAGTCCTAATAAAAGTCTTCATCACTGCCCGCAAAAAAGGCTCTAAAAAGATAGATCCCATATGGGAAGGTCTATACAAAATCAACAGGGTAGATGGCAAATGCTCAAATCTAACAGCCTCATTTTTCTTCCCATTAGAAGAAGTCAAGTCAATGAATAGCCTATCATCAGCAGACGGACCCTCACGAGTAGCGGAGGAAATCTTTGGGTTTTTCTTAACCGGCATCTCTTGAGCAGGCTGGGAAGATTTCTTCTTTCCACCTTCATTCATAGTAGATTCCATAACAGCGATCGGACGAGCTAATGCATCTGCCTTGATCCTTTTTATCTCCTCTACCGAGAGCAGCCTATCTTTCTCCAAGCTAATTGGATTAAGTAGCCAACGCCATTCACGGTACTCAGCGGGAGAGCTCAACCCATTTTGGCTTTTCCGTCATTTTTTTCTCTCAGGCCAGCAGGCAGGAGGCTAGTATGCCCAGCGTTCTAGTAGCCCATGAGGCCCGCGACCTCCTCATTTCTCTTAATCGCCAACCTAGCCCGCTTTAGGTCTAAGAGCCCAAAGGACATGAGCTATGCGGCTCTCCTAGCACTTCGCCCCAGCATCTCCATCTGCGACCCCAACCGTACAGCTGCCCTTGGCTCTAGCCAAGCTAAACAACCTAAGTTGTGATCCCTGCCACAACACTCATCGACCCATGTCGAGCTGACTCCTGGCCCATCTCAGCAGATGTGCTGCACCACCCCGACGGCTGCCCTGCGACAGCACTATCCAAGAAGAAGACAAGGAAAAATAAATTTTTCTTACCTTAATGCAGCATGGAGAAGATGAAGAAAGTAACGAAAGACGGTCATTTGCACAGACAAGTGTAGAAGATTGCTAGGGGAGGTGGAAAAAATATGCTTTAGCTTTCTCTCTCTTGTAGGGTAGAATAAATTGCTCTCTGAAGTTGATTTAATAATCTACTTAAGGTAGACTTAAACAGACTTTAGAAGTAATTTATTTCCCTTTCCTAGAAGGATCTAATTTCCAATTAAAGAATGAATCTACATCAAGAAAGGAAACAATCCTATGTTTCCTAACAGAAAAGATCTATACACCTGCTATTTCATGCAAGCAGCCCAACAGGTGTAGGGGCATTTGTGGGGCCAAAAATAATCAAGAAAAATATAAAGACGACATGTGGACCTTTAGATGAGAAAGACAAAATTACCCTTGAGGCATGTTGTGGTAGAAACTAACACACTAATTAAACCCCATAAATTATGCAATCGTAATACGAGTAAGTAGGGATCGTTCTACTCCGAGGATTAGAAGGGATGCTAATCAACACAAACTAAACTTATAAAATTGAAAACTAAATTGAACTAACATTAAAACAATGACTGGGGAGATTTCAGACGAATTTGATTAAAACAAAAGTAAATTGCAGCAAGTAAATTAAGTTGTGAATGAACTATGGATGAAAGGATAGCTAAATGATTCTTCTCCACACATGAAACATATGCATACAAATCGATTTCTAGCTATTCTTCCTATAAACCATAAATGACTATGCCCCAAATTAATTGTGAATAGCACTTATTAACTCTCAGAGTTTCCTAAGTTCATTGAATTGGACTCAGCGACGCAACCAAATTATTTTTCTCAAGTTCCCTAACTATGAAAAGCATGATAGAGATACATCTCAAAGATCATTAACTGTGAAAATCATAAGCATTGACAAAGCATTCGTAACTATGGAAAGCATGATACTCCTGCCAAGAATTTACTTAACTCAATCATGACTAGTGACTTTTATTACTTAAAAATATAAGTTCATAACAATTGGGTGAAATTCCCTTGTATTCTAGCATCAAATCCCTACATGCAAACTAAGTATTCACCCTTAATAAACATACAACAATAAGTTTTCTATAAAGCAGATAAGTAAATCGCAGTCATGTTTTATGAAACAATAACTGGATGTAATCAATTTATATAAAACATATGAACATGGCTTCGAATCCACCTCTAACTAAAAAGAAACTTAGTTACACATGTTTATCATAATTGAAAAGCAATCTAAAATAAACATTGAAACTTAAAACAAAGATAGAAAGAACTTTGAAATTCCAGTAACTTCAATGGATGAATGGTAGGCGCGGCACACCCTAAATCTCTGCAGGAATTTCATATATATATGGGGAAATGGCTGAATCCAAGGAGGAAAGGGTTTTGGCATTTTTGAGTTATTTTAGGACTCTAAAAATCAGGTAGAAAGTGTTGGAATGTGATTAGAATTCCTCCTTGCAGCTGGAGATAAGATAAGATAATATTGGATAAGATAGGATAAGATAAGATAGGATAGGATAAGATAATGTTCCTCTTCAATTAGGATTTCTCTTTCTTGTGTAATTCCTTGCCTTCCAAGCGTCAACTTTAATTTCTCCAGATTTTAGCACATGTCTAGCACCATTTAAACACCAAAAACGTTTAGCCCATAAGCTATCCATGCATGCTATCCAATCCAAGTCCAAAACTGCTCCAAATTGCTCCATTTAGTTATTTATTGTTATCTTTACCAACTGGACCTACAATAATACGAAAATAATAAATTACCAAAATAAATGGAAATTAACGAAGTAAATGCAAAGAAATAAGATAACAAAGTCACTTAAATATGCTCTTATCAAGGCACACCGGGACTCCCACACATATGCAACGGACAATAACAGCCCAATTGAGGTCAAAGGTGATCAAAATGGTATTCTTTAAAACCTTCTCATCATTCCTCAACAAACCCACAAGGTAACTCCCAATTATCCTTTCAAATTGGGATTAATTACTTTAATTAATTAATTAATTGATTAATTGCCTAAAGCAATTGCAATATATTATTTCCATGATATCTTGCAATCAATCTCACAAAACAACCAAATATGGCCGGTCCCAATTCTCCTAAGAGGGTTAGCCACACCCCTATATATAGCCCCTCATTTTCTACAAAACCTAAGTCTAATTCTCTTCTAAAATTCTCTAAATTTCTTTAAACACTTTTCCCTTAAATTTTAACTTTGGCATCAGAGAATCTTCGGCCAAAGCCCCCCCCCCAAAAAATAATCGTGGGCATGTGAGGCTCTTGGCCTTGATCATAGGTGTAATTGTTTCACATGTGCATTTTCATCCAAAAAGAAGAAGAAGGCAGAAATTTGCATCCACAATCATGATTTATGCTCTAGGACAACAATCACGTGAAGATTGGCGCTATGCGCATCACATACGAGTCATAATTGCCTAGAGCAATTTAGGACTGGACTGGCACCTACAATGGATCCAAAGTTAGTCTACGGTGCGATGTGAACATACATGTGAAGACTGGCCCTAGCTTAGGCAAGTACTAACACTAGTGTAGTACACAAATGAGCAAATAACGTAAATATGATCATGCAATAGTAAACCGATAATTCTAGTCGACATAATGTTATTCATGGCCGTAAATATGATTAAGGCATCCTATAATAATATGCATATTTATGCATCCTTTAGGACGTAGCATAATTTCCTAATTTCTATCAATGTGCTAATTCTTATAAACATTAATCTAATCTTGACATAATGTAGAAAATTCTTTATAAAAAATATAAATGAAAACTAAATAAATATATAGTATTTAAAAGCAAAGACCCACTCACAAATTATGTCGTTAGGTCAAACCCACTTTGCGGGCATCGAAAATCCTCACGATGCGTTTCACCTAGAAATGAAACCATTTACATAGATATATTACGTAATATTGTAACTAAGCATTTTCGTACAAAGTACGGCTCATAAAGAAACTATTTTAAAATGATCAAATTTCAAAAAACGGAGGGCTGATTCAGATTTAGCACGTCGAGAAACCTATATATATATATATATATATATATATATATATATATATACCAATTCGAGGTTGAGTCATAGTCGGTGCTGGTTGAAAGAATGGCCTAAAAGTGGTTGCATCATTCGCCAAAAAATCTGGGGAAAACTCCTCGAGATGCTTTCTATATTAGATCACTCTCAAATCTCGTTTTAAGGTTGAAAAACAATATAAAGGCTTCGAAATAAGAAGGATGTGAGGGTCTCAAGGCTCACCATGGTTGGGGAAGGGAATGAACAGTGATAGAAGTCACTATGCAATGTAGGGTTTCAAGTTCATGGTTTGAGCTTATAGACCGAGATCCTATTTCTGACTGGAAGATTGTTGAACTTCTTTGAGGTGGCGAGTCAAGGCAGTGATGGTGTTGGCCGCTACAGCTTTTTGGTGCTTCAACGAGAAAAGGATGAGTTAGAGAAGGATGAGAGAAAGAAAGTTAAAGAGTGAGATCAAAAGAAAGATGAGAAGGAATCCAGGAGAGTAGGAAATAAGAGGACACGGGGACAAATGGGACAAAAGACCCATATGGGTTGGTCCCACGAACATAGATACCCTATAAGAAAATAATAAAATAATAAGGATGAATATCTAGAATAGTGAATTTACTAAAATGCCCTTCTGCTTCGTTGTTTCGTAAAATCTTCATCATAGCTCCAAATTCTAGAATAGTGAATTTACTAAATGCCCTTATGTTTCGTTGTTTCGTAAAATCTTCATCATAACTCCAAATTCAATTCCGCTTGCGCCCACGCTTTTGTAGCAATGGGTACTACGAGAATACAATACGATAATAGCTCATACACGTCACGAAATGACGGTTAATGAAAGTCAACGTTTTTGCCCCAAGGGGCATTATGGTAAAATCACATATTTAAGATTAATAAAATCGTAAAATTTGGGACAGTTTGTTACACCCACCATTTGTCCTTGCTTATTTGGATTGCTGGAGGTATTTTTTTTTTTTTGGGCTTGAGGGCAACATTATTGCCTTTGCCTTTGCCTTCCACCAATTGGTGGAGATACTCATAGAGCAAGTCCACTCCATGCAAATTGTTTGGGCAATTAGCCAATCCAAGCCCTCAAAATCCAAAAAATACTTCACCCTTGCCCAATCAGTTGGTTATTCGGTAGCAAGACTCATTACTTGGGCATGAATAGTCTAAGTTTGTGACTGAGTGGATCTGACATCAACCATGCATCAACCACGTGAACTTTTTGTAGCAATGGGTACTATGAGAATACAATATGATAATAGCTCATACATGTCACAAAATGACGGTCAATGAAAGTCAACGTTTTTGCCCCAAGGGGCATTATGGTAAAATCACATATTTAAGATTAATAAAATCGTAAAATTTGGGACAGTTTTTACACCCACCACTTGTCCTTGCTTATTTGGATTGCTGGAGCTGTTTTTTTTTTGGGCTTGAAGGCAACATTATTGCCTTTGCCCTTGCCTTCCACCAATTGGTGGGGATACTCATAGAGCAAGTCCACTCCATGCAAATTGTTTGCGCAATTAGCCAATCCAAGCCCTCAAAATCCAAAAAATACTTCACCCTTGCCCAATCAGTTGGTTATTCGGTAGCAAGACTCATTACTCGGGCATGAATAGTTCAAGCTTGTGACTGAGTAGATCTGATATCAACCATGCATCAACCACGTGAACCTTTTTTTTTTCTTTTTTTTTTGTGCCAGGCTTGTGGTTTGCACGCACAAAGAACGGTGAGTGAGCCGACCAAAAAACATGGTTGGGGCCCACACTGCAGCCACACTCAGCCTTTCAAGATAAGGAGTGACGTGGCTCATTTCTAGGCAATTGGATTTCCAACTGTCAAAAATTTTGAATTCAATTGTAACAGCAGTACATGTGGCGCAACCTGGGTTGTTAGCTTTTATCATCAACAATCCAGATTCTTTTGGCTTAGAAAATTAAAAAACAAATCAATAAAAAATATTTTATTACCATTGGGCCCACGTGTCACAATTAGGGTTGTTGGATTGCAAAAAAAATGTAATCCAATGGTCCATATTAATTAAGTTAGATAAAAATCATTAAAAATGTTGGGTTTTCGAGTCCCAATGGGCTTTGGTACATAAGGCCCATTAAGCCTAAGTTGTATGAAAACTTAAACAATAAGGGGTAAACAACCCAATTATTATAGGGAGCCGACCTTGCTAGAGAAAATGGATTACTTACACTCATGCCACTCAACTTTTAAGGGCTCTAAGAGGATTGAGTTATAACTCAACCCTTATTAAGGTTGTTTGAGAAGAAAACTTAGAGGCAATCTCCTCTCTCTCCCTATAGTAGCCAACCCCTAGAAGAAGTCCCACTAGCAGCAAAACTTCTTCTTGGCTTTCCATCTTGTCTTCACATCTCTACCTTGGTGTGGAGACTTAGAAGCAACATTCCTTTGGTGCTTGGAGAATGTTGTGTTCCTTCCAAGTAAAATATATGGTTAGTATAATGGCACAAGTAAGGGTGTCGAACCACAGGGATTGATTAGACCTCTACAAATTACTACTAGCTTTATGTGAACATTAACTAAATAATGAAAATGCAAACTGGATTTAGATTTTTCAACTGAAAACTTAAATAACTTAAAAAAGCAAGAAAGATAAAGATAAATGATAGGTTGATTCAGAAATAATGGGAATGGAACTAGGGATACTGATTTCACCATTACAAGCCAATTCCATGAAAATTAAGTCAAACCGCATTCAACTCTCCAATCAGTAACTAGGGTTCGTTTTACTCATTTATGATCTCTATTTGATGTATGGGTGTGATCAAGTACTCCTAGTCTGCAACCTAGTTGTGATGTTCAACCTAGATTGCCAACTAAAAATCCATTAGGAACAAGAAAACTTCAAAGAACCAAAGAAATCACATGGCAGGATGTATGCATAGCAGTTTCTTCATTCATTCACATGTCTACCAAGATTAAGCATGACGTGTACTATAACCTTGATCAAATAATCTGTAAGAAACTCTAATGGCGATCAAACATTAAGATAAACAAACAAATTGAACTATGAAATCAGTGAATGAAACAAGAAAACAGATTGATGAATTGAATACTGTAACTTAACAACATAAAATAGTTTTGCAAGGCTACATCGAAATCCCCAGCTATGAACTTAATTACGTAACATAATTACAGAATATATAAATATCAAGAACAACATGAGTGAAATTAAAGTTCATAGAAGAAACCCCCTTGAAATAATTATGATGTTGAACTTCTCCAAGAACAGCGCGGCTGCGTGGTTTCTTTGGTGGCTGCAGATGGTGAATGGAGAAAGGATTTTGTTTCTGGAAGAAAGGCCAAAGAAAGAGAGGAGAGAGAGCTCTAGGCGACCCCAAGGGGAAACTTATGTAAAAGTGGTTGAAACTCTTAGTTTTATAAGGTTAATGAGGCTGTTACAGATTGCCAATACATCCCAGTAATTAGGCATTTAATTCCCACGTTTTTTGTTGTTATTGGTCTTATAAAGAGCCATATTCAATTTCCACTTTTAATTCTTTGTCTATATCAGCATCCTTATTCAATTCTCCACTTTTAGCACCATTTTGCCTTATATGTCCTCAATTGAGCTCCAAAATACAATTAGCTGCACACTAACACAAAAGAGGGTAAATTGCAACTAGTTTAACTCAAAAATATCACAAAGGGGCTAGGAATGGATGGTATAAATCTATGAAATATATGAGTTATCAAAGAATCCTTTCATCCAATCCTCAAGTAGCAAATGAGCAAGGAAGAAGAAAAGATCCAAGGATTCAAGCTAAATCCATGGAGCATGTGAAGAGGATTGAAGAGCCTCACATGGGTGATAACATTGTGAAAACAAGGGTGAGCTTCAAGGGTATGAAAGCTCAATATTTTTTTTTTTTTTTATGAAAGTAGTCTTGGTTCACCATCCACTAGGCCTTGAATTTCATGGGTGTTTGATTTGTTTTGAGTTCATGCTTTACTTTAATTGTTAATATATGCATGTGTTGCTCAAATAATCTCTACATGGACAAAGTTTTTCCTTCACAAACAAGCTTATGATAATCTTCGAAGCGGCTAAATATCGGATGAGGCAACAATATTTTCTTTATTTATTTGTTTGCCCTTAAATTGACATTAATTAGTTTTAGTAGTGTTTTTTTGTCCCCATATTTTTTGTAGGCACTTCAAGTACAAACTTGGTACAATGAGGCCAACAAGAACAAGTCATTTAACCGCTTTGAATGTTGGAATGTTGTCAAAGGTTGCCCCAAATACAAAATTGTGCACTGTCATGAACAACTACTTTACATTCTACACCATAAGACCATAAAAAGTCTCGCTTGTTCAAGAAGGGAACCCACTTGAAGTGCCGGAATTGACCCATCAAACTTAAGCCTCAAGGTCATAAGGTTGCAAAGAAAAAAGACAGTTCTTCCAATAGTGACTATACAAAATATATGGAATAAATTAGCCGCCAATGTGCATTGAGTTTGAAGAAAGACATGGCTAGAATTGAGGCTAAAAATGCTAGATATGCGACTAAAGTTGCGGCTCATGAGAGAGAAAGAGGGATACTTAGGTAAGAAAGGGATATACTTAGGGAAAAAATGAGGGCGAAGAAACATAGTCAAATTATGTCCAAGTCTCTTGAAGGAATGTCTCTGCATTCAAAAAATTTTAGAGGTCAAAAAAAGTGGAAGTTATGCAAATGAGGGATGCAAGGGAAGAGGGACCAAGTGGAGATGACCCTAGCACCATAGATTGGTTAGGTGATTTATAGGGAATTTATAGTAAAATCAAATGTGCCCATAATATCCCATCCGCTTTGGGTTGTAATTTTGTATTTGTTCAATATGGAACATTATTTATATTAAGAGAATCGTTATATAAACTAAGAGTATCTTCATTCAAATTGAAATTGTTCATCACACCAAATAACATAAAAACAACACACCAAATAAAGTAAGGTCATTTCCTTCCACCACAAGCTTTTTTCAAGTGTCTTGAGCTTGTTTCATTCCATACAAGTGCTCAACTAAGTCACTTTGACGCGTTTTGTGAATGTATGAAGATTTCAATGAAGTATAGGTTTGAGTGTTCCTTTCATTGTTACGTCCATTTCGTTCCAATGGCTCATGGTGCACGGTGTCTTCGGTGGCGTCATGAGCCCAATAAACCCATTTTATGGAATTGTTCATCATATCTAGTTCAAATTCATCAACAACATTATAATCATATCATCTTCCACAATCATATTGTGGATTGATGCACGTCATCATGATGGATCGAAGTGTCTCTTTATCAATTAATCGTGTAGCCCCCCTAACAATTCACCAACAAGCTTGGAGGATCCAAAACAATGCTCCACATCCTTCTTATACCCATCTTGACATCTTGTGCAGTGTTTGTCCTTTCACTTTGTGAACGTGACATTATTTTGATAAATGATGTCCACATTGGGTAAAAGTCGTCTATTAGGTAGTACGTTCTCGAGTACATGGTTCAATTTATTGCATATGTGACTTAAGGAGATCTTCCTTGTAGCACATCATTGAATACTAGGGATTGGGTAAGCACATTGAGGTTATTTTAAGCTCCTAGAACACTGAAAAAAGCATGCCAAATTCATGTATCAAATGATGCAACCACCTCCAAAATGATTCTTTTGGTTCATTTTCTGTTTCCATAATTTCCTTGCCACGAACTTGGGTAGTTTTTTCACTGCCATTAAATACAGTCAATGCTTCAGTCATGCTAGAAAACCTCGCATCTTACTGTTTTTTAGAAGCCTTTGCAGGTCCATTGTCGTGGATCGCCAAAGGTACTCATTAGTGTAGATAGCTTCGATTGCAAAGA
The DNA here is from genome assembly GCF_042453785.1 of Malus domestica. NCBI lineage: Eukaryota > Viridiplantae > Streptophyta > Magnoliopsida > Rosales > Rosaceae > Malus > Malus domestica. Next base: position 20,251,836 of record NC_091663.1, read on the forward strand.
AAAACCTCATCAGGGACTTTAAAACAGTTGACTTCCCAATCCTCGCAATCTCATTCACTTGGTATGCAGATGCCCTATATGCAAGCGTTAGGTAGGTAGCAGTAATTTTTTGCTCATGAAAGAGACCTATACATTAAAAGCATTATTCTTTTGCACAGAGTATGAATCGTGGTTGCAAATAGCAATCATGATTTTGTTGAACAAATGTGGTTACATTATACAACGACGTCTAAATATGCACCAAGGTAGACACTATTTGGGACAAAGTAATTTTTCGAGAGATCATTACCTCGTTATTCCTTCCTTATATTGAGGTTCGGGGAACGACTGGGTCTAGAGATTACCACTACAACTTGCACGACTTGACGGGTATGTGTGGTTTTTTCTCTTCTTGCTTCATCATATCTCCTTCTATGTTTTTGGTCCTCTCATTTTTCCATTTCAAACAACTCATTTTCTCGTTCCTGGAGATCGAACAATCCATTCACTTGCTCTTCAATTTCTAACAAGCTTCTTGAAGAAAGCATTGTAAGAACTCAAGATTTATACACTATGAAGAAGGATTCTAAGATATTTTGAATTTGGTGTGTGATTCTAGGTTGGATGTAGGTTTATATGGAGAAGAAGAAAAAATAAAGGATAAAGTCATAGATAATGCCACGTGGCGTGATTGGTTGAACAGATAGTGACATGTGGTGCGATGAGATTGGTCAAAAATGTAATCGAAATCTATCCACAAAAATTGTAATTTTGTATAATGACATGTGGCGTAACGAGATTGGTTAAAAATCCTATCCGAAATCAAACATTAAATTATCTTCTTCTTTTTAAAAAAAAAAAAAAATTTATTACCAATTGCTTGGGCAATTCATTTACAAGGTGGAGATGTACTCGTGCAGTATTAAGTAATTGATTTTGCAAAAGAACGGAGAATTAGATGGAGATCTCAACCATAGAATACAAGCTGGATGGATGAAGTGGAAGAGTGCATCCGGCGTTTTGTGTGACCGCCGTATGCCACTGAAGCTCAAGGGAAAATTTTATAGGACGGCAATAAGGCCGGTGATGCTGTATGGCACAGAATGTTGGGCGTTGAAGCATCAACACGTACACAAAATGGGTGTAGCGGAGATGAGGATGCTTCGTTGGATGTGTGGGCACACAAGAAAGGATAAGATTAGGAATGAGGATATCCGGGGTAAAGTAGGAGTAGCCAAAATTGAAGGAAAGATGAGAGAAAATCGGTTACGGTGGTTTAGACATGTGCAAAGAAGGCCTACTGACGCTCCGATTAGAAGATACAACTATGGGACAGAGGTTCAGGGCCGAAGGGGTAGAGGAAGACCTAGGAAAACTTTGGAAGAGACTCTAAGAAAAGACTTAGAGTACTTGGATCTAACGGAGGACATGACACAGGACCGAGCACAATGGCGTTCAAAGATTCATATAGCCGATCCCACTCAGTGACTTGGATTTTCCAAGTCTCCAACCGAGAAGTTTTCCTCACTCGGGAAATTAAGGGTATTCTCACAAAACTTCAACATACAAGCTTCAACAAAAGAAAATTCAGAGAACTTAGCGAATAAGGCTTTGGTGTATTTAACACAATACGTTGAAATGAAGGAAAGCTATTTATTGATATCCCCGATAAGTCACAAATATGTACATATACATGAGTCAAAATAAACAAACAAGAGGGAGCCTTCACAAAGGTTGCTTAGGAGAAGTATCAACAGTCGGTAGAGCCCCAGAAAGAGCAGGCACTGGAGGGGGATCATTTGGAGCCTCAGTATTGGACAGAACCCTAGAAGGAGGAGGCAGCAGAGGTTGATCATTTGGAGCTTCATTACGCGGTACAGCCCCAGAAGACGAAGGCAATAAATGCCTTTGGAACAAACCCACAAATCTCTGATGATCAAGTAAAACCTGACCATCAGATTCCTTCATCTGGTCAAGCTTCCTCTTCATGTTTGTAGCATAGTCATGTGCGAGCCGGTGCAACTGTTTATTCTCATGCTTGAGCCTTCTAATCTCCTGTTTGAGACTCATCACTTCAGCCGCCAATGATTCAACTTGGCGGGTTCGAACAAATAGGCATTGGGCCATGTCAGACACAGAACCTGCACACTGAACACTGAGAGCCAGAGAATCCTTAACAACCAACTCATCAGACCGTTTGGAAAGTAGTCTGTTATCTTTGGGAGTGAGAAGGTTCCTGGCCACTACCGCAGCGGTCATATCATTCTTCATCACGGAATCCCCAACGGTAAGAGGACCAGTAGGGGAGACGAAGGATGGGCGCCATATGTTGTCTGGAGAAGGCGTGGCTACCTCTTCAACAAGGTTCAAGTCAAAACGACGGTCGGAGGGGCCAGACATTTTCAAAGGTGTTGAAGAGAGAAGAGGTCGGACAAATCAAGATCTTAGAAGTGCAAGAATGGAGCTTCTACTGGTGAAGATTCAAGTGTGCTTTGGAACTTAATGCCAGCCTCTAAAAAAATCTGCACTCGACGGAGCTTCAGAAATCGAAGAGGCGTTTGCTTTCTCAAAAGCTGGGCTGCTCAGAGACCACGAGACCTTTGGTTTCTCAAAAGTTGGGCTGCTCAAAGACCACGAAGACCGATCTCAGAAATCGAAGAGGTGCTTGCTTTCTCAAAAGCTGGGTTGCTCAGAGACCACGAGGGCCGATCTCAGAAATCGAAGAGGCACCTACTTTTCCAGCCTTGTCAGCACCTGTCAGCTTTGCGGAAATTATGGGCATTATGTCGAAGATTTCTGGTGAAGTAGAAAGCACATGAATCTTACTGTTCAATCACCCACTTCCCACACGCAACATTAGCTCATGGGTACCACAGATAACTTTGCCAAAGTTCTCTGACAAAGTTAAGACACGTGAAGCTTGCAGCTCCCACTACACCGCTCTGACCAAGAAGGGTAAAAGAATAGCAAAGAAACAGCACTAACAAAGTTTAGACACATAAATTTTGAAGGTCTAGCTACCATATTATTACCCACAAGGGTAAAGGAACAGTACTATTGCTGGATAATTGGAAAGTCCCTGTGTGTCAACCTCTGTGCTTCGTGGCAAGATAGACTAGTAAACATGCCCAACCTTTTCTCACATTCGAGAAAACACTCCCAACAAGATTGCTTGCTCCAAAATTGAAGAGGCACCGCCCTCCGAATCTCGAGAGCCAGACTCCCAACATGATTACTTTCTCAAAAATCGAAGAGACACCACTCTCCAAATCTCGACAGCCAGACCCCTAGCAGGATTGCTTTCTCAAAAATAGAAAAGGCATCGTTCTCCGAATCTCGAGAGCCAGATCTCCGACAGGATTGCTTGTTCGAAAACCGAAGAGGCACCACTTTCCCAACTTCAAGAGCCGGATCTCCTTGGATAAAGCTTATCTGTAATCTTTACACGCAACATCAGCTTTCCATATACCACAGACCACTTTTTCAAAGTGCTCTGACAGAGTTAAAACATGTGAAGCTAGCAGCTCCCACTACCGTGTTATGACCAAGCAGGGTAAAGGAATAGCATTACTACTTGTTGTTAGGGAGACTCCTATATATGTTGACCTCCATCCCCAACAGACAGGCAGACCTGCAAAAATGCTCAACCCTTCCTCATATCTGAGAGGGCACTCCCAAAGAAGCCTTTCGAAATATTCAGCTTTCTTTCCCCCCGATAATACCTCTGCAAACAAGCTATACTAGAGCAAGAATATCTCATATCATCAGGGTTAAAAGCAAGAGTATCCCATATCATGTTTTTTCCCTGTCTTTTCCTTTGGCCTTGTTCTTACCTGCAAGACAAGGAGAAAGAGAGCAATCAGTCAGCACTTGGAATCAAGCTTCTAGTCAGGAACTGACTGCTTGGAACCCCTTACTTGATTACTTACCTGGCATTGCTCTCGAGTACTCATCTTCAACATCTTATGCTTCCAGGGAAGATACCGCATCTGCCTGATGAACAGATAGGGCAAGTGAGAAGGATACAAGGAAGCATGTGGAGACAAGCGTAACAGCACACGTGTCGATACATCCACTACTCTGTCAAAAGCAAAAGTATCCTATATCAGCAGGGTCGAACGTACTATAGATTTGATGGACTTGTTTTGACCCTCAAATTCTTCAGTCGGCCTTATACTCTGGAGGAAACCAGAAAACCCTCCAGCCCAGTTCAAGAATAAGCATGTGGAAAGTTACTTCTTCAAAAGCAAAAGTATCCCATATCATCTCTTCTCATTTTTCTTCTCTTTATCCTTCATGCTGCCTGCAAGATAGGGAGAATGTGAACAATCAGCCGGAACTCGAAATCAAAGTTCTGATCTGGGACTGATTGCTTGGAGCTCTGATTGCTTACCTTGTCTGTCACCTCTTTCAGCAGATCCCCTAGCTCGGCGACTTGGAGGACTCCTACTACATGGTTTGTATCGCGCTTGACCAAGCCTGAAACTACAAGTAAGCTTCAAGTGAAATTGATACATTACCTTGTGCATCTCCACCAGTTAAAGATACCACCCCTGGATGGAGGAAGAGTACTTCCAGAGAAGATGCCACATCTACCTACGAGACAGATAAGGCAAGTCAAGACGATACCACACTCCGGTACTTAGAAGTTTCGTGATTACGAGATCATTCTCCCACGAAATTTCCTAATGTCATTTGTACTAAATCATTCACTTGTACTCACTAAAAGAGAGCTTGAACCTATGTACTTGTGTAAACCCTTCACAATTAATGAGAACTCCTCTATTTCGTGGACGTAGCCAATATGGGTGAACCACGTACATCTGGTGTTTGCTTTCCTATCTCTATCCATTTATATACTTATCCACACTAATAACCGGAGCAATCTAGCGAAGATCACAAAAAGCGACCGTTTTCGCTACCTAGGATCTATCTTGCAAGAGAACGGAGAATTAGATGGAGATCTCAACCATAGAATACAAGCTGGATAGATGAAGTGTAAGAGTGCATCCGGCGTGTTGTGTGACCGTCATAGGTCACTGAAGCTCAAGGGAAAATTTTATAAGCTCAAGGGAAAATTTTATAGGACGGCAATAAGGCCAGCGATGTTGTATGGCACAGAATGTTGGGCGGTGAAGCATCAACACGTACACAAAATGGGTGTAGCGGAGATAAGGATGCTTCGTGAGATGTGTGGGCACACGAGAAAGGATAAGATTGTGAATGAGGATATCTGAGGTAAAGTAGGAGTAGCCGAAGTTGAAGGAAAGATGAGAGAAAATCGGTAACAGTGGTTTGGACATGTGCAAAGAAGGCCTACTGACGCTCCGGTTCGAAGATGTGACTACGGAACAGAGGTTCGGGGCCGAAGGGGTAGAGGAAGACCTAGGAAAACTTTGGAAGAGACCCTAAGAAAAGACTTAGAGTACTTGGATCTAACGGAGGACATGACACAAAACCGAGCGCAATGGCGTTCTAGGATTCATATAGCCGACCCCACTTAGTGGGAAAAGGCTTTGTTGTTGTTGTTGTTGTTGTCTATGCAGTAATTGCCTTAGTGATGTGGACTTGCTTTAAGGATTTATCAATAGGAATTTTTATTTTTTTTTTATTTATTTATTTTTTTTTACATAAGAGGTATCCAACTACACATTTATAGCAAATTAACCCCCTCTCAATGTAGCTCCGATACCAAATGAGGTGGTAGCATACTTTTAACTAGGGATGGGCATAAAAACTGTGGAACTGCGAAACCGAATCTAACCGCAACAAAATAAACCTTTAAAAACCATGTTGACAAAAAAAGTCAATGTAGGTTCAAGAACCAAAACGAACCATTCATACCAGTTCCGATTCTCATGTTGGTAGAACCGCTTAAAACCGAACCGAATCGTGAATATAAATAATTAACTAAATCTAACAGTTGTATACAGGTGTCGCTAAATGAGTAGTGAAAATCAAATTGGTTTCGCCTAGTGCAATTGCATAGGAGCATTTCTCAATTAGGTCTTTCACTTGCACGGTTCACCTATTGAGATAAGGCACATATTTAAAAAAAGGAGGTCATTTTCTCTCCTGAATCTCCGTATTTGACATTCAGGTTTTAATATATTTTTCTTGGACAGAATGATCTTAATGTGTTAAGTTACATCCAACTTTTTTCTTTTCCTTTTTCCTGGGCCTTTTTTTAATCTCTTGATAAGTCCCCTTTGGACTCAAATTATTGTATTCATACTAACGTTATTACTACATAGTGGATATATTTGTATTTGTGGATGTATATTCGTATTATGAATGTACATGTACATTTGAATTGTGTTTTTGTTTTTGTTTGCTTGGTGTGAAGGATGTTTACATTTTAGAAGTCGTATTTGAATACAAGCATGCAAAAAATAAGAAAAAGAAAACAAGTAAACTTTAAATACCATTTTGATTTGGTATTCAAATGATTTAGTATTCAGAACCATAAACTGGCATGAACCAAACTAGAACATGCATGAACCGAACTAAACGATTTTAGTAATAAACTTAAGCAGAACTGCACCAAACCGAACTATTGGTATTTCCTTGTTCCGATTATGGTTTGAGAATGAAACAGCACAGTGCCCACCCCTACTTTTTAACTCCTGAATCGAACAGGATACAAAGCAGAATCAGGCCTGAGGGAAGTGTTTAATTAGGAATACGTCCAAAGTTGATTTTGGTTTTTGGCCGAGTTATTATGCTTGATTTGTTAAATTACATCTAGGTTCAAAAAGGAAGGCCACATAGTTTTCTGTTTTTTTCTTTTTTTTTTCTTTTTTTTTTTGGAAACAAGGCCACATAGTTTTCAGGCCTTGATAAAAGGTGGCAAAATGATGCTTTTCTTATGCCACTTTTTGCTATGGTTTCAATCGTTGTTGTTAGTAGCTTCATGCAAACTGAGAATCATCTAATGTTTATGGGTCACTGTCGTGTTTGAAGGTTGATCACATTTTGTATTTTTTTTTTGGGGGGGGTTGATGTATGGTTTTTGTTATCCGAAGCACGTTTAAATTTTATGAGTTGTGTTTTCACTGTTTTTAGGGTAATTCTCAATTTACTACCATGAGGTATCAAATTCTCAATTTACCAAATTTTTTTCATCTCAGTCTCATACCTAAAGTGAGGAATGTGAGACTTCATGCTTATGTAGGCCTTCTGTCAAAAGATCCGTTAACGGATGATGCATAGCCACGTGTCACAGACCCCATAAAAAATTAAAAATTGTAACATTGCTTTTTAGTGATGAAATAAGTGTGAATGTCTTATTTTCTTAGGAAAAGGAAAAATAATACATACGTAAACCAAACATTTACACAGTTTTCTCTACTAACAAAATTTCTAAGCTGTGAAAGATAGGCGGGCGGAGGAAAATGACGGGAAAGAATGGGGAAAGAGATTAGGAGAGAAGAGAATACTCCTCCGAGGTCAATACGAGGGAAGGGAGGGGAAGAAAAGAGTCCTATTGGCGTTTCAACGAAGGAAGCAGACAGTCGTACACTCGTACCATGCGTGAGGTCAATATGAGTTTATCTCCAATTTGGAGGCTGGGCTTCCCCAAATCAACAATATCCTCACTCAACCTGTTCATCATATAACAACTCATAAATTATTTACTCCAACACAATACCCCTCTTTCTTTCTTTCTCTCTGTTTTTTTTTTTTTTTTTTTTTTTTTTTTTTTTAAATGTGAACAAAGTTTACATTGTAAAGAAACTAACCATTTCCATTCACCGGTTGCTTTTGCGTGCCTCTTGACAGCACGGTATAGTCGATCCAGACTATACAACAACAATCCATACACGCACTGCGCTTCTTTCTCCTGTAAATTACAGATAAAGTATCAAGACCAACTTCTTTGCTTAAGTTTGTGAATGTGCCTCTTCCGGAAACCAAACAAAAGCACACAATAATATAATGTGGAGGACAATTACGAAACAAGAATGACTACTACAACCCCAACAATATGCATTAGAAACAACACATTCACAAATTTTATTATTGTGAATGTGTTGTTTCTAATGCATACATAATCATCCAAAGTATTCACAAAGAAAAACAAAGAGTGATTACAAAAGAAAATTAGAGGAAAACAAAAAAGACCATGATTTAGAAACAACACACAGATAAAGTTAAAAATCAGAATCAGATCTCATCACATAACAAAATCAATGAGAGGTTGCAACTATTAGCACTTTCTTATCAAAATTTTACAGATTCAAATCCTTGTTTTCATTGCAGTTTTTCATTACAAATCATCAAATAGATCATTACCCAACTCTAACAGAACAAAGCACCGAAGATTTTTCTATATATTTTTCAGTGTTTTAAAAAAGGGGCCTTGAGGCGTGCCTAGACAACCTTCGAGCGGGGCGGCGAGGAAAACACCTTGCCCAGCGGGAGTAGGCTTAAACTCATCTAGGCGTGGTCGAGTCGCGCCTCGGCACCTGAGGCGTCAGCTGGGGCCTTTTTTTATTTTTATTTTTTAAGGTAAGGGTTAACCTATACTGAATAACTTTTTGAATTGATTGTTGATTATTCTTCTATAATGTTTGATTTCGACTATATATGTTTAACTTCGGCTCTATATGTTTGATTTCAACTCTATTGTTGATTATAATTATATATAATTATAATATAATATATATTAATAATCAAATGCCTTGGCTTTGCCTTTTAAAACATTGATTTTTTTTTCCAGATGGAAAAACAAAAAGACAAATAGAATAATCAAAGAGCATATAAATGCTGATAAAGTACAGACATCAGCTCTCGAAGTAAAATAAGGACGGTAAAGTCACAGCCGCTTTCTTCTTTTAAGCAAAAATATTTTGCCAAGTGGCCTTGATTGTTGAAACAAAAAGATAACTCAATGTGCCTACATGTTTTATATTTATGTGGAGTTAAAAAACTGAAACTTAAAAGGAATATAGAAGCAGTGGTTGCTAACTTCTATAGTTGTTATCCTAAGTTTAGCTATATTTTATTGGAATTTGTTATTACCTTATTCGATTTGCTAAAAGTTTATTGCTCTATGAGTTAATGAATTGCTTCTCCTGTGCAATCTTTGCAAGCAATATACTTATCACATCTAATTATTTGTAATCTAATCTAAGGGCTCTAAGAGGTCGCACTTGGTGTGATGGCAAGTGCCTTCGCCCATGAGCGGTAGGTCTCGGGTTCGAGACTTGGGAGCAGCCTCTCCATAAATGGGGGTAAGGCTAGCCGACATTCACCTCTCCCAGACCCTGCGTAAAGCGGGAGCCTTGTGCACTGGGTACGACCTTTTTTTTAATCTAAGGGCTCTAATTTACTTATCACATCTAATTATTTATATTCTTCAGAATGCAATATTATGCATAAGTGCACATAAAAGAATTAAAGAGAGCAAATAGTGTACCCTCCCAATCCTTCTCAATGCATATAATCCTGAATTAAATGAGTGAGATAACAGTTCTAAAACACTTTTCTTGCAGATGAATACCATTTGAGACCTGTATGCTATGAAATAATTGCCCAATACTAATATTTGTATAGTTCTATATTTGAAGCTCTTCTAAATAAATTCTCTCTATTGACAATCAATACAATAGACAGTTTTAGAACTGCATTCTTACCATCCCTTGACCGTAAAAAGTACGATACTGCATAATCTGTTTCTCAACCTCCACAACCAGTAACCTCCGCTGGATCCGAGCAATTCTTCCCCTTCCTTCTGCTCTAGTATCCTGATTTGCATAAGTAGAAATGAGATTGAGCAACTAATACAAACAGGAAGAGAAGAACAAATTTGCACAAATGGTAACATTAAAACATTACGGAGCTTTACAGAATTATAATATTTTCAGATGACTTTAGCTTTGATGTCTTTCCATAAGTCCATCTGGCATACATTATGAAGAATGTACCAAAAACTTTTTGTAGCCCACAAAATAAATAAATAGTTAAATATTTCTCAATTACAATTTTTTTTTTTTTTTTTTTTTTTTTTTTTTTTTTTTTTTGAGAAGAAACAATTTTATTAAAAGAATAAAGAACAGCACAGAAGTGGATAAGAGTCCACTAACTGACAACAAGGAAAAAACCATTAGGATTTGGCTACAGCAGCCATTTCTAGACCTCGTTCACTTAACTGCAGCTAACACATCCCATAGTATTTGAGATAGAGAAACATTCTTAAACTCTTTAGTTACCGAAGCCCAAAAAGCTGCCCAATATTTTACTCTCCCCCAAAGTTCTTCTGCCCCCACTCCAGTATAGTCTTCAAAAATCCTCTTGTTACGTTCCAGCCATATATTCCAGAAAATTGCCGATACCAAGCAACCCCACAAAACTTTGGATTTTTTCCTTTTTCCAAGTGCCTTAAAATTTGTGCTTAGTAGCTCGAAACACCCTTTAGGAATGACCCAACTTGCTTTAACCTCCTGAAACAATTTCCACCACAGTTGGATCGAGTAGGAGCAATGAAGAAATATGTGATTTACACTCTCCTCCTTGGCTTTGCACAGGCTACACCAATGTGGTGATAAGCACATAAGAGGGTTTCTCCTTTGAATTCTGTCACATGTGTTTAGATTCCCATTGGCCACAAGCCATACAAGTATTTTAACCTTCGGAGGAACCTTTGATTTCCAAATCTGTGGGTAGGGTGGAAAATAGTGCACAATTTGACATACGAATTTTGGATGTCAAAGAGAGGAAAAAGAGGTTTATGGAGAAAACTGAATTCTACGTGTTTTAGAAAGTTTTGCAGTAGGCTAGTAATGCTGTTGTCTTTAACTGTGAACAATTGTTTTGAACTCTGCGCAATAAGTTGGAGTTGATGATGTAATCCATTACACATGGGATATGCATAGAAATGAAACTACATCTTCATGTGAGAATACTCACATGCAGGCACTAACATCCTTAGGATAATTTAACTTGAGAATATTTAGAAGAAAAAAAAAATGCTTAAGAAACCTCTCCTACCTGCTTGAACCATGCACGCACTACCATTAGCAGAATGAGGGAGAGGAAGAATGCCGGTAAAGCCGCCAGAATAGCAAAATTGATCTCATTTGCCCTCAGAATTTGGTTGAGTTCAAGCATCGCCCTGTTCATAATAAGATCATCTTTAGGAACTGAAACATGAAATAAGATGGTGCATCTGAAAAACTTGCGTATTAACCAAGACACCAGGATCAGAAACGCACGTTTCAATATCCAGCTTTAGCTTCTGAACCTGTGTGGCACCAGGCATTATAACATGAGAAATAATATAAACAGTGGTAACAGTACTGATAATAGGTAATGGATACTACCTGGATCAGCATAGCACGAGCCAGCTCTCCATTAAGAAGGTTCTGAATAGGATGAGTAAGTTCCTCTTCGTACCTGTATATTCATAAGATTAAAAAAAAAAATCTATTTTCAAGTAGACATGGGATTTTTTTTTTATGAAACGTACACATACGATTTCAGAACTATACACTAAACAACCAGTGAACCATATGCATCTTAACAAAACCATGAACAAGTTTCTAATCTACTGTTTTACATACCGGCAGAGTACTTGTTTAGGCTTATCTGGAATTTCAAGAAGATCGAAATAAAACAACCAAATCATAAATTAGATTACAACGTATATTAAAAATAGGATTTTTTTTTATTGAAATACAACATCCATTCCATTCATATGAACTTCAACAACAACAAAAAAAGGGTAAATTAGCATCCATCATTTCAATCATAAGAAATCAAAGAGGGAAACAAAATGAGAGGTTCAGAGGATAGGACCAAGCTCCAAATATGTACACTAAATGAGAAACTCAAATCTGAATAAATTCGTTGATTTAGTAGACTCAAGGATATAGGTCACATTCAAGAATTTAATAACAGACATGACAATTTTATTACACAATTCCATAGATCATGTTTTACTGCATTCACAAGTCTCAAAGTTGTTTCAATAAAAACTTCTCATGTCAAGACTCTGGACAAGAGTTAAGCAAAGCTACATATTTATACAAGCACATTTTAAGTTTTATAAAAAGAGGCTAGCACCAAGACACAACAGAAGCAAGCATACTATAAATACCAACCTGGCCATGACTATTTCAAGCATTTCCTGATCTGATGCATTCTCTGGGAACTTTTGGCCTTTTGTCTGCTCAATGAAAGCCAGTAACATTCTACAAACGAGCAGATACAAATGTTAGGTTAAAATAAAAGGCATCAACCACAACAACAACAACAACAAAGCCTTTTCCCACTAAGTGGGGTCGGCTATATGAATCCTAGAACGCCATTGCGCTCGGTTTTGTGTCATGTCCTCCGTTAGATCCAAGTACTCTAAGTCTTTTCTTAGAGTCTCTTCCAAAGTTGTCCTAGGTCTTCCTCTACCCCTTCGGCCCTGAACCTCTGTCCCGTAGTCACATCTTCTAACCGGAGCGTCAGTCGGCCTTCTTTGCACATGTTCAAAATCACCGGAGCCGATTTTCTCTCATCTTTCCTACAATTTCGGCTACTCCTACTTTACCTCGGATATCCTCATTCCCAATCTTATCCTTTCTCGTGTGCCCACACATCCCACGAAGCATCCTCATCTCCGCTACACCCATTTTGTGTACGTGTTGATGCTTCACCACCCAACATTCTGTGCCATACAACATCGCTAGCCTTATTGCCGTCCTATAAAATTTTCCCTTGAGCTTCAGTGGCCTACGACGGTCACACAACACGCCGGATGCACTCTTTCCATCCAGCTCGTATTCTATGGTTGAGATCTCCATCTAATTCTCCGTTCTCTTGCAAGATAGATCCTAGGTAGCGAAAACGATCGCTTTTTGTGATCTTCGCTAGATTGCTCCAGTCATTAGTGTGGATAAGTATATAAATGGATAGAGATAGGAAAGCAAACACAAGATGTACGTGGTTCACCCAGATTGGCTACGTCCACGGAATAGAAGAGTTCTCATTAATTGTGAAGGGTTTACACAAGTACATAGGTTCAAGCTCTCATTTAGTGAGTACAAGTGAATGATTTAGTACAAATGACATTAGGAAATATTGTGGGAGAATGATCTCGTAATCACGAAACTTCTAAGTATCGGAGTGTGGTGTCGTCTTGACTTGCCTTATCTGTCTCATAGGTAGATGTGGCATCTTCTCTGGAAGTACTCTTCCTCCATCCAGGGGTGGTATCTTTAACTGGTGGAGATGCACAAGGTAATGTATCAATTTCACTTGAAGCTTACTTGTAGTTTCAGGCTTGGTCAAGCGCGATACAAACCATGTAGTAGGAGTCCCCCAAGTCGCCGAGCTAGGGGGTCTGCTGAAAGAGGTGACAGACAAGGTAAGCAATCAGAGCTCCGACTGATTGTTCACCTTCTCCCCATCTTGCAGCAGCATGAAGGATAAAGAGAAGAAAAATGAGAAGAGATGATATGAGATACTTTTGCTTTTGAAGAAGTAACTTTCCACAGGCTTATTCTTGAACTGAGCTGGAGGGTTTTCTGGTTTCCTCCAGAGTATAAGGCCGACTGAAGAATTTGAGGGTCAAAACAAGTCCATCAAATCTAGAGTACGTTCCACCCTGCTGATATGGGATACTTTTGCTTTTGACAGAGTAATGAATGTATCGGCACGTGTGCTGTTACGCTTGTCTCCACATGCTTCCTTGTATCCTTCGCACTTGCCCTATCTGTTCCTCAAGCAGATGCGGAATCTTCCCTGGAAACATAAGATGTTGAAGATGAGTACTCGAGAGCAATGCCAGGTAAGTAATCAGGTAAGGGGTTCCAGGCAGTCAGTTCCTGGCTGGAAGCTTGATTCCAAGTGCTGACTAATTGCTCTCTTTCTCCTTGTCTTGCAGGTAAAAACAAGGCCAAAAGAAAAGACAGGGAAAAAGCATGATATGGGATACTCTTGCTTTTAACCCTGATGATATGAGATATTCTTGCTCTAGTATAGCTTGTTTGCAGAGGTATTATCGGGGGGAAAGAAAGCTGAATATTTCGAAAGGCTTCGTTGGGAGTGCCCTCTCAGATATGATGAAGGGTTGAGCATTTTTGCAGGTCTGCCTGTCCGTTGGGGATGGAGGTCGACATATATAGGAGTCTCCCTAACAACAAGTAGTAATGCTATTCCTTTACCCTGCTTGGTCATAGCACGGTAGTGGGAGCTGCCAGTTTCACATGTTTTAACTCTGTCAGAGCACTTTGAAAAAGTGGTCTGTGGTATCTGGCTCTCGAGATTCGGAGAACGATGCCTCTTCGATTTTTGAGAAAGCAATCATGCTGGGGGTATGACTCTCGAGATTCGGAGAGCAGTGTCTCTTCGATTTTTGAGGAAGTAATCATGTTGGGAGTCTGGCTCTCGAGATTCGGAGGGTGGTGCCTCTTCGATTTTGGAGCAAGCAATCTTGTTGGGAGTGTTGTCTCGAATGTGAGTAAAGGTTGGGCATGTTTGCTAGTCTACCTTGCCACGAAGCACAAAGGTTGACACACAGGGACTTTCCAATTATCCAGCAATGGTACTGTTCCTTTACCCTCTCTTCGATTTTGAGAAAGTAGTCATGTTGGGAGTCTGGCTCTCGAGATTCGGAGGACGGTGCCTCTTCGATTTTGGAGCAAGCAATCTTATTGGGAGTGTTTTCTCGAATGTGAGTAAAGGTTGGGCATGTTTGCTAGTCTACCTTGCCACGAAGCACAGAGGTTGACACACCGGGACTTTCCAATTATCCAGCAGTGGTACTGTTCCTTTACAGTTGTGGGTAATAATATGGTAGCTAGACCTTCAAAATTTATGTGTCTAAACTTTTGTTAGTGCTGTTTCTTTGCTATTCTTTTACCTTTCTTGGTCAGAGCGATGTAGTGGGAGCTGCAAGCTTCACGTGCTCAACTTTGGCAGAGAACTTTGGCAAAGTTATTTGTGGTACCCATGAGCTATTGTTGCGTGTGGGAAGTGGGTGATTGAACAGTAAGATTCATGTGCTTTCTACTTCAACAGAAGTCTTCGACAGAATGCCCATAATTTCTGCAAAGCTGAGTGTGCGTGTGACAGGTGTTGACAAGGCTAGAAAAGTAGGTGCCTCTTCGATTTCTGAGATCGGCCCTCGTGGTCTCTGAGCAGCCCAGCTTTTGAGAAAGCGAGCGCCTCTTCGATTGATTCGGAGAACGATGCCTCATCGATTTTTGAGAAAGCAATCATGCTGGGGGTCTGGCTCTCGAGATTCGGGGAGCAGTGTCTCTTCGATTTTTGAGAAAGTAATCATGTTGGGAGTCTGGCTCTCGAGATTCGGAGGGCGGTGCCTCTTCGATTTTGGAGCAAGCAATCTTGTTGGGAGTGTTTTCTCGAATGTGAGTAAAGGTTGGGCATGTTTGCTAGTCTACCTTGCCACGAAGCACAGAGGTTGACACACAGGGACTTTCCAATTATCCAGCAATGGTACTGTTCCTTTACCCTCTCTTCGATTTTTAAGAAAGTAGTCATGTTGGGAGTCTGGCTCTCGAGATTCGGAGGACGGTGCCTCTTCGATTTTGGAGCAAGCAATCTTATTGGGAGTGTTTTCTCGAATGTGAGTAAAGGTTGGGCATGTTTGCTAGTCTACCTTGCCACGAAGCACAGAGGTTGACACACAGGGACTTTCCAATTATCCAGCAGTGGTACTGTTCCTTTACCCTTGTGGGTAATAATATGGTAGCTAGACCTTCAAAATTTATGGGTCTAAACTTTGTTAGTGCTGTTTCTTTGCTATTCTTTTACCCTTCTTGGTCAGAGCGATGTAGTGGGAGCTGCAAGCTTCACGTGCTCAACTTTGGCAGAGAACTTTGGCAAAGTTATCTGTGGTACCCATGAGCTATTGTTGCGTGTAGGAAGTGGGTGATTGAACAGTAAGATTCATGTGTTTTCTACTTCCCCAGAAGTCTTTGACAGAATGCCCATAATTTCCGCAAAACTGAGTGTGCGTGTGACAGGTGCTGACAAGGCTGGAAAAGGTTGGAAAAGTAGGTGCCTCTTCGATTTCTGATATCGGCCCTCGTGGTCTCTAGGGAGCCCAGCTTTTGAGAAAGCGAGCGCCTCTTCGATTTTTGAGATTGGCCTTCGTGGTCTTTGAGCAGCCCAACTTTTGAGAAAGCAAACGCCTCTTCGATTTCTGAGATCAACCCTCGTGATCTCTAAGCAGCCCAGCTTTTGAGAAAGCAAACGCCTCTTCGATTTCTGAGCAGGCGCCTCTTCGATTTCTGAAGCTTCGTCGAGTGCAGATTTTTATAGGGGCTGGCATTAAGTTCCAAAGCACACTTAAATCTCCACCAGTAGAAGCTTCATTCTTGCACTTCTAAGATCTTGATTTGTCCGACCTCTTCTCTCTTCAACACCTTTGAAAATGTCTGGCCCCTCCGACCGTCATTTTGACTTGAACCTTGTTGAAGAGGCAGCCCCGCCTTCTCCAGACAACATATGGCGCCCATCCTTCGTCTCCCCTACTGGTCCTCTTACCGTTGGGGATTCCGTGATGAAGAATGATATGACCGCTGCGGTGGTGGCCAGGAACCTTCTCACTCCCAAAGATAACAGACTACTTTCCAAACGGTCTGATGAGTTAGCTGTTAAGGATTCGCTGGCTCTCAGTGTTCAGTGTGCAGGTTCTGTGTCTAATATGGCCCAACGCCTATTTGCTCGAACCCGCCAAGTTGAATCATTGGCGGCTGAAGTGATGAGTCTCAAACAGGAGATTAGAGGGCTCAAGCATGAGAATAAACAGTTGCACCGGCTCGCACATGACTATGCTACAAACATGAAGAGGAAGCTTGACCAGATGAAGGAAACTGATGGTCAGGTTTTACTTGATCATCAGAGATTTGTGGGTTTGTTCCAAAGGCATTTATTGCCTTCGTCTTCTGGGGCTGTACCGCGTAATGAAGCTCCAAATGATCAACCTCTGATGCCTCCTCCTTCTAGGGTTCTGTCCAGTACTGAGGCTCCAAATGATACCCCTCCGGTGCCTTCTCTTTCTGGGGCTCTACCGACTGCTGAGACTTCTCCTAAGCAACCTTTGTGAAGGCTCCCTCTTGTGTGCTTATTTTGACTCATGTATATGTACATATTTGTAGCTTATCGGGGATATCAATAAATAAGCTTTCCTTCATTTCAACGTATTGTGTTAAATACACCAAAGCCTTCTTCGCTAAGTTCTTTGAATTTTCTTTTGTTAAAGCTTGTATGTTGAAGCTTTCTGAGTGGAGCATGTAGGTTGGGGTAGTGTTCTCTTAATTTCCCGAATGAGGAAAACTTCTCGGTTGGAGACTTGGAAAATCCAAGTCACTGAGTGGGATCGGCTATATGAATCTTAGAACGCCATTGTGCTCGATCCTGTGTCATGTCCTTCGTTAGATCCAAGTACTCTAAGTCTTTTCTTAGAGTCTCTTCCAAAGTTTTCCTAGGTCTTCCTCTACCCCTTCGGCCCTGAACCTCTGTCCCATAGTCGCATCTTCTAATCGGAACGTCAGTAGGCCTTCTTTGCACATGTCCAAACCACCGTAACCGATTTTCTCTCATCTTTCCTTCAATTTCGGCTACTCCTACTTTACCCCGGATATCCTCATTCCTAATCTTATCCTTTCTCGTGTGCCCACACATCCAACGAAGCATCCTCATCTCCGCTACACCCATTTTGTGTACGTGTTGATGTTTCACCGCCCAACATTCTGTGCCATACAGCATCGCCGGCCTTATTGCCGTCCTATAAAATTTTCCCTTGAGCTTCAGTGGCATACGGCGGTCACACAACACGCCGGATGCACTCTTCCACTTCATCCATCCAGCTTGTATTCTATGGTTGAGATCTCCATCTAATTCTCCGTTCTTTTGCAAGATAGATCCTAGGTAACGAAAACGGTCGCTCTTTGGTATTTCTTGATCTCCGATCCTCACCCCTAACTCGTTTTGGCCTCCATTTGCACTGAACTTGCACTCCATATATTCTGTCTTTGATCGGCTTAGGCGAAGACCTTTAGATTCCAACACTTCTCTCCAAAGGTTAAGCTTTGCATTTACCCCTTCCTGAGTTTCATCTATCAACACTATATCGTCTGCGAAAAGCATACACCAAGGAATATCATCTTGAATATGTCGTGTTAACTCATCCATTACCAACGCAAAAAGGTAAGGACTTAAGGATGAGCCTTGATGTAATCCTACAGTTATGGGAAAGCTTTCGGTTTGTCCTTCATGAGTTCTTACGGCAGTCTTTGCTCCTTCATACATATCCTTTATAGCTTGGATATATGCTACTCGTACTCCTTTCTTCTCTAAAATCCTCCAAAGAATGTCTCTTGGGACCCTATCATACGCTTTTTCCAAATCTATAAAGACCATGTGTAAATCCTTTTTCCCATCTCTATATCTTTCCATCAATCTTCGTAAGAGATAGATTGCCTCCATGGTTGAGCGCCCTGGCATGAACCCGAATTGGTTGTCCGAAACCCGTGTCTCTTGCCTCAATCTATGCTCAATGACTCTCTCCCAGAGCTTCATTGTATGACTCATTAGCTTAATACCCCTATAGTTCATGCAATTTTGTACGTCGCCCTTATTCTTGTAGATAGGCACCAAAGTGCTCATTCGCCACTCATTTGGCATCTTCTTCGTTTTCAAAATCCTATTGAAAAGGTCAGTGAGCCATGTTATACCTGTCTCTCCCAAAAGTTTCCACACTTCGATTGGTATATCGTCTGGGCCTATTGCTTTTTTATGCTTCATCTTCTTCAAAGCTACAACCACTTCTTCCTTCCGGATTCGACGATAAAAGGAGTAGTTTCTACACTCTTCTGAGTTACTCAACTCCCCTAAAGAAGCACTCATTTCATGTCCTTCATTGAAAAGATTATGAAAATAACCTCTCCATCTGTCTTTAACCGCGTTCTCTGTAGCAAGAACCTTTCCATCCTCATCCTTGATGCACCTCACTTGGTTTAGGTCCCTTGTCTTCTTTTCCCTTGCTCTAGATAGTTTATAGATATCCAACTCTCCTTCTTTGGTATCTAGTCGTTTATACATATCGTCGTAAGCCGCTAACTTAGCTTCTCTGACAGCTTTCTTCGCCTCTTGCTTCGCTTTTCTATACCTTTCACCCTTTTCATCAGTCCTCTCCTTGTATAAGGCTTTACAACATTCCTTCTTAGCCTTCACCTTTGTTTGTACCTCCTCATTCCACCACCAAGATTCCTTTTGGTGTGGGGCAAAGCCCTTGGACTCTCCTAATACCTCTTTTGCTACTTTTCGGATACAACTAGCCATGGAATCCCACATTTGGCTAGCTTCCCCCTCTCTATCCCACACACATTGGGTGATTACCTTCTCTTTGAAAATTGCTTGTTTTTCTTCTTTTAGATTCCACCATCTAGTCCTTGGGCACTTCCAAGTCTTGTTCTTTTGTCTTACTCTTTTGATATGTACATCCATCACCAACAAGCGATGTTGATTAGCCACGCTCTCTCCTGGTATAACTTTGCAATCCTTACAAGTTATACGATCCCCTTTCCTCATTAGAAGAAAATCTATTTGTGTTTTTGACGACCCACTCTTGTAGGTGATCACATGTTCTTCTCTCTTCTTAAAGAAGGTGTTGGCTAAGAAGAGATCATATGCCATTGCAAAATCCAAGATAGCTTCCCCATCCTCATTTCTCTCCCCAAAACCATGGCCACCATGAAAACCTCCATAGTTGCCTGTCTCCCTGCCCACGTGTCCATTTAAATCTCCTCCTATAAATAACTTCTCCGTCTGAGCAATTCCTTGCACCAAGTCTCCAAGATCTTCCCAAAATTTCTCCTTCGAACTCGTATCCAACCCTACTTGAGGTGCGTACGCACTAATCACATTGATAAGTTCTTGTCCTATTACAATCTTGATTGCCATGATTCTATCTCCTACCCTCTTGACATCTACAACATCTTGTACCAAGGTCTTGTCCACGATGATGCCAACACCGTTTCTCGTTCTATTTGTGCCCGAATACCAAAGTTTAAACCCTGAGTTTTCTAGATCCTTTGCCTTACTACCAACCCACTTAGTTTCTTGTAGGCACATAATATTTATCCTTCTCCTCACCATAACTTCCACTACTTCCATAGATTTTCCCGTTAAGGTTCCTATATTCCACGTTCCTAAACGCATTTTGCTCTCTTGAACTCTACCCTTCTGTCCTAGCTTCTTCACCCTCCCCCGTCTAATAGGATCAAAGTACTTCTTTTGTGTGTCCCGGGTAAAGTTGATAGGAGCATATGCTCCCAAACAACTTTGAGTGGAGTCGTTCGAAAAGAAGTTTCTATGGCCCCCTTGCTCATTTAACACTGCATCCGGGTGCCGATGGAGATACAGCGACCCTTGCTCACTTATCACTGTGCTCAGGCCACACAGCGCGCCACTTACGGGTGACGCCCTAGCTTTAGCGCGAACCAGTTTAGCAAAATAAACTAACGCTGGATGTGCTATGTGAATGTGATAAAAGGATAAATAAATAGAACACAAACCCAGTGATCTGCAAAGAATAAGTTTCGTTAGTATAATCAAAGGATATAGTAATATTCCCTTCTGCCTCTTAAAAACACTTTTTTTTGATAAATTTGAGAAACACTCTATAAAACAAAAAGGGAAAATTGTAGCAATACACCCAAACTAAAAGGGTAAAATCTTTATTAACTACACCTATTAATGTAAGTCACAGGTAGCACAAGTGATCCAAAGCCCGCGGAATAAAATATGAAATGTAGAAGGATTTAACAGTTAGAAAGAATAGTTTTCTAAACCACTGCATTAATTGTGAATTGAACATCCCCTCCTTCCACTAAAAAAAAGGGCAACTGCCCACCACTGACGTAAGACTTGATAAGTCACAATCTGCATGTTGATCACTTTTATGACTTGAGAAATGTGAATGGCATGATCAGCATTTTACTACCCACAGTTTAAGCAAGCAAGGGGGAGATAAAAACATTAACCTGTGTAGAGAATTAGAAGTTAGTTGCACTTCTTCGTGATCCATCATTCCTTTATGTCTTTTCCTGAATGTCTCAAAGAGTTCATCTCTAATAGACAGAAGCTAGGAAAAATTGAGTCAACATATAGCTGAAGTCATTAGAATATATTCAGATGTTTATATAAATATGAAAAAGGTTATTTGCATGTACAGGAGAGAGAGAGAGAGAGAGAGAGAGAGAGAGAGAGAGAGAGAGAGAGAGAGACGAAGGTTGAGGTCAGAAGTGAGTGCCATCTTTTTAATAATGAGATAATACTTCAAACCAAAACTTTCAGTAAAAACAGAACAATTACAATACGCTTAATTCTCAAGGATGCATATTAAAGGCTGGATGATATAAATTTTAAATGGAAAAGATCATCCTGGTTCTCAACAATATGGGCTAAGTGGACTCTTCACATCTTTTCCTGCAATCTACGATAGGAGAAACTGAGAGGGGTTTGGCTAACAGGCACTCTGGCAAGATAAGACACGAGCATACTTTGATCAATATCTCAAAGCCAACAAGGGGAAGCTCTCTCTGAGGTGCTATTGGAGCAAATCACGTAGTAAAATTTTTTATTTTTATAAAGAGACAATATTATAAGAAGAAAGGGGAAAGCAAAGAGGGCGGTCAAGAAAATCACCCAAAACAGAAAACAGAATAAACACAGCCAACCAGAAAAGCTAAAACACCCAAACACCAATTATTAGGCTGCCCCTTCCAATCTAAACAAATTATAGAGAGAGATTCCTGGGAAAACTGAGGCCCAAAGGGCAGACAAAAACTGAACTCTATCCCGTAGGTCCGCTAAACCGACTCTAGCATAATCTTCGAATATATCTACCTGGGGTTCTCATGTAATGGCTGACGAGATGGGTTCCTTTAGTGATACCGAAAAATAAATTCGAGCTCTTAATCGATAATATAATCCATCCAACTTAAGTAACAAAATACCGCACGTATTTGAACTGCTAATGTCTGCTATAGCTTCCATGAAGAGTAAAACAATTTATCTGGCTGTCAGATGCACTCTGAATTTTATTTTTTTACCTCTTCAGAGAGGAGACGCGAGAAATTAATAAAAACTGAGGAGAAGATGTCCTCTAAAATGGCAAAGACAAAAAAGCAGAAGCATCGTCCACATTCACCATAGCAACTATATAACATATCCAAGATTAAAAAATGAAGGTGTTGAGAAACAGCATTGCAATTTGAAATAATAACAGAAAATGAACTCTCCCTAATCTCTGAAGATACCAAAGCTCGAAACATAACCCCTTCCAACAAATAATCCACCTCTCACCCCCCCCCCCCCCCTACATCCCAAAATCTGTCTACTCCTTTCCACCAAATTCTTTTTTTATCACTGTATCCACCTCTCACGCCACTACATCCCAAAATCTGTATAGTCCTTTCCACCAAATTTATCACTGTGCCTCTTTCTTCCTCCAACTTACTTGTGCTTCTTACAAATAATGCCACACATGTAGCTGGAATCTCCCAGCCCAAATTAGCCTTCACGAATAACCTCAGCCAAACAATCAATGCTACTGGACTGTGCAAAAACAGATGACCCATTCTCAGCATCTTTTATCACAATTCACACACCAATGTCGACAGTACAGACACAAAAAGAGGTGTTCTCCTTTGAACCATATCGCAAATATTGCACTGAGCACTATCGAAGCTAATACCCTTAGGGTGTATTCAATTGAGATTTTAAAGGATTTTTATGGAATTATAAATCCACGGATTTTGATGGAGTTTTAAATAAATTACATAGACTCCATGGAAATATATCACAAATTTAAGCCTCCGAGAAACTTCTATCAAAGGTTAATTTATAAAGTGATCATCTGAAAATATAAACTTCATGTCAAGACAGTTACATGGCACCATAGCTTCCTTCACTTTCAGTCAAATAGCATAACAAATATTTTTTAGAGCAGCAGAAAATTAAAGCACGACATAAGTTGAACAAATATACCGGTTGCTCCACATGATCGCTAAAGAAGCTGACTGTTGAATCCCTCGCTTCACGAACCCAATTGTCAATGTCAGGACTTCCCATCAGACTACTATGTCCTATAAGCCACACAGAACAAACTGAGAAGCCAACCGCACCACATGTATAACGGATCCAATATTGTGTTACCTTCCTTGGTTTACGATGTTTGCAAACCTATCACATAAATAAATCAAAGAAAAAGTATAAAGAAGTATATGAAAAAGAAAAACAGGAAATAAAATAAATTAAAATAAAAAAACGAAAGGCAACTATTTCCTGCATATTGTCAAAAGATGGATAAAGTATATAAACAAGAACCAATCATAAGCCAGTTGATACACATATGATCTATCAGCTGCTTCAAATTACAAGGTACTACCCGTATGCCAGATAATCATTTCATCCAGCTTCCCCAACAAAAGCTATACTTAATTCGATAGAGAAAATGTGGCAGAAGCTCTTACAATAGAAGACAAGTAAGAATCGAGCTTGTCCAGATTCTGATAAACCAAATTGATAGCATCCTTAATTTCACAGTCTGTCCACTGAGATCCTTCTTGATTTATTTCCGGGAGTTTCTCAAATAGTAGTGGAACTGAATAGCTGCCCTCAACAGACGAATCAACCTGCATGGCAATTAAATATACATATTACAATGGTTTTCATGTTTCGTGCTTGATTCTCTTTTTGAATTTCAGATGGTGAAACAATCTTGACAATAAGGCTACCACCACAATAAAATCAAGTTCGAATGTTCAAGAAGCTACCTGCCGCATTGCATGCACATGGCCAACAGATGCCTCTAGTTTGAAGAATAAGCCATTAATTCTAATTAGTAAGGAAGGCAATGAATTCTCTGGATCGCTCACTAATCCGTCTCCAAACTTGTCAATTTCCATGTAAACCTATACAAACCACGATTGACATACATCATATTCAGATATGTGTGCGTGCGTGCACGTGTGTGTGTGTGTGTGTGTGTGTGTGTGCATGTGTCTCTGTTTGTGTGTCTGTGTGTGCGCGTGTTGTGGGTATTCTTAAGAGGATCCCTTTGGAAGAATAGTTGAGAGGGTTGTTCCTCACACTCCACAATGAGGTTCAATAATCCAAACTGACTACAGTTTAGATCTCCATCCAAGAACCATGCCTACGAAAAATCATTGAAATCCAAAATCGTTTGACAATTTGATTATCATATATTTAGTTCTTTTAGAAGAAAGATTGTGTCCGTCTATTTCTTATGTTATTGTTTGATGACCATATGATTTTGGATTTTGGTGATTTTTTGCAAGGACGATCTTTGAATGAAGTCCTAAAAGTTAAACAATGTGGATTAACGGATAGCTTTGATGGTTGGGCTCAACTACAATCCTTTTTCTAGTAGAAAGGGATCCCTCTTATGAAGCTCTCATTGTATGTATGTGTGTGTGTATATACTATCTATCTACATATATATATATATACAACAACAACAAAGCCTTTTCCCACTAAGTGGGGTCGGCTATATAAATATATATATATATATATATATATATATATATATTTGTGTGTGTGCTGAAAAGAAAATATAAGAGGGCTATAATTGGTCATCTCTCTCCTCAAAAAATTAGAGACCATATTCAAATTAACAATATATGAACAAGGTAAAGCAAACCTGGGCCAAAAATGTGGCGAGAGAACATCTCAAGCTAGTTAATATAGTTATCCGTTCAGATATGTGAGCAGATGCAGAGAGGGATATACTCTGTATAGAAGAACCTTCAGCAATGCATCCACGTATCAGCTGAATTGCACCTTCAATAAAAGCATGTGGCCCTCTCTCTAACACCATAAATTTAACTTTTTGAGCATTAGATCCCTGAAATCAGATATATCAAACATAAGTCTGATTGTGTATCATTTGTATATAACATCAATATTTGTGCATGGTTTATTCAAATCATAGCCAGCACAGACAGACGCATAAATGCAGGAACGTAGCCATGATTTGCATTGTGTGGGGGAAACCCAGAAAGTAAACTGTATTTGTTTTATTTCTAGTAACAGAATGTGGCTGGTAAGATCAATTGTTATATTACCATTTTACCCAGTTGTTAACAGATGCATTACCTGCTACAAGCTATAGTCAAAGACAACCGCTTATATGTAGCTTATCTTCAATTTAACAACATAACAAGAAAATTAACTAACTATATGTGGCTTATACACAATATGATGATAGGAACGATTTAAAATTATGTAAAACAATCTCAATGTCACAAAGATTTAAGGTTGGTGTTAATAAAGAAAAGTTAAGGGAAAGTGGTAGAGTGAAGGAAAACAAAAAGTTCTTGCATGAGCAGGAAAGGACTTTTCTTATTTGAATAACAGAGGAAGCTTTGCCTTCTGTGTGAACCTGCTTGGTGAAAATTTGGAACTGCCCCACCTAACATAAAAATATGAAAAACAACTAACACAAAGAAAACACCTGCTGATTCTAATCTCCAGGTCCTTGAATGTGGCCTGGTTGATACCAAGCGAACCCTTTCCACCAAAAGTTGTTGAACCATCATGACCAAACAATTTATACATCCCGTGGCACAGATCCTTCAACACTTGCTTCTCAAAACCGATTTTGAACCTTCCCAAACTGGCTTATTTCCAGTAATTTAGTATATCATCTGTTTATTTTTCTCAAAAACAACTTTTTGCTCATGAAATTGTGTCACCTAAAACGCTTTAACCTCCCAAATCCTAGCTTCCAGCAGAACTTCAGCAGTAAACTCAGAAAAGGCTGGCAACTCTTCTTTCTATGTCATTCATCAAATAGGGAAGCTTCTGTAGTTTAGACATTTTGATAGGTTCTTTCGTGATATGTTTCTTTTTTGTTTTGTTTATATTTTCACATGTTTTTATTTGCATTCCCCTCTTTCTGTAATCTATAATGTAATTAATGATGTTGTGTTTTATTTCTCACCTCAGCCCTAGATTGCCAAAACTGCAAGTTCTTCTGGATATTATGCAAATTGTAGAAGATGTGTTCCAACATATCATGTAGAACATCAAAAACTCTAGATGCCTCTGTCGATACCCTGCATATTTAAAGAAACAAACATTTAAATGTCTTCATTTATCACTAATATGATCCAATAGTACAAAAACAATGGCATTCTTCCAACAAAGCATGATATTTGTTGATCAAAATAAATTTAACCATCTCATAATAACAAAAGTGATAATTCATGGGCACTGATTCAAGCATCATGTTTCAGTACAAGGGCGTTACGTAGATTTTATAAATTCATGGAGTCCATGAATTTTATTTGATTTCTATACTACATAGAATTTGACTGAATTGTATGTGGAATTTAATGAAGTTTGTTAAACTTCAAACATAGAGTTTGAAATATATTTATAGGCTTGATTTTCTCTACTACATAGAATTTAACTGAATTGTATGTGGAATTTAATGAAGTTTGTTAAACTTCAAACATAAAGTTTGAAATATATTTATAGGCTTGATTTTCATGGAATTTTAACGGCCAAATAGAATACTGTTGTCATGCTTACTTTGGCAGTTAAAATATTTATAAAAAAATAAAAAATAAAAACTATTTAACATTTCATATACACATTACCCTAAAATCAGTATTTTGGAAAGTATTACTATTAACTACAATTATTATAATGAAAAGGATCATAAAAATATGCATAGTGAAAATAAAAATTAATAGGGTAAGCAAAATATTGAACTACAATTATAGAAAACAGACTTTTTTTTTTCTTCTTTTTTCGGTTAACAACACCCCCACCACCACCAAAAGCCAAACTTGTAAGTTTGTAACGCATACAAACAAGAAAAGAACAGAGAGGAAGTTGAAGTACAAGCCTTGATAGCTGGGTGACAAATCATTAGCCCCTGTAATACCACTAGCTCAGAATAATCTTATTTTCCACTGTTCATTTTTTTCCTTTTTATACAACAACAACAACAAAGCCTTTTCCCATTAAGTGGGGTCGGCTATATGAATCCTAGAACGCCATTGCGCTCATTTGTGTCATGTCCTCCGTTAGATCCAAGTACTCAAGTCTTTTCTTAGGGTCTCTTCCAAAGTTTTCCTAGGTCTTCCTCTACTCCTTCGGCCCCGAACCTCTGTCCCGTAGTCACATTTTCGAACCGGAGCGTCAGTAGGCCTTCTTTGCACATGTCCAAACCACCGGAACCGATTTTCTCTCATATTTCCTTCAATTTTGGCTACTCCTACTTTACCTCGGATAACCTAATTCCCAATCTTATCCTTTCTCGTGTGCCCATACATCCCACGAAGCATCCTCATCTCCGCTACACCCATTTTGTGTACGTTGATGCTTCACCGCCCAACATTCTGTGCCATACAACATCGCTGGCCTTATTGCCGTCCTATAAAATTTTCCCTTGAGCTTTAGTGGCCTACGACGGTCACACAACACGCCGGATGCACTCTTACACTTCATCCATCCAGCTTGTATTCTATGGTTGAGATCTCCATCTAATTCTCCGTTCTCTTGCAAGATAGATCCTAGGTAGCGAAAACGGTCACTTTTTGTGATCTTCGCTAGATTGCTCCGGTCATTAGTGTGGATAAGTATATAAATGGATATAGATAGGAAAGCAAACACAAGATATACGTGGTTCACCCAGATTGGCTACGTCCACGGAATAGAGGAGTTCTCATTAATTGTGAAGGGTTTACACAAGTACATAGATTCAAGCTCTCCTTTAGTGAGTACAAGTGAATGATTTAGTACAAATGACATTAGGAAATATTGTGGGAGAATGATCTCGTAGCCACGAAACTTCTAAGTACCGGAGTGTGGTATCGTCTTGACTTGCCTTTATCTGTCTCATAGGTAGATGTGACATCTTCTCTGGAAGTACTCTTCCTCCATCCAGGGGTGGTATCTGTAACTGGTGGAGATGCACAAGGTAATGTATCAATTTCACTTGAAGCTTACTTGTAGTTTCATGCTTGGTCAAGCGAGATACAAACCATGTAGTAGGAGTCCCCCAAGTCGCCGAGCTGGGGGATCTGCTGAAAGAGGTGACAGACAAGGTAAGCAATCAGAGCTCCGGCTGATTGTTCACATTCTCCCTATCTTGCAGGCAGCATGAAGGATAAAGAGAAGAAAAATGAGGAGAGATGATATGGGATACTTTTGCTTTTGAAGAAGTAACTTTCCACAGGCTTATTCTTGAACTGGGCTGGAGGGTTTTCTGGTTTCCTCCAGAGTATAAGGCCGACTGAAGAATTTGAGGGTCAAAACAAGTCCATCAAATCTAGAGTACGTTCGACCCTGCTGATATGGGATACTTTTGCTTTTGATAGAGTAGTGGATGTATCGGCACGTGTGCTGTTACGCTTGTCTCCACATGCTTCCTTGTATCCTTCTCACTTGCCCTATCTGTTCCTCAGGCAGATGCGGTATCTTCCCTGGAAGCATAAGATGTTGAAGATGAGTACTCGAGAGCAATGCCAGGTAAGTAATCAGGTAAGGGGTTCCAGGCAGTCAGTTCCTGGCTGGAAGCTTGATTCCAAGTGCTGACTGATTGCTCTCTTTCTCCTTGTCTTGCAGGTATGAACAAGGCCAAAGGAAAAGACAGGGAAAAAGCATGATATGGGATACTCTTGCTTTTAACCCTGATGATATGAGATATTCTTGCTCTAGTATAGCTTGTTTACAGAGGTATTATCGGGGGGAAAGAAAGCTGAATATTTCGAAAGGCTTTGTTGGGAGTGCCCTCTCAGATAAGAGAAAGGGTTGAGCATTTTTGCAGGTCTGCCTGTCTGTTAGGGATGGAAGTCGACATATATAGGAGTCTCCCTAACATCAAGTAATAATGCTATTCCTTTACCCTGCTTGGTTATAGCACGGTAGTGGGAGCTGCCAGCTTCACATGTTTTAACTCTGTCAGAGCACTTTGAAAAAGTGGTTTGTGGTATCTGGAAAGCTGCTGTTGCGTGTGAAGATTACAGACCTGTCAGGGGTCTGGCTCTCGAGATTCGGAGAACGATGCCTCTTCGATTTTGAGAAAGCAATCCTGCTGGGGGTCTGGCTCTCGAGATTCGGAGAGCGGTGTCTCTTCGATTTTTGAGAAAGTAATCATGTTGGGAGTCTGGCTCTCGAGATTCGGAGGGCCGTGCCTCTTCGATTTTGGAGCAAGCAATCTTGTTGGGAGTGTTTTCTCGAATGTGAGTAAAGGTTGGGCATGTTTGCTAGTCTACCTTGCCACGAAGCACAGAGGTTGACACACAGGGACTTTCCAATTATCCAGCAGTGGTACTATTCCTTTACCCTCTCTTCGATTTTGAGAAAGTAATCATGTTGGGAGTCTGGCTCTCGAGATTCGGAGGGCGGTGCCTCTTCGATTTTGGAGCAAGCAATCTTGTTGGGAGTGTTTTCTCGAATGTGAGTAAAGGTTGGGCATGTTTGCTAGTCTACCTTGCCACGAAGCACAAAGGTTGACACACCGGGACTTTCCAATTATCCAGCAGTGGTACTGTTCCTTTACCCTCTCTTCGATTTTTGAGAAAGTAATCATGTTGGGAGTCTGGCTCTCGAGATTCGGAGGGCGGTGCCTCTTCGATTTTGGAGCAAGCAATCTTGTTAGGAGTGTTTTCTCGAATGTGAGTAAAGGTTGGGCATGTTTGCTAGTCTACCTTGCCACGAAGCACAGAGGTTGACACACCGGGACTTTCCAATTATCCAGCAGTGGTACTGTTCCTTTACCCTTGTGGGTAATAATATGGTAGCTAGACCTTCAAAATTTATGTGTCTAAACTTTGTTAGTGTTGTTTCTTTGCAATTCTTTTACCCTTCTTGGTCAGAGCGATGTAGTGGGAGCTGCAAGCTTCACGTGTCTCAACTTTGTCAGAGAACTTTGGCAAAGTTATCTGTGGTACCCATGAGCTACTGTTGTGTGTGGGAAGTGGGTGATTGAACAGTACGATTCATGTGCTTTCTACTTCGCCAGAAATCTTCGACAGAATGCCCATAATTTCCGCAAAGCTGAGTGTGCGTGTGACAGGTGCTGACAAGGCTGGAAAAGTAGGTGCCTCTTCGATTTCTGAAATCGGCCCTCATGGTCTCTGATCAGCCCAGCTTTTGAGAAAGCAAGCCTCTTCGATTTCTGAGATCGGCCTTTGTGGTCTTTGAGCAGCCCAGCTTTTGAGAAAGCAAACACCTCTTCGATTTCTGAGATCGACCCTCGTGGTCTCTGAGCAGCCCAGCTTTTGAGAAAGCAAACGCCTCTTCGATTTCTGAGCAGGCGCCTCTTCGATTTCTGAAGCTTCGTCGAGTGCAGATTTTTATAGGGGCTGACATTAAGTTCCAAAGCACACTTGAATATCCACCAGTAGAAGCTCCATTCTTGCACTTCTAAGATCTTGATTTGTCCGACCTCTTCTCTCTTCAACACATTTGAAAATGTCTGGCCCCTCCGACCGTCGTTTTGACTTGAACCTTGTTGAAGAGGCAGCCCCGCCTTCTCCAGACAACATATGGCGCCCATCCTTCGTCTCCCCTACTGGTCCTCTTACCGTTGGGGATTCCGTGATGAAAAATGATATGACCGCTGCGGTAGTGGCCAGGAACCTTCTCACTCCCAAAGATAACAGACTACTTTCCAAACGGTCTGATGAGTTGTCTGTTAAGGATTCTCTGGCTCTTAGTGTTCAGTGTGCAGGTTCTGTGTCTAATATGGCCCAACGCCTATTTGCTCGAACCCGCCAAGTTGAATCATTGGCGGCTGAAGTGATGAGTCTCAAACAGGAGATTAGAGGGCTCAAGCATGAGAATAAACAGTTGCACCGGCTCGCACATGACTATGCTACAAACATGAAGAGGAAGCTTGACCAGATGAAGGAATCTGATGGTCAGGTTTTACTTGATCATCAGAGATTTGTGGGTTTGTTCCAAAGGCATTTATTGCCTTCGTCTTCTGGGGCTGTACCGCGTAATGAAGCTCCAAATGATCAATCTCTGATGCCTCCTCCTTCTAGGGTTTTGTCCAGTACTGAGGCTCCGAATGATCCCCCTCCGGTGCCTTCTCTTTCTGGGGCTCTACCGACTGCTGAGACTTCTCCTAAGCAACCTTTGTGAAGGCTCCCTCTTGTTTGTTTATTTTGACTCAAGTATATGTACATATTTGTAACTTATCAGGGATATCAATAAATAAGCTTTCCTTCATTTCAACGTATTGTGTTAAATACACCAAAGCCTTCTTCGCTAAGTTCTTTGAATTTTCTTTTGTTGAAGCTTGTATGTTGAAGCTTTGTGAGTGGAGCATATAGGTTGAGGTAGTGTTCCCTTAATTTCCCGAGTGAGGAAAACTTCTCGGTTGGAGACTTGGAAAATCCAAGTCACTGAGTGGGATCGGCTATATGAATCTTAGAACGCCATTGTGTTCTGTCCTGTGTCATGTCCTCCGTTAGATCCAAGTACTCTAAGTCTTTTCTTAGGGTCTCTTCCAAAGTTTTCCTAGGTCTTCCTCTGCCCCTTCGGCCCTGAACCTCTGTCCCATAGTCGCATCTTCTAATCGGAGCGTCAGTAGGCCTTCTTTGCACATGTCCAAACCACCGTAACCGATTTTCTCTCATCTTTCCTTCAATTTCGGCTACTCCTACTTTACCCCGGATATCCTCATTCCTAATCTTATCCTTTCTCGTGTGCCCACACATCCAACGAAGCATCCTCATCTCCGCTACACCCATTTTGTGTACGTGTTGATGCTTCACCGCCCAACATTCTGTGCCATACAGCATCGCCAGCCTTATTGCCGTCCTATAAAATTTTCCCTTGAGCTTCAGTGGCATACGGCGGTCACACAACACGCCGGATGCACTCTTCCACTTCATCCATCCAGCTTGTATTCTATGGTTGAGATCTCCATCTAATTCTCCGTTCTTTTGCAAGATAGATCCTAGGTAACGAAAACGGTCGCTCTTTGGTATTTCTTGATCTCCGATCCTCACCCCTAACTCGTTTTGGCCTCCATTTGCACTGAACTTGCACTCCATATATTCTGTCTTTGATCGGCTTAGGCGAAGACCTTTAGATTCCAACACTTCTCTCCAAAGGTTAAGCTTTGCATTTACCCCTTCCTGAGTTTCATCTATCAACACTATATCGTCTGCGAAAAGCATACACCAAGGAATATCACCTTGAATATGTCCTGTTAACTCATCCATTACCAACGCAAAAAGGTAAGGACTTAAGGATGAGGCTTGATGTAATCCTACAGTTATGGGAAAGCTTTCGGTTTGTCCTTCATGAGTTCTTACGGCAGTCTTTGCTCCTTCATACATATCCTGTATAGCTTGGATATATGCTACTCGTACTCCTTTCTTCTCTAAAATCCTCCAAAGAATGTCTCTTGGGACCCTATCATACGCTTTTTCCAAATCTATAAAGACCATGTGTAAATCCTTTTTCCCATCTCTATATCTTTCCATCAATCTTCGTAAGAGATAGATTGCCTCCATGGTTGAGCGCCCTGGCATGAACCCGAATTGGTTGTTCGAAACCCGTGTCTCTTGCCTCAATCTATGCTCAATGACTCTCTCCCAGAGCTTCATTGTATGACTCATTAGCTTAATTCCCCTATAGTTCAAGCAATTTTGTACATCGCCCTTATTCTTGTAGATAGGCACCAAAGTGCTCATTCGCCACTCATTCGGCATCTTCTTCGTTTTCAAAATCCTATTGAAAAGGTCAGTGAGCCATGTTATACCTGTCTCTCCCAAAACTTTCCACACTTCGATTGGTATATCGTCTGGGCCTACTGCTTTTCTATGCTTCATCTTCTTCAAAGCTACACCCACTTCTTCCTTCTGGATTCTACGATAAAAAGAGTAGTTTCTACACTCTTCTGAGTTACTCAACTCCCCTAAAGAAGCATTCCTTTCATGTCCTTCATTGAAAAGATTATGAAAATAACCTTTCCATCTGTCTTTAACCGCGTTCTCTGTAGCAAGAACCTTTCCATCCTCATCCTTGATGCACCTCACTTGGTTTAGGTCATTTGTCTTCTTTTCCCTTGCTCTAGCTAGTTTATAGATATCCAACTCTCCTTCTTTGGTATCTAGTCGCTTATACATATCGTCATAAGCCGCTAACTTAGCTTCTCTCACAGCTTTCTTCGCCTCTTGCTTCGCTTTTCTATACCTTTCACCATTTTCATCGGTCCTATCCTTGTATAAGGCTTTACAACATTCCTTCTTAGCCTTCACATTTGCTTGTACCTCCTCATTCCACCACCAAGATTCCTTTTGGTGTGGGGCAAAGCCCTTGGACTCTCCTAATACCTCTTTTGCTACTTTTCGGATACAACTAGCCATGGAATCCCACATTTGGTTAGCTTCCCCCTCTCTATCCCACACACACTGGGTGATTACTTTCTCTTTGAAAATGGCTTGTTTTTCTTCTTTTAGATTCCACCATCTAGTCCTTGGGCACTTCCAAGTCTTGTTCTTTTTTCTCACTCTTTTGATATGTACATCCATCACCAACAAGCGATGTTGATTAGTCACGCTCTCTCCTGGTATAACTTTGCAATCCTTACAAGTTATACGATCCCCTTTCCTCATTAGAAGAAAATCTATTTGTGTTTTTGACGACCCACTCTTGTAGGTGATCACATGTTCTTCTCTCTTCTTAAAGAAGGTGTTGGCTAAGAAGAGATCATATGCCATTGCAAAATCCAAGATAGCTTCCCCATCCTCGTTTCTCTCCCCAAAACCATGGCCACCATGAAAACCTCCATAGTTGCCTGTCTCCCTGCCCACGTGTCCATTTAAATCTCCTCCTATAAATAACTTCTCCGTCTGAGCAATTCCTTGCACCAAGTCTCCAAGGTCTTTCCAAAATTTCTCCTTCGAACTCGTATCCAACCCTACTTGAGGTGCGTACGCACTAATCACATTGATAAGTTCTTGTCCTATTACAATCTTGATTGCCATAATTCTATCTCCTACCCTCTTGACATCTACAACATCTTGTGTCAAGGTCTTGTCCACGATGATGCCAACACCGTTTCTCGTTCTATTTGTGCCCGAATACCATAGTTTAAACCCTGAGTTTTCTAGATCCTTTGCCTTACGACCAACCCACTTAGTTTCTTGTAGGCACATAATATTTATCCTTCTCCTCACCATAACTTCTACTACTTCCATAGATTTTCCCATCAAGGTTCCTATATTCCACGTTCCTAAACGCATTTTGCTCTCTTGAACTCTACCCTTCTGTCCTAGCTTCTTCACCCTTCCCTGTCTAATAGGATCAAAGTACTTCTTTTGTGTGTCCCGTGTAAAGTTGATAGGAGCATATGCTCCCAAACAACTTTGAGTGGAGTCGTTCGAAAAGAAGTTTCTATAGCCCCATTGCTCATTTAACACTGTATCCGGGTGCCGATGGAGATACAGCGACCCTTGCTCACTTATCACTGTGCTCAGGCCACACAGCGCGCCACTTACGGGTGACGCCCTAGCTTTAGCGCGATTTCGTTCTGGATTCATTTTCATAAGGATTCGACGTGATCATGGAGTGCCGGCTGTCGACTACCTCGTAACTTGTAGGTTCAATAAATATTTAAGCACGTGTGCATACAGGTCTACTCTCGATGGTGTCTTCAAACGATCTACAAATTCAGTCAAATCCTTCATGTTCACAAGCAGGGTCTGCATCTTACATCCACCAAAGTGAAGGGGAAAAGGCTAGACTTGTTATAGCCCATAATTCATTCTAAAATACACCAAAATCCATTACTTTATGTAATATATTTTTAAAAATTCTTTGTTGAAAAGACCCAACCTTTTATAGGTTCCATAAAAATTTGACTATAATACGCCTAAAATCAAGCAAGTTACTTCTAACACTATTAAAATCCCAATTGAACACACTAGGCTTTTAATTAGAGCACATTAAGTGATGCAGGTACTTGTAACACTAAAATCAAGCAAGTTACTAGTGTGTCCTATTTACCCCCTCTAATACAATTCACACACAGTTATTGTGTAGCATAACAACTACAACAGAAATTGACATTGAAAAGTGATTATTTCTTCAGGTATTAGTAATTCAAAAATTCAATGACTTCCACGCGCTTCATACTCCAACCAATATCACAATTAAAACTCAACATAAAATCAAAAAGTGCAGGTTAGAAAACTAAGTTAATATTAATGGTTTTTTTTTTTTTTCTGTAATTCCATGTTTATAAAGACGATATTGTGGAATTGGGATTTAAGCCGAGCCACAAATTGACCAACCATAATTTGAAATAGTACTTCCTATTCAGGGGGAGTCAAGGTAAAGGATACTAAGATCTTAAGTATGATATGAATGGCCCACAAACCAAATGCAGCCTTATAGAATCAGGAAGAAAAAGGAAAAGTGAAGAGAACGATGTACGCCTAGATGCAGTTTCTTAGTAGGGATCCGCTCAACTGCAGGAAAAATTGATAGGGAATAGGACTATAGTATCCCATAAAGTCTGTACGGAGACCCTATCATCCCGTGTTTGTGATCATGACGAAGCAGGGGCTCGTGTGTGCGTGTACGTATACATGTATATATGTATATATGTATATATGTATATATGTACATATGTATACGTGTATATGTAAATCCGGGTTTAGGAAAATGCATCAAAGCAACCAAAAAAGAGAGTAAAGTAATGTAATAAGAGGCATACCCAGATGATTCCAGTGGATTAAAAGGCAGCGGAAGAGGAAGACATTCTCGTCGTTTCCGTGATCTGGCTTCCCCAGCCCCAGCAAGAATTGGAATTTTCCGGAGAAAATTGGAATCAGAAGCGGGGAGGAAGCGGCGGACGCGGTTCCAGAGACGGTTGGAGTAGAGCGAGATGAGGGGTTTCAGGCCCTTGGTTTCGGTTCCATCACTCGCTGGGGCTGGACTGACCTCCATTGCCTTGAGTTCAATTCAAAGCTCTGTCTCTGTGTGTGTGTGTCTCTCTCTCTATTGTAAAATTGTAAATTGTAACTGTTAAGTGCTGTTGTAATGGTCTACAGAGACGGATTGTGGGAACCGGGTTCGACCTGGGCAATGGGAATTGTGGGAGCCGGGCCGCACCACGATTTCCATTAAACGGGGCCTCTATTCAATCCACTATCGTTTTTTCCTTCTTTTGCGGGCATCATCTGTGTATCATTTTCATTCTTTTGTTTATTAACAATTAGGGTAAATTACACTTTACCACCTCAAGTTTGTGGTCGATTTTAATTTCTTATAACATGTTTAAAACATTTCAATTTCATACTATTTTATTTCAATATAATACATCAGTTACATTTTTCATCCATTAAAACAGTAATAGATGACGTGGCTGCCAAGTATGTGGTCCTACTAACTTCTCTTAATAATATTGGACCACCTCGTTTGAATAATGGGTCGCTTGGTCCTGACTATCTTAAATTATGGGTCGCTTCATCACGGATGTATAAAATTTATTTTAGAAACATATATACGTGAAAAATTAGTTTATTTTCTAATTTTAGTAATTTTTTTTCTACATGGCACGCATATTAACACAATTGGAGGTGTCATTGTCCTGCATCGTAAGCATAGTGACAAACAATTTAACAGAACACTTCATATTTAATCAAGTTCACTAGGGACTAAACATTATAAATTTTTAAGTCATGGACCAAAGTTACAATTGGTTCCTAATTCCGCGGCCACTTCTCGGATTCTTGTTGTTGTTATTGTTGTTGTGAAATAAAATTTTGAATTGAAAAGAGGGCCAAATTACAAGACATGGAACATGGAGAAGAAATGGGCTACAGGTCGACCATCTTGAAACAAACTCACTCAAAAAGTCAAGTCGCGTATTATGGGTGGCCCAACTTATAAAGAATTTCAGAGAAAATGACACATCCAGCACCTCCAACCACAAGTGAAAGAGTAAGCCTTCCTCCTGGAACCAACTGTGGCAACTTCATACCAACGGATGATGAACTTGACGAGTACCTATCGGACCAAGACATTACAGCTGGAACAATTCCGAACAGCACCAGCACTATCAAAAGCAAGAAACAAAAAGAAATTTGTTAACACTAATCGTTCGTTTTATGCATCTAACTTATCTATTCTAATGCAAAAATAATAATCTGTTAACTGCAAAAGCTACATAAGATATGGCACACGCACACCTCCATAAGTTCCAGCAAAGTCCAAGGCTTTGAAGAATATTTCTGGGTCTAGCAATGACAGCACAACCGGTGGAGCCAATGTCATTAGGTATGGCAGAGACCGGCTTTGGCCACCCGGGAGTTTCAGCACTGGGTATTCAAAACCGAAGATGAACACTGATTTTTCGAAAATTCATCAATATGTACTTTAAAGATGAATATATAGTCGTGGAGAAGAAGAAGGCACTTACAGTCGGCAAGGAAATCAGAGAGGCCCAAAACAAATCCAATGTACGACGTTGCAATAGCAAAAAGGGAGAACACCTCAACAATAGGCTGAAAAAGTAGAAAACATATAAAACAAAAGAAAGGAAACTAGAACTTCATTCTTTTAAATACCATATGTTACTTGCAAAGAAACTAAAGAATCGTTGTGATAAACGTACTCCAACAACTTCATTGGTAGCTTGCAACTGTTGTAATGGATCCATGATCTTATCTGAGCTCATGTCGACATTTGTGATGGTTCCTAGAATCACAGCATTCCAGACTAGAAATAAAACAAGTGGTATACTTGTACCTATAACAATTGCAGTCCTGCAAAATAACAACTTGATTACATACACAACATACAGTATAAACTATATATGCATGACAAAACTCTATCAGACAGCAAACTTTTATAAGCGTAATGAAAACGTGTGAGGTTCTTCAATGGAAAAGGCCATACGTTAATTATCCCGCATTGGAACATATTGCAAAGCTGTGACTGAGATTTGACTGTCATTTTCTTGATTGTCCAATGGTTTCAAGTTTCTGGTACTAATTTTTTCAGGTGCTAGGTTAGATTGGATGCTGCCACATTTAAGTACCTCTTTTCTGTTTAGGTGCTTTGATCGATGGTGGAGAGAAGGCTAAGGTCTTAATGAGTTGCAGTGTACTGAAACCTTTTTGGGCGATTTACGAGAAGCTAGGAGAGGCACCCCTTGTCTGTGGGAGACCACCCCTTATTTCTTTACATTTAGAGGGTCAATTGAGCAGCTACAATTTCTGGATTTATATGGATGGGTGGACTTTGTTCAGTTATTGTATATGTCCGGTGCCTGGATTTTTCGGGCTGAGGGTATTTGTGACTTTGACTATAACTATCCCATATTAGTAATATGTTTCCTGTAAAAAGAAAAAGTTATCACTATCACCTTACTTTTGACAGGTCTCCTTCAAGATCCGTGCAAAGAACAGGCACTACATTCTGGAAGAAGTAGATACAGAATGTTAAAGGGTTTAATTCAGTATCGAAGGACTGTAAGTTAGTGATGTCACCTGGTAAACAAACGACAGAACGATTATGGGTATACTCATGGGAACAGCTTGAAAGTTGGCCTTCAAAAGCTCATCCCATTGTAGGTATCCACCTGCAACTGCCTAAGATAAAAAGCTCAATGTTACACAAGGAAATAACACATATCCAGAACAATAGAATTGTACACAGCAATGCCTATGAGAATCGACTGATCACTTTCAGGGGAAATATTCTAATGACTAATGTGCAGAAATTTGGTGTAAAATGGGCAAGAGCAACAATCCGTAGTCTAGAGAAATTCACTTAAGTGAGGAAGAGAGAAAGAGACTTACTACAAGAGCAGCAAAAGATATGATGATTCCAGATACCAGAACCCCATTAACCGCACCAATGAAGCGTTGACTACATGTGAAGAGAAGTTTACAGTCAAATCTTAACACGTACACACAGAGAGAGAGAGAAAGAGAGAGAGAGAGAGAGAGAGACAGAGACAGAGACGGAGAGACAGAGACAGAGACGGAGAGACAGAGACGGAGAGACAGAGACAGAGACAGAGACAGAGACAGAGACAGAGAGACAGAGAGAAGTTTACAGTCAAATGTTAGCTTGATATACACAAGTATTGGTTCATTCCCTAACAATTTGAGCTTTTGGAAACATAATGATCATCATTCTCGACTACTAGAGTCTAGAAACTAACGAACGATCCATTCAAAATATATATGTACAAGCATTGCATAAATTCAATTTTCTTACTAGAGTCTAGGAAAAGAACGGTTTACTTTGATGAGCTTAGTTTACAATATTAACCAACAGGTTATAAGCATCACATTAGTGTAAAGACAAACCTTCCGAAGTAGCATATGCCTCCCAACAGAACTGAAAACATGGTTGCACTTTCCCATCTGCAACCACAATGCTGCCATCAATACCTGACAAAGGTAGAATGTGCTTCGAAAATAAAATGCGATAAAACAAGACATTTGCCCAACAGATGGGCGCATAAGCAATGCTCAAGATTTTGGTCCTTACAAGGGAATTCCGAGAAAATTTGTCAAAATTTCTGAAGAACGAGCTACATAGGCAACAAGAAGTGCGTAATGTATAAAAATGTATGACCAACTGCAGGTTAATGGAAGTTGTTATCAGAAACCGATAAAGAAAACCGCAAACAAAATTGTAGAATCTTAGGTTATTGTCATGATAGACCATGTTTATTTGAGAAGAAACAAAAGTTATTAAAAAGCAATGAAAAGTACTTAAAGAGAGTGATAAAGAATCC
Source organism: Malus domestica (assembly GCF_042453785.1). Taxonomy (NCBI): domain Eukaryota; kingdom Viridiplantae; phylum Streptophyta; class Magnoliopsida; order Rosales; family Rosaceae; genus Malus; species Malus domestica. Next base: position 20,291,599 of record NC_091663.1, read on the forward strand.
ACCAGTAATAAAGAACAACTGATTACCAGAGAATTACAACCAAAAACAACAAAAACCAAGTTATCCTATAGCAGCCTTCCAACAGAAGAGAACGTTAAATTCCTGAACTATGAGGAATCTGAAGCCTACAGAGACGACAAAATCCTCATCCTTTCCAAAAGCTCTTCTACCACCACCCCTTAGAGTTGTCGAGAATTCTCCTTTTCTCTCCATCCAAACAACCCACAAACAACAATCCCAAAGCAGCCTCAAAACACACTAGCCTTCTTAACTCTACCAAAAGCAACAAGACTTCCACTAAACAATGAATGGCACCCTTCTGGAAATACCAACTCACTCCAGCCTCTTTGAATATTTTTTTCCTTTAAATAATAAAAACCAACAAATTTAGAGCTATTGGATGGTGGAGAAACAAAAAAAATAAATGCAAACTAGTAGACCATGCTTAAATAACTATCGGTACAGGTATTACATAAGAGCAAACTGAACCTATAGGCATGTACAAGAAGAAACGCCTTGTTTCGAAATAAACAAAAGAAGCACGATGCAGATTTTATCAGTAACCATTTTCACATTTATAAACTATAGGAGTGGTAAGAGTGTCACTCGAAAAGGTTCTTCAACAATAGGAGACATATCTAACCCTAATGTAGAAGCCATGGTCGAAAAGGGATGCGGCTGTGTTGAAGAGACAATTATTTCATCGGGCACTCCTTACCTTAAAACATTATCAAATTAGCTTACTTCTCTGTTGGTTCCCTTACGTATCTCTCTTGCAATTCAAGCCATATCCTTCTGTACGAAGCATAGGACGCATATCCTTCTCTCTGCAGCCCAAGCCATAACTTCAATTTTGAGGGGAACTTTCATTTTCCAAATCAGCAATTGGTTGAAATTTTGGATTAGTAATATCCTCACAAGACATCTGAAATATGATTTACCTGAAAAACTCTGCGGATTATAGCCTCCACACCTTTCTATCCGGTAGAGTTTGTTATCAATTTGCACCACTTTCAGTATCCCAAACAGAGAAGGTTAGTTCCTACATCTCAAAAACCCTTCAAAACCGCTAAACTGTTGTAATTTGACAAATTATAGAACCTGGCAAACTGATCTTTCAACACTAATTCCCCAACCCATAAGTCCCTACAAAACCACACCATATCTCCATTGCCACAAACTATTTTCAACTTTCTAGAAAGGCAACATGCTCTTGTGAAACGATATCCTTCCATGGACTTCAACTTGAGCCTTCACATCGTAAACTGGAACGTTGAGCCTTCACATCGTAAACTGGAATGATTTCCAGTACTATAAAATAAAGACAAACAGTAAACTGAAATGCTTTCCAGTGCAACTTTCAAATTTTTTTTTAACCTTTTCAGCCACCAGATTCATAAAATTTACCGCTCTAAACTTGCTGCCCAAGAAGAAAGACCTTCCTTTTATCTCAATGGGTGCAATTAGTTTGGCATGGGCATGGGCTTATCCATCGGTCCAAGTCTTAGAGGTCATCCCAGAGAGTCATAAAAAACATAAGGAACAAAAAATTAAATGAAAACAAGAAAATGAAAGTCATTTCTATGTTGAAATAATCAAGTATGTCTATGTCCAATGATCTATCAGTCCAAGTTGATCTTCTCCCTCCAGCTTGGACTACAGTTACCTTGGTTTCATTTGACGGTGAATCCTGTGAAGCCGGCCTTCATTCTACTTCACATGGCTTCTTCTACGACACCAGTATGCATAAAGCCGATTCCAGCTGTTGGTTCCAGTGGCAGGATCTCAATTATTTTCTTTCAAGGGCTTGCTGAAAGAGGACAGAACCTTCAACGGATGTCCACCAAAACTTTAGACCTCTCTCTATAATAATTTTTGGGAAACGTTTGGGCTCAGTTTCCTTCTACCAACATCAAATTTACAACAGCAACATAGAAAAAAACTACAATCTTATTAAACAGATGCACCTTGCCAAGAATGACTACCTATTACAACTCTTTAGATACAAAAACTGAAAACTCTAAAGACAACAACTTATCTCACAGTTAGTCCTTGGAGGAAACTTTGGATACATTACATTTGAAAGCAAGGAAGGTAACACTGACTTGAAATAAAAAGCTTAAACGAAAATTTCTAATATGCTACTTTAATTGTTCAAACAGAAACCAGAGTATTCAGGACAAAACAAAACAAAACAAAACAAAACAAAAACCCAAAGTATGCACGTTGAGATCAGCAATTTGCTATAAAAAAAAATGCTTGAAAAGTCTATCAGATATCACCCTACCAAACAATTTGAACTCCCACACTCCCCATAGTCCTCATAGCCATTGATACCTGAAATCGATCGCAGGACAAACTGTTGTGAATTTAATCTCATTCTCACAAGTAAACTGACGAAAGAAACAAAATTAAAGTGCCAAGAGGACAAAGAGCGACTAAAGAAAGCACATCAAGAATTAGAAAAATTCAGCATACGTCCTATAGTGTTGTATCAAATACATCCATAGAGAGAGTGAATATCGTACGTAATAATGCTCATGGGAAATAGTGCTTATGGTTCAGAGGTCCATTGTATAAGCTTGTGTTAAACCGAGTTAGTATGGTGAGCCTAATTAGGTCAAAAATTACTTTAGCACTTATGTATAACTGTGGTCTATCGACTCTATCCGTAAATAGCGAATGGAAAGATAGTACACATGCAACTCCCAACAAGAACAACAACGTATACAGATTCCAACTCTCAAACTAACATAAGGGCACAGTTTGTAAACTATCTCTGGTAGCACATAAATACAGGGTTTGACATCACTTTTACATAGCCTCCCTCTTGGGGAGAACCGCAACTCTCCATTCTCTCTTTATATTGCTTTTGAATAAAAAACAAAACCCTATTTCCCTTCCATCCGCTGCCACAAAAGAAACCACGCAGCCACGTTGTTCTTGAAGGAGTTCCACCTCAAAATTGTTTTTTTTTTTTTTTTTTTTTGAGAAGAAACAAACATTTTCTAAAAGAACAGAGAAATACACAGAAGTGGATAAGAAATCCACCAAGAACAAAAACAAGAAAATCCCTCAAGAGGATCTGGCTACATCAACAAAACCTAAACCTAAATCACTTTACTGCTGCTAACATATCCCACAGTAACTAAGAAAGAGAGTAATTTTTAAAATCATTTGAAACTGAAGCCCAGAGGGCTGCCCAGAATCTTACTCTTCCCCAAAGTACTTCTACCCCCACACCAGTATAATCCTCAAAAATTCTTTTGTTACGCTCCAACCAAATGTTCCAAAAAACTGCCGAGACCAGACAACCCCACAAAGCTTTAGCTTTCCTCCCAATTCCTAGGGCCTCAAAATTGGTGCTTAGAAGCTCAAAACAACCCTTTGGAATGACCCAACTAACTCTAACCTCCTAAAACAATTTCCACCACAATTGAATCGTGTAAGAACAATGGAGAAAAATGTGGTTTACACTCTCCTCCTTAGCTTTGCACAAACTGCACCAATGGGGGGAGAAGCAAATAAAAGGGCTTCTCCTTTGAATTTGGTCACAAGTGTTGAGCTTCCCATTAGCCACAAGCCAGACAAAAACTTTGACCTTCAGAGGAACTTTTGATTTCCAAATCTGTGAAGAGGGTGGAAAATGTTGCTCAATCCCATTGTTACTCAAGAAAGAGCGATAGGATTTGCACATGAACAATCCAGATACGTCCAGTTTCCACCTTCTGTTATCCGTTTTCCACCTTCAGAGATTTCTTCTATGAGTTTAATTCATTCATGTTGTGTATTACATTTATATTTTATGCAATCATGGTGTAGCTAAATTCATAGCTGGGATTTCTATGTAGCCTTGCAAAACTATTCTATGTCATTAAGTTGAAGTACTCAAACTTCCAATCTGTTTTCTTGTTTCATTCACTGATTCTATTGTTTGATTTGTTTATTAATCTTAATGTTTGATCACCATTAGGCTTGCTTATGAATTTTTTATCAAGGTTATGGTACACATCATGCTTAATCTTGGTGGACATGTGAATGAATGAAGAAACTGCTATGCACACATCCTTCCATGTGATTTCTTTGGTTCTTTGAAGTTTTCTTGTATTAATGGATTTTTAATTAGAAATCTAAGTTTAAGACCACAAATAGATTGCAGATAAGGAGTACTTGATCATAACCACACATTGTATGGATGACCATAAATAAGTAAAACAAACCCCCTAGACGCATATCAGTTAGTTGGCTATGTCTGGACTTAATATTCATGGAGTTGGTTTGTAATGGTGAAATCGAGATCCCTAGTCTCATTTTCATCGGTTCTAAATCAATCTATCATTCATATCTACACTCTCTTGTATTTTAAGTCACTTTAGTTTTCAAAACAAAACCCAAATTCAATATGCTATTTCTATTGTGTAGTTAGGGTTCACATAAAGTTAGTGATTTGTACCAGTCCATATAGATCGACACCCTTACTTGTGCCACTATAGTAACCATATATTTGCACTTGAAATGAACACAACATGAGTGTGTGACAAGTGTCTGTTTAACTATTGATGGGAAAAAGAAGAAAGAAAATCCTACTTTAGAATTGCAGACTGAGGAAAAGACAAGTGTAAAGAAAAGCAAGAAACCAAATACCAGTGATACACTGCCGGAACCCAATTCGCACATAGTGTTTACATTGACTTGGGCTATTAGCAGTCCTGTTGCAACCTGCAGTTGAAATGGAACAAATTGCGGTTAGCGACAACCAAAGTAGCCATTTGGAGAGTAAAAACCGGGGCTAAACAGAGGGCGTTTCCAAAATAATACCATGTATAACCAACAAAGGATGCATGTAAGCGCAGAAGCCAGAAATCCAGATTCTAGTGTGACTGCAGGAATTGCAAGGATGCCGGCACCCACCTAAAATTCAAATGCAATATCTGACATACATGATAGGTGATAGTACAAGTAGAAGTAGAAGAGCGAGAGAGTACCGTTGTCCCTGCGACTAGCAAAATAGCGCTGGCTAGACTTCCTGTCGATTAGGTTACCCAAATGATAATAATTAGAAATGATGATATTGGATACTAATAATAAATGACTAGTGACGGACCGACGGTGACTGACCAGGTTCTCTCTTCAATGTGGTTTGGTTGAGGTTGGAAAAGAGACGCCGCTGCAACTCAAATTCCGCCTCCGTCTCACTCTCCTTTGAGAGGCATTTGATAACTACATTTCTTCTTTCACCTCGACTTGAGTAATCGCTCCTCCTCTTGCTCCTCCTCCTCGTCTTTGTATATGATGTCGAATAACTATGTGCAAGGGGGAGTGGACGATGACCAGAATAATGCAACGACAAACTTGACGACGGCGACGACCACCACCACGGAGGACTAACAACCCAAGAAACAGAACGACAGAAAGCTGCTGCCATTGCCCTTCTGCTCTCTATAGTTTTAGCCTTCAGGTAGAGGATGAGCAACGGCCAAGAACCAACAGCCGCCAACCAAAATAATCAAGTTGTTTTTTGTAATTTCGCTTTGGCCCTCTAACTTTCTGAAAATTACAAAAGATCCCCTAGGGCCTAGTCCGATGGATTCGACATCTTGGAACATCTTTCGCTTCAATTTCTTAGCACCGTGTCGTTAGAGAAGTCAATTTTGTAACCCATGTCATTTCTACTTTTGGTTACACTAGATCTGCTAGGAGCACCTAGCTTTTTCATTGCAGTGACTCGATTGTGAAAAAGTTTCTCTCCGTTAATATTATTATATGTTCCATTAGCATAGCGGTATTCTATTCACTTGTAAACGAGAGGCATTTGGTTTAAATCTCATAGGTGACGAGTACCATACCAATTCATCCCTTCACCAAGTGTAAATATATCATTGTATATATAGGAAGCCTTTAAGAGAAGGGATTCCCATTTTCTTTATAAAAATAGGGATTAGTTGTAAAGTCCATTACACATCCAACTTTAACATTCTAAACTGTTTATTTTTCAAGATGCACCTCATAGATCATCCTTACAAAATATTAACTAAATCAGAAATATCTAAGACGTCTAATTAAGTTCAAAGAAATTGACCAACACATTGTTCTATAAACTCATTCCAAGGTTAGAGAATCCTCAATGCATGCCAAAACCTATTTCTAATGCCCAAAATCTTTGTATTATGCAAGACTCAGAATCCTCAACCTATAATATTTGCAATAAACGTTTCTTTATTTCATATTGAAGAATGAAAACCATTCAACAATATGAACCATTACAGACTTCTCTTAGTAAAGGAGTCAATCACTCAATCGACCCGGAAAATTGGGAGGATGAGCCAGAAGCACTTCTCGAAGCAGGTTCCGTATACCAGTTATTTTCTTCACGTGTCAGAAAGTTCGCCTCTGCATAAGGTAACACATCCACGCAAAAATACAATCATTTCAACAATCCTTGATATACTTCAAAAGGATATTTAAAGCCTTTAAGGTTCACTCCGTTAAGCATAGTCTAAAATTATTTCGACTAGGTGATCAAAAACGTTAGGCAACCATCCATGAATTGCTTGATTTTTTTTTTTTTCTTTTCATTTCATGGTTCCCCATGGATATCAAGCTTGGGAAGTTTTACAGCTATTACATACACAAATAGTTCAAATGACAGCATGGGCGGCAGCATGATGAATAAACAAGCTTGGGAAGTTTTATAGCTATTACATCACAATTACTACGTTTTTTATCTTCTTTTTTCCTGCTCTGCATTTCGTCACAATTAATAAACAATCTTTTGATGAATTTCTTTAACATTAAGATTGCTAGTATCATGGCACTGAAAATAATATTGATACAGTAATGCTGTAAAAATATCAGATGTAGTACATTGGACTGACCTGACAAAAATACATCCTTGTATTCATCGTCGTCATATAAAAATTGGGGAGGGTCTGGAGAACCAATCCCAACAATAGTGCTTCCACTGCATTAAGAATATTGAGGAAATGGACATAATGGAAACATAAAATGAGTTTGCACTAGAGAATATATGTTCTTCGTACAAAAGTTGACAATGTGGCATTTTTCCACAACGGCTTTCATTTTGGGCCATTTCGCGTTAAAACCCCTTTTTAGTAACACAGATGATGGGAGGAGAGATACTTATTCATACTCCGTATAGTTAAGTCTTCTCCAACACCACCATCAATAATTTTTCAACAAAAAAATAAATAATATATTCCGAGTCTCCGACCTATAATGATCACTAGGAAGTAGGAAGAGAGGAAGATCTCTTTCCAAACAATAAGAATGAGCAAAGATAGACAGAATGAAGGAAAACAAACAGAAAAGAAAAGTCATCTGATATGTGTGGCGTGCGGTCCAGTAGGTGAGCAGAACTGACCGAGAAAATTTAGTCATATTGTTGGTCTAAATTCTTGGAGGCTAATATTGAGTTCATTTGAAAAATTACGAGTAGGAAACTATTGATTTCTGTGTGAAATTAGGCAACAAATTCAAAGCCTACATGCAGATATTCAAGTAACAATACTTATTATGATCATGCAGATAATTATTTCATGAGAAAACAGTCAAAGCCATTTAATTGAATATGCAAATAAGAGCTATAATCAATGTACCTTCCAGACATAAAAACAGCGTCATATTGTCCACGGCTTGCGGCAAGTACTCGCTGCTTTAATCTTTTAAGAGATGGAAGAACATCAAATGCTGGAGGTTCTGCATATGTTTACATATAAAAAGTTTGCAAATGGAGTCATTTTTAGATAAAAGATGGTCCCGTAGCAGTCTGATACTTAATTGACCCAGCTGAGACTTGAGATCTACTTTCAGAAACAAGCTAGTTTCTCTAGTTCTGTTAAAAATTCAATCTAGGTCGAAGTTCTGTGCAATACATTTGAACAACCATCACATGCGGAAGATTGTTTAGACGATAATGATAACGATTCCAATGTGTACTAAAATAATTCCAGATGCAAAAACAGTTAAAATCCAGTCAAGCAAGATGCCCTAGGTGAACCTCTGGAGTCATATACATACGAAACCCCCCAACAGGATCAATATAACCAAGATTCACCTTTATTAATCTTTAATAGAAAGAACAAAAGAAAAACAATACCCAGAGTTTAAATTCCGCAGAGATCAGACAAGCAGTTTGTTCTACTCATTTATAAATCTAAGGCGGTTCCAAAACTCTCAAAACCAATCAAATGTTAAACTCCAAATAGACAAGACAATCACTGTGTCCTATTACAATTGAAGTGAAATTCTGTTCATAATTCCCATAAACAATCAAATTAAGCCCCAAAGTGTTCAGAGAAAAGTGTTTCCTATACAAGTGAAGTCTAAGGCTGTTCCAGATTCCCAAATACAGTCAAATCAAAGGCACATGGTGATCCACAGAGACAGAATGCTCAAATTGGAACATTTAAGAATCCCAATTGTAATTCCACATTCAGAGAGCCTAATGAAGTAACTACTGCAAAATATGCTATTAGAAATGAAAAGCAAGTAAAAGAAGTAGCAAAACAAAGGACAAAACAGGTGTTTGGGCCATAAAATAAAAATAGGGCCTGCTATGGGGCAGTCTATTGTTATTTAAACGAAGGCATGCTACACCGCCCACTAACTATGAAGCCCAACTTGGACTGGCCATCTAGGGCTCGAGATGACCACTTCCAAGCACGCCACGATCTCTTGAGAGCTCGGTTGACGAACATCCCAACCAACCTGATTACCTCCTTGAGGCTATGTTTTCTCTCCAATGCAGCCCGATACTAGTGAGACAGATGGACTTCTCTAGCATTATCCTGACTCTTATGGCTCAAATCTTGCTAGAGTTTTACAGCTTTCTTTACATTTCGAAGTCTATTTACTTTCTAGTTATGCAAGGTGGCTCATCAGTCCACAAGTTTCTTTAATGAACGTTTGTAATCTTGTCTCAATCATGAAACAGCTTTCTTTACATTTTGAAGTCTATTTAATTTCCAGTTATTGTAAAGTGGCAAATCAGTCCAAAAGTTTGTTTTATAAAAGTTTGTAATCTTGGATTCAATCATGAAATGATTACATTTAGTTTTCTGCTTTCATTGTCATCTTATTTTCATTTACTAGTAAACATATTTTCACACTGGATTCCAAGTGCTCGTTCACTAGAGGCATAAAAAAACACCTAACCGAACAAGCGTCCCACTCAGTGCACAATCGTTTTGGTTAAGAGGTTAGATCTAAGTGCAAATCTTATAAAACACTGCCTGTTGGCAGCCTCCAACAATGACATGCCTATTCTCTTTTTCACTCAAGCCATCCCGTGGCATTAAGACAGAAAGCAACACTAGGGGCACTAAGACTGAAGGTCCCTTAAGTTAGCGATGTATGACAGCACTCCACATCCTCACAACAATGGTTTTATTCTAACACTCCTAAAATGTAAATCTCCCTCGCGACTAAAGGGTACAGATCAGAAACTGGGAGATTTAACTTGCATGAATTTGAACACAAGATCTCTCTCCCACTCTAATCAAATGTTAAACTCTCTTAGTTCCTATTCGAAAAGCTTAATCTATTAGGACATGGGCTAATAATAGCTTTATAACAAACAAACAATGTATCTTACTATTCTTCATTAATACATACCTAAATCATTTATGCAAACATCTTGTGATATTCCATGCCTTGAGATTCTCTCCAGCAGTGTTAAAGGATCAGCCTTATTAGTTTTATCCAATTGGAGGCGCTGAAAAATAAAATAAAAAAGTTCTCTTAGAGAAGATGAGGAAATATATTGTAGATAATAATCCCGTCAAAAGTTTTAAATGTGCAATACCTTGTAAACTTCAGCTGTCGAACATGCCTGTTGGGGCTTTATAAGAACCATTGGAATGTCCAATGGTAAGGCTGGACTAATATTTTGAACAACCTGGACATCAAAAAGCAGAACTAAAATGTGAACTCTTACAGATTATGAACGATGATATGAAGCACAAACACTTCTCCAAGTATTTTATGGCAGTATCATATAATTTGAGGACACAATCTCATATATGGTACAAAATGCACCTCACGAAAGTCAAAATTGTTCTGTGCATGTTAGAGATAACTATTTCGTACACATTATGGGGGTGGAAAATCATTTGTAAACATATTTGCAGACCCGTCATGTGAAATTGTGTAGAATTAGATAATAAAAAACCGACCAAAAAATTATTCTGTAACACAGACATACCTCACCCCGACCAGTACAATAGGCTGCTCCTTGAGAGAAAAAGAAGGGAACATCTGAACCAATCTCACTCGACCATTCTTGGAGTTCCTTCTCAGTGGCAAGAAGACCACTAAACTGATTTGCTGCCCATAGTGCAGTTGCAGCATTGCTGCTTCCACCACCAAGCCCTGCTCCTGTTGGCACCTTCTTATCAAGATGAATCTGCCCCAAAATGTGTGGAACGTAAAGTTGATCAAATTCAAAGAAAACTCAAAATGTCCTAAATCAGCCAAGTACCAATCCTTACCCAAAAGAAATTGTTGCTACCTGTCTTCTTCCTGTAGAGATTAAGGGCCTTAATAATCTGCAGAAACAAAGTTCCCAATCACAATGTGCCAGCCAAGATTAATAACAAGTTGCAGGCAAAACGAAGATAAGAGTCGGTGGCTTACCAAATTTCTATCATCAAGGGGCACCCCAGACACATTGGTCGAAAGACGATCCTTAGTTTTTGAGGGTGACAAAGAGAACTTAATTACATCTCCAAGACTTATTACCTAGTTGCAGAAAAATAATCAAAATTCCAAGACACATTTGGGGAGTAAGAGATCTTTTGTATATGTTTGAGGCCAAAATATAAAAACGATGAGCGAAGTGAACTGACATGAAAGAGAGATGCCAAATCATGAAACCCATCTTCCCTTTTGCCAGTTATTCTCAAGAAAACATTTATCTGCAACAAATTCAAGTTATATTCCAACAAAAAATAAATAATCAAACAAATTGGAAAACCCAATTGCCATAAGAGATAATGCAGTTACTACCTTGCAAGGGGAGAAAAGGGTGAGCCTTGAAACCGGAGCGGCCTTCTCGTCAACCTCATCTGCCAACTTGTTTATCCTTTCATCAGGATCATACACTATCTAGTAGCAACCAAACCAAACCAAACAATTAACAAACAAGTTCAAAACATATAAAATTTAAACCATAATTATTGAGGACTTTAGATTGAAGGACAACCAACCTCTACTTGTTTTCTGGCAAATTTGGGGGTCCTTTGATTTCCAGACTTTGAGTGAGAAAAAGAGCACCTATGCGACTGTGACCTGAGCCAAGAGAGCCTGAGGCTGCTGCTACTGCCGCTATTTCCGACGAAATTGGGGGAATTTATGAGGAAGGTAGGAGGAGGGTTCTGGCAGAGCAAACGAGAGGAAGCAATGGCCATGGTCATATTTCAAGAGCAAAGGGCCTCAAACTTGAAGCTTTCAGTGTCCGGGCTTTCCTGTACCCACTACTTACCAAGGGAACGAAAAGGAATCAATTTCAGCACAGATTTTGCTACCCCTCCTTGTCCTGTCTGAAATGTCTAAGAAATAACTACTATGCATACGGGGTTTAGCAATTTTAGTAAAATAAATAAATAGTATTTTTAAGGTGCACAGCACTTGGACTTGGTGCAATGCAATATTCTAACTATAATAATTAAGTATCAAATTTGTTAAATTCGTCATTAACGAAAAAAAATCAAACTGTACTGTTGTTCGTTGTTGTTGATATGCATCTAGATTAGTTGATGAACCTATATCACATAGACGCAGTTTGATAAATTTGAACATTAGGAATAAAAATATGAAACTTACTTCAAACCCCATCACTTTTACATAAAATACAAAAACAACAAATAAAAAGCCCTTTTGTGCATCAGCCAACCTCTATAAGTGTCTGTTTCTTCTTTCTAAAACTTTAGTTGTCATCTAGCAACTATGGAGCACGGTGTTAAGTTAGTGGGAGCAACTTTGGTCCAAAAACCACTCAATAAATGGGGAGTTAGAAACATTCTCCGTTCCTCATGGAAGGAGATGGGGGATATTGAAATTAAGTGGACCAAGGAAAATACCTTTCTGATTACTGTCCCAGATGAAACTGTATCAGCTAAAATTATGGAGTATGTGTCTTGGGCAGTCATGAAACAGAATTTCTCTGTCAAACAATGACCCTATGAACTCGCTTTAGAGGAAGTTAATATGGAGATCGTTTCTTTTTGGGTTCAAATCAGAGGTGTTCCTCCATATATGGTTACTTTAGAAAATGTAAAAGAGATTAGCATCACAAATTGGAGAATTTGAAGACTTTAAGGATCCAGCAAAGGCAAGAGGTTTTCTGCGTGTTAGAATGGCAGTAAATATTTTACAACCCTTAGTTACAGGGTGTTGGCTCCCAAGGGATAATAATCATGAGACCTAGGTCGAATTCAGATATGAGAGATTACAGGATTTTTGTTATCGTTGTGAAAGAATTGGACACTCTAATACGGGGTGTGCTTTTGAATTTGCAAGGGAGTATGGCAGGCTATAGGGACTAGACAAGAGCGGCGCCTGTCGGAGACTTTATTGATTCTCCAAGAACGCTAGTTATTATGGGGGAAAGACGATTGCTCGGGGCGTCCAAAAGGGGATCGCGAATTACAAATCAATGTAGTAGATTGACTTTGCCCAACCTATTCAGGCCAATGTAGAAACCAGGGAAAATTCTCCCCTTGTGGAATTGCCGCAACATCAGGGTAGAAATTCGAGTAGATGGCATCGAGTACAGCGCAAGCGGCGGAGTCTAGTCCATTGGAGGTACTAGAAGAATCGGAGCAGACGAAGCACTATGGAATAGAGGCAGGACTTGATCTTGTGTAGTCATATGGGGAGGACCAACATAAGAGGTTAGGTATAATCGAGGCAATTCCGGAAGTAAGTAGCAATTCGATAGCAGCAGAAACTGCTATGGCCTACACGGGAAAGCAATGCATTCCAAGTACTAGAGGTGTTCTTTCTAGTATGGAACAAGCAGAGCAGCCATTTGCAGGGAATACACCAGTGAATGGTAGGAGCAGCTCGAAGAGGGAATTGGTTTGGAATACTAAAGAACCAGTTCACTCCCCACAGGAAAAAAAAAAACTAAAACTCAACCACCTGGTGATGTAGTTCGGGAACGGAAACAGAAGGCTGCTGAAAGATTCTGAAGCATGAATGTGGGAATACTTGGAGGCAGCCTCTATGAGCAAAAGAGATGCTCTATTGGCAAGGAAGGCTAGAAGGCAGATAGCTAAAGAAGGCAGAGAACATAGTGGCGGTGGCGGTTAACCCTTGACAGCCGCACGGTCACCATGAATTATCTATTTTGGAATTGTCATGGTCTTGGGTCAGACCCGCTAGTTCGTGCCCTATATGGGCATATAAAGAAAATCAGACCCTCTATGATTTTTCTTTCGGAAACTAAAATGAAAAATCATAGAATTGATGATGTTGAAAAAAGAATAGGTTATGCAAATGGTTTTAACGTGGATCCAGTGGGAAGAGCAGGGGGTCTTAGTCTTTGGTGGGATGATTTACTAATGGTGGAAGTTTTGGAAGCTTTTCAAAATTTTATCAATGCTAAATGTACTGTAGGGGATGGTCAAGGTGTCTTTCGATTTACGAGATTCTATGGCACTTCTTATTAGGCTGCCAAGGCCGAATTTTGGCGATCCATGCTTCAGAAATTTGGACTAGATACCATTCCATGGATTTGCAGGGGAGACTTTAATGAATACATGTGGAATCATGAAAAAATAAGCAGTGCAAAAGTTAGATCTAATCGACCAAGATATTTAGAGGATTTTATGTGTCAGACGAAACTGATGGATCTGGAGTTCAATGGTCTCCAATTCACATGGCGAGGAACAAGAAACGATCAGTTGGTAGAGAAGCTCGATTAGATAGAGTTCTTGTAAATGATGGGTGGCAAGAGTTCTAGCCTAATTCGATGGTTATCCATGGCACATCAATTGGGTCTAATCATCATCCCATATTCTTACAAACCAATCTGAGCGTGGTGAAGGGGACTTCCTTGTTCAGGTTTATGGCATTCTGGGCACAAGAACCAAGCTGCAGAGAAGTTGTGAATCAAGCATGGGCCATTCCCAATGGCGATAATATAATGGAGCAGTGGATTTCAAAAATAAACCATTGCCGTCATAACTTACAAAAATGGAGTAAAGCAACGTTCAAACAGGGCCAGTGGCAAATTCAACAATTGATGGATCAATTACAACATCTTCAACATAATGGTCATGATAATTGTCACAGTATTGAGGAGTTATCGAAATAGGTTGATCACCTATGTCGGCAGGAGGAAAGTTTTTGGATTCAAAGATCAAGAGTTAAGTGGCCTAAGGAAGGAAATGCTAATACTAAATTCTTCCATCATACGACACTACAACATCAAAGGAGGAACATTATGGTTTCATTAAAGAATAACAATAGGGTATGGGTGGACAACCCAAGACAGGTCCTGCAGATGATTGATTCTCATTTTATTGATCTTTTCACATCCATCGGTAATCGTGATTGGGGGGACATCTTGGATTATGTTACACCAAAAGTCACAGCTGCAATGAATGATACATTACTAGCTACGGTTTCAGTGGAAGAGATTAAATGGGCAGTAACAAAAATGGGCTGTCTTACAGCTTTGGGCCCATATGGTTTCTAAGGAGTTTTTTTTTATCATTCTTATTGAGACATTATCGTGCAGGATGTGAACCAGCTAATTTGGGAACTCATTCAGGGCTCTCAACCTCCAACTCAGATCAATGAAACACATGGTATTAATTCCAAAAGTACAGGCAACAGAATCAGTTTCACAATTCCGACCCATCAGTCTTTGTAATTATTCATGCAAGGTGCTTTCAAAGGTAATGGCAAAGCGGCTCAAAGCAATTTTACCAGAATTGATCTCTCCTACTCAAAATGCTTTTGTAGCTAGTACACAAATACAAGACAATATTGGTACTTCGAAAAGCCACCCATAAATTCGAATTAGCACTCAAGTTAGATATGCATACGGCCTATGATCGGGTGGAATGAGACTTCATGTTGGCGGTGATGGAGAAGATAGGATTTGATTCACGATGGACCCGTTTGTTAATGGGTTGTATCTCTTCGGTCAATTTTGCTATTCTTCTCAATAGACAGCCATGTTCTAAGTTTGTTCCTAAGTGAGGTTTAAGGCAAGGAGATCCACTCTCGCCATACTTATATTTATTCGTCAGTGAAGTTTTTTCCCTTATGCTCCAACAGGCCAGTGATCGATAGTGGATTCAAGGTGTTCAGATGAATGTTGGTGGTTCGGTCATTTCACACATGTTCTTTGCTGATGATACTTTGATCTTCCTTACAGCTACATATGAAAATTGTAGGCGCCTCATTCAGTTAATTGATCATTACTATTTAGTGTCGGGACAACAGGTTAATAAATTGAAATCCAGTGCTTTATTTAGGGGTAATGTGCCAGAGGTTTTATCACAGGATTTGTCTGCCATTTTAGGAATGGGGAAAGTTGGCGATTCGGGTCCCTATCTTGGTATGCCTGCTATATGGGGTCGATCAAAGAAATGTGGATTGACTTATGTGAAAGGTAGATTGTTGGGGAAACTTCAAAGGTGGAAGTAATCAACACTCTCACAAGTGGGAAGAGAGGTTTTGATTAAGGCGATGGAGCAAGCAATCCCAGTGTATCTGATGAATCTTTTCAAATTCCCTACTACGTTATGTCATGAATTAGATTATCTGGTTTCTCAATTTTGGTGGGGGCAAAAAGGTAGTGAGAACCGAATTCATTGGGTTTCCAAGGAGAGGTTATGCAGATCTACATCTAACGGCGGGCTTGGTTTCCGAAACTTTGAAAAGTTTAATGATGCTCTTTTGGCAAAGCAATGTTGGAGATTGATAATTGAACCGAATACTTTATGGGCGACAATTCTTAAAGCTAGATATTATCCTAATTGTTCCTTTCTTGAAGCTAAGAGAGGTGGGAAAGCTTCCTAGCTTTGGTCCAGTTTATTGGTGGGAAGAGACATTCTGCTAAAGGAAGCTCACTGGCAAATAATGAATGGTCGCGAGGTTCGTGTTTGGATTGATCGTTGGCTCCCATCTTTCCCATCGGGTAAACTGAAACCATTGAGTAATGTGCCAATTACTCGAAATTTGCTAGTGGAGTCTCTGATTAGTCAAAACTCGGGGACTTAGGGTATTTCATTCTTGAAACCTTTTCTATCACCGAGAGACTATGATGCGATTTTAGAAACTCCCATTGGTAATCCATTGATTCGAGATCGACTAATATGGCCTTGTGAGAAAACTGGAATCTATTCAATTTGCTCAAGTTACCGTTGGACTATGGCTGGGCAACGTTCCCATAGATCTCTTTTAAGTGGAAGTCACTCAATCAGGCACTTTCTACCATGGCAAATTTATTCAAAAGACGATCCTATTCATTTCCTATGTGCCCTATTTGCAATGCTCAAGATGAGACCATTAAACATCTTCTCCTTCTGTGTATGTCGGTTGAGTTAGTATGGTTTGAGGGTGCTTTGTGTCTGCGTATCCAACGTGAGGTGGTCACTACTTGGGCCAACTGGCTTTCGGATTGCTTGCAGGGGGCTCTAGGATCGAAGTTTGACAAGCAACGCTTCTTGTCTTATATTGCTTTTACATGTTGGAATCTATGGAAAACTTGTTGCAATTTCTTTTTCAACCATCAACCCATTTATCCCTCTAAGGTAGTTTTTGAAATTTCTAATTCTATCGAAACTTTTCTGCATGCTACTCAGGTAATTGGCTCTCAAACAACTGCTTTTCTATTACCAGTGGTAACTGTCACGTGGACTCCTCCAAGCCCGGGGTTTATCAAGCTTAATGTGGATGCTAGTTGGGAAAAGTCATTGGGCTCGGGTTTTGTTGGGGTGGTTGCACAAAACAATGCTGGGGTTTTTTGGGTGCAGGTAGATATATTGTGAAGGCTCGGAGTATGGCTATGGCAGAGGCGTTAGCTGTTAAGATTGGATGTGAGCTTGGTCATCAATTGGGTTGACATTCTGTGGTTCTTGAATCTGACTCCTCTTAAACCATTTTAGCTTTGCAGGACTCGCATTCCAAGGGCACGTGGGAAGCTTTCCCTCTTCTTCAGCAATGTATTCACTTGAGAGATTCTTTCCATGTCAGTCACTGGTCTTGGATTCCAAGATCAGCTAACAAGGCTACGCATTTTTTGGCGTCACAGCGATGTCGGGAGATGAGCAATGGGGTTTGGGTTCACAAACCTCCATCTTCCCCGGTTTCCGTGCTTCGCAATGATGGACTTCCTTGTCCACACTAGGTATCTCAGAAGGTAATGTAGGGAGTGACGTTTTAGCATCAAATGCGATGTCAGGATCCTTGTATCTCCTTGCATTGCCTGTTTGTGGTGTAGTTTCTGGCTGTTTGCCTCTTTGTAGGCTTACTTGTACTGTTTTGGCTATTTTGCCTGTAAATCTTATCTAGTTTTCAAAAAAAAAAAAAAACTTTAGTTGTCATTGTCATTTAATACTATGGTTTAATGATATTTTTTCTTCAGTTGTACGTAAAAAAAAAAAAAAAAAAGGCGAGAATCTTGTAAATGGCAAGTTTTATACAAATTTATTTACCCACCTTAACTTGTTGTATAACATATTAAATAAAAAAAACTTGAGATATTCCATTCAACAAAACTATGAGTTTAACCTCTATACAAAATTCCACCATCTGCAGAAAGAGAATATCAACTTACTACCAATGCCGGAGCTAATAATTTTTTCACCGGTTGGGGCTAGCTAAAAGATTTAAATCTTTATAAACAAAGAAACTTTATGCTGTATTTTTCACAGTATTAGCTAGCTTACAAGGTGAGCCAAGAGTTTTCATTATTAAACAAATTTGTGCTAAAATTCCAACAAATTCAAACTTGTACATGTACAAAAAAGCGATGAGAAAAAGGATGTAAGAAAAAGAGACGGTTTGTAAATTGTATTATATAATTTTATATAATTAAATCGAGAGAATTCAAATTAGTGACTAAATATATGGTGGACTACATTCGAAAATCTAAAAAGATGCAAAATTTTATTTTTCACCGAAAGTTACCTAGGCTATAGCCCAGGGTTGTCCTTAACACGGCTCCGCCATACTTGCTACTTGCTTGTTGCCGCGGGTATTGGCAGAAGTCTCCATATTCGATTAATGTTGTTATCATACAATTGGTCGAAATTTTTTTGTTCAATTTTCCAACCAATTGTGTTATTACACTTGGTGTACAAAACCATCTTCCCGGCACACTTATAAATCTCTCCCCCACAGAAAACCCCCTTCATTGTAGAAGCTTCTCTAGGAAATAGATGAGCGAAACCATGCTTGAGGACGAGTATGTCAAATGGGGCCCAAAGAGTTCTTTCGTTAGACATGAGAAAAAACGGATGGTTGATTGTATCACCCATCACCACACCTGTAATTCTCTCATTCAGGTGGGTTGTGTGCATGATCGCCCATAACCCCTATCGACAACATATCCTCGCCATATTGACAGTATAACGATACACTATTTATATGCTATCAATACGATAAAGATACGTTGTCAATATACCATCAATACAGGTCATGCGCACAACCCACAAGGACAAGAGAGAATTTCTCGTCACCACGCTAGTGACTAGTCACAATGCCTCATAGTCGAGTTGGAGGTCGAAAATCAGACCCTTAGGCCTCTTTTGGTTTAGGCCTTAGACTCTAACCTCCTGTTGGCCAAAACACTCAGTCCAGTTTCTGTATAGCAGACTGTTAAAATTGTATTATAAAAGTAGAGTCGAGAAAAATCAAAGCTTACAATACAACGAGGCTTTCTATTCCGCAATTTGTTCCGAGATGAGCAACTATTTCATAAAACTGACCTAGTCTGAATATGTCTTCTCCTCTGAATTGACAAAATCTATTCCAATCCATTGAAGCACGGGGCAGAAACGAAAACTTGCCGACTTTCCATTTCTAGCCACGGACTCTGTCTTAATCATTTCTCTTTCTTAGCAAATGCCTCCCCTTTGCACTCACTTCCAGCAGGAACCACGAAACCTGCACCGACCTGGAAGCCAACAAAATGTAAATAATGGGATACGGTGCACTGAATGGGACAGAAGAGGAAGGGGGGCAACAAGAGAAATAAGAGATCATGCTTACTTGACAATCTTTAAGTACAACACGATCTTGGAGCTGTACGTTACTGCAAATAACTGAATTCTGGACTGAACAACCATCGCCAATGGTAACATGATTCATAACAACTGAATTCACAACCTGCGGCGCGGGGGGGGGGAAAGAAAAAAACGGAATTGACTATATTATCTGAGTTCTAAATCTCAGTTTTTCTATTCATTCAGGAATCAATTCATATTTCAATAAATAAAAAAGGCATTTATACTATATTTTAGCTTCCAACGTTTTATGATAAACAAATTATCTTACCTTCACGTTAGAACCTATCCGGCAGTGACGACCAATAACAGATCGTTTAACACTACATTTGTCACCCATCTGTGAACCTTCCCCAAGCATACAATGTGGTCCGACCTAAATGGAAGAAAAGGAATGACCTTAACCCAGCATAATGGCCTAAACTTTCGCAAACTGTCAGAAAAGCCCTAACATTTATTGCTGAATTGACAATCAATCGTTTTGGTTTTTAAACAATTTGACTTACAGCCGTTTTAGATCCAAGTTCTGCTGACGGATGGATGATGTTATTTTGTGCAGAGAATGAATACCCTGACAAATGGCTAGCATCTCCTATGACCTGATAGAATTTGTGAAATGTTAAAACTATCCACATAATGAATGCAGAAGAGAATTTTCACGGAAAAATGGCAAACTAAAGCTCTCAACCATGAACTCACATCTCGATTAATGTCACTGAATGCTTGAATGGAATTTAACCTCACACAGTACTTGCTGTTTCCAGCAATATAAACACAGCATTTATGGGTTCTTTGCGCAGGAGTAGAGCCATTACAACCTAGTGCATAGAGCTCATGGAAGCTTGGAGTGGATGAATTAGCCAGGATTCGAGATATCACTAGTTGGTTGCTCTGAGAACTAGCCTTCTCATTTCCATTTTCTTCTGGTTGTGGTACACCATTTGACACTTCTGAATTCTAATGTTCAAACACAGAAATATGAATGAGTCAGATGTTTTAGAAGGGCCTGCATGTTAAAGGAATCTAGCAAGGAACTGCACTGGACTAACCAGCTGGCGACGAACAAGATAAGGTAATACATCGCGCTTTAAACTTTGAAAGGTATCCTTTTGATCCAAAACTTCTTGTAGAACAGACCTAGGAGGGAATGGAAAAATATACTGCATGTATAAAGATCGATTTGTATATGACAAACATCATTTGACAGCAAAACGGAAAGATGTATAACCTCTTGAATGCATATAAATGAGCATCCATGAGATCAGATCGAATTTCCATCTACAAGGAAAATAC
This sequence comes from Malus domestica, assembly GCF_042453785.1. Taxonomy (NCBI): domain Eukaryota; kingdom Viridiplantae; phylum Streptophyta; class Magnoliopsida; order Rosales; family Rosaceae; genus Malus; species Malus domestica. The sequence continues at coordinate 20,312,157 of NC_091663.1, forward strand.
AAGTGTAAGAATAAACAGAAACATATAAACCTTATATCACGGTTAATGACATTTATATCCCCCTAAAAAAAGTTTACCGCCTAGATTATGCACCAAATGTTAATGTGAGGTTCTACCAACTACCATTCATTTTTCAGTTAAATTTGCCATGTTCTGTGCAGGAGACTTTCTTTTTTATGTGGTTTTCTTAATTTTATTTATGTCTTCACTTTCACTTCCTCCCCTTGCTTCTCTCTTCTCTCCCTGGTTCTCTCTTCTTTCTCCGCCCATTAAAAAACCACAAATCCCACCCGCCACCAACCCTCTATTCTAACCTGTTCAAACAAAATTTCCATGAGTAAAACAACAAATAAATAAAATAATCAAGTACTCAGCTCACACTGACATATAAAAGAAACCCCCAATTGAAATATAAAACATCAACACCAAAACTGACTCAACAGACACTCAGCTGGCACCAGCTAAAAGATCCCCGGAAACCCCAACAACCTATCAAAACCACCCCAGCCCACTACCAAACCCAGTGGCCATTAGCACCCAAACCCACCAAAACACCAATCCCTAAATCCAATTAACTCACGCAAGCATAAGCACAGAGAGAGGGAGAGTTTAAAAAAATGACCCAATGCCCTTAACAGAGGCCTCCTCTCCGCAGCACATTATCTTATTTACAAATTATTGGATGGAACTAGATGGAGACCAACACTTACTTGTCTCTTTTATTTTTTAATAAGAAACAAAGAATTTAATTGGACAGAGAACCCAAATTACCATACATGCATAAACAAGAGAGTACACTGAAAAAAGAAAAAGATTAGGGGGTCAATCGTCACATCCTAAAAGATCAAGAGCATTGGTATAATTTCTTCAAGCAAGAAAAATTATTAAGAATCCATAAATGTTAAAGCTGGAATGCTATCCTGAAAAGCACCTAATCAAATCCATGATTGAATTTCAAATTTAGTAGTGATCAGCACGAACTAAAACAGTAACTTTAAATTTTTATTATGATACCGTCCAAATTGAGAGAATAGTTTCAGATTTTATGTGAGGTTGTAGTTGAGTGCCAAGCATATCTCAATGAAATTCACCAGCCCAGTAGTTGTTTACTACTGGAAAGTGTCGACCAAAAGAAACAAAATAATTCAGGGGCAAACCAATTACCTGGCCAACCGCACGGAGTATGCTCTTCTGAATTCGAATATCTTTCTCAAGTTCCGCTCCTAGCAAGGACCAAAAGATAGATGAGGAATTTAAAAGATTACATGCTACAGAAAGGGAAAATTAAAAGAACTAACCTGTTGCTATGTACAGTAAAAACTGCTTTGTCGGATCCAGCCCAATGATATTGTAGTGCCCTGGTTTCTTGGCTTTGTCTTTTCCAACAGAGGATCCCGAATCCGAAGGTCCACTTACAGGAGCAGAACAAAGCATTGCAGTTAATACTGCATCATGACGTCTATGAGCAGCAGCTACAGCACCAGGAGAAACATCAGAGACAATATCGCCACTCACAACCTGCAGCAACACAAGGAGTTGAAGACCTAGTTTGGGAGCGAGGTGCTTAAAAAAAAAGCACCTATGAAAAAAAGCTGTGAGGGTTTTAGGTGTTTGGTAAACTGAAAAAAAAAGGCTTATTTTGGAAGCTGATGTGAGAATAAGCTGAAATCAAAGGAAAAAGTTGAAGCTGCCATTTGCAGCTTTGGAAAACTGGCTTTTTTTCAAAGCACACGGAGCTACAGTGCTCCTTTAATGAAAAGACCCACTATCAGACTGCTTTTTTTTCTTCCAAAAGCACTTTTACAAAAAAGTTTACCAAACGCTCTGCTGATTTATTTCACAGCCGCTTATTCTCACAGCACAGCCGCTTATTCTCACAGCAGCTTTTTTTCAAAGCACAGCAATACCAAACCAGCCCGAAGGCTAATCTAGAAGAAACTTTTGAGAAGTCAAAATACTAGAAAGAATATATAGATGCTAACCAAAATGTCATTTGCAGTCAAGTGGTGTGCAATGGCCCGAAGTGCACCAGCTGTTCCAACATCCTCAGGGACTGCTGCAACCTGCACTAAGCCGAATTATGCAATGCATCTCTACGTGAAATTCTTAGATAAAAGACCCATTCATGGAGTTGATTAGAAAGACTGCTCGGTATCACGTTGGCTATAAAACTATATACTAACGAGCTCAGTTTACATGCACACATGCCTAAATGAAATGCAATGTAAATGCAAGAGATGTAAATCCAGCTTCAGAGAAATTTAGCAGTAGAAACAATTTTGGAAACACAGAATTGGACCATTTACAAGCAAGGAATGAAAATCTAATTGAGCAGTAAACAATAATGAAAAACAATGGATTTGCATCAAACCAAGGCTTTCAAAGAACAGAGAGTGGAACATATTCAACGCCATGCTTGACAACCAGAGTCATAGTCCCATGCATCATACAATCTCTTAAAAGACAAGTTTTATTACAACATAAATTAGATTAGTAGGAGGACTAACAATAGCCCATAAGAGGCTTTCAAGGAAAAATTTATACCTCTCACACACCAAAGAGTTACATGAGGCTGGAATAACCCAGCTCAAATATGCCTCCCCAAGCAGCCCTTACCCAGCAATGCAACTGGACAGTGAAGACACGCAATCTACACACTATCTTGCAATGGCAGAATTTTGGTATTGTTATCATATGTAAAGGCAAGAAAAGGGAGAACAAAAGGCTGTTCCTCCTAACAAACACTCCTCCCAAAACCTCACCCTTTCCTCATTTCCCACCCCAATCAAAACTGTAATAAGAGGAAAGAATTGAGACTACGAGAGATGCATTCAGGGGCATGGACTTGAACCTGCGAGCACAAGGCTAGAATCCCACCCATTTTAATGCACCTAATAACAGGATGCCAAAGGCAACTCCTCGCTAACTGACAACCTTCATAAGAAGTCTCCAATTTATGCTTCAATTCACCCAATTTTACTAAATGGCCCTTTTTCCCCTCCACCACCACACCATCACCTCCCACAGAAAATTCCTCATCAAAAGCGACAATGTTAGGATTCCTGCACAGAGGCCAAAAACGATTGGATCCATGCCGACCTTCCCCTTCTCTATAAAACTGCCTTCCTCCAATCTTATAGCCTCCCTCTTCACATTTTCTATAATTGCATCCCAAAAGGTAATGGTCCCTGGGTTGCTCCCCAAATACTTGTGATTTCTAATTACTTACACCGATGCTATCGTTTCAATTTGTTATAAATCCAAGTGCACACGTACTGAGACTAGAGAGTACAACATTGACAAACATCATATGCATAAAGTGTCCCCCAACGCAACACATATCTAAACGAACTACTAATTATATAACCACACTAGATCCTTGGAGCAGAAACAAAATAAGTAGCATGAAATTCAAAACATTAACAATCAAAACAAATATAGAAGAAATGAAAGTTGGGTAAGTACCTCAACATGTAAACGATCGACATAAGCCCCTGAAATCCAACTTCCAACGAGTACGGCTGCATCTTGCCCTTCAACAACCTAGAAAATCGACAGTTAGCCCTGTTTGGTTACTGGAGAAACGAAAAATTGGCATCACATTAAACCCAACAAAGCCAGGGCAAGTGTAAACAAAAAAACCCTTTACTCATGAGCAACCATTCACCAAGCAGAGAGCATAAGAGTTACTATGAGGTCCTTAAGGAAGAGAGAGAGGAGAAGAAGTCGTACAACTATGAGGTTCTTAAGGTTACAGAGTTCTAAGAGCTCCAGAACGTAGGAGATAACCGGACGATTCGCCACCGGAAGCAGAGCCTTTGGGACCTCCTGCCATTGCAATTCATAAAAAAAAAAAAAAAAAAAAAGAATAAGAAATCATAACAAAAATTGGAGAGAAATAAACCGAATGGGATTCCGGAGAACCAAAGAGCGTAGAAAAAGAGGGGGACCTTGGAGACTAGAGGGACAAGATTCTTCGAGGTGCCACCGGCTAAGACTACCACTTGGAAATCCATCGGAGCAGCAGCAGAGAGGGAGAGGGGGAGAGAGAGAAGGGTTCAGGTTCCGCTTTTTTAGGCGTTTTTGTCTCCACAGGAAGCAGAGCGAGCGAGGGTGGCTTGACCACTCGCAATTGTTGTGTGTAATTAACGGCGTTCGTCTACTTAGTGGATTCGGATCGGTTTGATTCGGTTTGACAAGATCGTTTGATTTATTTTAATATAAAAATAAAAACATTTAGAATGAGATGCCTCTTTTTACACTTTCTAGATTCAATATTTGTTACTTTCCAACTTCAAATTAAAATATTTTCATTTTGATTAAACCCTATATTTCATGTATATTCTTATTTAAGTGTTTTCTAAATTCATTTTTTGTTAATATTAATTTATTTCTTACTATTTTTATGGAACCTCTTCCATTTTCTTAATTTAAGGATTCAATTATATATCTAAATGGTTTAAGAAATTTCAATTTATCTAAATTATTTGGGACTTTATTTCAAAAAATTATTTGTAACTTTGTTTTATACAAAAATTGTTTGTAACTTTTTTCTTCATTACGGTAAGTCTATAACTATTGTCGTTGATAGTTATTTCTTACTCTTTATTTTTTGTTTCTAGAAATTCAGGTATGATTGAATTAAAATGTACTATCGTTCTTTAAAATAAAAAATTGACATGTACCAACACAATTTATTTTCAAATTGAAACGTACCTATGCAAAATTAAAACTTATTCATCCCGAATTAAAATGTATGCTTACTAATTTGATATGTATACATGCTAAATTGATATATATATCAAGTATGTAATATCATTTTGAGTACATTGGTACGTTTAAAATTGGTGATATTTTGTTAAAAAAAACCATCATCCTTTTTGCACCCACAATTCAACATTTATTCTTTGTTATATATATATATATATATATATTGAAATATATTGAATCACTAGGACATAAATGAACAATATCTTGTTTTGCAAGATTTAGGAATTTGTTATATATTGAATTTAATTAGTAAATTAGTTATAATGAAAATTTGTGTAATTTGAAAGTAATTAGTAAATTAATTAAAATTGTAGAAAAGTAGTTTGATCAAGTATCTAAAAGTCTTAGATGTTTGGTCTAAGAAATTTAAATACCAAGCATCTACATCAAAATGCCCTTGAAAATAAAATCAAATTAACTAGTGTTGATGCACAAAATTTGGTCGATCTTGGATCAACATAAATCCGACCGTAAATCACACATACGCTTAAGAATGCAAAGGTATATTCTGGTTCATCCCAACTTAGGGCTACGTCCACACTGGTGTTGACCCGGTTTCATTATGTAAATTGAGGTTACAATGTACATGAGGCTTAAGAGGCTATAGAGTAGGGGTGGGCGCGGTGCGGTTTGGTGCGGTTTCGAATGAAACCACAACCGAAACCGAAACATTTTGCGGTGCGGTGCGGTGCGGTTTTGAAGCCAAAACCAAAATGAAACCAAACCGTTCGGTTCGGTGCGGTGCGGTTTCAAACGGTTTCGGTTTGGTTTTTGAGAAAAAAAATGTACAATTTAAAATATACACCTATTTATGCATAAGACGGTCTTATTTTCCTCGTATATTAATTAATGAATATGCAGTAAAATTGCAGCAAAACTGCATAAAAAACAGCAGCAAAAACTGCACAAAACTGCACCAAAACTGCACAAAACTGCACCCAAAAATAATGCAGCAAAACAGCATTAAAAAACAGCACCAAAACAGCACCAAAAACTGCACCAAAACAGCCCCAAAACTGCACCAAAAAACTGCACAAAACATAACCAAAAATCTGCACCAAAAGTGCAGCTAACTTGTACCAAACTTGTACCAAAACTGCAACAAATGACAACTACTAAAATTGAGACAACATCCAATGCATCAAAGGATTTAAACTTTAAATCCTTATGCATCACATCTATTAAAATTGAACTTGATCACCAATCACAATACTTTACAATCCAATTGAAAGGTTAAGTTTGCCATAATACAAACCTATAAGTTATAACCTAGTTGAAAAGTTTAAAATATAAGTTATATAACATTTATTTATTATATGGTGCGGTTTCGGTTTCGGTGCGGTTTTGAAAACCCAAAACCGAAACCAAACCGTTTTGTGTGCCGCGGTTCGGTTTTGAAACCAAAACCGTTTCAAAACCGCAAAACCAAACCGTTTGGTGCGGTTTGATTCGATTCGTGTTTCGGTTTCGGTTTTCGGTTCCAAGTGCCCACCCCTACTATAGAGGCTAGGGCTTGCTCTCCTTTACTCTTCTTTGCTATCTCTCTAAAGTGAAGGTGATAGAATAAGGGTTTCCTTTCTCTCTTACATACATAATGGGCTAAGTAGTGAGACCCAAATATTGAGGCTCAATCTATGCTACACCAACTAGTATTTAATGAACCGATTTAGTTTGGTTTAGTTCAATGTTAACAAATATTACCATTGAAAATCGAACCAAACCAAACCATTATTAATTGGTTTGATTGGGCTTGGTTCGGTCATTTAAGCTTGTTCTACACATAAATTTGAAAAAAAAAACTCAATTTTTCAAGAGTTTTTAATCTTCTAAACGAATACACATCTTACGCATTCCGATTGGATTAAAAGATTAAGTTTTTTCAGAATATAAAAAGTTTGTTTATACCATATTTAGGGCCTCGTATTTATACCTCGTATAAATACTCAGGGGACTTAATTGTAATTATGTAATAAAGGAAAGGGCAAATATGTAATAAGTGAGGAGTCCTTATTCTATAAAAGGACCCCTCACCCTCACAATTGAGAGAGGCCATTTCTGAGACCAATTCCTAAGGCTCCTCACCCCCTCTCAAAGCTTTCACTCTTAAAGCTCTCTCTCCCTCAGATAAATACATAACCAGTGTGGACGTAGCCCAAACCTTGGGGTGAACCACGATACATCTTGTGTTATTTACATTACTTGCAGATTCACGGTCGGATTTACGTTGTTCCAAGACCTCCGGTTTTGTGCATTAACATTTGGCGCCGTCTGTGGGAATCGATACGAAAAGTTGTGTCAGTTCTCTTTCATTTTTTCACATCCACTGTGAATCTGCAAAAACCCACAAACCTCACTGGATTTTTCCAGAAAAAAAACATTCACTAAGCTCCAAAACTCATCCCTTAAACGCTCCTCAGAGCTCTCTCTCTACTGTGTTTGTGTTTACACAATAAAAACAGAAGATTCTGGATAGGAAGACTACTGGTATTTTAGACTTGTTCGCTTTGGCTTCTTTAAAAAAAAAAACCTCCATTCATCGCTTCCCTTCCCACCAAAAATTATTCAACAGCAAAAATGGGGTTAGCTCTGAGCTTGGGGGATACTTCAAAGCCTTTTCTGTTCCTTGACAAAGCTCCAAAGATTGGAAGCAACAAGGATCTAGGGTTTTCCATAGGCTTGGGGAGTGTTCCTTGACAACGCGTAGCGGTATGTTCCTTGACAACGCTTATCAGCTCCGAATCTTTGGTTCCAATTTGAAAAGATGATGAAGAAAGCAGTGCAAGTGTATATGATCTCGATTTTGAAACCGTGGCAAAACCTCATCAACAGAGGCAGCATGTCACAACTCACAAGAATAGCTCCTCCTACGCCGCCTCCGCCTCTTTCGCCTACAACTCATTTTCTTGTTGGTCCTCCAAAGGTCGACCCATGTGTTCGTCTATTTTTCCGGGACCTTGGTTCCCCTAAAGATGTGCTGCAACTGCTCCCGTCTGCCTGGTCGCACAATCCCCTGACTACGCTCAAGATCATTTGCAACCTAGAAGAAGCTTAGTCCGACGAGGAAGCCTTCTTGATGCCGATGGTTTGGCTCCACCAGAACCACCCCAACACCCTCGCCCGCAACCTCTTCCCCATAACGATCTACTTTTCTTGTATTATCGGCCTTGTCCCCCTTCTCACCCGAGTGCTTCTCGACGGCCGCCACCACGAAGTTGATCACAAGGAGGCAGCGAAACGTAAAATTATTGCATCGTCATCAGGGGGCGGTGGCGGCGGCATTAACCAAGAAAATGGCAGCCAAGCTAAAAGCCAAAGAAAAACTCGGGTTGCCCAACGTGCGGTGGTTCTTAATGAGGGACGACGACACAGTGTTTTTTTAGCGACAACCTAGTTTCGATGCTGACGAGGTACGACCACGACCTTGAACCCGATCCGATCCTCATAGATCTGAAATTGCCATGGCTCCCGTTTCGGCTCTCGCTAAGTACAAGCTAGTCTTCATAGGGGATCAGTCCGTCGGTAAAATCAGCGTCATCACTCGCTTCATGTATGACAAGTTCGACAATATCAGTGGTGGGACTGTGTGTGCCAACTGCAGTCATAGAAAAGCCCTCTCTTTTCTTTCACAAATTCCCCAAGTCTCTTTTCCTTTACAGAAAAGAAAAAGGAAGAGTAATGGATGGGCACGACTTGTCCAATAAAAGCAAGTGCTGTCACTTTAGAGAAAAGGAATACAGAAAGCAAAAGTAAGGAGCGGGGAGATCAAGAACCAAAAAAAAAAAAAAAAAAAAGCAGAAAAGAGATATGCGATGGAAAAGAGCAAAGCAGAAAGCATGGCTACCCTTTCAACATGAGATCTGCGGTAGAAAAGAGCAAAGTAGAAAGCATGGCTACCCAGATAATTGCAGAAAGCAGAAAAAAGGAGGAAAGCAAAAATGAGGCACATGGGGATAAAGAGAAAGCAAAAGGGAGGCACATGGGGACACTGCAAAAGCAAGGAATAAACACCCCACCAGAATGATGTAATTTATTTTCCTTATCTTTCGGAAACATCTGTATAAATCCCATCAGAGGGTAATATGTATAAACCCCATCAGAGGGTAATATGTATAAACCCCATCAGAGGGTAATTAAATATAAAAAAGAAAAAGAAAAGGCAAAGCCCAAAATAAATGGGCTGGAATGTTGTGTAGAGGGCGAAGGTCCATAAGCCCAAAATAACTCCAACCAGGCGATCAAAAGTACGCCCAGTACTCCACAATTATTCGACAACTTGCCGCTATTACCACCAACCAGGTGATCGAAAGTACGCCCAGTACTCCAAAATTATTTGGTAACCTGCCGCTATTAACACCAACCAGGTGATGAAATGTACAACCTGTACTCTAATATCATTTGGCAACTAGCCATTCATGCCACCAATCAGGTGATGAAATGTACAACCCGTACTAATCAGGTAATGAAATGTACAACCCGTACTCTAATATTATTTGGCAACTAGCCATTCATGCCACAAACCAGATGATGAAATGTACAACCCGTACTCTCCTTCATGCCACCAACCAGGTGATCAAAAGTATACCCAGTACTCCAAAATCATACATGAGCATCACTCATATAAAATCATACATAAACATTCATGAGCATCACTCATGGCAATCATGCATAAACATTCATGACGATCATTCATGTCAACATTCATGAGCATCACTCATGTCAACATCCATGAGCATCACTTATGTTAATCAACAGAAACATTCATGAGCATCACTCATGTCAATCAGCTTCAAAAGCTTCATTTACAAAGCTCTAGCTTCAAAAGCTTCATTTACAAAAGCTCCAGCTTCGAAAGCTTCATTTACAGAGCTCTAGCTTCAAAGTTTCACTTGCAAAGCTTCACCTACAAAGCTTCAGTGCAGGGTATACAAATACCACCTCCGAACAACCGCCACTTCGGCCCATACATGGATTTAATTTGAAGTCTCCAGCCAACAGACTCTATTGACCGAAGACTTGGGGGACTACATTATGTACCATATATTGGGCCTCAACTGGGCCTCATGAAAAATACTTGGGGGACTTAGCCCATTATTTATGTATTAAGAAGCGATCCCTTATTCTATAAAAGGGACTCCCTCACTTCCATTAGAGAGCACCCATTATTCATGTATTGAGGAGTGAGCCCTTATTCTATAAAAGGGACTCCCTCACCTTCATTAGAGAGCAACGCTGCCAGCTGAGCAACCACCTCACCGTGAGCATCACTGCTAACGTGTTATTTATGTATTGAGGAACAAGCCCTTATTCTATAAAAGGGACTCCCTTACCATTATTAGAGAGCATCAACTCTAGCCCATCATCCATGTATTGAGGAGTGAACTCTTATTCTATAAAAGGGACTCCATCACCTTCAAATGCCACAAGCCGAGCCGAGCAGCCTCGCAGCGTGTGCTACTTCTAGTTGAGTATCATTTCAAATTGAGCACCGCCTCATATCAAGCATCAGTTCAAGACAACATCTAGTTACTTCGGCCCATGATAAGAGCATATTTATGAGACTAAGTTAGCTTGTTCTCATGCATTTATGTTGTTATTTCTTAGTTAATTATGTATTTTAAGCTATTTTCGTGTGTTTGTAGGTCCATAGGCCTTATGAAGCAATAAGATGCATTTTGGTGCATTTTGGGCTTGGAATGAATAACACATGCATGGAGCAAGGTGGATGGATGAAATTGAAGACTAAAGAGGCTAGGAATGTGTTAAAGAGAAAGAAGAATTAATGTAAAAAGGACAAAGAGCTCAGCCATAAAAGGGTGTCACTCTACCGTTCACCTTTCCATAATTGTCGTGCACCACCATTGCACTCCCTTTGGATTCCTATGTCATGCATCATCATCCATGTTCCCTCCATTGACTCATTTGTTGCATCATTCCACCTCCCTTTCCTTTCTCTACCATGTGCACAATCATTCATGTTCCCTAGCTACAACACCACTCTATTTTACCCCCATGCTTTGCGTCATCACTTCACTTTCACCTTTGAATCATTTTAAACACCACTCATTGCACTCAATTGCTACACCATTCCTTGTTCCCTCCATCATTTCAAATTTCATGCATCATTACATTGAATCATTGCACTCAATGTCTACACCATTCCTTGTTCCCTCCATCATTTCAGATTTCATGCATAATTACATTGAATCATTGCACTCAATTGCTACACCATTACTTGTTCCCTCCATCATTTCAAATTTCATGCATCATTGCACTCAATTGCTACACCAATGTTCCCCTCCATTGCCATGTACTTCCTCTATAAAAGGAAGTGTGTGTAACATAAATTGAGTTCATACTTTGCTTGATCATTCATCCCCATTTCAATACAACCTTCATCCAAACACATCCATTCATCTTCACATCCATTCCTCCATACAAACAAACCTTCAAACACTCACTAACACCTTGTGCCGTAGCAAAGGAAGGGAAGGAAAGTGCTTGGACGTGCTTGCTGTCCAACTTGGATCGTTGGAGCGTTTAGTGTTTTCTTTCTTTTGTTTCTAATGTTTAAATTCATTTCCTTTCATTTTGTTGTAAATATGAGTGGCTAAACCCTTATTGGCTAGGGGTGATTTCAAAGCCATGATTATATGTGCAATATAATTTGATAAATTCCAGTTATGAACTCTTGAATCGTGAATGCAATTGGTTTAACTATTTGATTGATAACTTATTTGTATTTGTTAATTAAGGGTCAACACTTAATTGGGATACATAAATCCGTTGCTAGAATATAAGGAAGTTTCACATAATCGTTACAAACTTATATTCACATGTAGTGAAGGTCACTTATAAACGATCGCGTTAAGTTCAATTCCTAGCATGAGTGACGTGATGTCATAGTTGCAAGTGCTTTGTCAATGCTTATGATTTTCATTAAACGTAATAATCTTTGATTGTATCTCTATTATGATGTCATGTAGGGAACTTTTGAAGAATGTTTTGGGTTGTCGAATGATGTCATCCAATCCAATAAAACAAGGAAAATCTAAGAGTTAATTAGTGATGTCACGGTTAATTTGGAGCATTGTCATTCATAGTTCAATGATGTAGTAACTGGAAATCAAGTTATTTGCATACATGTCATGTGTGGAGAAAAAGCCTCTAGCTATCCCATCCATCATCTTATTTCTCAAATTTGTTTTACAATCTGTCTAGTTTTTCATACTTGTTTGTTTGTTTCAACTTCGTCCAAAACTCAATCCCCCTTTACTTTAGTGTGTCTAATTAGTTAGAATCTGTTTTAATTTGTGTTTTTAAATGTTTTGATTCAAGTAAAAGTCAATTTTCGTCCAAAGTCATTCCTAGTGTCTAGTTTAAGTTTATTTGGTTGTTTTAAGCTGTTTTGAGTATTTTAAGTTTGCTTTGAATCTTGTGAGTCTTGTTAAGTGTTTTTAAGTTTAGTTTTATGTTTTTGAGTCAGTTTAGAGGTTATTAGCAAGCCCTCCTAATCCCCGGTCCAGAACGATCCATACTTATACTCATACTACAATTGTCAAAAGAGGGTTAAATTTGTGTGTTAAGTTAATTTTCGCATCAAGTTTTTGGCGCCGTTGCCGGGGATTAGCAACTTGGCTAATCCCTTGTTATTTCTTTTTGTTTATTTTCGTGTCTTTTGTTTTCAGTTGCTGACTTTGTTTTTGTTTGTGTTTTTTTTTTTGTTTTACTTTTGATATTTGATTTAGTTTTGTTTCCTTGATTTCAGGTACTTGAGAAGTAAGACATGGATTTTGCTACCATTCAAGCTCAATTGGCGGAACTTACTTCTCAATTGTCACAATATGCCAAAAGGACCACAATGCAAATTGTCCCTACATGTGGTGTGTCCTATGGGCAAGGATATTCAACTCAGCAATATTCTTAATTCGTTGCGAATGAAGATGCTTGGGGTTATCAAGGCCATAGCCAATCATGGGACAACATGTTTTCCAACGCTTACAATTCGGATTGGAGAGATTATTTAGATTACATAGAACCTCAACAATTCCAACAAGATGGATATTGGCAGCAAGAAGAGGAGTTCCATTCACGACCTATGCAGCCATCACAACCTCATATACAATATGCTCAATCAAACTCAGGTTCGTCAATAGATTATGATCAAATTTTTTATGAAATAAATTCTTTGGTGCAGGGCTCACAAAATCAAGCCAAGGAGGCTCAACAAGATGGATATTGGCAGCAATCTGATGAGTTTTATTTAACACCTATGCAGCCACCACAGCTTCCCCTACAACAATTCCAATTAAATTCAAGTATGTCCACGGATAATGATCAAATTTTTCAATTACTAACCTCTTTGGTGCAGGGGCAACAAAATCAAAATGAAACAATGCTCAATCAAGCTAAGGAGACGAGCGAATTGAAAAATCAACTTGGAGAGATTATGGAGTTCACGACACAAATTCAAGAGCAAAGTGAACTCTCCAACTCAACTATTGAAAATTTGAAGGAAGATTTTGAAATCCATGATGCTATCACTTTGGGAAGTGCTATGGAGGTTGGAGGTGAATCCAAGACATCCAAACCAAGCCAAAACATGGATGAACAGCTGATGCTCGAAGAAGAAGAGAATAACAAGGCCACGGCAAGGGAAGAACCACCCTTGCCGCAACCCCATATACCCTCTATGCCGTCCACTACAACCAAGGTAAGCCTAAATTCAATTCGTCTTGACCCCGTTTCCCCAAATATCCTTATTCCTTGCAGGATCAAGCAATCCAAGGAAAAAGAGGGTGAGAAAGGCATCTTCGAAACCTTTCCAAAGAATCAAGAGCAAGAAGTGGATGGGGAATGTCTAGAATTCATCAAAGAAGATACACTTGAGACGAAAAATCCCAAAGAAGTTGGATTTTATGACACGGGACAAGTAATAACTCTCAAAACACCAAATCTGGACAAATCCCATATCCCTGCAACGTTCAAAGATGTGGTGTTCGTAATTGAGTTTATGTCGGAGCAAGCAAGTAAGCCATCTTCTCCAACTTTGATTTTATTTTATACTAACTTGCTGATTTTGATGATTCAGGCACATACACTAGAATTTAAACCATTGCCGGATCACGTCAAGTATCACCTTCCATTCAAGGATCAATTCTATGCTATGGGCCCTATCCAAGCTTAGAAGGAAGTTTCGTCCGGCTGGAAGACGTTAAAGCAAGCGCTTCTTGGGAGGCAACCCATGTATTCAAAAATGAGGAAGATTTTTGAATCGCTCCACAGTCAATTTTGCATTTCTAAAAACCTTCCATTTTCTGCATTTTATTTTGCCATGATTGTTATTTTTATTTGTTACTTGTTTAATTGTTTTTGGTGTGAGTTTATTTTTGAAACATTGACAGATATGCAAGGTATTTTTACATTCATTTTCATGAAAAAAAAAGGAACATTAAGCAGAAAATACAAGAGGAAGCCTTCACAAAAGCTGCTTAGGAGAAGTCTCAGTAGTCGGCGGAGCCTCAGCAGTCGGCAGAGTCCCAGAAGGAGGAGACATCAAAGGTTGATCATTTGGAGCTTCATTACGCGGTACAGCCCTAGAAGACGAAGGCAAATGCTGTTGGAACAAACCCACAAACCTCTGATGATCAAGTAAAATTTAACCATCAGATTCCTGCATCTGGTTAATCTTCCTCTTTATGTTTGTAGCATAGTAATGTGCGAGCCTGTGCAACTGTTTATTCTTATGTTTGAGCCATTTAATCTCCTGTTTGAGACTCATCACTTCAGCCGCCAATGATTCAACTTGACGGGTTCGAGCAAATAGGCGTTGGGCCATATTAGACACAGAACCTGCACACTGCACACTGAGAGCCAGAGAATCCTTAACAACCAACTCATCAGACCGTTTGGAAAACAGTTTGTTATCTTTGGGAGTGACAAGGTTCCGGGCCACCACCACAGCGGTCATATCATTCTTTATCATCGAATCCCCAACGGTAAGAGGACCAGTAGGGGATATGAATGATGGGCGCCATATGTTGTCTAGAGAAGGCATGGCTGCCTTTTCACCAAGGTTCAAGTCAAAACGACAGTCGGACGGGCCAGACATTTTCAAAGGTGTTGAAGAAAGAAGAGGTCGGACAAGTCAAGATTGTAGAAGTGCAAGAAGGGAGTTTCTACAGGCAGAAATTCAAGTGTGCTTTGAAACATACTGCGCCTCTATAAAAACCAGCACTCGACGGGATTTCAGAGATCGAAGAGGCGAGCTTAGAAATCAAAGAGGCCAATTCAAAAATCGAAGAGGCACTAGCTTTCTCAAAAGTTGGGCTTGCTCAGAAACCACGGGCCAATCTTCTTTTCCAGATTTGTCCGCACTTGTCACATGCAACCTCTGCATTCGACGGAGCTCAGAACTCGAAGAGGCAAGCTCAGAAATTGGAGAGGCATCTGCTTTTCCAGACGTGTCAGCATCTATCACATGCACACTCTGCTTTGCGGAAATCACGGGCAGTTTGTCGAAGTGCCAATTCCAGATATCGAAGAGGCACTTGCTTTTCTAGACGTGTCAGCGGCTGTCACATACCTACTCAGCTTTGCGGAAATCACGGGCAGTTTGTCGAAGTGCCGATTCCAGATATCGAAGAGGCACTTGCTTTTCCAGACGTGTCAGTGCCTATCACATGCACACTCAGCCTTGCGAAAATTATGGGCAATCTGTCCAAGATTTCTTGTGAAGTAGAAGACACGTGAAGTTTACTATTAAATCATCCAACGGTTGCCGACAAGAGTGAAAGAATAGTATCGGTTATTAATTCTTATAAATGTCAACCTTCACCCTCCATTACAAGGCAGACATACATAACCTTTCTTCATCTCCGAGAATGCTTTCCCAACGAAGCCTCTCGAGTCACTCAGTGTTCTTTATTCCTTGGGGTACCTCTGCAAACAACTCATCCAAAGCAAAAGTATTTCATATCATGAAGCTTGAAAACAAGAGTATCTCATATCATACTTTCTCCCTGTCCTTCTCTTTATCGTTGTTTTCATCTGCGGGACAAGGAGAAAGAGAGCAATCAGCCAACACTTGGTATCAATCTTCCGATCTGGAACTGACTCCCTGGAACCCCTTCCTGATTGCTTACCTAGCCTTACTCTCGAGTACTCATCTTCAACATCTTATGCTTCATCTTCGTCTACCACATATGTCTGGGGAACAGATAAGGGAAGTGAAAATGATACCTCGAAGCATGTGGAGACAATGTGTTAATTCATCCTCAGCTAGGGACAAGGAGAAAGAAAGCAAATGGTGGGCACTTGGAAATATTGAAGAAAGAAACAGACCATCACCTCTACTTCGTGCCTGCCTGCCGTGCAGAAGAAACAAGCAGAGAAGAATGCAGACTGCACAACCAAGGAACTCTTATATCCCTCGCTTATAATTCCAAACCAGTTCGAGATCAAAGCTGTGGAAAGTCAACAAGATCATCTATCTCCAAAACCAGATTTGCGTTCTTAAACTTTACTCTGTTTGGTTTTTACTTTGCTATACTTGTCATGTTTATTCGTTGTTTGTTTGTTTGCTTGTTTTTGTGCGAGTTTATGCTTGAAACATTGAGGATAATGTTTGATTTAAGTGTGGGGGGGGGGGGAGTAACCAAGTTGTTTTGCATAAAATTCGTATGAGTTTATCACCCATTACTTCTAGTGTTGTTCCTTACTGTTTTTAAGTGTTTTTAAGCTGTTTTGGAGTGTTTTAGTGTGTTTTGACATAAAAATCCGAAAATCTCATAAAAATTTGAAAAATTGTTTTGAAAAACAAAAAAAAAGAGTTGTTTTTGTGTGTTTATTTGTGTCTTAGGGTACCTTCCAACACAAGTATGAGGATTTGATTTTTAATTACATGACTGTTAAAGAGAGTTATAAACATGGATGAAAATTTGATTTACTCTTTGGTGTATGTTTGGTTGTGGTTATAATTTATGAATTCACATGCAATCATAAAGGAAAAATCAGTTTTTGTAACATGCTTGAAGGAAGGAACTCAAATAAACGCTACAACCTTGTGAGACTTGAGCCTACACATTTATTTAGAGAGTTAATAATTTGTGCATCATTGTTTTCTAAAGTCGTTGCATGATCTCATTATTCTTTGCTTGGTTGCTACTTAGAAGGCGTTTCATCATTTAGTTCCAAATGCAAGAACTCATGCCTATTTCATTCAAAGCATGCTATTGATTTGCATAACACATATTCAAGATGAAGTTGTGTAGTGACCACCAAAGCCAAATTGCCGTGCCCCTATTTCTTATGTGTTTAAGTTTAACCCCATTGAGCCTTGTTAAGCCTATGTTCTTTGTTAATCCACAATATACTTACCTAGCCTAGTTTTAGGACCATCCATACCCTTATTCTTGAAGCATAGTAAAGCATGACTTAAAATGAACTCCTTTTTTATCAATGTATTGCAGAAAGCAAGTGTGGGGGAAGTGATTCTTGTGTGTGTGTGTGTGTGTGCCAAAGTCCTTAATAAGGCACGGGTAGAAAAGAAAAAAAGAAAAAAAAAGAGTGAAAAGAAAAAAGTTTGTTAAAAAAGGGTCCAAAACATTGAATTCGGCCCTAAGTGTTGCATGAATTTTCCCTTTGTATTGAAAAGTTGATTCTGCATTCTAAAGTGAATTCTAAGTGTCTATTTCATTGCTTTGCTTGCTATCACTTTAAGAACGTTGTGGAGCCAAAAATAATCACAAGGTGACACATGGATTTTTGACAAAAGAAGACAAAACTACCCTTGAGGTATACCGGGATTCCTACACGCAAGCAATAGGCAATTATCCCTCAACCAAGTCAAAAGTGCCAAAAATAGGTATCAACTTAAAACCTAATTTATTCATATATTTCCCATTTCATTATTTAGCTAATCAATTAGCTAAATAATATACTTATTCCTTTCATATTTCCTAAAATCATAATAATTGACTAATTAAGGGATTAATTACCTAATCAATCCCTTAATTATCAATTGAAACACCCATCCAAACCTAAAACTACTAAACTGGCCGGCCAATCCCATCAAGAAAAGTAAACCATCTTATTCTCCACCTTTTCCACTATTTTCCCTTTTTAATTACCCTAATTAACTAGCCAATTAATTCCAAAAACCACCAAAACATTCATTTTATGTTTAATAGCTAAATAAATTGGCTAATTAAACCTAAATCAAACAAAAAAACCCTAGCTAGGCCGGCCACCCCTATCCCTATAAATAGATTCCCATTTTCACCAAAAGATCATTTCAATTCTCATACAAAAAATCCCAAATACTCTAAACACTATTTCTCTCTAACATTCTAACTTTGGCATCGGAGGTTCTTCGGCCAAAGCCCCCTCCCCATTCATCGTGGGCGCGTGAGGCTTTTGGCCTTAATCTAAGGTGCTAGTTGTTTTGTAGGTGCAAAATCGTCCAAGATCGAGGAGGAGAAAATTTGCATCCACAAATTGGTGCTTTCATTGAGAGTTGAAATCCATACTCGTAGAAGACTCTCGCACAAAAAGGTTTTTTCTTTATTTTCTAGTCCATTTGAATATTTTTCATACGTTCTTATTATTAGAATTTTTTACTTGCAAAGGTTCTTTGATAAAACGTATAAGCAAAATATAATGGCTAGAAATTTAGAAAATTCCACAAGTGAAAATTCTAATGTTCAAGAAATGGGATTGCGGAGATCCGTGAGGCTAAATGTGACAATAAGTGGAGCAGCACCACCACCACGCGTTTCCACCATGGGAACCACCACGGTGGCTACCTCGGTAGCCACCCGTGGTGAGGTCCATGGTGCTTTCACCATGGCCCGAGCCATGCCATCCAAGGCTCACGGCACCAAGGCCACGACCTAAGCTGTGCCATCCAAGCTTGCACGCGTCCGAGCCCAAGCCTCTCATTCGCATGCATCACGCGCTGAGCAGCCTGCTCCCGACGAACAGCCCACTCCCGTGGTCCAGCCTGCTCCCGATGAGCAGTCTACTTTCGCGGCCCAACCTGCTCTCATAGCCCAACCTACTCACACAGCCCATCTTGCTCCAGTGGCTTTCCAAGCAGCCCAAGTCGGCCCAAGACTATTTCAACCATCCGGACCTACCATCGAGTCGGGGGCATTCTCACTATATTTTTTCGCAGATTTGACATTTCCCAACTCAAATCTCGCGCATGGAGTCTACCACCCTTCCACTGCCCAATGAGGCGCATTCCTTCCAAGCTCTTCCAATCCAAATGGCGAACAACACTTGTCTCGACAAGTCATAGAGTTGTGATAGAAGCATATTTATGCGCCTTAGTTAGCTAGTTCTTATGCACTTCTATGGTGTTTTCTTAGTTAAAGTAGTCTTTTAAGCTAGTTTTATGTGTTTTCAGGTTTTAAGGGCAAAGCATATAAAAAGATGCATTTTGAAGCCTTTTGGAGCAAAATGGAGCTTGGAATGAATGTCACATATTTGGAGCCAAGGGTTTGGATGAATTAAAGACTTGAAGAAATTAGGATTCCTAATCAACCAAGGATTCCTAATCAACAAAGGATTCCTAATTGAAGATGGATTCCTAATCACATGAGGATTCCTAGAAGAACAAGGATTCCTACTCCAACAAGGATTCCTACTTGAAGTAGGAAAGTTAAGCCAAGGTTTCTTATTTTGGTTTGACCTTTCCTAATCCTAATTGTCCCTATGTTCCAGCAACTTTGAAGGCCTTTTAAGCATTCTAGGACACAAATTACACATTCCTTGCATAATCCTCATTAGTGCCGCACCTTTCCCACCTTCCCTCTTCCTTGCCGTGCAAGGGAGGGAGTTATTTCCTGTTCCCTTGCTTGTAAACACCTTCCTAATCTGTTTTAGGTTAGTGTCGCACCTTTTGGCTAATTTCCCTTAAGTTTCTAATTTAATTTCCTATTTCTAGAAGCTTTTGACTTAATTTCTGTTTACCAAAAGAGTCTAGGGTTTTTAATTTCCTAATCCCTTTAAATAAACATCCTTGTGCAGCCACAAACATCCCCATTCATCTAGTAGATATCCATTCACGCCAGAAACTGAACCTCATATTCAACAGCCCTATTTCTTCACCATTCACCATATTTTCTGACCCAAAACTACCCTAGCCGCACCACCCATCAACCCTAAACACTTCCATACATCCTCCATCCATTCTACATCATCCAAGAACCCAAGAACCTGCCCATAGTCCCTGTGCCGCAGCAAAGGAGAGGAAGAAGAAGTACTTGGAGATTCTAGCCGTTCAACATCGAATCGTTGGAATATTTAGGTGTTCTCTTTCTTATATTTAGAATGTATGAATATGTTTTCCTTTGTTTTGTGAACATGAGGAACTAAGCCTTTTGGCTAGGGGGTTATTCAATACCATGATTATGCTTGCAAGATGAATTGATTATGTCTAATTGTTATTTCATGAATTGTGAATGCAATTTGCTTAACCGTTTGATTGATGACTTATTTTTTTGTGTTAATTAAGATGGCCAACTTAGTTTTCATGCAGGAATTTGAAGCTAAAACATAAGGAAGTTTCACCTAATAGTTACAACTTTATGTTTGAAAGTAGTGGAGGTCGCTTATAAACGATCGCGTTAAGTGAATTCTTGGCAAACGTTTCATGCTTTTCATAGTAACAATTGCCTCGTCAATGCTTATAGTTTTCATGAAGCTTAATGATATTTGATTGTATCTTTATTGTGCTTTTCACGTAAGGAACTTTTAGAGAATGTGTTGAGTTGTTGCATGTGCATTCCCATCCAATTCACTAACTTTAGGAAAACTTGAAGGTTAAAAAAGTGCTATCACAGTTAACCTAGGGCGTTGAGATTCGTAATTCATTGAAAGAAACAATTGGAAATCAAAGTTGAGTGCAAGTGTATCATGTGTGGAGAAGAACCCTCTAGTTGGTCTATCACCCATCAATTTACTTAACTTTGTCTTAAAATCTGTTTACTTTGTTCTTTCTTTGTTTTAATTAACTTCGTCCAAAATCAAACCCACCTTATTTCTTTGAGTCATATTACTTAGAACTTGTCTTAGAATATGTTTTTAGGTGTTTTAGGTCATTAGGAAACCAAAATTCGTCCAAGTTGTGTTAGAGTCCCAAAACTGCCCAGAAAGTGGTTTTTAGGCAGTTTTGAGTGTTTGGTTGCTGTTTTGATTCTTTTGGTTCGTTTTAGTGTTTTAGAGTTTAGTTTTGCATTCTTTGAGTCTAGTTTCGTATTTTAAACTTTGTTTTACAGATTTGAGTCAGTTTAGAGTGTTTTAGCAATCCCTCATAATCCCCGGTTTAAGAACGATCCCTACTTATCCATACTACAATTGTCAACAAGAGGGTTAATTTGTGTGTTTAGTTATTTTACGCATCAAATTTTGGCGCCGTTGCCGGGGATTAACAACCTTACTAATCCCTCGTTCTTTTTGTTTATTTGTTATTTTCGTTTGTTTTTTTTATTGCAGATTTCTAACTTGTTTCGTTTCTTTGTTTTTAGGTACTAGTGCATGACTCGAAGTTCCAAACCTGTTCGTGAGCATATTTTGGACTTCGACGACGATTTCGAGCGAACTTTGAGAAGAAGGAAGCACCAACAAGAGTCTAACCCACCTAGCCTGGAACCTGACCTTGAAGAACAAATTCTAGAAGAAGGGGAGGATCCCACGGCACAAGAGGGTGAACAAGAGCAAGGCATGGCCATGGACAACCGTACACTCAAGGAGCTTTCCGCCTCGGGTTTGGATAATGCCGCACCATTGTGTATCCAATATCCCATGGCTGCCCAAGGTAAAACCGAAGAGTTCGAGCTTAAGTCAAGTTTGCTCCACCACATTCCAAAGTTCCATGGGTTGTCCATGGAGGATCCGAACAAACATTTGAAAGAATTTGAAGTGGTGTGCTCAAGTATGACTCCGGTTAACGTTGACGGAAGTATTTTAAAGATGAAGGCTTTTCCATTCTCTTTAATGGACAAGGCCAAGGATTGGTTATACGAGTTGGCTCCCGGAACAGTTACGTCTTGGGAGAGTATGAAGAGGGCGTTTCTTGAGAAGTTTTTCCCAACTTCTCGCATCATTCTTTTTCGTAAAAAAATAAGTGGAATTCAACAAGATGAAGGTGAGTCTTTTCCTACATATTATGAACGATTTAAATCACTTGTTGCTTCTTGTCCACAGCATCAGATGAAGGAGGAGTTGCTTTTGCAATACTTCTACGAATGGCTCCTACCACTAGAACGTCAAATGCTCGATGCCTCGGCGGGTGGAGCATTGGTGGACAAAACGCCCATGGCTGCAAAAATCTTGATTGCTAATTGAGCGTTGAACGCTCAACAATACGAGGGTGTAGGCCAAAGAGGACCCCCACGGCAACAAGTTCATGAGGTAAGTTCCACATCCAATATTCAATCTCAGTTAGCTAATCTTACTTCTCTTGTTTCACAGATGGCCGAGGGAATGAAGATTCAAGAACCCTTGGTGTGTGGCGTATGTTCTATCCAAGGACATGTTTCTGAAAAGTGTCCTCAACTCATCGATAATGGTGGATGAGAGAGTGCTAATGCCATTGGGTTTCAAAGCCAAATCAGCCAAGACATGATCCATACTCCAACACGTATAATCCGGGGTGGAGAGACCATCCAAACTTCAAATGGAGAGAGCCACAACAAGCCCAACCACAAGGAGGCTTTAGGCAACAACCCCCGGGTTTCTATACCAAACCATACACACCCCCTCAAATCCAACCACAATCTGCCCCAAATACTTCAGGTAATGCTTTGGATAATGATACACTTGTTAAGTTACTAACCACTTTGACTAATGGGCAGGAAAATCAAAACAAAAGGGTGGACCAACTAGAGAAACAAATGGGACAGATTGCCGAGGTTGTTGGGCAGATTAGAGACCAAGGAAGGCTTCCTAGTTCTACCATTCCAAATCTAAAAGGAGGGTTTGAATCAGCCAAAGCAATCACCCTAAGAAGTGGTAAGGAAGTTGGGGCAGATTCTTCATAAAAAATAGGTCATAACGAGGATGAAATTTTGCAAATGGAAGATGAGGAATCAAGGCCACCCACGGCAAAGGGTGGACACACCTATGCCGCAAGCCCCCATGGGTCCAAATATGTCCAATTCATCCAATAAAGGTAAGAATGTGTCAAATTCAGTTTCTACTAATGTTGTGCCTTCGAATGCTCCTTTTCCTAGCAGGTTTGTGCAAACAAAGAAGGAAGAAGCTGAAAAGGACATCCTTGAGACACTTAGGAAAGTTCAAGTCAACATACCCTTATTGGATGCCATTAAGCAAGTCCCGAGATATGCTAAGTTTTTAAAGGAGCTGTGCACCACTAGGAAGAGGATTTCAACCAAGGAGGTTGTGAAGGTAGGTGAAAATGTCTCTGCCATCTTGCAACGTAAACTACCCCCCAAATGCAAAGATCCGGGTAGCTTTACAATTCTGTGCGTCATTGGTAACACTCGTTTCAAATCTGCCATGCTAGATTTAGGAGCCTCTATAAATGTTATGCCATACTCCATTTATGTATCTATGAACTTAGGTGAGTTGAAACATGATGGTGTAATCATACAATTGGCCGATAGATCTAACGCTTATCCAAAGGGAGTGTTGGAATACGTTTTGGTGCAGGTTGACCATTTAGTCTTCCCAGCAGATTTTTATGTGCTCGAAATGGATGAATCGGATCATGCTCCTTCATTGCCCATCCTCTTTGGAAGGCCATTCATGAAGACGGCCCGGACGAAGATTGACGTGTATAGTGGAACGTTGTCCATGGAATTTGATGGGGAAGTTGTTAATTTTAATCTTTCTGATTCCATTAAGTACCCTAGTGAGGACCATTCATGTTTCTCTATTGATATAATTGACTCTTTGGCGCAGGGATATCTTGAAGATTTGAATGACGATGCGCTTGAAAAAGTTATTACACAAGGCATGGAACTCACAACCAAGGGGGCAGATTCTAGTATAACCCACGGCATACATGGACTAGGCCATGTCGTGCCTCCTAGTGATGAAATCTTTGAGTTGGTTGCTGCCTTGAGTCACTACCTAAGCATGGTGGTAAGTCTCCTAACTTTGATTCAATTCCAATTTCGACTAACAAGTTGCTTCCATCCATCGTTCAGGCACCCATACTTGATCTCAAACCCCTACCAAGCCATTTGAAGTACATCTTTTTGGGGGAAAACGAGACACTACCTGCCATCATCTCCTCATCCCTCACGGCATAAGAGGAGGAGAAGCTAGTGCGTGTGTTGAAGGAATTCAAATCTGCCCTAGGATGGACATTGGCCGATATTAAAGGTATAAGCCCTACGACTTGTATGCATCACATATTTCTTGAGGAGGGGGCCAAACCAACTAGAGAGGCTCAACGCCGTCTTAACCCTCCGATGATGGAAGTGGTGAAAAAGGAGATAATCAAACTTCTAGATTGTGGGGTGATTTATCCCATCTCCGATAGTTGTTGGGTTTCACCTATCCAATGTGTGCCCAAGAAATTTGGAGTGACGGTTGTCGAGAATGCGAAGAATGAGCTTGTGCTCACCCGAATTCAAACCGGTTGGCGAGTGTGCATTGATTATAGGAAGCTAAATGCAACCACAAGGAAAGATCACTTCCCATTACCGTTCCTAGATCAAATGCTCGAAAGGTTAGCAGGTCATTCCTTTTATTGCTTTCTTGATGGATACTCCGGTTATAATCAAATTGTTATTGCCCCGGATGATCAAGAAAAGACCACTTTTACTTGTCCCTTTGGAACGTTTGCATATCGACGCATGCCATTCGGTTTGTGCAATGCTCCTGCCACGTTTCAAAGGTGTATGGTTAGCATCTTTTCTGGTTATGTTGAGAGGATTATTGAGATATTCATGGATGATTTTAGTGTGTTTGGTAATTCCTTTGATAATTGCTTGGATAACCTCACTTTAATCTTGAAACGTTGTGTTGAAACAAACCTTGTGTTAAATTGGGAGAAATGCCATTTTATGGTTAAACAAGGTATTGTTTTGGGTCATATAATCTCTGAACGTGGAATTGAAGTTGATAAGTCTAAAATAGATCTTGTACGCTACTTACCCTCTCCCACTTCGGTGAGAGAGGTTTGTTCTTTCCTTGGTCATGCAGGATTCTACTGACGATTTATCAATGACTTTTCCAAGATTGCACAGCCCCTATGCCGTCTCCTACAAAAGGAAGTTCCTTTTGAGTTCAATGAGGCGTGTGAGAAAGCATTCAAGCATCTCAAGGACCTCCTCACCACGGCACCCATCATAACTCCCCCGGATTGGTCCATTCCCTTTGAATTGATGTGTGATGCATCGGATTATGCACTTGGCGCTGTTTTGGGTCAAAGAAAAAATAAACAGCCACATGTTATTTATTATGCTTCACGCACTTTGAATGATGCTCAGTTGAATTATTCTACAACCGAAAAAGAACTTTTGGCGGTTGTATTTGCTTTAGATAAATTTAGATCATATCTAATTGGTACTAAAGTCATTGTTTTCACTGACCATGCAGCCTTGAAGTACTTGTTCACCAAGAAAGAAGCTAAACCGAGACTCATTCGTTGGATGCTTCTACTTCAAGAGTTTGACATCGAAATCAAGGACAAGAAGGGGAGTGATAATGTTGTTGCCGATCACCTAAGCAGGTTGGTGCGTGAGGAAGAGGTTCTTCCCATCTCCGAAACGTTTCCGGATGAACAACTCTTGTCCATTCAGGTAAGTGCTCCTTGGTACGCAGATTTGGTGAATTATTTGGTGACTAAACAAGTTCCTAGCACCTTAAACAAATTCCAACTTAAAAAGGATGCTAGATTTTATGTTTGGGATGACCCATACTTGTGGAAATATTGTTCAGATCAGGTTATAAGAAGATGTGTGCATGAATCAGATTTTCACTCAATTTTAAGTTTTTGTCACACATATGCATGTGGGGGTCATTTTGGCACCCAAAGGACATCTTTTAAGGTTCTTGAATGTGGTTTTTATTGACCTACTTTGTTTAAAGATGCTAGAACCTTTTGTTTAACATGTGATCGATGCCAAAGGACAGGTAATATTGGCCAAAAAGATCAAATGCCGCAGGTACCCATTTTTGTTGTTGAAATCTTTGATGTTTGGGGTATCGATTTTATGGGTCCTTTTCCTTCATCTTTTGGTTTCACTTACATATTACTTGCCGTTGATTATGTTTCCAAGTGGGTGGAAGCGAAAGCCACTCGAACTAACGATTCTAAAGTTGTGGCAGATTTTGTGAAAACTAATATCTTTTCTAGGTTTGGGATGCCTAGGGTGCTAATTAGTAATGGAGGGTCTCATTTTTGCAACCGTACCATTGAGGCATTACTCAAGAAGTACCATGTGATGCATAAGGTTTCCACACCTTACCACCCCCAAACCAATGGCCAAGCCGAGGTGTCTAATCGTGAGATCAAACAGATTTTGGAGAAGACCGTTGGGCCAAATAGAAAAGATTGGAGTTTACGGTTGGATGATGCATTATGGGCGTATCGAACGGCTTACAAAACCCCCATTGGTATGTCTCATTTTCGCCTTGTGTATGGCAAGCCTTGCCATCTTCCCGTGGAATTAGAACATAGAGCTCATTGGGCCATCAAGACCTTCAATTTGAATGTGGACCAAGCTGGAATTCATCGAAAGCTTCAATTGTGTGAACTTGAGGAGTTAAGGCATGAAGCTTATGAGAATGCTAGAATTTACAAAGAGAAGACCACGGCATTCCATGATAAGATGCTTCGAGGCAAGACTTTCGAAATTGGGCAGAAAGTGTTGTTGTTCAACTCCCGTCTTCGTCTATTCCCTGGTAAGTTACGTTCCAAGTGGGTTGGCCCGTTTGTTATTACTAATCTTTTTGTGCATGGTGCAGTCCAAATTAGGAGCTTGAGAACCAGGCAAGAATTCAAGGTGAATGGACATCGCTTGAAGCCGTACTACGAGAACTTTGTGGAGCATGTTGTGGAGGAGATCCCACTGCATGCCGTGGGTTCCAAGGAGGAGTGAAAGTGTTCTTCGTCCGGCTGCAAGACGTAAAAGAAAGCGCTACGTGGGAGGCAACCCATGCATACAACAAAGGAAGCCCTCGGAATCACTCCAATTCCAGATTTGCGTTCCTAAAACCCTTCTCTTTGTTGTTGTTTATAATCTGCCAGTTTATTTGTTTACTTGCTGTTTGTGTGTTTCTTTTTATTTGGTGTGATTTTATGCTTGAAACATTGAGGACAATGTTTGATTTAAGTGTGGGGGGGGGGGTAACTAAGTGTTTTTTATGCAAATTCGTGGGATTGTACCACCCATTACTTAGAGACTTGTTCCTTGCTGTTTTTTAAGTGTTTTTAAGCAGTTTTGGTGTGTTTTAGTGTGTGTTAACATAAAACTCCGAAAATCACATAAAAATTTGAAAAAAGTGTTTTGAAAAGCCTAAAAAGAGTGTTTTGAGTCGTTTTTGTGTGTTTGTGTCTAGGGTACCTTCCAACACAATGATGAGGATTCGGTTTGTAATTGCATGGCTGTTAAAGAAAGTTATTAACATGATGAAAGTTTGAATTACTCTTTGCTTATGCTTGGTTGTGGTTATAGCTTATGAATTCACATGCAATCATAAAGAAAAAAATTAGTTTTTGTAACATGCTTGAAGGAAGGAACTCAAACAAACGCTACAACCTTGTGAGACTTGAGCCTAAACATTTATTTGGAGAGTTCAAATCTGTGCATTATTGTTTTCTAAGTCGTTGCATGATCTCATTATTCCTTGCTTGGTTACTACTTAGAAGGCGTTTCATCATTTAGTTCCAAATGCTAGAACTCATGCCCATTTCATTCAAAGCATGTTATTGATTTGCATAACACATATTCAAGATGAAGTTGTGTAGTTACCACCACCAAAGCCAAATTGCCATGTATCCCATATCATTTCATGTTTAAGTTTAACCCTGTTGAGCCTTGTTAGCCTTCATTCTTTGTTAACCCACGTTAACCTCACCTAGCCTAGATTAGGACCATCCTTACCCTTGTTCTTGAAGCATAGTAAAGCATGATTCAAATTGAATTCCTTTTGATTTATATATGGCAGAAAACAAGTGTGGGGGAAAGGTTTCAATTTGGGTATTTTGGGTGCCATAGAACACGGCAAGAAAAGAAAAGAAAAAAAAAATGAAATTCGTGGAAAGAGAAAAAGAAAAAGAAAAAGTGTGTGAAAAGAATGAAAAAGAGTTGAAAATATGTGAGAAAGAGTCCCAAAGTATTGTTTGTTGAAGAAAGGGTCCAAAACTTTGAATTCGGCCCTTAATATTGCTTGAATCTTCCCCTTATGTCTAAAAGTGATTTCTGCATTCTAAAGTGAATTCTAAGTCTTGATTTCATTACTTTGCTTACTATTGCTTTAAGAACGTTTGTTTTCCCTTACCTTTCTTTGTTAACCAACATCCCAAACCCCGTGACAACCTTTGACTTCAATCTTGAGTGTTATGTGTTTCAATTTGTGGAGTTTGAATTTGGTATGAGCATATGGTGTCACTGGTTCTCGCATCTAAGTAGTAGCATTCCATTCATGAGATCATATCTTAACATGCTTATTAACTCCAGAAATTGCGTTCTTTGTTATACATATATGTGAGTGTTCGTTTCCATATCTACATCAATCTTCTCACATATAACTAGTATAGGGTGTGTAGTTAGAAAATCTGAGTGAAAATTGAGTGCATATCTTGTAAGGAATTGAGTGATTTCTCTAAGGCATGTTACTACATCAAAAACATTGTTTTAATTGCTTAAATGTGAACTAGTAAGTAGTGACTATGATTAAGCATGTGCTTAAGTGTAAAGATGACTAAAATCTGTGGGGAATAACGATTTTTAACATGTCATGTGCATTGGAAATCCCTGAGGCAAATGTTGGAAGGTTTAGGTTGTGTTTTATTTGTTTTATCTCTTTGTTTTGCTCGAGGACTAGCAAAAGCTAAGTGTGGGGGAATTTGATAGGAGCATATTTATGTGCCTTAGTTAGCTAGTTCTTATGCACTTCTATGGTGTTTTCTTAGTTAAAGTAGTCTTTTAAGCTAGTTTTATGTGTTTTCAGGTTTTAAGGGCAAAGCATATAAAAAGATGCAGTTTGGAGCCTTTTGGAGCAAAATGGAGCTTGGAATGAATGTCACATATTTGGAGCCAAGGGTTTGGATGAATTGAAGACTTGAAGAAATTAGGATTCCTAATCAACCAAGGATTCCTAATCAACGAAGGATTCCTAATCAACCAAGGATTCCTAATTGAAGATGGATTCCTAATCACATGAGGATTCCTACTCCAACAAGGATTCCTACTTGAAGTAGGAAAGTTAAGCCAAGGTTTCTTATTTTGGTTTGACCTTTCCTAATCCTAATTGTCCCTATGTTCCAGCAACTTTGAAGGCCTTTTAAGCATTCTAGGACACAAATTACACATTCCTTGCATAATCCTCATTAGTGCCGCACCTTTCCCACCTTCCCTCTTCCTTGCCGTGCAATGGAGGGAGTTATTTCCTGTTTCCTTGCTTGTAAACACCTTCCTAATCTGTTTTAGGTTAGTGCCGCACCTTTTGGCTAATTTCCCTTAAGTTTCTGATTTAATTTCCTATTTCTAGAAGCTTTTGACTTAATTTCTGTTTACCAAAAGAGTCTAGGGTTTTTAATTTCCTAATCCCTTTAAATAAACATCCTTGTGCAGCCACAAACATCCCCATTCATCCAGAAAATACCCATTCACGCCAGAAACTGAACCTCATATTCAACAGCCCCATTCCTTCACCATTCACCATATTTTCTGACCCAAAACTACCCTAGCCGCACCACCCATCAACCCTAAACACTTCCATACATCCTCCATCCATTCTACATCATCCAAGAACCCAAGAACCTGCCCATAGTCCCTGTGCCGCAGGAAAGGAGAGGAAGAAGAAGTACTTGGAGATTCTAGCCGTTCAACATCGAATCGTTGGAATATTTAGGTGTTCTCTTTCTTATATTTAGAATGTATGAATATGTTTTCCTTTGTTTTGTGAACATGAGGAACTAAGCCTTTTGGCTAGGGGGTTATTCAATACCATGATTATGCTTGCAAGATGAATTGATTATGTCTAATTGTTATTTCATGAATTGTGAATGCAATTTGCTTAACCGTTTGATTGATGACTTATTTTTTTGTGTTAATTAAGATGGCCAACTTAGTTTTCATGCAGGAATTTGAAGCTAAAACATAAGGAAGTTTCACCTAATAGTTACAACTTTATGTTTGAAAGTAGTGGAGGTCGCTTATAAACGATCGCGTTAAGTGAATTCTTGGCAAACGTTTCATGCTTTTCATAGTAACAATTGCCTCGTCAATGCTTATAGTTTTCATGAAGCTTAATGATATTTGATTGTATCTTTATTGTGCTTTTCACGTAAGGAACTTTTAGAGAATGTGTTGAGTTGTTGCATGTGCATTCCCATCCAATTCACTAACTTTAGGAAAACTTGAAGGTTAAAAAAGTGCTATCACAGTTAACCTAGGGCGTTGAGATTCGTAATTCATTGAAAGAAACAATTGGAAATCAAAGTTGAGTGCAAGTGTATCATGTGTGGAGAAGAACCCTCTAGTTGGTCTATCACCCATCAATTTACTTAACTTTGTCTTAAAATCTGTTTACTTTGTTCTTTCTTTGTTTTAATTAACTTCGTCCAAAATCAAACCCACCTTATTTCTTTGAGTCATATTACTTAGAACTTGTCTTAGAATATGTTTTTAGGTGTTTTAGGTCATTAGGAAACCAAAATTCGTCCAAGTTGTGTTAGAGTCCCAAAACTGCCCAGAAAGTGGTTTTTAGGCAGTTTTGAATGTTTGGTTGCTGTTTTGATTCTTTGGGTTCGTTTTAGTGTTTTAGAGTTTAGTTTTGCATTCTTTGAGTCTAGTTTCGTATTTTAAACTTTGTTTTACAGATTTGATTCAGTTTAGAGTGTTTTAGCAATCCCTCATAATCTCCGGTTTAAGAACGATCCCTACTTATCCATACAACAATTGTCAACAAGAGGGTTAATTTGTGTGTTTAGTTAGTTTACGCATCAAGTTGACGAGCGCCCTTACATAACAGACAACCTTGGTGAATCAACTTTTGCAACGCATCGGGATCCAACGTGCCCCGGACGAGGTATCCCGAAGTAGGACAAGGGCAAACGAACCTTTCGAGCAGCGTCCCGGCAAGCAGCCACTCGATCAGCCACGAGCCGAGCGTTCGGGCAGTGTACATTCCTGATTGGGCCCTCGAGATAGCATATATTCCTGTTTTAGCGCGCGGATAAGCGTGCACTCTCAACGAGGCCCATGGATGAGCATACATTCACGGTTGGGGTCACACTCCGATAGTCAACATGAGCAACCTTCCGGGTATAGTGTTCATTCGTGGCTAAGCCCGCAAGGAGCATCCTCCACCTCACATTGGAGTAGGCAGCATGACGGACGAAGAGAAGTAGTCACTCAATCCAGCTCAAGTTCAACTAGCAGCCTGCGAAGAACTCGCTCGCCTACTAGGAACGCACCACATGCACTGCATCCACGGTATAGACGAGCCAAACACATAGAAGAGCAGCCTAGACCAGCAAGTCATGGCTGGGGGCAGCCAAGAGCTTCGCTACCCCAACAAAGACAAATTTAGGAAGAAGTAGAGAGACTCTTGACCAAGCGATTGCACGATTTCCAACGCAACGAGGTTACCGACGAGGCACTACGACAGAACATGACCAACATAACTAGGTCACCCTTCACGGACGAGATCGAGCAGGCAGAGCCTCCACACGAGTTCAGCATGCCATATTTCACATCTTTCAAAGGGGATGAAGACCCAGAGAGACACTTAAAACGCTATCGAAGCGCAATGATCCTTTATCGAAACAACGATGATCTCATGTGCAAGATATTCGCCATCACTTTACAAGACGAGGCGCAAAATTGGTTCTACACCCTGCTGCCACAATCCATCCGGAATTTCTACGAACTTTCTTTGGTTTTCACTAAAGAATATTCATCCTATCGCTCGATCAAAAAGAAGTCTGACCATTTGTTCAACGTCAAGAAGAACCCAAAGGAGTCGCTTCGCGACTATGTGAGGAGGTTCAAAGTAGAGAAGGCAAGGATAGTCAGATGCAACGACTCGATAGCTAGAGCAGCCTTCCAAAAAGGACTTCCAGCAGACCACCCGCTATTCAGAAAATTGATCATGAAAGAAGATCTAACTCTGGCAGACTCTTTCATTCTGGCAGAGAAGCATGCACTTTGGAACGAGGCTCGCCAATGCACATTCAAAGAAGAAGTACCCGACGTCACATCCCTACTATCCAAACCGGAAGCAGCTGAGGACTTATTCACGTGTTTGACGGTATCTAGAGCAGTAATAAGCTCTATTATCATGCGAGAAGAGTTGGGGGCCCGACTACATATATTCTACAATTTAAAAGCTCTCTTCGATGCTATTAGAAATTCAAAAGTTAACTTTGGCAATATTTGTTATAACCTGAAAGCTCAAGTTTTACCTTCAAACGCACGCAGTCATCATCATGATGCATTATTTCGCCGAATCCAGATGCACGACAATAAAGGCGTAGAACTTGGCGAATGTAAAGTTTTCTGACGAACGTAACAACTCGGCCCAAAAGACACGGCAAGGGCAGACGAACACTAGAAGGAACACTCATAAGCAAGTTTTATCCTCGTCGTCCCAGAAGATTCTACATAAGACAACATGTACCGGCAGTTGAACACTACCTTCTGCTGCGTGTCACACGGCCCTAGCCAACCCTTGCTCCATTATTCAGCTCTAGAGTGGCCCAATACCGGCAGTTCAGCATTTCTTGCCACATGTAACATGGCCTTAGTTCCATGGCTCCCTACCGCGCCTTCACGCCTAGCCTTGACAACGTAACAGAGCGACCTAATGACGCCCCGAAGGTAGCTGACCACACTTCAGCCGTGCTTGCTCCACTCGATGGAGACTTCTGGCATTTGCATGTCAACAGTGCATCTAACTACAAAGGTTCAGAGCAGACGTGGTCCTTGTCACCCCAGGCGGTTCGATGCCCGAGCAGGCGATCATTCTAGGTTTCAAAGCACCTAACAACGAAGTAGAGTACGAAGCCCCACTAGCAGGCCTTCGAATGACAAAAGACTTGGCGGTGAAAAAGCTTTCAATTCATTCCGATTCCTAGCTAATCACTAGCCAAACTACTAGGATCAAAGGTATGATGATCGTGGTAATCGACTACTTCACCAAATAGGTAGAAGCATAGCCCATGATGACTACGATTCCGACGGACATAGAGCGCTTCATATGGAGGAACATCATTTACCGATTTGGCATCCCTTAATCCATCGTCACCAACAACAGCTCGCAATTCGTAGGCAAAGATTTAGCAAAGTTCTTCCAAAAATATGGCAACAAGCAGCACATGTCTACGCCAAGATATTCTCAAGGCAATAAGCAGGCCAAAGTATCCACCAAGATGATCCTCGACTGCCACAAGAAATCCCCCGCCAGTAAGAAAAGAAAATGGCCAGACGAACTCCCTAGATGTTTATGGGCATATCGCACCACCAAAAGATGAGCAACCAAAAAGAGATGGCCACAAGCTTAAATCTGGCAGAGGAGAAGTGCGAGCAGATTATCACTCGCATCGCAGCTTACCAGCAGTAGTTCCTTTCCAGCTGCACCAAAAGGGCCAAGATCCGGCAGTTCCAGCCTAAAGATCTAGTCCTAAGAAAAGCCTTCATTATTGCCCACAAAGAAGGCTCCAAAAAGATAGATCTCATTTGGGAAGGTTCGTACAAGATCAGCAAAATAGGCGGCAAGAGTAATTACACCCTCACCACCATGAAATGATAAAAAGATGGAAAAGTAATTGAGCGCCTACAATCTGAAGAAGTACCATATGTGACCTCCCACTACATCAAAGCCCGAAAACTCAAGAAGCTCGACGGGCACCACCTCACAAGTCGAGGGCTATCCAGTTGTTATGCAGTTCATACCTTACAGCTAAGTTCTCGTTCGTTTCACTCATTTTTCAATGAGGAATTCAGAAGTAATCACAACTTGGCTCGACTACATGCTTACAACAACTGATCACTTCGGCACTTTAAAAGAAGATTGCGCCCTTCTTAGGGACCCATTGCAAGAATTGCACCCCCCGAGGGACCAACCATGCTCTCCAGTGCGAGAGGGTAAACTAATTGCTCTCCAGTGCGAGAGGGTAAACCAATTCCCCAACACCCATATGGGTCAGCTCTCCAAGACGAGAGGATAAACTTTACACTCCGAATATCCAGACGTGGATGAGCCTGGCTGCCCTAGTATAACTAGATGCACGATGGCTTGCGCCGAGATTCCTAGAATTAGCCACAATGGTCTTTTTCAAGGCTTAGCTAATTGAAGGATTTTGGGTCTCTTGGCCTAATCCGCATGGAACTGGGCCCTAGAGACGGAGGGGGCACATTACGCAGTACGCCTTATAAACGGCTGCCCTGGAACCTTAAATCTGCTATCGAGTGCACTAAGGTAGCCTACGGATTCCGGAAGACTACCTATGGCTTGCTCTTTGAGCAGTAAAACCGCGCTAGACTTATACAATCGCACATTCTTATCAAAGGTTAAACAAGCTAGCGCACATATACGAAGTTTTATCCACTGCCGACATGCTACGTAGTCGATAAGCTTCACATCTGCCAAGCGCAGAACAACTTACACCAAGTCCTAAAGTGTTGTGATACTTGCTACGCAACCTACGGAATTGAAAAAAGTCAAGGTTAACAGCCTAGTGGTTACGCGGACTTGTCTGCTTCTCTAAGTAAGGCATTCGGCTGCCAACCCTATGGCTAACAACTTTGCAAAGTTTTACACCAACACCTACGGCTGTATAGGCTACGCGAGCTTATCTGCTTATAAAAAAGTAGCATGCCTGCCACTGGTCTATCAAGTATAAAGGTTAGGGCATGAACAAAAGAAGCAAAGATGAAGAAAAGCGAGGGAAAACATGTTTATAAACAACTAGCAAAGGCCGAAGAAGTTCAAGCAAAACAAGAGCTACAAGGAAAAACAAAGAAAATCCTAAAGGCTACCTAGAATACTATACTATAGCAGCTTGGACATCCCATGACTACTCGATCGCCACACCTTCAGCAGCCGTAACGCTCTTAGCAGCGGCATTATCCGGCGCTTCACCCTTGGCTGCCCTAGCCTGGGCACTAACTTCTCCAACTACTTCACCAATGGAAGCTTCAAAAGTAAAATCAAGCAAGTCTTCCGAAGAAATAAAGAAGACTTTCGTTGATCTTTAGTACACCTTAAAGTTCCAACACTTGAGGTTCAAGCCTATTGACGATTCGCTTGAAGTGGATCACTTGATTATAAGCAGCAATCAACTTTTCATCCTTTGCATAAACAGCAAAACAAAGCTTAGAAACTGCAAACTCAAGTTCTTGAATCTGAGGTATGTAACATCCAATCTCCTTCTCTACACTTTCATGCTTAACTTGGATCGCGTCAAGCCTAGTTTTCAAGTCAATGATCTTTTGGCGAGTGGTTTTAAGCTGCAAAGGAGTGGGGGCAGACATATGAGACCCTTTCAAAGCAACGAGCTCAAAATCTGCCATAGTATTTGTCGTCTCCTTAGTAGCTTTGCTATATCTGCATCATACCAAACAGAGCAGTCCTTCTATAATTGGGTCGTATGCTTCGCAAACGAGCTTAGGCAAACACCTTTCTGACGCCATTAACAAACTTGGCACAAGCGTCCATGTTTTCAAGAGATCTGGTTTCAAAAGCATATAGATCTCAGCAGCCTCCCTAGAAGCAGGCTTAGTGGATTTCTTACAACTGCCTATGCGAGCAGTCTCCTCATTTCCAGCAGGCGAATCAGTCTCAGCAGCATAAGGAATGGGCCTTGGAGCCACTTTAGCAGCAGAGTCCACCTTATCGTTCTTCATAATAGCAAGCCTCTCCAAAGGTGAACTGGACTTTGCTCCTAACATAAGTCTTAGTACAAAATTCAGCACTAGGGGCATGATAGGACCTTTATGCCGAACAATCCTATCAACAATCAAACTAGCCATTCTTGACATGGCAGGCGCCACATGCTCAGATCTAGCAGCCTCATTTTTCGTCCCCTTGGAAAAAGTCAAGTCAATCACAAGCTTGGAGGCAGTCGGCGAACCCGTGCGAGCGAAATAAGTCTTTGGTTTTTTCTCAACCGGTATCTCTTGAGCAGGCAGGAAAGATCCATTTTCCCACCTACACTTGCAGCAAGATCCACAACAGTGATTGGATGAGCCAATGCATCCGCCTTGATCCTATTCACCTCCTCTTTCGGGAGCAGCCCACATTTCTCTCAGCGAAGAGGACTAAACAGCCAACGACATTCATGGTACTCAGCAGGGGAGCTCAACCCAGCATTCCAGCAGGCAGAAGGCCTGCATGCCAACATTCCAGCAGCCCATGAGGCCCACGACCTCCTCATTTCTCTCAATCACCGGCCTAGCCCTACACTGCACCCCAATGCCATAATCTGTGGCCCCAGCAGCACAAAATGCCTATGGCTTTAGCCAAATTGAACAACCCAACCAGTGGTCCCTGCCACAACACCTCATCGGCTCATGCAGAGCCGACTCCTGGCCCTTGCCAGCCGACATGTTGCACCACCCCGACGACTGCCCTGCTACAGCACTATCCAAAAAGAAGACAAGAAAACTTAAAATTTTCTTACATCGGTGCGGCACGGAGAAGATGAAGAAATCAACGAAAAACGGTCCTTTGCACGGGTAAGATGTAGAAGATTGCTAGAGGATGGGGAACAAATATCCTCTAAGCTCTCTCTCTCTTGTAGGGTAGAATAAATTGCTTTCCAAAGTTGATTTAATAACCCACTTAAGGTGGATTTAAATAGGCTTTGGGAGAAATTTATTTCCCTTTCCTAGAACGATCTAATTTCCTATTAAAGAGAGAATCAACATCAAAATAGGAAGCAGTCTTAAGTTTCCTAAAGCAAGAAAATCTCTACACCTGTTGCCCTTTCCTACAAGCAGCCCAACAGGTGTGGGGGCATTTGTGGAGCCAAAAATAATCACAAGGCGACACGTGGATTTTTGACAAAAGAAGACAAAACTACCCTTGAGGCATACCGGGATTCCTACGTGCAAGCAACAGACAATTATCCCTCAACCAAGTCAAAAGTGCCCAAAATAGGTATCAACTTAAAACCTAATTTATTCATATATTTCCCATTTCATTATTTAGCTAATCAATTAGCAAAATAATATACTTATTCCTTTCATATTTCCTAAAATCATAATAATTGACTAATTAAGGGATTAATTACCTAATCAATCCCTTAATTATCAATTGAAACACTCATCCAAACCTAAAACTACTAAATGGCCGGCCAATCCCATCAAGAAAAGTAAACCATCTTATTCTCCACCTTTTCCACTATTTTCCCTTTTTAATTACCCTAATTAACTAGCCAATTAATTCCAAAAACCACCAAAACATTCATTTTATGTTTAATAGCCAAATAAATTGGCTAATTAAACCTAAATCAAACACAAAAACCCTAGCTAGGCCGGCCACCCCTATCCCTATAAATAGATTCCCATTTTCACCAAAAGATCATTCCAATTCTCTTACAAAAAATCCCAAATACTCT
Source organism: Malus domestica (assembly GCF_042453785.1). NCBI lineage: Eukaryota > Viridiplantae > Streptophyta > Magnoliopsida > Rosales > Rosaceae > Malus > Malus domestica. Next base: position 20,349,697 of record NC_091663.1, read on the forward strand.
AAACACTATTTCTGTCTAAAATTCTAACTTTGGCATCGGAGATTCTTCGGCCAAAGCCCCCCCCATTCATCGTGGGTGCGTGAGGCTTTTGGCCTTAACCTAAGGTGCTAGTTGTTTTGTAGGTGCAAAATCGTCCAAGATCGAGGAGGAGAAAATTTCCATCCACAAACGTTTGTTATCCTTATCCCTTCTTTATTAGCCATTAACCCCAAGCCCTGTTACAACCCTTGACTTCAATCTTAAGTGTTGTGTGTTTCAATTTGTGGAGTTCGAAATTGGTAGGAGCATATGGTGTCACTGGTTCTCGCATCTAAGTAGTAGCATTCCATTCATGAGATCATTACTAAACATGCTTAATAACTCCAGAAAATTGCTTTCTTTGTTATAACATATGTGAGTCCTAGTCTTTCGTGTTTATATTAATCTACTCACATATCTTTTATGACAAGTGGCATTAATGCCTATAAATAAAGGATCCATATGTCATATTCATTCAATTGAATCCATCCAGATTCTTAGTTATAAATAGCATTTACAGAATATTTTAGGTAGGGGTGGGCACTTGAACTCGAAAACCAAAATCAAAACACGAACTAAATCGAACCGTACCGAACGGTTTGATTTTGCAGTTTCAAAATGGTTTCGGTTTGAAACCAAACTGAAGGAAGGAAAAACGGTTTGGTTGCAATTCTTGCCATCTAAAACCGAACCAAAACCGCATAGCTTTATTAAAAGTTAAATTCTAATTGGTTATTTCATTGAGTCCATACATTTAGTATGGACTCAACCACATCATAACATGACCACATAATCTCTTTCTTTTCTTTCTTCTAGTCGTAGTCTGTAGACTCTGTACTCTTTCCTTCTCATTTGCTGCTCTCGGTCTCCCAAGACTCTCTCCCCAGACTCTCTTTTATTTTGGGTCAGTGATGATGTTAATATTTTTTCTCTTGTTGTGTTCAAATTGGCTGACAGCTTTGGGCTTCACGTGCATGCTTTTTGTTTGTGTGCTGTGGAAAATGGTAGCATGAGGAGCAACTATACGAAATGATAAAATGATAGCTTGAGAAGCAACTGTACAAAAGTTCTAGTTCACAAGGATCAATGATTTCTCATCCATTGGTTTTAAATTTACAACATGCAAGGTCTTCCTCAAGTATCAGCTTCTCAAGTCCGTTAATAAGTTCAAAGACTTTCTAAACCTTTGGCTAGTAAGTGTGTAAAGGGAAAGGGAAAGACAAATGTTTGAAACTTGAATGATACAAAGTAAGTTGAAACACCAAAACTTTTTATTGAATTGGATGAATGCTATATTGAAGTCATGCTTGATTGAATTTTAATATTGTATCCATGCATGAACAATGCAGTAATAGAAGTGTATAACAAAGGAAAATGAAATAAGATACAAGTAGGTAACCATAATAGCATTTTCAAACAATGAAACCAAACCAAAATCATTTAAAACCAAATCGAACCGAACCAAACCAAATGGTTTGGTTTCATTTTGGTTTTGATTTCACTCAAAACCGCATCAAACCAAACCGTGCCCACCCCTAATTTTAGGAGCATTTAAGAGAGTGTTCAAACGCCATTTCAAGTTAGCTTTTCTTGGGAATTGAAGTGTTACCTTCGTAAGAAGTCAATCGTTGTCTCCTGGGAGAAGTCTATCAAGCAAATCCTTGAGCACCTGTGAGGAAGCAATTTCGTCTTAAGGAGATAGAATCCCATTCTAGACTCGATCATTTGTAAAGTTTATCTTAATTTTTGGTTGTCATTTCTTTTGTACAAATTTGAATCTATTTTGTATTTTATTTTCGAAATTCTATAAATATAGCAACTATCACTACGTATTTTCCAACAATCTTAAGACAACTTTTTGTTTATTCCTTTTGCTTAGTCATAATTGTGGTATTTATTAGTTAGATTTCTTTAAAAGTTATTATTTTACTCTATATTAAATTGTGGAATTTCCTATTTGTGACTAAAGATGTTGACACTAGTAACGATAAGGGAAAAGGTGTGGCTCATGCTCTACCTGTGGTGATCCCTGCTTCCTCATCTCATGAAGAGAAACCTGAAATGTTCAATGGAACTGATCTAAGAGGTGGCAATAAAAGATGTTGTTCTATTTGACCACTCTTAATTTGGCACATATTCTGAAAGCAGAACCTCTGATACCTAGCACTATAATCGAATTTGTGGCTGCTGTTGATGCTTGACACCAATCAGTTTTCTTGTGCAGGAATCATATTTTGAATGACTTAAGTGATGCACTATACAATGTGTATAGTTCATTTAAGACTGGTAAGACCCTGTGGGATTCATTAGACAAGAAATATCATACTGAAGAAGCTGGAATGAAGAAATTCATTGTCGATCGTTTTCTACAAGATGGTGGACTCCAAAACATTCATCAGTCAAGTCCAAGAACTCCAACTTATTTTGCATGAGATTCATCCAGAAAAGATGAAGTTCTCATGCAGAAAATATCGAGTTCAGTGAATCATTCCAAGTGGCTGCTATAATTAAAAAGTTACCACATTCTTAGAAAGATTTTAAGAATTATCCCAAGCACAAGCGTAAAAAGATGGGACTTGAGGATCAGATTGTAAGGCTAAGAATCGAGGACGACAACCGTGGTTCTGAGAAGAAAATTGGTTGAAACTCCATGGTTGCTAAGGCACATGTTGTGGAGGATGAGTCAAGAAACAACAAAAAATGAAAGCATAATGGGGAAGGTTCTAGCCAAGGGAATTCGAAGAACAACAGTGAATTCAAGGTCAAGTGATTTAGTTGCAACAATCCTAGTCACAGAGCAATGAATTGTCAAAATAAAAAAAAACCAAGGAAGTTTCAAGAAGAACAAAAGGGAAACCACAGAAGTTCACTTGACTAAGGAAGATATGTTGTCCAACCAGATATCTGATATCAACCTCTCAGTTGTAATCTCTGAAGTGAATATGCAAGCAACACCAAGGAATGGTGGGTGGACATTAGGGCTACGCGCCACATATGCTCTGATAGAAAAATGGAAAAAATTCCCAAAAATCCCAAACCAAACCGACAAAAATACCGATCACAAACCAAAAATGTCCCAAACCGATTTTCCAAAACTTTTCGGTATGCTATCCCAAACCAATACCGAAATTTCGGTATGGTAATCGAGATTGTCTTCCCAATATTTTGGTATTCCCATACCGAACCGAAAATGACACACCCCGATCCTAGAATCAAGGCGTGCTGGCCGTCACGTGAGCATGACGTAGCCAAAAGTGCGACACGGAAGCAAGATATAATAGAAATATGAAGGAATTTAAAACAACCACTAGCAGTAATAACCTACTAGCATAAAGGAGTGAGTTATAAAGTAAAACACACGAATTCAGAGCGTAGGTATCAAGTGCAGTCAAGTAGGACTATAATTAAAAGTGCAACACCCGCAGGTGAGTCCTACATGTAGAACGTCTGTCAGAACGCCGAAAAAGACCTCGTGAGCCACCAACTGCTAACTAGAACCTGGAGGGGCGCAAAACAAAGATGAGTAGGTCAGTAAAACCAAAGATTTTCCAAAACATTTCATTTAAAGCGTTTCTAACCCCTCACCGTAAAACCTGTATACTTTCCCAGAAATTTATTATAAAACATATATACATATATCATCAAACTCAGCTCACAATCTTTCAACGCTTTTCAGAAAGAATATGCCATGCCATGCCACGCCAAAATATAATATGAATGCATCGATATAAATCAGGTTAAATAATAAATCAACCGAAGACCCTACAGTGGTCCTGTACGGCTGATTCTATAGCTCAATATCCTACTCAGCCGGAGTCACCACAGTGACCTATACAGCCCAACTCTGCACGTCACTCGGAACTACGTAAGGTAGTCTGTACGATGAAAGGTGTAAGAATACGCTCTAGTGCTTCTCTCATCAATCATCGGCGCGCATAACTAAGGTCACCCACTAGTCGGAATCACATCTAGCGATCTATACGACTAGCATGTCGGAACCCTCACATGGTCTGTACGACATTCACCTACTTGGATCCAAGGCGAGCATGCGGTGTGGTGAATAATATAAGCACTAACACCTAGGGTGCAGGTTATGAGCTTTCAATGCAATTCACATAAATAAATCGTATGAATAATGTAAAAACTCACATGCGCGTCCACAGTGTCAATTCATATATATATGCATCAATTATCAATTCAAATATCTCATCAATTGCATGTATGGCATTTTAAAACATATTTTCATATAAATGCATTTTCTGGGAAAAACAGTAGTATATAGGTAATACGAAAACAAAACTGCCCACTCACTGGTAAGTCGATGGGTCGTAACCCCCGTGACGTCCCTGGATGCGCTCGTCCTCGGGATAGGTGTCACCTATATGCGAAACAACTATAAAAACATTAATTAAAACACATAACCAACAATTCGAAATAACTTCTCATACGGTGCTCAATTTGGGTGTATGAATATACCACAACGACCTACTCGACGTCACAGACGTTGAGGAATTTTTAGAAAAAATTTTAGAAGCCCCACGCGCCGGCCAAGGCACGGCCAGACGCGCTGTTACCCGCAGGCCACGTGCCGCGCGTGTCATCTCCTACCCTGGGCTCGCCGGACTGGTTTTTCCGGCGGTCGGATTCTGACAAATTTTGCAATTGCTTGTTCTCCTTCGTTTCTCAACCATTTTCTTTGAATTTTATATCAAAATGAAGCCCTAAACATGTAGTTTCACGCTATACTACTTTAAGGCTCTAAAAATCACGAAATCTCACCGGAGAAATCCCATGAAAACCGGCCAACTTTGAACGTGGTGATCCTGACGTCCAAAACTTCCAAACGAACGTCCCCGAGCTTCCTTAGAACCTTACTAAGTTCACTGTGAGGTTGGATTGTCCTAAAAATCAACCAACACAAAGTTCATGAATAGTGCCACATTCGGTCCTCGAGTTTTCAACGTGAAAACGAAGGATTTCTTACCTGAAAATGGTATATTTGAGTTCGTAGGACACTCACGAACACGATGATGCTAATCTCCACGTCGATCCATGAAGTTTCAGGGGTTTTTGACGTTGGTCCATACGTTTCAAGGGTGAGAGAGAGTGAGAGAGTGAGGGAGTCGTGAGGGAGGAGAGAGAGAGGCACGGGGAAGAGAATGAGAGCAATGAGTGTGTGTGTGTGTGATTGTGTGGTCCAACACAATCCTCACCATCAATTTTCATCCTAGCTCCCTAACCACACAAACAATCCAACATACCAATTTTATATCCAACTTAAATAATATTTGCAATAGTTTAGGAAAATATGAAATATTCAAAACATATCACACACACACCTTAGTAACGTCAAGGGTACTTTCGTCCTTTTACGTCCTTAATAAGAAAATCTCGGGATGGGTTGTGACAATCTCCCCTCCTTATAGAATTTCGTCCCCGAAATTCCCACAACCAAATAAACCGCTTAATACCCATAGAATAACCTTGGGTACATCTCTCTCATTCGATCTTCTGTCTCCCAGGTAGCTTCTTCTACAGAATGGTTCCTCCACAACACCTTCACCAAGCTCACCGTCTTATTCCTTAGAACCTTATCTTTCCAATCCAAGATAGTCACTGGTTCCTCATCATACGTCAAATCCGGATTAATCTCTAGCGGTTGAGGAGGGATCACATGTGAAGGATCAGAAATGTGATGTCGAAGCATAGAGACATGGAACACATTATGAACCTTAGATAACTCCGGAGGCAACTCCAATCTGTAAGCAACTTCACCAATCCTCTCAGTGATCTCATAAGGCCTTATGTACCTAGGACTTAACTTTCCTCTCTTTCCAAATCGTACCACACCTCTCCAAGGTGACAATTTCAAAAACACCCAATCACCCACATCATACACTCGATTAGTAGCATGTCGATCCGCTAAGCTCTTCTGTCGATCCTGAGCTGCTTTCAGGTTAGACTTAATCACCTGAATATTTTGAGTAGTCTCATCCACAATCTTTGGGCCTTCTAACACTCTTTCACCAACCTCAGACCAACACAATGGCGTACGACACGCCCTACCATAAAGTGCCTCAAATGGTGACATACCAATGCTCGAATGAAAACTATTATTGTAGGCAAATTCCATCAAGTCCAGGCGATCATGCCAGGAATCACCAAACTGTAACACCGAAGATCTCAACATATCCTCCAACGTCTAAATAGTCCTCTCTGATTGCCCATCAGTTTGAGGATGATAAGCAGTGCTGTAAAGCAATTTCGTACCAAGAGCTTCCTGAAAAGCTACCCAAAATTTAGAAGTAAATCTTGGGTCTCGATCAGAAATAATATTCACTGGAACTCCATGATACTTCACAATCTTCGTGATGAACAACTTAGCCAATTTATTCAGAGGATACTTTTCCCTCACTGGAATGAAGTGCGCTGACTTGGTAAGTCGATCCACAATCACCCAAACACCATCGAATCCATTTCGTGTACGAGGAAACTTATACACGAAATCCATAGTTATATTTTCCCATTTCCACTGGGGAACGGGAAGTGGCTGCATTCGCCCAAAAGGCTTCTTCCTTTCTGCTTTGACTTGCTGGCAAATAATACATCTACTTACATATTCTGCAATTTCCCTTTTCATACCCGGCCAATAGTAAAATGGTCGAATGGTATGATACATCTTAGTTCCTCCTGGGTGCATCGCATAAGCTGAACAATGCGCTTCATCCAAAATTTCCTTCTTTAATTCCTCATTATTCGATATGTACATTCTGTTCTCCTGCATAAGCATGCCATCTGATTCTCGAATCCTGAGGTCATTCTTTTTCCCTTCATTTCTTAATTGAACCATTTCTTGAATTTCCTCATCCACCATTTGAGCTTCGAGTATACGATCCACCAAAACTGGCCAGACTTGAAAACTATCGAGAAAAGCTTCGCTTCGATCTTCCAACTCCAACTTTACTCCAGTAGCCCTCAGTTCTGCAAGAAGGGGAACACGACAGGCATATAAAACATTGAGTCGACCTTGAGGTTTCCTACTCAGTGCATCAGCTACCACATTAGCACGACCCGGATGATACTCAATAGTGCAATCATAATCACTTAGCAATTCCATCCACCTTCGCTGACGAAGATTAAGATCATGTTGAGTAAATAGATACTGGAGACTCTTGTGATCTGTGAAGATCTTACACTTCTTACCATATAGATAATGCCTCCAAATCTTCAAAGCAAAAACAATGGCTGCCAATTCAAGATTGTGAGTAGGATAATTCCTTTCATGAATCTTCAACTGTCGAGAAGCATAGGCAATCACTCTATTATGCTGCATCAAAACACATCCCAAACCATTCAAGGAAGCATCACTGTAAATCTCAAAATTACCGCTATCATCAGGAAGTACCAATACTGGAGCATGAGTGAGGCAATATTTCAATTGCTGGAAACTCCGCTCACAATTCTCATCCCACTCGAATTTAACATCCTTCCTGGTCAACTTTGTTAACGGCAAAGCAATCATAGAAAAATCCTGAACAAACCGTCGATAATAACCTGCCAAACCAAGAAAACTTCGTACCTCAGTGACGGTTCAAGGTTGTTCCCAATTCTCCACTGCTGCTATCTTTTGAGGATCTACTTGAATTCCTTGTGCCGATACAACATGCCCCAAAAATGCCACTTCAGTCAACCAAAACTGACATTTACTGAACTTGGCATACAACTGATGTTCCCTCAATTTCTTTAATACCAAGTTAAGATGTCGAATATGATTTGCCTTAGACTTAGAGTATACCAGAATATCATCAATAAAAACAATGACAAATTTATCAAGATATTGTTGGAATACCTCGTTCATTAACCTCATGAAAGCTGCAGGCGCATTAGTCAACCCAAAGGGCATAACCAGAAATTCATAATATCCGTAACGGGTTCTGAAAGCCGTCTTAGGTACATCTTCATCTTTAATCTTCAACTGATAATAACCAGATCTCAAATCAATCTTAGAGAATACACACGCACCTTTCAGCTGATCAAACAAATCATCGATGCGAGGCAATGGATAACGATTTTTAATCGTTACCCGGTTCAATTGCCTATAATCGATGCATAATCTCAGAGTTCCATCTTTCTTTCTCACAAATAATACTGGAGCTCCCCAAGGTGACGAACTAGGTTGAATGAAACCTTTATCAAGTAATTCTTGTAACTGAATTTTCAATTCTCTCAACTCAGCTGGAGCCATTCTATATGGAGTTAAACATATAGGATCTGTACCTGGAAGCAAATCGATAGAGAATTCCACATCTCTGTCTGGCGGCAATCCCGGCAAATCATCGGAAATACATCAGGATAATGCCTGACCACACCAACTTCTTCTACACTGCTAGGAACAACATCATTTAACACTACATGTGCTAAATATCCTTGACAACCCTTCGATAATAACTTCCTTGCTCTTATGGCAGAAATAACGCCATGTCTCACCCCACTTCTTTCACCCACAAAAGTAACCTCAGGTAGTCCAGGGCGATAAAAAGTAACTGATTTCCCATAACAATCAATATGGGCATAATTATAATGCAACCAATCTACTCCGAGGATCACATCAAAATCCACAATATCTAACGGAATAAGATCAGCTGGCATAACTACGCCCTCTACCAACACTGGACACCCAAGATACACACTATCAACATAACACTTATCTCCTCTAGGCATGGCAAACTCTAAATCAAATCCTAGAGGTGAAGGGTGAGGTTGAGTCATTTGAGCAAACGTATGAGAAATCACAGAATGCGTAGCACCACAATCAATCAAAACTCTAGCAAAATGACCAAGAACATTTAACGTACCCATGATCAAATCTGGATGGTTCTGAGCATCTTGCAGTGAGATGTGATTAACACGTCCCTGAGCTTGCTGTCGTCCACCACGACCTCTGTTGCCTTGATTACCTCGCCCCTGAGAAGTACGTCCCTGGCCTGACTGATTGGACTGCCTAGATGATCCTGCACCACCAGCAGCAACTTCCCCCTGACGGGGCTGACCTCCCTGATGCCACTGAGATCCACCAGCTGGCATGGAAGAATAAGAAGAATAACCCCCAAGGTCTTGGGAATACCCACTCAGAAAATAAGGGTCCTGGGAATACTGATTCGGTCCGGAAGCATAAGGAGCAGCATCACCCTGGTAGTGGTAAGCACCACCACGACTCGACTGGCCATAACTGCCTGGTCCAAAGCTCTGCTGAATCGGCACTGGAGGTGGCATAGTGGTTTGCTGAGGTCTCTGTTGACCCTGGGGACACTGAGAAGCCCGATGTCCCATTTGTCCACAAGCATAACAAGCACCACCACCTCTCCTGCACTCACCATGATGACGAAAATTACAACGGCGACACCACGGAGCACCAGAACCACCAGCACCATCGGAATCCCTCTGCCTTTGAAATTTTGGGTCCACCAGAAAATCTTTCACCACCTCTCCTCGGGCCAGTAATACTATATCCTCCACTAGAAGAACTCGAACTCGCTCCACTGTTCTTAAAATTCTGCGTCATACGAGGTCCCGGAATGGAGATACCCTTACCTTTATCATCTTTCTTCTGACCATCATTCTTGTCCTCGTCATCCTCACTGTCACTAGGAAGATTGTCGGAGTCCTCCATCCGAACCAAAATCTCGAAAAACTCATGATAATCGGCGCAGAGAAGTGCACTGGCAAAAGTCCACCATTTTCTCTTAGTTCCTAACTTGAAACGTCGAAGCATCTCTACCTGATTACCAGCTGTATTAGGGTCATAACGAGACAAATCAGTCAACTTTCTGTAGTACTCATGCGCTGACATATTCCTTTGCTTCAATTGAGTAAACTCATGTTTCTTGCGATCGATGTACTCTGGAGGGACAAATCTTTTCTTAAAATTCTCTTTAAATACTTCCCAATCAGCTGCCATTTCTGGGGACATAAACTGAGTTTGATTCCTCCACCAACCTGTCGGCTCTCGACCCAAAAACCAGGTAGTGGTCTCAACCCACCTATCAGCAGGAAAGTTCCCCTGACTTTGCATCACCTGAAACGTCTTCTCAATATGGTCTAGCCATTTCTCTGCCCCCTCGTGACCCTCATTACCCATAAAACGATCCAATTTCAAATTGTACATAGTCTCCAGGGGTGTCCTCTGAGGAGGGGGAGGATGACGAATTGCATTCTTAAAAGCCTGGGCCATTGCTTCCCCTAACTGAGTAATATCAGGGAAATTAGGTTCAGAAGTACGGCGGGATTCCCTACGTTCCCTACGAGGCGGCATAATTCTGACAGAAAACATCAAAAGATCATTAGAGCATTAACAATTATACAGGACTGCAACCTAAGCTCTGATACCAAACTGACACACCCCGATCCTAGAATCAAGGCGTGCTAGCCGTCACGTGAGCATGACGTAGCCAAAAGTGCGACACAGAAGCAAGATATAATAGAAATATGAAGGAATTTAAAACAACCACTAGCAGTAATAACCTACTAGCATAAAGGAGTGGGTTATAAAGTAAAACACACGAATTCAGAGCGTAGGTATCAAGTGCAGTCAAGTAGGACTATAATTAAAAGTGCAACACCCACAGGTGAGTCCTACATGCAGAACGTCTGTCAGAACGCCGAAAAAGACCTCGTGAGCCACCAACTGCTAACTAGAACCTGGAGGAGCGCAAAACAAAGATGAGTGGGTCAGTAAAACCAAAGATTTTCCAAAACATTTCATTTAAAGTGTTTCTAACCCCTCAATTCAAATATCTCATCAATTGCATGTATGGCATTTTAAAACATATTTTCATATAAATGCATTTTTTGGGAAAAATAGTAGTATATAGGTAATACGAAAACAAAACTGCCCACTCACTGGTAAGTCGATGGGTCGTAACCCCCGTGACGTCCCTGGATGCGCTCGTCCTCGGGATAGGTGTCACCTATATGCAAAACAACTATAAAAACGTTAATTAAAACACATAACCAACAATTTGAAATAACTTCTCATACGGTGCTCAATTTGAGTGTATGAATATACCACAACGACCTACTCGACGTCACGGACGTTGAGGAATTTTTAGAAAAATTTTTGGAAGCCCCACATGCCGCCACGCGCCGGCCAGACGCGCGGTTACGCGCAGGCCACGTGCCGCGCGTGTCATCTCCTACCTTGGGCTCGCCGGACTGGTTTTTCCGACGGTCGGATTCCGGCAAATTTTGCAATTGCTTGTTCTCCTTCGTTCCGTTTTCTTCGAATTTTATATCAAAATGAAGCCCTAAACATGTAGTTTCACGCTATACTACTTTAAGGCTCTAAAAATCATGAAATCTCACCGGAGAAATCCCACGAAAACCGGCCAACTTTGAACATGGTATCTTTGAGTTCGTAGGGGAGGAGAGAGAGAGGCACGGGGAAGAGAATGAGAGCAGGGAGTGTGTGTGTATGATTGTGTGGTCCAACACAATCCTCACCATCAATTTTCATCCTAGCTCCCTAACCACACAAACAATCCAACATACTAATTTTATATCCAACTTAAATAATATTTGCAATAGTTTAGGAAAATATGAAATATTCAAAACATATCACACACACACCTTAGTAACGTCAAGGGTACTTTCGTCCTTTTACGTCCTTAATAAGAAAATCTCGGGATGGGCTGTGACAGAAAATATATATTTGTTAATTATATATATATATATATATATATATATATATATATATATTTACACAGATAATAATATATATTATATTTTTAATTATAGTTAGAGTTAATTTGAACCGTTGGATTGTTTCAAATTAACCTATGCCGTCCATTCCTTATTAGGGTTTCTCCCAGTCGAGTGTCATTTCAATTTCATTTCTCACTCAGTCTCTTAGCAGTCAACTCAGGCACCGAGAGCCTTCTCCTCCTCTCTGTCTCGACTCTCAAATCCAACTTCGGCCAGTCACTGGCCCACCACCACACTGATCCACCGCTGTCTCTCTTCGACGGTGGAGCCTTCCTTCACAGCACAAAGCCACAGCCACCGGTCTCTCTCTCACGAGACTCTCTCTCAGGAGTCTTTTTCTTAGATTCAAGCACAGGTAAATGATTATGGGAATTAATTTAGGTTTTGTGAAATTTAATTTTCTAATTCTACATTGGGGTTTGTAAATTTAGGGTTTGTGAAATTTAATTTTCGAATTCTTCAAATTTTGGTTTCACATATTCTATTTAATTGATCTAATCTAATGGTTCTTGGGTTTTTGCAGATAGGTGAAGGAACTGGGCTCTTTTGCTTTGCTTCTGCAGCTTCTGTGTTGGAGTTTTATTTACCAATAGGTAAATTTCTCATATGGGTTTTTACTGTTTGCTGTAAATTGGTAGTTTTTTATTAACTTATGTGCTTGTTATGAGTACATTATGCATTAATTATTTTGACCAAATGCTTGAAACCCCATGATTAGTTGGCTTTTGTGGAAGCATCTGAGGAAACTATTTTAAATTCTATGTGTTTAACTGGTTAATGATGGCCAATTTATATTAATTGGGTGATTATTCTATGTTTTGAATTGGGGCTCACTGATTATACCTTAAAAAATTAAGTTTTGTTATCTGGTTTTGTTAAAATTTTGTTCTTTGAGGCACAATGTGTAGTTTGTTTCTAATAAGTTTTGTGTCATCAATGCGAAAGATGGGCAAAGACAAATGTGTGTGCTTTTCTATTTGTTGATGTTCTCTACAATTGCATTGTTTGATTTGCTTAAGGTTACATGTCGAAAAACTTGGTATTAGTGGTTTAAGATATCCATGTCATAATGAACTTAAGTGCTGCAAACACTAATAGGTTGTGGATAGTGCCTAGACCTTTTTGAACTCCCCTTTCTGTAACTGTCTTATGTATACTTTTCAATTTGCTTCTTTATATATACTTTTCAACTTCTAATTTGTCTTTAATGCTTTAATAGGTTTTCTTTATATATACTTTTCCACTCCATTACCCGCATGAATTGAGGCTTAAGGAGATTGGTTTGAATTGAGGCTTTTCAAGGTTAGTACTAAATTCATTTTGCATTCACATGTTTGAGTTGTTTATGTCATATGGACATTAGTTAGATATGAATAAATATGAAATCTCCTTATAAACAGACATGACTGTTTAATTGTGTTTCCTCTTCATGACTAACTATGAATTCTCTTTAATTCTGTTTAATTGTTTCCTCTTACTTTGCACATATTGAATATGTTAATGTTATTGCATTTGAATTGGATATGTGAGTTATTAATTGGAATTTGGATATATGTTGAATTGTGGTTGTGATGTATTAATGTGCATTGTTATTTTATTTGTTAGGATGGACGGGTCTAGTAGCCAATCTAGTATACATATGGTCTCGGTATTAGGAAAATGAAAACAAACCCAACCTAGTGGGTACCTTTCAACTAGGCACCCCCTCACCTCCAGATTATCTTCATGATGATTATTATGAAGATTGTTGGGATGATGATCCGAATGTGGAGGAGGATATTGCATTCGAACAAGTAGAAGAACATGGGGAAAAGGGAAAGGCGGAAAGAGGAAGTAGAAGTTGAAGGAAAAATTTTTGTCCTAGCTAAGAACAAGTATGAACATTTGAATACACATGCAAGCTATCAACACTTTAAAGTAGGCATGCATCCAAAAACAATTCATAAAACCCATGACTTTCAAAGCCTAGTATATGGTGAACCAAAATAAACTCTTTAACAAAATTAAAGAGAAGTAAAGATTTAGTGATTCTTTACCCTTGAAGCTCATCCTTGTTTACACAAGGGATTCACCCAAGTGGAGGGCCTTCAAGTCACCTCCAAGCTCCTTGAATCCTCCTTGTGTTTTCCTCCCTTTAGTGCTCCTTTGATGATTAGAGGAAAAAGGATTTGTTCTCCAAAAACATCAAAAGCTTGATGTCTCTAAGTCTCTTCACCAAGGTTGTATATTGTGAAGATGATATGGATGACTTAGAGAGATTTTAGATGCTAGTAAAAATCCTCTAAGTGGCCGGCCTCTATGTAGAAAAAGAGAGAAAAATGTTTCACCCAACTTCTATTAGAAAACCCTAATGAGAAAATTGCTATAAAGTTGCTTTTATAACATTTTCTTTGGTGAGTGGCAAACTTGCAATTAAGCAAGCTTGCCCATTCACCCTAATGGCCGGCCTCTCCTTGTTATTGGGCTAATTTGCCCATTTTGTTTTAGTTGTCATACAACTTAAACATAATGGGCCTTGTGGACCAAAACACTTTTGGGCCCCGAAACCCAAAACCAACATATAAGCCCAATACGAACCTTTCATATAATTAATTAACTAATTAATTAATCTTGACCATTCTTCAATTAAACCATTTAATTGCTTATCCATTTCATATAATTTCTTCACTAACATCCTTATGTGGTGTGCGATCCATTAGGTTCCAATTAGCGAGGCAGTGGGCGATGTTACTCTTAACGATCGATTGTGAATTGAAACCACATTTCAATTCTCCCTTAAGATTAGTGCTTGCTAATCTTCAGGGCTTCCACAAACCATGAGTGACACCTAGCAGCATATCATGGTTACCCAAGCTAAGTAGAATTGGTTGGAGAACCTATCCAGTTACAACTACAATGCAATACGGTCCTTCTCTAATACAATACTCTTAATCACATTGTTTAAGTGATAGTTTGTTTCATGTTTACTATCCAATGTGATACTTTCCTATATGATTCCTTTGAATATGATTTGGAACAAACTTCCTAAGTCATATTCATATGCTTTGGCCAAAGACTTTAGAATCATATCTTAGAGTATTCTCCTTCCACCATGGAAGGTTAGAGATCCCTTGTTGTGCATTCATATGCCTACATGACTAGATAGCTTGACCCCAACAATGCCGTGGACAATCCGAAGGAATGCCATTGACATGATCAAAGATCAAGGACCTAACCATTAGACATCTATGATGCCTCAGGTCAAAGGACTACTTTGCATATTGCAACTTTAGAGTTCATACATGACATGTATGTTCGAACTCTCTTTTGATCGACGTTCAGTGTACTCGATTACTCTTTCGAGCACCTATGTGTTTGTCTCAGTGTCCAACACCAAATGACTTGAGACTAGTTCATACTCACGTTTGAGTCAACATAACACATACTAACCTTAGCGGATTGTCAATGCCCAATTGGCAATCCTATGGCTAGGAACGTTTTAGGAATGATCATAAGAGAGAGGTCTCGATAATCTAACTCATTAGATCACTTCTCTCTTAGAACAAATACATTCCTTGGATTCCCTTATTGCTTAAACACATGATACAATAAATAGTGATTAACAATAAGTTTTGCCCTTCATTAAACATATAAAAGTTTAATACAATAAGTATTCCAAAAGCTATTACATCAAATGAGTGGCTTTGTGGGCATACTTCCAACAATCTCCCACTTGCACTCAAAGCCATCTTCCCATGTATCTAATACCCATCTTATCCATATGACGATCAAGCTGGATTTGAGACATTGGCTTTGTCAGTGGATCTGCTACGTTATCGGCTGAGGCAACTTTGAGGATGTTGACTTTCCCCTCGGCAGCATATCTTCTAATGATATTAAAGCGCCTATCAAAATGCTTGTTCTTTTGATGTGCCCTGGGTTCCTTGGCTTGAGCTATCGCCCCACTATTATCACAGTACAAAGTTACTGGTGATGTAATGGTTGGAACCACTCCAAGTTCAGTAATGAACTTCTTCATCCAGAACACTTCTTTGCCGGCTTCAGCTGTAGCGACATATTCAGCCTCTGTCGTGGAATCAGCAATTACACTTTGCTTCTTGCTTTTCCAACTGACAGCCCCACCATTCAGAGTGAATACATATCCGGAGTTGGAACTTCTATCATCGACGTCAGATTGGAAATCTGCGTCTGTATAGCCTTCCACTCGCAACTCTGATGCTCCTCCATATACGAGGAACATGTCCTTAGTTCTTCTTAAGTACTTAAGGACCGTCTTGACAGTTGCCCAGTGTTCTAATCCTGGGTTAGATTGATATCGACTAGTAATGCTCACAGCATATGCGATATCAGGCCTTGTGCATATCATGGCATACATGAGACTTCCTATGGCTGAAGCATAAGGAATTCTACTCATATGCCTTATCTCTTCAGGAGTCTTAGGTTCCATGGACTTAGAAAGGTGAATTCCATGTCTTACAGGAAGAAAGCCTTTCTTACATTGTTCCATCTCGAACCTACTTAGCACCTTATCAATGTACATAGATTGGGATAATCCAATTAATTTTCTGGATCTATCACGATAGAGCTTTATCCCAAGTACATAAGATGCATCTCCTAAATCTTTCATGTGGAAGGTTTTGGACAACCACACTTTTACAGAAGAAAGTATTGCAGTGTCATTCCCGAATAGTAATATGTCATCTACATATAACACTAGGAATACTACTGCATCCCCAACGACTTTTTGATAAACACAATTGTCGTCTTCGTTTTGAGTAAAACCAAACGTTTTGATTTCAGTGTCGAAACAAATGTTCCAACTCCTGGAGGCTTGCTTGAGTCCATAAATGGACCTTTGAAGCTTGCATACCTTAGTCTTTTCAGACTTGGACACGAAACCTTCGGGTTGAGTCATATAGAGCTCTTCCTCTAGGTAGCCGTTCAGAAAGGCCGTCTTCACGTCCATTTGCCAGATCTCATAATCATGGTACGCAGCTATAGCAAGCAAAATCCGAATGGACTTAATCATGGCTACAGGAGAGAAAGTTTCTTCATAGTCAATCCCTTCTCTTTGCCTGTAACCCTTGGCTACCAATCTAGCCTTATAAGTCTCCACGTTCCCATCAACGCCTATCTTCCTCTTGAAGACCCATTTGTTTCCAACTGGTACAATACCTTCTGGAGGGTCTACAAGAGTCCAGACCTGATTTTGATACATGGAATCCATCTCGGATTTCATGGCCTCTTGCCATCTCTTTGAATCAATGTCGGACATTGCTTCAATGTAGTCTCTAGGGTCCTCCTTTGTTTCATTGTCACCTAGAAGGTACAATTCATCAAAGTCATTGTCTAAGCCATACCTCTTAGGTGGCTTACTAACCCGTTCAGATCTACGTGGAGCCAGGGGTTCAGGAACAGGGTTGTCAATATGTCTAGTGCTTGTTTGTGGTTCATTATTAATCTCATTAATTTCCATCTGTTTGCTTATAGTCCCTTTGAGAACGAATTCGTCCTCTAGAAACTTAGCAGTTCTGGCGACAAAGACTTTCTGGTCGTCAGGATGGTAGAACTCATATCCCATAGTTTCTTTAGGATATCCCACAAAATAGCATCTTACTGATCTCGCTTCAAGCTTAGTAGCTTCAAGCTTCTTGACATATGCTTCACAACCCCAAATCTTAATGTGTTTAAGACTTGGCTTTCTTCCATGCCATATCTCATAGGGCGTTTGTGAAACTGATTTGGAAGGTACTCTATTAAGCAAGTAAGCTGCTGTATATAGAGCGTATCCCCAGAATGTTACTGGTAGATCAGCAGAACTCATCATAGAACGAACCATGTTCATCAAGGTTCGATTTCTCCTTTCAGAAACTCCATTGAGTTGTGGAGTTCCCGGTGGAGTCCACTGTGATATTATTCCACACTCTTTGAGGTAATCTAGGAACTCGTTACTCAGATATTCACCCCCTCGATCCGATCTTAGGATCTTTATCTGTTTCCCAGTTTGCTTCTCAACTTCATTCTTGAATTCTTTGAACCTTTCAAAGGATTCTGACTTGTACTTCATAAGATACACATAGCCAAACCGAGAGTGATCGTCGGTGAATGTGATATAGTAGGAGAAGCCTCCTCTCGACGTAGTAGACATAGGTCCACATACGTCAGTGTGGATTAACCCTAGAATTTCAGTGGCACGCTCTCCTTTTCCAGTAAATGGAGATTTGGTCATTTTCCCTTTCAAGCAACATTCACAAGTACCCATCCGGTCATTACCTAATGGGTGGATGTATCCGTCTTTCGACATCTTGTGAATCTTTTCAAGGTTCACATGTCCAAGTTTAAGATGCCACATCTTTTCTTGGTTAACTTCTTCTCTAGCCCTTTTGGGTTTTGAGGTATTCCTGCTCGCAATACAGTGCATCCCACTATTCGTCTCTAGGTGAAAAAGTCCCTCTATCATATTACCATGAGAGATAATACGACCGTTCAAGTATAAAGTGCAACTCATTTTGTCAAACAATACTGAGTGCCCATCTCGTAAAAGCTTAGAGATGGAAATCAAATTCTTTATACATGAAGGAAAATATAAACAATTTTTAAGTTCCAGGACTTCCCCAGAGGGTAGGTTAAGCATGTAGGTGCCTATTGCTTTTGCAGAGATTTTAGTGCCGTTCCCAACTCGCACAACCATCTCATTATTGCGCAGTGATTTGCTCCCCACTAGTCCCTGCATCGTATTACAGATATGTTGACTAGCGCCTGAATCAAATATCCAGGAACTGGAGCTCACTGTAAAAGCACTCTCTATGACAGAAATAGTCTCTTCAAAAGTTCGTGTCATAAGGCTCGCAATGCGCACCCTGTATTTCTTCTTCCAACGTTCATCCTTTCCACAATGAAAGCATGTTCCTTTGGATTTCTTTGCCTTCTTCTTATGCAACCTTTTCCTTATGTTTGCATTCTCACTCCCACTGTCTATTTTGAAACCTTTTTCAAATTTACAGCACATGTCAATCATCTCTTTCAAAGAATGATCGAATTTATTCACTTTATAGTTTACAATAAACTTAGTGAAATCATCCGAGAGAGATGCAAGGAAAAAATCTTAGGCCATTTTCCCATCGATGGAAGTTCCTAAACTTTTAAGATCTTTAAATATCTTTTCCATCTTTTGTCCATGTTTATGGACCGATGTCCCCATTGCCATTTTGGCATTCATTAGACTACAAACATTTGAGAATCGTACATTACTAGTCTCAATGTCATGCATCTTATGCAAACTTTCAACCATGGCACATGAAGTGTCCATGTGCTTATGTAGCTTCATAAGCTCCTTACTAAGTGAAGTGAGGATTAAGCATTTGGCTTGTAAGTCATCCTCATAGTGTCTAACATAGTTTTGACACTCCTCCTTTGAAGCTAATTTCGTAGGAGGTACATGAGGAGGGGATTGCTTAAGCACATACAATATGTCTTTCACCTTTGAGACATTCTCAATATGGCGATACCAAGCAAGGAAACGTTGGCCCTTAAGGCCCCTTTTGTCAAGTATAATGGTGGGTATAATTTCAGGCATGTCGTTCACTACATAACATAACAGAAATCGTATTAGATTGTTTGTTTAAAACTATTTGATTGGGTCTTTGAATCAAATAGTACCACCCACTATTTTTGGCAAATTCCACATCCCTCAATAGAATTCGAGAGTTATATTGAACTCTTAGCGGGTTATGGGAGACTCACCATTACCAAGCCCACCTCACGATGATACGATGTTGGCTAGCAAAAATAATGATGAGAGAATAACGCATTATTCATTTACAACTTTTGTAATTACCCATCCGTTTGGCCTCTAGAGAATGTTGCCTCACGATGATACGATGTCGGCTTCATTGCACTTAGTTAAGTTATTCCCACCATGCTTAGTTTGTATAGGGGTTCAAGAATAGCCTCACGATGATACGATGTCGGCTATCCTCGTTGCCTACATTCACCTCATCATATGTATATGAATTCCTCCTGGATGTAAGCACATGCTTTGTACTTCCCCATGATAGGGTGAAGCCGGTGCATGAGTCACAAACGCTTGGAACCCACCACGGTGGAAGGCCTACGAAGAGATGTTCAAAACATCTCTCGCTTATCAACTTAATATTTGATTTGAGGGAGTAGTTTTGGGCTACATCAAAACATTTTAATCACATTAAAAGAACTTGGGCCTATCACAACTATTGGTCCAAGTCAATATGATTTAGTAGCATATAATACTCCCACTGTTTCGTTGAAACAAGCGAGACTATATGGTACTACTAACGAATGCATTGCATCCTCATATGGACTATATAGTCATATTAGGTTTTAGGATGATTATGAACCGTTTGATTTGATCCAACACGAGCCTTGTGTTGGACCTTGGGTTTAAGGTAGATAGTTGTTGATTTTAGTTACGCGTTTAATCCAATTAAACCGTTATTTCCTATTGGGCGTTGGACCCAACTATTCCATTTGCATACATATAAACAAAAGGAATACATGAAATAATAATAAGGGCTTATGCCCTTTTACAACACAAATCAAATGATGGACTTATGTCCATTTACAACAAATTGAATTAATCAAATTACATTCAAATCTACACTACTAAAACCCAAACATTCATAATGTATATCGGCCAATCACATAGCTCAATTATCGTGGCCTTTGGTTCATAATCACCCTTTTCTTAATCAATCATATTAACTAAGAAAACAACTTTAAACAATTGGTTTTTGGATCCATAGAATTGATTTAAATGGAACTAAATGAAATGAAAATCCAATTCTCATTAAAGAGACAAAACAATTTTGTTCTCATTTTATTTGGGCCAAAAGGAAACTATGACCACAACATTTGGGCCATAATGCAAATACAAAAAATTTTGGGGTCACTTTGAAAAAACACGAAAGTCCACAACTTCATGTAATTTCAACTAGAACCCAAAATTTTATTAATGTAAAAACATCATTAAAGGATCAAAACAATTTGTCCTTTAGCGTTTTAGGGCCTTAACGTAAAAACGTAAACTTTTGGGCCAAAATGCAAAAACACAAAATTTTCACAACTTTATGTAATTGCACAAAAGGCCCCAAAAGTACCCCCACTAGGGGGTGGCCGGTTTTTAGAGGTGTGAATGAGTGTGAAAGGGTTTTATGCAAGTTGAGCATGCATGTGCAATATGCAAGTGGATTTTGGTGGGTGAGGTGAAATTGATGGTTTGTAAGAAAATGTTTTGTAAAAACATTAATGAGTTTAGTCAAACATTAAAGCCAATTTTAATGCTTCACCAATATCCATCACCCATCAAAATTAAACCAAAACTTTATGAAAAACATAAAACTTTTGAATCAAAACTTCAAACCTTTTTGTTCTTGGCAAGAACTTCAAGAACATTTGAAGAACACCATGAAAACTCATAATAGCCCCATGGATGTTTTCATTCACCAAAACCCAATTTTTCACCTCTCAAAAGAGGGCAAATATCCTAGGGTACTTAGGGGTTCCAAAAGTCACCTTAAAACCATTTTAACAAGACAAACATGAACCCAAAAAGTCACCCTAAGGATTTGGCCGAATTTCCCAAAACACATGGCACCAAATTTTAGTTCCAATATTCATGCTTAAATGAAATACATCTACAACATTTGAGATGCTAAATTTTCTAGCAAAATTTATATATTCAAAAGCAAGAACAAAGCTTGTAACATTTACAACATTTAAATCACAAAATATGAACATCACAAAACCCAAAAGGATTCACCATACACTAGGCCTAGGCTCTGATACCACTTGAAGGAAAAAATTTTGTCCTAGCTAAGAACAAGTATGAACATTTGAATACACATGCAAGCTATCAACACTTTAAAGTAGGCATGCATCCAAAAACAATTCATAAAACCCATGACTTTCAAAGCCTAGTATATGGTGAACCAAAATAAACTCTTTAACAAAATTAAAGAGAAGTAAAGATTTAGTGATTCTTTACCCTTGAAGCTCATCCTTGTTTACACAAGGGATTCACCCAAGTGGAGGGCCTTCAAGTCACCTCCAAGCTCCTTGAATCCTCCTTGTGTTTTCCTCCCTTTAGTGCTCCTTTGATGATTAGAGGAAAAAGGATTTGTTCTCCAAAAACATCAAAAGCTTGATGTCTCTAAGTCTCTTCACCAAGGTTGTATATTGTGAAGATGATATGGATGACTTAGAGAGATTTTAGATGCTAGTAAAAATCCTCTAAGTGGCCGGCCTCTATGTAGAAAAAGAGAGAAAAATGTTTCACCCAATTTCTATTAGAAAACCCTAATGAGAAAATTGCTATAAAGTTGCTTTTATAACATTTTCTTTGGTGAGTGGCAAACTTGCAATTAAGCAAGCTTGCCCATTCACCCTAATGGCCGGCCTCTCCTTGTTATTGGGCTAATTTGCCCATTTTGTTTTAGTTGTCATACAACTTAAACATAATGGGCCTTGTGGACCAAAACACTTTTGGGCCCCGAAACCCAAAACCAACATATAAGCCCAATACGAACCTTTCGTATAATTAATTAACTAATTAATTAATCTTGACCATTCTTCAATTAAACCATTTAATTGTTTATCCATTTCATATAATTTCTTCACTAACATCCTTATGTGGTGTGCGATCCATTAGGTTCCAATTAGCGAGGCAGTGGGCGATGTTACTCTTAACGATCGATTGTGAATTGAAACCACATTTCAATTCTCCCTTAAGATTAGTGCTTGCTAATCTTCAGGGCTTCCACAAACCATGAGTGACACCTAGCAGCATATCATGGTTACCCAAGCTAAGTAGAATTGGTTGGAGAACCTATCCAGTTACAACTACAATGCAATACGGTCCTTCTCTAATACAATACTCTTAATCACATTGTTTAAGTGATAGTTTGTTTCATGTCTACTATCCAATGTGATACTTTCCTATATGATTCCTTTGAATATGATTTGGAACAAACTTCCTAAGTCATATTCATATGCTTTGGCCAAAGACTTTAGAATCATATCTTAGAGTATTCTCCTTCCACCATGGAAGGTTAGAGATCCCTTGTTGTGCATTCATATGCCTACATGACTAGATAGCTTGACCCCAACAATGCCGTGGACAATCCGAAGGAATGCCATTGACATGATCAAAGATCAAGGACCTAACCATTAGACATCTATGATGCCTCAGGTCAAATGACTACTTTGCATATTGCAACTTTAGAGTTCATACATGACATGTATGTTCGAACTCTCTTTTGATCGACGTTCAGTGTACTCGATTACTCTTTCGAGTACCTATGTGTTTGTCTCAGTGTCCAACACCAAATGACTTGAGACTAGTTCATACTCACGTTTGAGTCAACATAACACATACTAACCTTAGCGGATTGTCAATGCCCAATTGGCAATCCTATGGCTAGGAACGTTTTAGGAATGATCATAAGAGAGAGGTCTCGATAATCTAACTCATTAGATCACTTCTCTCTTAGAACAAATACATTCCTTGGATTCCCTTATTGCTTAAACACATGATACAATAAATAGTGATTAACAATAAGCTTTGCCCTTCATTAAACATATAAAAGTTTAATACAATAAGTACTCCAAAAGCTATTACATCAAATGAGTGGCTTTGTGGGCATACTTCCAACAGAAGTAGTGAGGCAATGGGAGGGTCCTCCTTGGAAAAAGGGTAATAGGAGAAAGGGTCCAAGTCCGGCGTGGAATGATGCTAAGAGGGTAACGATCACCGATAATAATGAGGAGAAATCGTTCATGGCCGAATGTAAGCATTGCAAACTCTTAGTACCAGCACACCTTAGAACTCACGGGATGGTGGGAATTCTTAAGCATTTGAGGAAATGCCTGGGTTCTAGTCTTTTTGAGAATGTGGATCCAAACCAACCTACATTGACACAAGCGAGGATGGGAGTTTCGATTGTCACTCACACTTTCAATAAAAGAAGACTTGATAGGAGATGTGTGAGGTGGATTATAATAGCGGAAATGCCTTTTAAAGTGGTTGATCAAGAAGATTTTCGAGCTTTTATTCGTGATTTAAATCCAAAGTACAAACTTCCTAAAAGGCATAAGGTGGTGGCGGCGGTTTTGGAGTTGTATTTTGAAGAGAAGGCAAAAATAAAAAGTGTGATTGAGGGGTTGAGAGTGAGTATTACAACCGATACTTGGACCTCAATTCAAAAGATAAACTACATGGTCATCACAGCCCATTTTTTGGACACTAATTGGGGGTTACATAAGAGGATCCTAAACTTTGTCCAAGTTAATTCTTAAGGGTGATGATATTGGAAGATGTCTAGAGGTTTGCTTGAATGATTAGGGCATAGACAAGGTGTTTAGCATTACCGTTGACAATGCTAGTGCAAATGATACCGCTATTGCATACACGAAAAGAAAACTCCAGTCAAATGGTACTTTTTACTTGACGGGGCTCACTTTCTCATAAGGTGCGCTTGTCACATCCTCAATTTGATAGTTAAGGATGGAATTGAAGGAAATATTTGTAAAAACATGTTCATTTAAGCAACATCTATAACATGCTATTAACAATTAAAAGGCGGAATCATGCTTGCATGCACTTAAAAACAAAACATTAACCATGAAATTCAAAGCCTAGTAGATTGGTGAACCAAGACTCAACTCAAATCAAAGTGAGTTGAGAAATTATACCTTTGTAGATTCCTCTTTGCATAAGCAAAGGCTAATCACCCAAAGAGAGGGCCTTCATTCCTTGCATCTTAGATCTATGGATTTGGATGGATGAAATAGGTTTCTCCAAGTTCCCAAAATTGAGAACCTCTAAGTCTCCACACCAAGGATGGATTGATGAAGAAATGAGTGACCTAGAGGAAGTAAGATTGCTAGTTAATTTCCTCTAGGGTGGCCGGCCTCTTTAGAGAGAAAAGAGAGCTTTGTGTTCTCATCCTTTCTCCAAAAGAAACCCTAAATGAATTTTGGCTATAAAGTCGTATTTATACCTTAATTCATTGGAGTGGCAAACTTGTAAATAAGTCCAAAACCCACTCCATCTCTAAATGGCCGGCCATAGGGATTCATTGGACTATTTGGGCCTTTGTGAATCATTATTCATTAAGTTGTCATATAACTTAAGTCAATGGACTTGACGTTCGAAGCCCATTGGGCCTTAAGGTCCAAAACTATCCCGAGGTCTTTAACGAACTTATTCGTTTGATTAATTAACATATTAATTAATCCTTGCCATAAATAATTAAACCATTTAATTATTCTTACTCATCTCCGTTGTTTCTTCAATCTTTACCTTACACGGTGTACGATCCATTAGGTTCCTTTTAGCGAGGCAGTGGGCGATTAGAACTCTTTCAAACCGATTGTGAATTGAAACTTACTTTCAATTCTCCCTTTAGTGATTATACACGTTTAGGGCTTCCACAAACCATGAGTGACACCTAGCAACATATCATGATTACCCAAGCTAATCAGAAGAGGTGGAGAACCTATTCAGTTTAGGATTACAAATGCAATACTGTCTTTCTCTAATACAATACTCTTGACCACATTGTTTGGTTTGATAGTTTATTCATGTCTACTATCCAATGTGATTCGTTTACTTATATGATTACCTTGAATGTGATTTGGAACGCCTTCCTAAATCTCATTCATACTCTGATCAGAGATTTTCAATCATATCATAGAGTATTCTCCCCCAAACGGTTTGAAGGTTAGAGATCCCTTGTTGCTCATTCAATTGCCTCCATGGCTAAGTGGCTTAACCCCAACGATGCCGTGGACACCCGCGGATGGGGTGACTTTGACATAATCAAAGATCAAGGACTTAACCACAAGACAACTGTGATGCTTCAGGTCAAATGACTACTTTGCATTATCCCAACCATGAGTTCTCATGTGACATGAATATGAGAACTCTTCGTTGATCGTGTTCAGTGAACTCATTCTCTATTGAGCACCTACGTACCTGTCTTGATGTCACACACACCAATGACTCGAGACTAGTCACTCTCCCTGAGAGAAGACATAGCACGTACTGGTATTAACGGACTGTCAATGCCCAATTGGCAATCCTATGATCAGGAACGTTTAGGATGTGTCTACGAAAGAATGGTCTCATGAATCTAACTTCTTTAGATTGCATTCTCCCAATCACATATTCATTGGACTTATCGTTTAAGCATATAACATTTATATGAGACGGCTCAAACAATAATCTTTGCCCTTTATATTTAAACTACATTAGTTTAACTTTGTGAAATGTCCGTAAAGTATCATCATATGATTGGTTTTAAGGCACATTTCCAACAATCTCCCACTTGCATTAGAGTCAATCAGCTTGGTCATCAGTGATGATACCTCTTCTGTAGTCATTTCATAAATGGCTGAGTAGTAGGCCTAGACAATGGATATCTATATGTTATCCATAGAAGCAACCTTGAGAATAACGACGTCACCATTATACATGATTCTCAATCATGTGGTTCAGTCTCTCATATGAGTTTGGATCTTGATGAGACCTTGATTCCCTGGCTTGAGCTATCGCCCCATTAGTGTCATAGTGTCGATACACTAGATACACTTTCTGGTTGGAACCGAATAGAGAGTTCATAAATGAACTTTCCCATCCAAACAACATTGTTGTAAGCTTCTATATGGCAATATATTTTGCATTCATAATGGAACACACTAAAGTCATTACTTTAATGTTTCCATCCAAATATCTCTTTAGTCATAATAAAGAGATATCTGTTTATCTCTTCATTCATAATGAAGAAACATCCAATGATGGATTAGATTCATAATCTAATACATTTACGCTTCCATTACGTTACTCTAATTCTTCCTCAATTATTGAGGAATCTATCCTTTAGTATTTCTTAAATACTTAAGGACTCACTTGACAGTTGTCATGGTTCTGATCCTGGGCTTGTACTGATATCGTCTTGTACCTTTCTAGGTACAACTCATATCAATGTTTTTCATACAATATGAAATACATAAATCACCTTTCTGCTTACGCATAAAGGATTCTATTTACTCATTATTTCTTTGGGAGTCAAAGAGTACGTTCTCTTCGAGAAGAGCAACTTCTTAGTCTCACTAGAGTTGTCCTTTTGATTGAAGTTCATCATCATATGAGAAACTTCCTATCATCTTTTGTCTATATTTAGGGCTTGATATAATCCAATTATATCCTAAAATCTATCAATATAGATTTCCATCCCATGTATATAGACTATGTCTCCTATATACATTCTATCTTCATATAATGTTTTAAAGTCATAACTTTAACGAAGAAGTATTCTTTTCATTTCCAAAATTAATATATCATATATATGTTAAATTTTAGGAATATGATTAACTCCCACTAATCTTTTGTAAACCTAGTAAACAAAAGATTCATTTACATCTTTATGAGAAATCAAACGATTTGATCCTTTTCTCATAAAATGCTTATAGCTCCCACTAGCTTGCTAAGATTCATGATGGATGGATCTCTACAACTTACATGTCTTGTGATTTATAGTTTTAGACATATATTATCAAGACTATCTTAATAATGGTTTCGAAAACTCATATTATGTCCAAACATTGAATCACCATTTAGTTGTAGCTAGCAATCTTCGAATTAATTGAAACCAAGACTATCTCAAAAATGGTTTCTTCAAAGTCACCCATTCTCTTTGATTGTAGTCACCTTAAGCTACCAATTAGCTTATGAAGGTTTCATTATTTCGGGTCAAATGGTACTTTATCATTTCCTTGAGTATATATCATATATACACTCAATGTAGTCATAAGGATTTTCATTCTTATTTCTTTCGAATTAAGAGGTGCAACTCTATGACATATTCATAAAGTTCAAACCATTCAACTGAGACGGTTTATAAATCCTTCTCGACTACCTTGGAGCTTTTGGTATAGGAACTAGGTTGTTATATTTGTTGATTATAATCTTGTCTCTCAAAGAACCCATTCTTTGAGTTCTATCTTTCATTCATTTGCTCTTAGGCAAATCATATTGTAAGACTACAATGAACTACCCAACAAAACAACATTTGTTAGTTGGTTTATAGAAGCGATATCCAAAAGTTAATTTAAGGATATCCCACAAGATTGTTATCAAACAAATATTGCTTATTAGCACACAACCCCAAATCTTAACATGCTTGAGATTTGTCTTTCTTTCCAACTACATCTTATGGAGTTATGAAAATTTTGGAAGATCTTCTAATTGACAATCATATTGTCTTAGAAGTATATATCCTATATATGGGTAATTAATAATATCCAATGAACTAAATTTTATTCAAGTTTGTTCTTCTCCTTATGGAGAAATCCATTATCATATGATGCTTCTTTCCTTGATATCTTTCAAGAAAACTATTCTAAAGTGTTACCATTCCTTGGATCAAATCTAAGGATGTAAATACTTTAGACGTCTTACTCATCAACTTACATTTCTTGAATTCTTTGAAACCTTTTGCAAAGTATTCGGACTTGTGTTTATTTAAAATAAACTATAGTCCAACCGAGGGTGATCTTCGGTGAATGTTATACAACATGAGTAGTATTATGTTGTGGACATGTGCCACTAACATCTAAGTGAATTAACCTCAACAACTTTGTGATTCTTTATTCTTTCCAAAAGAATAAAGATTCAAACATTTTGCCTCTATACAATTTTAACAAGAAGGTATTGGATCTGGATCTAACGATCCAAAGCATCCATCTATGACCAACTCGTAATTTATGTTTTAGAGGTATCACAACTCAGTTGGGATTAGTCACTACCTTGCAACCTTTTGGGTTTTAAGCATCATTATGTTCTAAACAGTTAACACTACCATATCATCTCTACTATAGAGACAATCAATTAGATTACAATAATCCAATCATTAATTAATAAAGAACAATGTTTTGTCAATCAAAACATTCATCCATCTCTACTATAGTGACGGAATTAAGTTCCTTAAAATTGGAATGTAAAGACAATCTTTGGTTTTTCCAATTTCTTTGGTAGTTCATATGAGGAAGTAAGTACTATCTGCTTTCGCAGAGATCTATATTTTATTCACGTTCCGAATGTGAAGCACATTTTTCTTCTCTCATATATCTTCTACTTCTTATTAGTCACACTTTTACAACGATTGTAAAACATAGTTACTAATACGGAATCAAGCATTCAAGTAGAAGAACCAACTATTTTGAACTATTCAAGAACAATTTACAACACCTTCGAAAGGTGTGTTCTTGACACTTGCAAGACATTTCTTGCAAATACCCCTTCCAATGTCCATCCTTTCATAAAGAAAGTTTGTTCCCTTGGAGTTAATTTTATCTTCTTCATTTGACTTCTCCTTTGACTACAATGGTCATGGTCCCTAAACTCCCACTATCTCTCTTGAAACTTATTTCAATTGTGTTATACACATCAAACGATTTGGAGAGTGTGTGGTTATTGTTCACTATATAGTTTACAATAAACTTAGTGAACCATTAGGATAGGGACACTAAAGTGAAGTCCTTGCCTAGTTTCCGTCTCGTTAAGTGGTTTATCACTTCAACACTCAATGATTCAAAATCATCATAAGTCCATGTTGATGGACTATTTTTGTCAACCAACCATTATGTTCTAAACATAATTACGAACTTTCAAGAGTTGTTCAAGGCAACTCTCATTTCTTCATACAACAATTTGTAAGTGAAGAATCATGGCACATAAAGTGTCCATGCCATTGTGCTTTCTTCTCAAGTTTCTTTGTTCATTTAACAAAGAAAACAAGCACTAGTGTTTGCATTGACTAAGGGTTGTTCAAAGCAACTCTTATTTCTTCATACAACAATTTGTAATTGAAGAATTATGACATTAAAAGTGTTGTCCTCTTTATGATAGACTTTTTCTAACATATTCTTCTAATGATACATTATCAATAGGAAGATTGTGAGGATAAGACTACTTAGGTACATATGCAATCCTTTTAAGACAATCTTTGGGATTGTGGTACCAAGTCCGGAAACTAAAGCATTCGGCTTTTCTTTGTCAAGTTTTGGATAGCGTTTGCAAATATATTGGTAAACAAATACATAACGAATATAAATTGATTGATTTTTAAGCCATTTGATCCGGGTCTTTAAATCAAATAGCACCGCCCACTATTTTTGGCAAATTCCATATCCCTCATTGGAATTCGAGAGTTTTGGAGGAAACTCTTAGTAGGGTATGGGAGACTCACTACTACCAAGCCCACCTCACAATGATATGATGTTGGCTAGCATTAATAATAATGAGAGAGTACGCTTACTCATTCACAACAACCTCTTGTGATTACCCATCTTTTTGGCCTCTAGAAAACAATGCCTCACGATGATACGATGTTGGCACCATTTCTCTTAGTTAAGTTCTTTCCCACTATGCCGGTTTAGATAGGGGTTCAAGTATGACCTCACGATGATACGATGTTGGCCACACTCGTTGCCTACCTTAACCTCATCAAATGTTTTAAATAAACTCCTCTTGAGTATAAGCATGCACTTTGCACTCCCCCATGATAGGGTGAAGGCGGTGTACAAGTCATAAACGATTGGAGTCTACCACGGTGGAAGGCCACGAAAGAGTGTTCAAAGCACTCTCACGCTTATCAACTTAATAATGATTTGGTTGAGGGTTTTAGGTCTCATCACATATAAATATTCATTTTAATCTATATTAAAACAATTTTGGTCCTATTACAACTATTGGTCCATTTGATAGTTTTTAGTTGTATATAATACTCCCACTATGCTTATAAAACGGTTTTTAAAGCAAGAGTATATGATACTACTAACATAAACTTTGCATTCATTTTATGGACTATATAGTTGCCTTAGGGCCTTAGGATGACTATGAACCTTTGTTTAGATTCAACACGAGGTGTTGAATATCGGTCTAGGGATGGTGATTGATTTTAGTTACGCGTTTAATCACATTAAGGCGTGTTGTCTTAGGGGCGTTGGACCCAACTACTTCATTTTCATGCATATCAAATAAAGCAAGAAAGAAGTACTTCAAAGTAAAGGTGAGCTTATGCTCATTACAACATTTGCATAATTCAAATTACTTTAAAGTAAAGAAGAGCTTAAGCTCTTTTACAACATTTGATCAAATCAAATTACAACCAAAATCTAATCTACACATTCCCATGGTTCAAACAAATTTGAAACGGCCTTTCACATAGCTCATTTATCGTAGGCTTAGGTTCATAATCACCCTTTAATTAATTAACACTTTAACTAATTAAATTTGAATGCAACATTTTCATTTGGTTTTTGTATCCATAGAATTGATTTAAATGGAGCTAAATGAAATGAAAATCCAATTCTCATTTAAAGAGACAAAACCATTTTGTTCTCAACCTAATTTGGGCCAAAATGCAATTACCACAACTTTTGGGCTATATTGCAAAAACACAAACTTTTGGGGTCACTTTGTAAAAACACAAAAGTCAACTACTTCATGTAATTACAACTAGAACCCAAAAATTTCAGTAAATTCAAAACTTCATTAAAGGAGCAAAACAATTTGTCCTTTAGCGTTTTTAGGCCTTAACGTCAAAACGTAAACTTTCGGGTCAAAATACAAATACACAAAAGTATCAAAACTTTATGTAATTGCATAAAAGCCCCAAAAATACCCTATTTTAATAGGGTGGCCGGTTTTAGGGAGAAAAAAAAGAGTGGAGATAAGTCCACAAAAATTTGGAAATTTTTCAACTAAGTCATAAAGCCATGCAAGTGGAAATAGGTTGATGTGAATAAAGCCATGCAAGTGGTGTGTGTGTGTAAGAGAAGTCCTTCTTACACACTCATCACCATTTCTATCACCTTTCAAAAGTAATAAATGTTTTGATGATAGATAAGTCACACCCACCAACACAAAACAAAGACTTTATGAAATAAATCAAAACTTTGAATCAAAACATCAAACCTTTTTGTTCTTGGCAAGAACATCAAGAACAATGAAGAACATCCATGAAAACCCATAAGAGCTGATCACTCATATATTTTATGCATTTATACCATCCATTTCTAGAGTTTTTGTGATGTTTTTATATTAAAATTGTAGCAATTTACTATACTTTGTGTTAATGTATAATTAATTTTGTGTTAGCATTGTTTTCACAGAAATAATGGACTGATAGAGAAAAATAAAGAAAAGAAAGAAAAGCATGGAAAGTGGAGAGGGAATAGAGACACGGAATGGTAGAGTTGAAAGATAAAAAATAAAAAAAAAAGGCAGAGGGAGTGGACATGGCATTAAGGAAAGAGATATAGAAACGGGCAGACAAAAGGGAGTGGAAGGCAGGTGAGAAGGCTGGCAGCGGGAGGATAGAAATAAAATAAGAAGTGAAAGGAGGAGGTTATAGAGAGCAGCACGGAAGGAGGTCAAGGGGGAAATAAGAAGGGCTGCCTTTGGGCAGCGTGAGAAGGTCAGGCGCGGAACAGAAAAATAATTGGGGGAAAGAAGAGACTGACGCGGGGGTTGAAAGGGCAGGTCAGAAAAGAGAGCTGCCCTAGGCAGCGTGTCAGAAGGGAGAAAGGAAAGGCAGTACGGGGAGACAATAGGTGGGAGAAGGGAACGGACAGAAAAATAATAGGGAGGACTGGACAGCAGCAAAAACGGAAAAATAGGAGGGGCAAGTCAGAGGAAGAGAGGGAGGTGAGGACAGCCAAGAGAGCTCAGAGGAAAGAACATATAAAAAACTGCTTTGCGCAGCGTGACAGGGGAGGGCAGTGAGCCTCGGGGAGGAGGACAGACAGAAGCAGCAAGCACTCTCCTCTCTCGGTTAAATCTTTCCAAACTTCTATTTTATTTCTGTTTTAATAATGTGTAACTAAATTTATTTTGGCTAGAGGTTAATTCAAAGCCATGAATATATTTGTAATATGAATTGATTACCTTCAGTTGTGATTTCTGAGTTGTGATTTAATTTGCTTAACTGCTTGATTGATAACTTATTTTTGTATGTCGATTAAGAATGCATACTTAATTTACATGCATGAATTTGACGCTAGAATATAAGGGAGTTTCACCTAATCGTTATGAACTTATATTCACAAGTAGTGAAGGTTGCTAGTCACAATCACGTTAAGTAAATTCTTGGCATAAGTTTCATGCAAATCATAGTAACGAGTGCCTCGTCAATGCTTATGTTTTTCATAGAACTTAATGATTCTTGCTTGTATCTCTATTATGCAATTCATGTAGGGAACTTGTAGGGAATGTTTTGGGTTGTCGTATGCAATCATCCAACCCAATAACTTGTGGAAAAACTGAGGGTTAATTAGTGCAATTCACGGTTAATTTGGGGCGTTGAGATTTACAATTTATTGAAAGAACAACTGAAAATCAATTTAGGTTGCATATGTGTCAAGTGTGGAGAAGAACCCTCTAACTAGTCCGTCACCTATGCTTTCACCTTAATTTCATGTTTTTGTCAATTCTGTAATTTATTTAAGTTTAATTTACTTCTCGTCAAAACCAAACCCCCCCATTATTAAATTAATTTATTTAGTTAGTTTTCATTGTTGTTAGTCTTTTAATTAAATTTCCGTCCATTGCAGTTCCTAGTGTCTAATTTGATTGTTTCCATTATTTTGAGTCATTCTACGTGTGTTTCGAGTTATTAGAGTTTTTAGCCTAGTTTGTGTCCTTGAGTCTTGTTTAATATTTTTGAATTAATTTAGAATAGATTAGCAATCCCTCCTAATCCCCGGCCTAGAACGATACCCTACTTACATCTATACTACAATTGTCAAAAAGAGGGTTTAATTTGTGTGTCAAGTAATTTTCACACCAAATTTTGGCGCCGTTGCCGGGGATTAGCAACTTTGCTAATCCCTTTATTTTTGTTTTTGTTTATGTTTATATTGGTGTTTGTGTATTTTACTTTTGATATTTGATTTATTTTTCTTTCTTTGATTTTAGGTACAAATGGAGCAAGACATGGCACTTGCGACCATTCAAGCTCAATTGGCACAGCTCACTGCTCAATTGACTCATAATGCCGAACGGACCACAATGCCAAGTGTCCCTACACTTGATGTGCCCTATGGGCAAGGATATCAAAGTCCTCAATTTTCTGCCAATGAAGATGCTTGGGGTTATCAAGGCTATGATCAACCAAGCAACAACATGTTTTCCAACGCTTATAATTCGGCTTGGAGAGATCATTCAAATTATATGTGGGGGGAACCTCAACAATTCCAACAAGAGGGATATTGGCAGCAAGAGGAGGATTTCTATTCAAAACCTATGCAATATGCTCAATCAAACTCAGGTTCGTCAATAAATTATAATCAAATTCTTAATGAATTAAATTCTTTGGTGCAGGGCTCACAAAATCAAGCCAAGGAGGCTCAACAAGATGGATATTGGCAGCAATCTGAGGAGTTTTATTTAACGCCTATGCAGCCACCACCGCATACCCCACAACAATTCCAATCAAATTCAAGTATGTCCATGGATAGTGATCAAATTCTTCAAGTACTAACCTCTTTGACGCAGGACCAACAAAATCAAGACAAGAAGTTGGATAAATTGATGAGTCAAATGGGAGAGATTATGGAATTCATGGTACAAATTCAAGAGCAAAGTGAACTCTCCAGCTCAACTGTTGAAAATTCGAAGGAAGATTTTGAAATCCACGATGCTATCACTTTGGAAGGTGACATGAAGGATGAAGCTGTCCCAGAACCATCCAAACACAGCCCGAACATGGATGAATTGCTGCTGCAAGCAGAAGAGGAGGAGGACGACCTGGGCAGTTTAGAAGAATTCTTGCTGCAAGCTCCTCAAATCCCTATGTCATCCAACTCAGGTGAGGAAGTTCTAAATTCACTTCATTCTAACATTATTCCACCGAATGTCCTTTGTCCTTGCAGGTTTTTTATTCCAAATATCAAAGAGAGTGAAAAAGACATTGTGGAAGCTCTTCCAAAGGTGCAAAGTGATATCCCAATTCTTGGTGCACCAAAACAAGTTCCCGATGGTATTGAAACGTTCAAAGAACCTTGCACACCAAGAAAAGGGATTCAAGAAAATGAAGTGGCTGAAGCATATCAAGAATACATCCAAGAGGCTGTGCATGAGACAATCAAGCCCAAAGCAGTTGAATTTGATGACACGGGACAAGCCACAACCATCATAGTAAACCTGGCCAAGTTCAAAGTCCTGGAAATGTTCAAAAATGTGGTGTTTGTCATTGAGTTTGTGTCGGAAAAAGAAAGTAAGCCATCTTCTCCAATTTTAATTTTAATTTATACTAACATGTTTTTGATTTTGATGATTCAGGCACCCACTCTTGAATTTAAACCATTGCCGAATCATTTCAAGTATCACCTCCCATTAAAAGATAAATTCCATGCTTTGGAGCCGAGTGGAGTTTAAAGGAAAGATTCGTCCGGCTAAAGACGTTAAATCAAGCGCTTCTTGGGAGGCAACCCAAGCATTCAACGAAGGGAGACTTTGGAATCGCTAACCCAATCAGATTTGCATTCTTACACCCTTATCTTTACTGCTTTCATTTTGTTTTGTTTAGTTAGTTGTGTTAGTTGGTTGATTTCTGTGAGTTTGTGTTATTTAGTTTAAGTGTGGGGGAAGGTTAACCAAAGTCTTTTTACATTAATTTACATTTAAAACAAAAAAAAAAAAAAAAAAAAAACACTTAAAAAAAAAAAAAAAAAAACATTAAAGTAAAAATATTTTACAATGATGTGTAAACTAATAGCATTCATTGGTCAGGTGGTGCTTCAGTAGTCGGCGGAGCTTCAGCAGTCGGCGGGGCCACAGAAGGAGGTGGTATCGGAGGTTGATCAGTTGGAGCTTCACTACGCGGTGCCGCCCTAAAAGACGAAGGAAGATGCGGTTGGAACAAACCCACAAACCTCCGATGATCAAGTAAAATTTGACCATCAGTGTCTTGCAGCTGGTCAATTTTCCTCTTCATGTTTGTGGCATAATTGTGTGCAAGCTTGTGCAATTGTTTATTTTCATGCTTGAGTCCTCTAATCTCCTCTTTGAGACTCTGTATTTCAGCCACCAACGATTCAACGTGACGGGTTCGAGCAAATAGGCGTTGGGCCATGTTGGACACAGAACCCGCACACTGCACGCTAAGAGCCAGAGACTCCTTAACCGCCAATTCATCAGACCGTCTAGCGAGCAGTCTGTTATCTCTTGGGGGTGACAAGGTTCCGGGCCACCACCGCAACTGTCATATCATTTTTCATCACCGAATCCCCCACGGTAAGGGGACCGGTAGGGGATATGAAGGATGGGCGCCATATGTTGTCTGGTGAAGGCGGAGCTGCCTCTTCACCAAGGTTCAAGTCAAAACGACGATCGGAAGGGCCAGACATTTTCAGAGGTGGTGAAGAAAGAAGAGAGGATGACTGATCAAGATTAAACAAGTGCAAGAAGGGAGTGTTTACAGGAGGGAGCTCAAGTGTGTTGTGGAACAAAATTAACGCCTCTATAAAAAGAAGAAATCAAAGAGGCGCTCCTCAGAAATTGAAGAGGCGTCCTCTCGCAAATCGAAGAGTCGGGGCTCCGTTCTCAAAAGCCGGATTCTTTTCTCAAAAGAGGCGTTTCATTTCTTAAAGGCTGGGCTTGCTCAGAAACCACGAGCCGAACCCCGGATTTCAAAAGATCAATTTGTCCAGACGTGTTGTCACTCGTCACATGCAACTGGCAGCTTTGCGGAAATTACGGGCAGCTTTGTCAGAAAGCGCGTAATATGTACTATTCATCCATCCACCGGCTGCCGACAATGAGTGAGAGAATAGTTCCGGTTGTGAAGAAAAGTCCTATAAGTATCTACCTTCGCCTTCCACCGCAAAGGCACACCCTCTCAGCACTCCTTCATCTCTGAAATGGCTTTCCAACAAACCCTCTCAAGTCACTCTGTATTTTTCATCCCCTGGGATACCCCTGCAAACAACCCATCCAAAGCAAAAGTATTTCATATCATGAAGGTTGAAAGCAAGAGTATCTCATATCATGCTTTCTCCCTGTCCTTTCTCCAGCCAGCCCTTGCTCTCGAGTACTCATCATCTTGTGCTTTCGCTTTGTTTCTCACTTATAAGGGAAGTGAAGATGATACCTCGAAGCATGTGGAGACAACGTGCTGATTCATCCTCAACTAAGGACAAGGAGAAAGAGAGCAAGAGGTGGGCACTTGGAAAGATTGAAGAAAGAAACAGACCAACACCTCTCCCTCGTGCCCGCCCGTCATGCAGAAGAAACAAGCAGAGAAGAATGCAGCTTGCACAATCAACCCAGCACAAGGAGTCTGAGTTGAAGAACTAGAGAAGCTGCCACATCTGCTTGGAGAACAAATAAGGAACTGCAACATCACCAAAGAGCAAAGCTTCGCCGTACAATATCATCAAATCATCACTTGCAAGTAAAAACCTAAGTGTCACCCCGTTCAAGAGGAAAGCTGTGGAAAGTCAACAAGCACGACCAATGATCACTTATTAGTTCTATTCATTGTCTTTTATCGTGATTTTCAATTTTTCGTTTGCAATTTTTTTATATTTTCTTGTGTTACTTAACTGAATTATTTCTTTTCTTTGCAGGAACTTTTGGTTATTTCCACCCTTGAAGTTGATTGCAGAATTTTAGCTTGGGGGTCATCGCTTGGTTTTACTGCAAACTAGGGAAGTTTTCAGTCCAATTGCTTTATTTTGTTTTTTATTATTTATTTATTTTATTTTTATTTGCATTATAGTGTTTTCTGACATTGGGGACAATGTCTAGTTTAAGTTTGGGGGTAAAGAGTATAAAAAAATGACCAACTTGAAATTTTTTGTACCTTCGACTACAAACTGGTTTCATTTGTTTCTGTGTTGTTGCTTTTTGTTTTCTTAATTAGTTTTGTTTTCTGTGAAAAAAAAAAAAAAAAAAAAAAAATTGGAAAATTTAAAAATCCAAAAATATTGTCTTGTTTCCCTTATTGTTTTGAATTAGATTTTTGTTAGCTTCCCGACCCAATGATATAATTGGATCAAATTTGAATCATGATTATCAAGATCTTAGTTAACATGTGTTTTGTGAAATTCCTAATTCTCTTGTTAGTTTTGTACATGTTTGACCATCTTTGAAAAACCAAATGCACATAGCCTTGTTAATGTGAAACTAAAGCATGACTTAAAGCTTCATATGTGAATTTAGTGACCATATACATCCTATGTGAGTTTTTGAGCCGATTGAAAGTGTGTGCATTTTTCATACACTCCTATTCTTTCATGTGTGATGAACTTATGTGAGATACATCTCTAGAACTTGCGTAACGATCTTTCGAAATGTTTGTCATTGATTGCATGAACTTGGAAATGATAAAGGCATTAGGTTTACCACTATGGCCCAAATAACCATGTTTCCCAAAGAAAAATGATATCATTAGATTGCCAATTTGAGCCGTGTATGTTGAGCCTTTTATTTCTTATCACCAGATATGTCTACCCTTATGCCTGAAACATTTTTCCTTACCCTTTCCAAGCAAGCTAGTGAGCAATGTGAGAATGTCTTATGAGAAATGTTTGTGAAGTACTTTGAAGGTGTTTGGCAAAAGAATAAGTGTGGGGGTATTTCATGTTTGATTTAAAAAAAAAAAAAAAAAAAAAAAAAAAAAAAAAAAGAGAAAAGAAAAAGAAAGATTGTATACAAAGAAAATAAAAAGTTTTTCAAGTTTCAGTTAAGGGTGTGGTTGGAGGTGCTAGAAGAATCGCTGGAAAGATTGAGTTCTTATAAATCTAAACAAAAGAATTGCTTGCAATGCAGCTTGGAACTTGTGTTTACCTATTCTTTCATTTCAATAACCCTCTTCCTAAACCTCATTACATCCAATAAAAGTCCTCTTGATTTAAGTTTTGCAATTATGACTGTGGAGAAGTGATCTTTATGCAAGCTTATGGTAGAAATTTCACATTTGATTCTTTGAGCGAAACACATTAAAACTAAACACATGTGTGATTGAGTGCATATCCCGTGAGAAGGTTGCTAGTTTGCATATGATGATTTTAAAAATATAAAAATTTTGAAATTGCATTAGCATGGCTATCTCACACACTACACTTCAATGATGATTCAAAGATTACTGCTAATATTTGAATAAGGAAGATGAACTTGGATTAGTTCCTTGATGCTAGCTATGGTTCTTGATGATTTGTTTTCTTGAATGAAATTCTATGAGGGTCACATAGAGGGAAGCTAATGTTTTTCATGTTATTACTTTTTCATATTTTCTTTGTTTTGCTCGAGGACTAGCAAAAATGTAAGTTTGGGGGTATTTGATCACTCATATATTTCATGCATTTATACCATCCATTTCTAGAGTTTTTGTGATGTTTTTATATTAAAATTGTAGCAATTTACTATACTTTGTGTTAATGTATAATTAATTTTGTGTTAGCATTGTTTTCACAGAAATAATGGACTGATAGAGAAAAATAAAGAAAAGAAAGAAAAGCATGGAAAGTGGAGAGGGAATAGAGACACGGAATGGTAGAGTTGAAAGATAAAAAAAAAAAGAAAAGGCAGAGGGAGTGGACATGGCATTAAGGAAAGAGATATAG
Organism: Malus domestica; assembly: GCF_042453785.1. Classification (NCBI taxonomy): domain Eukaryota; kingdom Viridiplantae; phylum Streptophyta; class Magnoliopsida; order Rosales; family Rosaceae; genus Malus; species Malus domestica. The sequence continues at coordinate 20,389,141 of NC_091663.1, forward strand.
AAACGAGCAGACAAAAGGGAGTGGAAGGCAGGTGAGAAGGCTGGCAGCGGGAGGATAGAAATAAAATAAGAAGTGAAAGGAGGAGGTTATAGAGAGCAGCACGGAAGGAGGTCAAGGGGGAAATAAGAAGGGCTGCCTTTGGGCAGCGTGAGAAGGTCAGGCGCGGAACAGAAAAATAATTGGGGGAGAGAAGAGACTGACGCGGGGGTTGAAAGGGCAGGTCAGAAAAGAGAGCTGCCCTAGGCAGCGTGTCAGAAGGGAGAAAGGAAAGGCAGTACGGGGAGACAGTAGGTGGGAGAAGGGAACGGACAGAAAAATAATAGGGAGGACTGGACAGCAGCAAAAACGGAAAAATAGGAGGGGCAAGTCAGAGGAAGAGAGGGAGGTGAGGACAGCCAAGAGAGCTCAGAGGAAAGAACATATAAAAAACTGCTTTGCGCAGCGTGACAGGGGAGGGCAGTGAGCCTCGGGGAGGAAGACAGACAGAAGCAGCAAGCACTCTCCTCTCTCGGTTAAATCTTTCCAAACTTCTATTTTATTTCTGTTTTAATAATGTGTAACTAAATTTATTTTGGCTAGAGGTTAATTCAAAGCCATGAATATATTTGTAATATGAATTGATTACCTTCAGTTGTGATTTCTGAGTTGTGATTTAATTTGCTTAACTGCTTAATTGATAACTTATTTTTGTATGTCGATTAAGAATGCATACTTAATTTACATGCATGAATTTGACGCTAGAATATAAGGGAGTTTCACCTAATCGTTATGAACTTATATTCACAAGTAGTGAAGGTTGCTAGTCACAATCACGTTAAGTAAATTCTTGGCATAAGTTTCATGCAAATCATAGTAACGAGTGTCTCGTCAATGCTTATGTTTTTCATAGAACTTAATGATTCTTGCTTGTATCTCTATTATGCAATTCATGTAGGGAACTTGTAGGGAATGTTTTGGGTTGTCGTATGCAATCATCCAACCCAATAACTTGTGGAAAAACTGAAGGTTAATTAGTGCAATTCACGGTTAATTTGGGGCGTTGAGATTTACAATTTATTGAAAGAACAACTGAAAATCAATTTAGGTTGCATATGTGTCATGTGTGGAGAAGAACCCTCTAGCTAGTCCGTCACCTATCCTTTCACCTTAATTTCATGTTTTTGTCAATTCTGTAATTTATTTAAGTTTAATTTACTTCTCGTCAAAACCAAACCCCCCATTATTAAATTATATTATTTAGTTAGTTTTCATTGTTGTTAGTCTTTTAATTAAATTTCCGTCCATTGCAGTTCCTAGTGTCTAATTTGATTGTTTCCATTATTTTGAGTCATTCTACGTGTGTTTCGAGTTATTAGAGTTTTTAGCCTAGTTTGACTATTATAGCCTAGTCTTGTTTAATATTTTTGAATTAATTTAGAATAGATTAGCAATCCCTCCTAATCCCCGGCCTAGAACGATACCCTACTTACATCTATACTACAATTGTCAAAAAGAGGGTTTAATTTGTGTGTCAAGTAATTTTCACACCAAGAGCTCCATGAATGTTTTCAAGCAATAAAACTCAAATTTTCACCCTTCAAAATGGGGCTAACATCCTATGGTACTTTAGGGTTCCAAAAGTCACTTTAAAACACTTTTAACAAGTCAAACAAGAACCCAAAAAATCACCCTTTGGATTTGGCCGAAAATCCCCAAAAACTTGGCACCAAATTTTAGCTCTAATATTCATGCTCATATGAACTACATCTACAACATTTGAGATGGCAAATTTTCTAACAAAATTTACATTCAAAGAAACAAGAATAAAGCTTGTAACATATTACAACTTTTAAATCAAAACTATGAAATACAAAACCCAAAAGGATTCACCAACTACTAGACCTAGGCTCTGATACCACTTGAAGGAAATATTTGTAAAAACATGTTCATTTAAGCAACATCTATAGCATGCTATTAACAATTAAAAGGCGGAATCATGCTTGCATGCACTTAAAAACAAAACATTAACCATGAAATTCAAAGCCTAGTAGATTGGTGAACCAAGACTCAACTCAAATCAAAGTGAGTTGAGAAATTATACCTTTGTAGATTCCTCTTTGCATAAGCAAAGGCTAATCACCCAAAGAGAGGGCCTTCATTCCTTGCATCTTAGATCTATGGATTTGGATGGATGAAATAGGTTTCTCCAAGTTCCCAAAATTGAGAACCTCTAAGTCTCCACACCAAGGATGGATTGATGAAGAAATGAGTGACCTAGAGGAAGCAAGATTGCTAGTTAATTTCCTCTAGGGTGGCCGGCCTCTTTAGAGAGAAAATAAAGCTTTGTGTTCTCATCATTTCTCCAAAAGAAACCCTAAATGAATTTTGGCTATAAAGTCGTATTTATACCTTAATTCATTGGAGTGGCAAACTTGTAAATAAGTCCAAAACCCACTCCATCTCTAAATGGCCGGCCATAGGGATTCATTGGAATATTTGGGCCTTTGTGAATCATTATTCATTAAGTTGTCATACAACTTAAGTCAATGGACTTGACGTTCGAAGCCCATTGGGCCTTAAGGTCCAAAACTATCCCAAGGTCTTTAACGAACTTATTCGTTTGATTAATTAACATATTAATTAATCCTTGCCATAAATAATTAAACCATTTAATTATTCTTACTCATCTCCGTTGTTTCTTCAATCTTTACCTTACACGGTGTACGATCCATTAGGTTCCTTTTAGCGAGGCAGTGGGCGATTAGAACTCTTTCAAGCCGATTGTGAATTGAAACTTACTTTCAATTCTCCCTTTAGTGATTATACATGTTTAGGGCTTCCACAAACCATGAGTGACACCTAGCAGCATATCATGGTTACCCAAGCTAATCAGAAGAGGTTGAGAACCTATTCAGTTTAGGATTACAAATGCAATACGGTCTTTCTCTAATACAATACTCTTGACCACATTGTTTGGTTTGATAGTTTATTCATGTCTACTATCCAATGTGATTCGTTTACTTATATGATTACCTTGAATGTGATTTGGAACGCCTTCCTAAATCTCATTCATACTCTAATCAGAGATTTTCAATCATATCATAGAGTATTCTCCCCCAAACGGTTTGAAGGTTAAAGATCCCTTGTTACGCATTCAATTGCCTCCATGGCTAAGTGGCTTAACCCCAACGATGTCGTGGACACCCGCGGATGGGGTGACTTTGACATAATCAAAGATCAAGGACTTAACCACAAGACAACTGTGATGCCTCAGGTCAAAGGACTACTTTGCATTATCCCAACCATGAGTTCTCATGTGACATGAATATGAGAACTCTTCGTTGATCGTGTTCAGTGAACTCATTCTCTATTGAGCACCTACGTACTTGTCTTGATGTCACACACACCAATGACTCGAGACTAGTCACTCTCCCTGAGAGAAGACATAGCACGTACTGATCTTAACGGACTGTCAATGCCCAATTGGCAATCCTATGATCAGGAACGTTTAGGATGTGTCTACGAAAGAATGGTCTCATGAATCTAACTTCTTTAGATTGCATTCTCCCAATCACATATTCCTTGGACTTATCGTTTAAGCATATAACATTTATATGAGACGGCTCAAACAATAATCTTTGCCCTTTATATTTAAACTACATTAGTTTAACTTTGTGAAATGTTCGTAAAGTATCATCATATGATTGGTTTTAGGGCACATTTCCAACAGGAATGGCAGAGCTTAGTTGTGAGATTAATGCCATAAGAAATTGTGTGAAGTTTATACACTCATCTCCGACAAGGTTGGAGTCTTTTAATATTGTGTCTTGTTAAGATTTGATAGGATGTCAAGTATCCGTTTTGATATTGTCACAAGGTGGAATGCCATGTATGAAATACTTAATAGTGCTTTCAAGTTTAAAGAAGTGTTATCTAAGATGGCATTTGGGTGTCATTCTTTTATTACTTACCTTAAAAGGAGGTCTCGAAAGAGGTTGATGGGGTGACAACAAAGGCCAAGCGGGTGGGTCTTCTGAAGGTGGATGATTGGGAGAGGTCAGTGAGTTTTGCTCACTTTCTCAAAAAATTTTATAATGCCACCTTGACATTGAGTGCAACACTTATTCCAACGTCACACTTAATACTTAGCATGGTGATTGCCTTGCAAGTGGAGATAGAGGAACAAAATTTAAACGCCTCTAATGCCACTTTGCAAAGTGTGGCTACCTCCATGAAGCTCAAGTTTAACAAATATTGGGGTGACATTGAAAAGGTGAATCTTATTCTCTTTGTAGCCCAAGCACTCGACCCGAGGTACAAATATGAAATGTTGGAGACAAATCTAGAAGAGCTCGGCTATAGATGGGACAAAATAAGGGAGGAGAAAGTAAGGTTTAAAGGCTATGTAACCAAGTTGTATAATGCATATAAGAAGGGAGTGGTCCTTAGTAGTAGTACTAGTAGTAGAGCTACCTTAAATGTGGAGCAAATATCAAGTGTTGTACTAGATGATAGGGGGTGTGATAGTAGATATTGATGTTGCTTCAAGGATGACAAGGAAGATCCAACGAAAGAGAACGGAGGCACAACAAAATGAGATAGCCAATGAAGTAGATATGTACTTCAAAGATCCACATCAAAGCCTAACATATGAGGGTTTCAATGTTTTGGATTGGTGGAAAGGAATTAGTGGTCAATATCCAACTCTTAGTAAAGTTGCTAAGGATGTATTGGCCCTTCCTAGTAGCACCGTTGCTAGTGAGAATGCCTTTAGTCTTGGTGGGAAAGTTGTTTATCCTTTTAGAGCTTCCTTAACACCTAAAACGGTTGAGGCTTTAATGTGTACTAGTGATTGTCTTAGAGGAAATGAATTTTGTTTCTATAAGGAGCTTATACTCGATGAATCCTATTTCTACAAAGAGCTTGAACGCTTAGAAAGAAGTAAGTAAACAATTTAATTTCCTCTTTTATTTTCTTAGTATTTATTATCTATTAGACAATAATTCAATCTAAATGATTTGTAGTTTATTGTTGTAGGCACAGCTAATTTGGGAGGTGAGGAGAATACAACACAAGAAAATGAAATGTCACCTCCACCTCCTCGACCACCTCAAGTTGAACTTCAACAATGTCAAAATCAACCACTACCTCCACGACCACCCATTTTAAGGGGAAGGGCTCAACCATCAACATCAAGGGGAACAACCATCAACAAGATCAAGGGGCCGAAGAGGCTAACAATCTTCATAAACTTTAAGCATTTCTTTTTACTTTTGGTTTGTAACGTAATTTATTTTGAAACTTTGGCTTGTAACTAATTTTTTTGCTTTTGGGTTTGTTACTTAATTTATTTTGAAACCTTGGCTTGTAACTAATTTTTTGCTTTTGGATTTGTTACTTAATTTATTTTTGTTGCATGCATGTGTAGTAGAAAAGGCTATATACAAGGATTTTTGTTTGATTTTATTTCTACACAGAATGACTTGATTCCGCACACTACGCAGACCCACTATTATGGTTTGATTTTATTTCTACAGGCAAGCCTCAAGTTATGCAGATTAGCTATTCAGCCTATTCTGCACACTGCACAGTGCAAAAACCCACTATTATAGCCCAAAAGCTGAAAAGCCCAAATGCCCAAAAGCCCAAAATTATTTCGGGATTCCTGAAAATTTGGTTTGGGATTGGTCTTGAAATTGGGAATCCCGAAAATCTTGGTTTGGGAATCGGGACAAGGATTTCAATTCGATATCCTATACCAAACCAGTCATAGAAAAATGCTTACAACATATGAACAAGTGGGCCAAGGAGAACAACTGTTCATAGGAAATTCATCTATTTCTAAAGTTGAAGGTTAAGGAAAATGAAAAATGACTTACTCTTAATTTTGTGTTTTATATGCTTGATATCTGGAAAAACTCGGTCATTGGAGCGTTGTCAAGCAAGAATGGATTTAAATTGGTCTTTGAGGTTGACATATTTGTACTTGTTAAGAATGGGATGTATGTATGTGGGGGAGGGGGGAAGGGTACTTGAATAATGGTCTTTTCAAGAAGAATGTAATGACTATTGTACCTTCTATTAATAATAAGAACACAATTAGTTCTGCTTATATTCTTGAGTCCCTAAATGTTTGGCATGGTAAACTTGGACATGTGAATTATGATACGTTACGTAGATTAGTTAACATGGAATTATTGCCTAAGTTTAACATTCATGCAAATCACAAATGTGAAACGTCTGTAGAAGCCAAATTAACTAAAACATCATTTCATTCTATACAAAGAAATACAGAACCTCTAGATTTACTTCACAATGATATTTGTGACTTAAAATTTGTGCAAACTAGGGGTGGTAAAAAGTATTTCATTACTTTTATTGATTATTGCACAATATATATTGCTATGTATATTTGCTTAGAAGCAAAGATGAAGCCATAGAAATGTTTAAACACTATAAGAGTGAAGTTGAGAATCAACTTAGCAAAAGGATTAAGATTTTAAGAAGCTATAGAGGTGGTGAATATGTAGCACCTTTTGGTGAGTTTTGTGCTCAAAAAAAGAAATATTCATCAAATTACCGCTCTTTATTCACCTCAACAGAACGGTGTTGCTGAACGCAAAAATCATTCATTGAAAGAAATGATAAATGCTATGTTGATAAGCTCTGGAACACCCCAGGATTTGTGGGGAGAATCGTTGCTTTCCGCTAATCATATTTTGAACAAACTACTTCATAGAAAATTAGATAAGGCACAATATGAGTTATGGAAAGGTCATAGACCTTCTTATAAATATCTCAAAATTTGGGGGTGTCTAGCTAAGGTAGCGGTCCCTGATCCTAAAAAGGTTAAGATCAGTCCAAAAATCATTAATTGTATATTCATTGGTTATGCTTCTAATAGTAGTGCATACCAATTCCTTGTACATAAATCAGAAAATGTTGATGTACATGTGATTTAGAATATGGTCTTGTTTCAATTATTTCTTATATGTGCAGACTATCGATCGTATTGTGAATAGTATTTCGCTAGTATTGTTGAGCTTGTTAAATTAATTTGTCTTCTGCTTGAATGCATATTCGAATTTCTTTGCTTTTTATTGTCGAACGGAAAGATCAAATGAAAATATGATTGTTATGTTGTGAGATTAAATAGTTTTGATGCAAAAAAAAAGGTTGGAATTTCGGATAGAGGTTAGGATTTTTATCTAGTTGAGCCGATTTTTGGTAGGTACTAGATTTCCAGGTCAGGCCATATGCACAAGGTTCTGTTAGAGTAATTCGGGACTGGTGACAAAGACATTGGCAAGACGACTAGCAAAAATGGGTAATTTAGGATTACTTTGGGTTTGGGTGATTTTGATTATCTTTTCACTTAGAATAGCTATAGGACATACAAGTTTTAAGTGATTAATAATTCAAGTTAGGGGATTAAGTGACATGTTTATTTTTTTTTCTTTCTTTCTGCATTATTGATTAAACTCCATTTTTTATTGAAGGTCTAGGTCCCTACTGTGCTTTTCCACCCTAATTAAATTTGTGGAGGTCATGGACCGGAGAACTAGCTGTGTATATTGAGTGAAGTGTGCAACAATGTGTATACATAAATAGATGAAGCAGTTTGGATGTTTTCTTCTTCTTTTTGTTATTTTGCTTTCTTTCTTCGTCTTCGGATTTCTTTTGTTGTTTTTTGTTTGTTGGAATAAGAAACTATTTGTGTTATTGAGTAGTCCCAAAAGTTGTAATTTCGAATGTAAAAATATTTTAAAAGAGTTCATGTTTCCACTGATTCTTCTTATTTATAATTATATATTTTTATTTCAATCTTCACATTCTAATTACTTTAGATTAGGTAATTTAATTAAAGCGTGAATCACGTCCTAATCGGGGTTTAGACTTAATCTTGGATTCGGGTGTGACAATGTACACTTACTTTTGTATTGATATACAAAAGATGATTATAAAGTATGGAAGTTTACAAGAATAAAAGTTCACAGAGGATGTTTACAAGAAGGCTAGAAGCTGGAGGTTGGTTGCTCTGTATGCTTGTGTTTTCTTTGTGTGTAGGTGTGTGTGTTCTGGTGTTTGAAGGAAAGCCCTCATTTATACACAAATAGGTCTTCTAGCTTACAAAACTTCTTTACATAAAATTACAATTACTGTACTATTTCTAAAAATGACACTTGCTGTCTCCTTCTCATCTTGCTGTCTCCTTCTCTTTTCTTGGGGATTCGGAGGGATCCCGTGATCATGTCTGTTCATCGTACATCGTGCGATCAGAAATTATTTTAAATTTTAAATTTTAAATTAAATATAAATAATACCTAACGAAAACTGACTGCATGATGTACGATGAACGGGCTTGATCCTTTTCCCATTTGCATTGCTTTATAGAAAACATACGAACTGCTTTGAAGAATTCTAGCTCCAAGGATATGTTGGGAATTATGACAACTTTTTGTCCTTAAGATTAATATAGCCCAATTTTGGAGCTTTTCATTCGTTTTCTATTTTTTTTCACCAAATTTAACTCAATAGTTTATGGGTAATTCACACACCAGTTATTACTTTTAGCACACCCTCTCAATTTTCGACGTCGAATCAAATGAATTAAAGAATATCAATAGATAAAAATTAACAAGAATAAAATGTGAAAAATATTGTGTTAACAGCACTAGCCAACTTTATCGATGTCCAGAGAAAATTCAGTTGTTTTTTTTTTTTTTTTCCTTTGGGCTGTATTTGGGCTTTCTGACGACATGTGCCTTTTCTACTCATTGGAATTTGTAAAAAAAAAAAAAAAAAAAAAAAAAAACTCACGCACACTGGGGAGTGGGGTTACCGTTACCATCTTAATCCTACCAACGGTTAGAAAATTCTAAACTCAAAAGGAGAGAAAAGTGAGAAAGCAGCAAGGGCTAAGGGGATCGTAGCCGTTAGACGGGGGCAGAAATCCAAGGGCCTTAATTCGATGAGAATAAGACCGTTGGGGAGAAGCGTCGGTTCAGGCTTCAGCAGCTTCAAAAGGAAACCATGACAACCACAATCTGACAAAACTTGGAGAAAGACGAAAGACGAAAGACGAAAGAGAAAAGAAACAGATAGTCGAGAAGTGGAGGAGAAGGTGGCGACCATTAACGGCGAAGAAGACGGAGAGACGCGCAGCAGTCGTCTCCAAGTGTTTCTGTCGTCCTTGTTTTCGAGTCTGGGTGGAGTTTTTGGTGGTAACGGTCAAGAAATTCAAGATCTTGAAATGGCTTCGAAAGCCGTCGCTGTTGTGCCTCAACAAGAACAGCAACAACAACAACCCCACAAAGGTGCCGTACCACGACCTTCCTTAATCTCTTCTCTTCTTCTCTTCTGTCAATCACGGTTTTGATTTCTTTCGTTCCCTGGCCATGTTCCTTTGTGTTTTGCTCACATGTTTAAATGTCTCAGAGGGAGGTAAGCAGAAGAAGGTGGCAGCAGAGGGGAAAAATAGGCAGGTTCTTAGAGATATTGGTAACCTCCATGGTCAAGCCCCCGCAGCAGCACCGGATAAGACCAAGGTTATAACCTTACCCATCTTTTTAGTTCTATTTCTTTTGTCAATCTTAACTGTGTTTTAGAGTTTGTAATTCCAATTGATTAAATGCTGAGTTCCGTTGTTTAATCTTCAGAAACCCATCACACAACCAGTTAATGGGAAATCCAAATTCGATAATGCAACCAAGGTTGTGGCAGTGGTTGAAAATGACAAGATTAGTGGTGTCAACAGGCACGGGGTGGCCTCAAGGAAGAGTGTCAGGGCCTTCACATCAACTCTCAGCGCCCGAAGCAAAGTAATTTTGCACTTTTGACAACCTTTTTCGTTACTTTTGCTCGCTCTGTATACGATCACTCAGTTTCTCTTCCCACAGGCTGCTGCTTCTGGACTGACTAGTAAGCTACAGGATCTAAAACTAGACATCGATACAGCTGATGCTGATAACGAGTTGGCAGTAGTAGAATACTTGGATGATATCTACCAGTTTTACAAGTTCTCACAAGTATTTACTTGAACTTTCTGTTTTCCTTTTTTCAATCAATCAGAGCTCACTCATCCTTCTCTTTCCCCCCCTCTCTCTCATTGGATGGTTCGTTCTGATGCAGGATGAGAACCGCGTTCATGAGTACATGGATTTACAGCCTGAAATAAATGCCAAGATGAGATCAATCCTTGTAGACTGGTTGATAGAAGTTCATCACAAATTTGAACTCACGCCAGAAACCCTCTATCTTACCGTAAACATTGTAGATCGATTTCTTTCAGTACAACTTGTGCCGAGGAGGGAGCTTCAGTTAGTTGGTATCAGCTCAATGCTTCTAGCAAGCAAGTACGAAGAAATTTGGGCGCCTGAGGTAGTGTGATTGTTTTTGTTATGTATTTTTTCCGACGTTATGTTATGTATCGTTGCCTAATCTTGTCTGTGGTAATGTGAAAATGTGCAGGTTAATGACTTTGTTTGCATTTCAGACAATGCTTATGGTAAAGAAAAGGTGTTGGTCATGGAAAAAGCAATCTTGGGAAAGCTGGGATGGTGTCTAACAGTTCCCACACCTTACGTCTTCCTTGTTCGCTACATCAAAGCATCTGGACCATCTGATAACGATGTAAGACTTTTAAAAACTTTTATGATGTGATTTTTCATCCTAGTTCGTCGTAGTAACCTTGGATTGGGATTTTAATAAGTTGATTGTTGTTTGTGCTAATGTAATGTAGATGGAGAATATGGTGTTTTTTCTTGCTGAATTGAGCTTGATGGACTATACCAGTATGATTCTGTACTGCCCTTCAATGATCGCTGCGTCTGCTGTTTATGCTGCTCGATGCACCCTTGACGAGAGCCCTTTATGGACTGAAACTCTCAAGCATTACACTGGATATTCAGAAGACGAGCTCAAGTACTTAGTAAATCTTTCTCGGTTTTCTCATAATCTTTTAGTCCATGACCATGGATTGATCTTTTCTCAATTCTGGAACAGGGATTGCGCAAAGGTTCTGGTAACCCTTCATTCGGCAGCTGCAGAGAGTAAGCTCAAGGCAGTCCATAAGAAGTTCTGTAGCCCGAAGCGTAGCGCGGTTGCTCTTCTTTCACCAGCCAGTGGCCTTTCTGCCGAACCACTCTGAATATTAATATTATCGTATTCTGAACACTTGCTGTAGGATAACCAATGTTTTGAGATCATTTTGTTGTTATGATCCTTGCTTGCAGCAATCTATTGTAATATTTTCGACTCAAAAATACTGTTAATGTATTTCTATGCTCATGAATGATTCTTCTTCGAGTAAAAGTTGTGATGCATACCCTGTTAGGGTTAGGAAAAAAAAAAACTTTTTGGTCACCGCATTTATTTATGTCTGTAATCCAGCGTTGCTTGATAACATTGAGAAGTCTGAAGAACTAATCAAAACCCAGAAATACAAGTATTTGAAGAGTAAAAATGCATTACATAGAAAAAGCCTTGCAAACAGCTCTAGGACTTTCCGTCTCCTTCCTCAGTGACAGTGACCTTGACCTTAGCCCCACAACAGCTCTTCCTGCTATGCCTTCCGGAATCAGCTTCGACTTGCTTCTCATAACACATGTCATCTTTTTTCCCGAGATCCAACCTCCGCTCTAGGAACTCTGAATTCTCCTTCCAAACCTCTCCATTAGCATAAACCTCCTTTTTCCATATTGGAACTGATGCCTTTATCTCATCAATCACAAATTTACAAGCATCCAATGCATCAACTCGATGAATTGATGACACTGCAATGAAAACACTTGTTTGACCAACTGGAACGGGGCCCAGGCGGTGGGCAACTGCAATGGAGAGGAGATTCCAGGATGATCTAGCAGATGAACAAATGGATTTTAGGCACCGTATTGCCATGGGAACATATGCTTCATATCTGAGCTCCAAGACTGTTTTGCCCGCAAAAGTGTCGCGCGTGGTGCCCGAAAATGTTGCAATGGCACCCGCCTGTGGGGCACTCACATAGTTGATATATTTGGCCATGTCAATTTGGATCTCCTCCTCTAAGATTTCCACTAGATTTTTCTCCTCATCAGCCATCTCCATCTCCATCTGGGACTCGAGCAGAAATGCAGAATCCCCGAGCTCTGAAGAACGATGCAACTTTTATCTCATAATTTCTTAAATCTATTGATCATAAACAAAAGACAGACCTAAATGATAAAGCTATCGATCATAAACGAAAGACAGACCAAAGTGATAAATCTATCTGTCATAAAGATAAACAATGAGAGAATTCCAGTACCTGATGGCTCTGGTAAATTATCAGAAAGGGGAGGTTTTAGCTTAAGTAGGAATCAACCATGAACGGAACAATTAAAAAACTCAAGTTCCCAGTGATTTTTCTCCCCTATCAAGTCATCCATGTATGAGATACCAAATCAAAAGGGGAAAACACTTGTGACGTAAATTTGAAACCCTAATGAGCTCATAGTTAAGAAGGCAAATAATACAGAACAACCCACCAATCAATCTTTTGTCACAGACCAGCATGATATGTTTTCCGTAAAGTTTCACCAGAAAATCGGTTAAATATCAATCCAACGACATGAAACAGAAGGAAACATAGCGTAGTGTTAAAAATACTGGAATGGTTATCCCTCTGTTACAGTTGATAACATTCAGTCCAGTGCGCCCCAGAATTAATCAAATCCATTTCAAGGGTTGACGTTCCCCAGTAGATGTACCAGGTACTCAAAATGCCAAATCAATCAAATGTGCACTACTCAATTAACCACGAAAACACTACAAGCTCAGTTCACCCTCAGAGAGAGGTGCAGTCGTTCCTGAGCTTTCTAAGAAACCATTACAAAATTTCACAACATTTGACGAGTTTTCTTATATCCAAAAATTAGGAATTGCAGCAAGGTAGAGTCAGACTGTAAAAGGCTAATGGCATGGCAGAACAAGAGACTCAATTCACATTAAAAATAAAGTAAAATAAAAATCAAGCTAATCAAACTCTTCATGGGGCCGCACAATTAAAGCAGAAAATCAATGATTCAATGTTCATCACGACCTAATCCGATCCAATTACGAATTAAACAGTACCTGCTGAATACTCACAGTAAGTGAAAAACTGGATGGTATTGGAGCAGTTCAGTAGCTAAGAGATGAGAGAGAGAGAGAGAGAGAGAGGTTGACGACGGTAAACAGTCTGTTTACGACTTTAAGGCGACGCCAGTAGTAACCATGTCATTTTTGGTTTTCTATTATCCAAACGCGAATCGTGTTCTTCGCTTAAACATTAAAATTATAACATTACTCAATAATTAAATGACTTTTTGTTTTGTTGAGAAAATAGACGGCTCCGGCCATTATTTTCCACTATTAGGTTTAGGGCGATTTTCAAAATAGGCATGTGAGGATCACTGAATCAACCCGTTGACCCCCATTTTTAATTCCCAAACATGATTTTAAGGATTTATTTTTCAACCATTTACGATTTTAAGGGTTTATTTTCAACATTTGTTTGATTAAGAAAACATATACAAACAACGACTATTTTATGTGTGATTGATTAGAAGAAAATGTAGTGCCTTGAGTTTAATTTTCTAGAATGAAAAATTCATAAAAGAGTGATGAAATTTAACATTGGTAGTTTAGAGACCTATATCGAAAATATAGACAAATAACATAACTAAATTGTGATAAGATAATCTAATCCAATGATTGTTCTGAAATGAAAATCTTGATTGATTTTAGAGAATGTGTTAATCAGAGAAATAAACCAAATGATGAGATTGAGATAAGATAATCAAATCCAATGGTTGTTATGAAATGAAATCTTATCTTGTCTGATTTCACAGAAACAAACCAACATATGAAATTGAGATAAGAGAGCCTACAACAGTACATAAGTGATGAAATCTAACTTTGTCAGGAATTGAATTTTTTAAGGTTAAAATGCTCATAAATTAAAATTTAAGATAACACTCCAAAAATCAAGTTAAGAAAAGTTAAGACAAAAATAAATTTACCATGTAATTAAATTATTACGTAAATAAAATATATAGCCTCATATAGAGACCGAAAGATATATAGGCTCCTATTGGGAGAGATTCTTTTTTAGAACCCTAAAGATTCATCGGAGCTCTAAATTGGGCTATATCCACTACTTGTGTAGTCCCATATAAAGTCCCTCTCATTGGAGATACTCTAATGCATGTAGTCTATATAGCCCACTCATTTTAATACATGTTAATATTTAACATATACTTAGTGCATGATCGGCAATAAATAATACTTTTATGCTAAAAATAAAATGAGTTCTCTCTATTCCCCATCCTTTACAGTGGTAGGGAGGAGTGTTGCTTTTGTACCATGGCATGGGTTTGAATCTCTTCGGTTCTCTAATCTAACATCTAATCTAACAAATCTATCGTATGACAAAAAATAAAGACTTTTTACCCTATGCAATCTAGCCATTGTGCTTCTTACTCAAGAAAAAGAAAAGATTTTTTTTAATCAATCACTAAACCCTTAGCTCCGCAACTTCCTTACTTTTTGTTGAGATTTTCCAATGAATGTCATATTTGGTATGTTATTAATATCTTTATTTACTATTCTTCATTTAATTAGTAGGTTAATTATTTATTTGGTCCTTGAATTTGTCGATTAGATTACGATTTTGAGAAAAGTTTATATTTCATCGTTGTTGTTTCATGTTGATTATTATATAATTTTATATAGGCAAAAAAAAAATGAATATATAATTTTGTGGTACTAATTTCAGCTAGCCCACACAAGAAAAAAAAGTCCTAGCTCCGCCCTTGGCGGTACATGTATGAAATTGTTAGGTCTACACTAAATGCATAAATTAACACATTTTTATTATTTTGTGGTGCAAAATGAAAAAAAAAAAGAAACTTCAAACCCATTTCAACCTATTAGCAAAAAGGTTATTTCGGTAACTTTACCTACAAAAAGAAAGTCATGGCCAGCTTTATGTTATCTCAGTCCATCTCCAACTGAAAGAGCTCAACATAATTCCATTCAAAATTATAGCCCAGCAAAAAATAAAAAAAAACCTAAATGAACGTGTCAAATTATACTCATATTCATGTACTATTTCCAACACAATTGGCTAAACATAACCCCCTCAATTATTTATCAGTTTTACATTTATACTTTAAATTCATTGGTTAATTTATTTAAACTAACATTAGATGATTTCAAATCTAACTGTTGAATTTGAATAAATTATTGTAACTAAAGAGGTGGGCTCTAAAAAATAGTTAAGAGGGGGCTACATTTGGTCAGCTTGATGCCCTTTTGAGCCAAATAATGCGTTGGTGGGCTCCATAGAATTATAACTCCCATTAGTTGGAAATGAGTTTCTAGACAAATTAGGTCAATTTTTAGCTTTTGAACCTTTGACTATCTCCATTAGAAATGATCTGAGGCTCCCAGAGAGTTGTATTGTACTATTGTTGAATCATCAGATGCTAATGTTTAATAATTTAGTACGAAATTTTTACTTGATTATTCGTTGAAGTAATATACCATTCTTATTGGTGAACATGCCTGATCAGCTTACCTATTGTTTTTGCGGGTCGGGTTTGGATTTGAATATTTCTACCGTCTAGCTTAATGAGTAGACACGATATGATCCATACAGATAAGGGTTGATACAAGCATGGTAAACACAACCCTTTTGCCAAGTCTAATTTGGTGAGACTAATTGTTTGATCCTTCATCAAACGATGACATGATGAGCATGTGACGCTTATATAGGTTATCATATAAGTCACATCTGCACTACTCAGACAAAACAAAACTCATCAACTTAGGGGTTGATTTGATGTTTAAAGAGACTAATGCGACGCAAGTGCAAGAAAAATGTACAAGAAGTTGACAAGGGTAATATATGAAAAGTGAAGACATAAGAGGGAGAAATGTTTGCAACTATTACATTAATTTACAAGAGGGAGAAATTTTGAACCTATGATGCATATGAAGAAACCTGACATCATACCAACTAGGATATTGGACCACATATTGGACCACGCCGTGTCTGAGTTTCAAACCCACCCCTCTTAGTCTACTTTGTAGTAGCAAAATCATATGACAAAACAGATCCATTAATGAAGGGCTTCCAATCTCAGGTTACCAAAATCAATCAACAAAATGTTACATCAATCACTCGGCATACGAAAGGTGTTGCACTCAAATCAACCCCCAATCCCAAGCCCGGAAGAGCATTGTTTACACTCTCAAACAATAAGGCAAAATTAAAAAAAAATGCCTTCATGTCGTAAAACGAAACGAAAAAATGAACATGTCAGCGCCTACACGCACAGCTAAACAAGGCCGCATTTTACTATTACAAACTTATAATACAAGAGGAAGCTCAGTAATTACATTTAGGGACTAAGATACCGGTCGACATCCCATCAGGTTCCCAGGGGAGTTCTGTCATCCGGCCCGGCTAGCATGATCTGCCATATTACGCATTTAATATTTATAATCTCTTCGTCAATCATATATAACAAGGGACCAAGAAACAGCAGGGAGAAAACTCTACATACATTACAATCAAAAGCAAATCTCCTGGCAAGCATGATGGCCGCATTCCTCTCTCGTTCTGATTCAAATGCCAACACGTAAGAAAGCCCTTGCTTCGCTTGCCAAAACAGTGCCTGAGCAGCAGCATTCCCACCTCCTCTAACTCCGCATAGCTAAAGCATATGAGCAAACAGCATTCGCAGTCATGTTTTAAAATCACCGAGACAAAAATAAAGGAACACAACTAACGTTTTAATACAAAACCCATTGTCTATTGGAGTGCAGTTTCTATTCTGGTTTCAGTTGCAATGACAACAAACAAATTGCTAGTAGAACAAGTACATTTCGATTTTTGCACTCATGGCTTTGCTTATTAGAGCACCTAAACCGCATATGTGATGCATTAATGATGAGATGCAACAGAAGACTCGGGGAGATTAAGATTGAATGGTAAATGTTACAACAAATAACTGTATGGTTACTTAAAAGGGTTAAGTGGAAAACAAAGAAAAAATCTCTAATACCTGCATTGAGGGAGAAAAGTATTCTTTAGCAATTGTAGTTTTTCCCTTGCAAAGTTTAATCCTCATTTTTCCAACATGAAATACATGAATAGATTCCGAAGGATGATTGACCCCATTCATCTGGGTAATAACTACCTGCAAAGCAACCAAAAAGAAAAAGAAACGTCTAAGGGGGCAATGGATGATTGTAGGTGATGAAAATAACACTAAATCTTTTATTTTTTTCAGCTACCAATAAGAACAAATGAAAACAGTGACTGCACAGTTCAGCAAATATGCTAGATAATAGAAATGCCATTTAAGACACCAAGAAAGAGAGGAAAACTGAAAAGTTGATGGAAATCATAGTGACACCGAACTTTCATCCAAATGTTTATTCTTTTTTCATTTTAATCTCCAAAAGGCATATATGGAACTTTGAGCATTTGATCTAGATGAAAAGCTCAACATGGACTGGGCAATTCACATGACCTTAACAAAGGGTCAGTCCAAACATGATTGATAGGAAAGTTTTTAAGAAACTGATACTTTCCTATAACACTGAAAAAAAGATCTACCATAATAATACTAAATAAGTAAAATCGTTCATAATATAAGCATAAAACCTGAACTCTTGTCACGAACGTTGGCTGAAGATATAATACGGTGCACAAACCAATAATTCTGAGAAAAGATTTGGATGACATAACATACATTGAACTCAATATCATGTTTCCGTACAAGTGCCTCCACATAGCTTCCCAAACCAGCAGCTGATGATAGCAAAGAAATCAGCCCCTTCCCCATTCAGTTTGTTTAGATCATAAAAGGATATACATGTTGACAGATTTGAACAAATGAAATAAACGGCTATCACAATGTCTTAGTAATTCAAAATCTCAACTTGATGAAAGACAAAAATCAGTTATGTAAACCAGACCAGGATCAATGGGACCAGCAGTTGTCAGCGTTAGCCTCTGTCCTTCATAAATAATATCAACTTGCAAGACTCGCCCAACATCAAAAGGCTCTGGGGCATAAACTGATTTTATAGCTCCTGGTGCAGGGAAAGTTGAATGAGAAATGAATAAAGATCTTGACAGCAAATTGGTTATGGGTTGGTTGTAAAAAGATCTTAACAGCAAGAAATTCATCCACATTTTAGGCCAAATTTGGTCACACGTGCTCCAAGTTACTCAATATAATTGATGCACACATAGTCCATACACGTGGAAAGGGATGTCTTGAATATATAAAAACAAGCCTGTTCAAATCATTGAAGTAGGCCCTACAAAGATGTCCTCAACTTATTTGAGGGATCCCTCATCCGAAGCTGATCATATATATACACATATACATACGAGCTCCTTCTTAGCAGGAATCCCGTTCTGCTGTAGTTCCTATATGGTAGAATACATGGTTCACACACACACACATTCATACATACAAACATACACAGATATATTTAACAAATACACAGATATATTAACAATCAGTATTAATAGATCTAATGAAATGGTGAAGTATAAAATAATTACACACAAATATTAAGGGTATCAGTTTTAAACTTCACTCAACCATCTATTCTTAAACAATAAAAGAGGGTCGTGAATCCCATTCAGCCACTCTTCATGAAAAATTAAAAGGGTCCCTGCCATCTGTCCTACAACAAGCACAGTCCCAATATTTAAAAGACCTAAAAGAAAAATAATCATGACCTTCAAAACGAACAAATATTAACAAGTGTCATTCTCCGTTTTTTTTCTTTTGCCGGAGCTTTCAATGACACTGAAACAATAGGCAGTTTAGTGCAGCATTGCATGGTAAAGAGTGTAAAAGGAATCTTCGATCCTTCAAGCTTAGAGAGACAAGCCGAGAATATTTCTTCCACTGGAACAATAATGTTGCAAATAGGCCTCAGCTCATATGCCATCCAGCAATGTTAACCATTGAAGTTTAGCTGATAAATCAAGGTTTCAACAGAGTGCCCAACACTAAACTGGGCAAAGCCTAGCCAAATTCAGTACTAGGGTGAACTTTTTAGCTAGTGATGTGCATGCTACATAAGCTTGAGTATAGTTATTGAGTGAGTACATGATTGACGCAATTGATTAGTTAGAAATCTGACAGATAATCTGAAACTAGAGGCCATCCTGATTGCTTAAGGCTAGCTCCTCTTTACTAAGAATAAAGATGTATACACAAATCAAATCAATTAGTCCAGAACCATAAAGCAACGCTAAACATATCAAAGACAATCAAGTATATGCATGTCTGCATGATAAACATGGTTACGTGCACCTGGCATTGGTTTATTAAATTTCATGTACTTATTATATAAACACAGAAGCAAGCATGCAAGAGTGCGCGCACACACACTAAAGAAAGTTCTGGAGCTACACCAAACAAAATGAAAAGAATACAAATGAACATTTTGTGACACCACCATATTTATATAACACTGAACCAATTATTATCATGCCCTTCTTCACAAAGTCAATAGTAAGCATAAAAAAGACTATATACCTGATATAGACTCCTTCTTGCCACCTTGAGATGATACGCGATACCATTGAATCAAACATTTACAGAGTTCTGGAGCATCACCAGAGCAAGGCTGAATCCGCAAATATGACCCTAAAACTTCAGGGCCATCTAATTCAAATAATTCGGAAATTTTCTCCAAGCCCCTCTTGCTCATTGCCAGCTGAAACATACATAATGAAGACGTCAGAAATAAAGTGTACAAGCTAAAAAATCAGTCAACTATCATACTATCCCCCGATCCCCAACTCTATGATACTTCATGCTATGTAAACATTCAGAACATGAACATATTCTGTGTGATTACTAAGTACTCATTCTCCAATTTACCAATTTTCTATGATTAAAGGAGATTACTTTATTTTCTTGGTGAATTAAGCAACTAATAATCGATGCAAGAACTTTACTTTATTTTCTTGGTGAATTAAGCAACTAATAATCGATGCAAGAACTTTAGCATTTCATTAAGTGTAGACACAATTTCCAAAAAGAAATCAAAGAGCACAGGCAAGCTTAGTGTTGCCAGCTAGCTTTCTGTACAATATGTATTAGGATCTTAGAAAGAAAAAAATAAACGTATTAAGACCTGTAGCTGTAGGCAACCATGGGCTACTAGAATAAGTAAAATAACTCCAGAAGCTTGGGGATGGGTCTCAGCTCACTTATCGAGTTGTTTTATGCCATCTACCAGCACTTAAAACCCATCAAACCAAAAAAGGGCCCATTTAAAGCCTGATCCAAATATGATCTGGAAAAGCATTCCTGGGACCAAAACTCTTTAACTAGAGTCCCAAATTTCTAAATTCTGCCATGACGAAGGAGTACTGATACTACTAGACTTTAGATGTCTAAATTCATAAATCCACACTGATCTAATAAAGGAGCAAGAGTTGATGTAAACCTGGTTGACCAGAAATATGCCGAACCAAGAAAATCCGTTTCCTTCTAGCTTTATTCGGCAATTAATATATGGGAAGCTTTCGATTATATAATCAAAAGAAGACGAAAATTACGAATATAATTCTTTTAATTATATAATCAAGTTCAATTGGAACATGAAGCGGACAAAATAAAAAAAGAAAATTTGCTAATAAGCAAAGTTTTCTATCCTATTTGGAGGTTCACGATCTACTTATTTTTGTTTTGCATTTAGTACTCGCTGACAGAGAAATCCTTAATTGCTTTGCTAGAGAACCAGACTATACTAAAAAAATTCACATCAAGTTTCCTCAAAAAGAAAAGAACAACTTGTGTTCTTATATCTAAAAAATTATTCTTCGGGTTTCTTCATATTTTGTTCCAAAAAAGTAATTGCTTCTTGCTGCCTAAAACCTCAAGGGATTTAGTTGCATTAAGAACTAAAATAATCAGAGACTAACATAAGATAAAACCCATATTTGATCCTCATCTCGCAAATCCAAATTGCCCAGAACCCAAAAGACTAGGCAAGCCTAAAACTGAATGTTAACATCTACTACTAAAAACTGCATGGAAGTTTGAACCACTCAGAATCAGCATATTGACATATGTTATGCAATGGAAACTCATCAAAGAACATCACAAAAGTCAAATATATCAAAAAACGCAAAGCACTTAGAATAATAAACGAACCTCTTTTTGAAGCCGAACAGAATTCTTAGACTTCTCCGTAAGTTGTGCCCTCAATGCTCGAAGCTCGTGTTCCATGTCCATTACCTACAAGTCGATGATCAATCCTTCAAGATATTCTTACACGTAAAGATTATTAACAGAGCCAGAAAAGGGTGTACAGTAATCATGTACAAGAAGTATTAAATAGTAAATTAAACGTAAAAACAAAAAATAAAGAAACAAGCGAGAGTCACTAAGTCCAAACATTATGCAGAAGTGGTTTCATTATTAAAAAGAAAAGTAGTCTCTAAAAACTTGCTCTCATGTAATCCATGAATAAAAATAAAAAATGTTCAGTAGTTTTTTTATTATTTATTTATTATATAAGAAAAACTTACTAAGGGAAAACACAAGAAATACAGGAAGCATGGAAAAATGGTCCATGAAACACTTAAAGCAAACAGAAGAAACACAAGAACCCAATGAAAAAACCTAAACCAATATGCGTACAAGGAATTATCGGGAAGTTGTCAATACTCAGTTATTCAAAAACTTCAGAATAAAATCAACCGAGTGCAATCCCAATCCCAACCTATAGAGTACTACAGCTTTCCAGTGTAAAACAATTCATGAAGGGAACTATCCTTAAATAATGTGGACAGTAAAGCCCAGGCCCCAGAGTGAGAACCAAACTCTGAAACACATTAAACAGCTTAGCTTTAAAACCGAAGGAGAATGCCTGACACACAAGACCAACAATGCTCTCTGCCATAAAATCCATACAAGGAAATAATACTTCCATCTAAACCGAAGCAAACACTGTGCAAATAACTCCCTAATATCCTAGGCATAGGAGAAGACAGGGCAGTAAAAACGGAATGGACTTTGGGTAATTTCCTCAAATCTAAATTACAACAACAACAACAAAGCCTTATCCCACTAAGTGGGGTCGGCTGTATGAATCCTAGAACGCCACTGCACTCGGTTTTGTGCCATGTCTTCCGTTAGATCCAAGTAGTCCAAGTCTTTTCTTGGAGTCTCTTTCCAAGTCTTCCTAGGTCTTTCTCTACCCCTTTGGCCCTATGCCTCTATCTCCTCAAATCTACATCAATCAAAAAAATCATTTTTTTACTTTTTTTTTTTTTTTTTTTTTTAATTTTTTAAAATTTTTTTTATAGTTTTACGGATTGTGGGTTGTCAAAACTTAAAAGAAGCAGCAAAGATTTCCACCTCCAGAATAACAATTATACCTTTCCGCAGGTAAACTTCCTTATTTAGATTAGAAAACACCACTGAGAGACTAAGTGCCATGCTTCCACTGGGCCTTCCTTAGGAAAAATAATTACTCAAGCCTAGTAAATATCAACAGGATAACTGAGCCTCATGGCATCTATAAAACTCAGAAGCTTTTTCCTAACCTTTAAAACATTTTTTTACACTCCCCTGCATCATGTACATTTGCATTCAAAAATTGCAAAAATACCAAGTATGTACGACTTTCAATCTGTCAAAATCAGAACATAAAAAGGATCCCATAAATACAATTGACCATCCGGAACAAGTAAGAACAGTATCAACCTATATGTCCTTTAATGTACAGATAATTGACCAGAAATGGTACCGATACAATTAATCATTATATAGTTACAACTTAAAATAAATAAACAGAACTTAGAACTAAGAACCTTTAGACCAAAGAGAAAGACATTCTGAATGAAAATGCAAAGAAAGCAACTTGTGAGCACCAAATGTTTTGAATTCTTTTTAAAAACTCTTTACAATAAAGCAGAAAGGAAGAATGAATAATTACGTAAACCACACAACCTCATGAAAATAACCAACACTATACTTGCATTTAAAATTGTAAACAAAATCAATACGAATGATCTAAAAGTCACCTTGCTTGGCTGATGCAGCATTTTGATTCGTCTAGCCTCTTGAACCTCTTTCATCAATTCTTCTAAGTCCTAAATAGCATACAAAAATTGCTCATGTCCAAGATAAATTATATACTAGTCACCAGACATAATGCACTAAAACTACTCACATGTTTCAACATAAAATAGCAAATAGAACATGAAATGAAAGATGCAATTATGTCCATAAATGTCATTCTTATGTCAAGAAAAGTGATAACAATCAATGAAGCATTGATGTATTTAATGCCAACAAGGTTCTAAATATCTCCAAACCACCACCAACCCCCCCGCCCCCCAAAAAAAAAATTCAGTAAAAAGCACACATAGCCACTTGATTAGAGGGGAGGGTGGAAAACTAAAGGTAAGAAGGAAATTACGCCAATTTCTGTAATAGACAACATTGACCAAATCCATGAGTTCCAAGGCTTGTTACTTTATTAAATTAGAGGTGTATACGAATAAGGGCATTTAATGCTTCTTTCCAGGAATGAAAACTCCCATAAACTTCTCTTATTCTCTTCTCATCAATCTTCACTCTCTTTCACACGTAGCACAAACCTGCTTTCCTGAAGCTCGCGACATTTGTTCTTGTTCCTGAAGGGCTTTTTCCACCCTCTGTACTGCCGCTCTGGCATTTTCAATTTCAGCACGAGCAAAAGCTCTCTCCTCATCAACAAGCTTTTTAGCATCTTCTGAAGCCTGCAAAGGGATAAAGAGACTCAAAATGGAAAATCATTTAAGTAATTAGACAAACAAATGAGAAATGTTTAAAGACCAATTGTTGTGTGGTATATAGCTAAATGATTGATGAGTAATTTATAGCAACAATAAAAGTGAAACATATCGAACTCTTGACCTCCCTTACAGACATGAGTGTTGGTGGAGGTATGCAACAATGCACCGGTCCATTTATAGAATTGGAGTAGAAAACCGGATAAGCAGTCCCCACAACCTCAATATATGGACCACAAAATTACTTGCGACTCAAAAAGAGATTTTGGAAGTCCTAGAAACTTCTAGTCACCTATTTGATAAAAATGTAAATTCATGTGTAGGAATTCATGAATTCTTTAGATATCATGTGCTAATAGAGGTCTAGCTTTAACCTGATGACTCATACCGAAAACCAATTTGACTGTAGAGTTTAAAAAGTTCGAAAATAGCAAACATATAAGACCCATCCTTCTTTAAAAATGGACTCATCAATGCACCTTGGTCCATGTGATACAAGATGCATCACCATGGCACAGGACCCCACATTTTTTGAATTTCTAAAGTTGCCAAATCTGGAAAAATACAGAAAGCAGCAACTAGACCTCTTCTTCCTTTGTTTGTATCAGACTGCATCAGATATGTACAATGTACTCCCAAGTCTCAAACATTAACACAGGAGAATTTACCACACAAGTTGGATCAATATTTACCAAATTCCTACATCTTTTTAATGACTAAGACATGTAAGGACAAATATTAACTTCCAAAAGAATTGTCCTATAAAATCCACAAGCTGGACAACTGATTTGAGTGACTTATCATTTAACTTATATCAACCATTACCTTCTTAAGAAAATTTGCTAGCTTCTTCACCTCTGCTTTTTCTTGTATTAACTCCCCTTCTCTTTGAGTCAACTGAACTGCTAAGGCCTCAACCTGAGAGAAGCAATCATAACTTCTTAGTCGGTATTTGCTTTTTTTAAAGACAGCAGAAATAATAACTATATGAAAGAAAAGCAAAACAGTGGGGCAAATGAATCATTATTGAGAGGAATAAACATACTCAGAAATGGAAAATAAAAGTCTATCATGAGAAAACATGGTTGGAAAAGTTGAATTCCATAAGACAACAAGCCCGAAGGTATTAAAGTCCAAAAAATAAATTGATAACCCTTTAATAAAATAGATTAATATCGTTCCATATGGAATCATTTGATTCGACCGGTAATAATGTAATTTGATTATAAATAAGTTAAATTCTAGGGATTTGAATGCATTGGCAGCATCTTGGATAGAGAGGCGAAACTAAAAGGTGGGAGGGAAATTATACCAATTTCTGCAATACACAACGTTGATAGCATCCATTAGTTCCAAGCATATTAGACTATTAGTTTATTATATTAGTGGGGTATACGAATAATGGCATCAAATGCTTCTTTCTAGGGATGTAAACTCCCATAAATCTTCTCTCGTATCTTCGCTCGCTTTTTAGTTTTTCCCCACACCCTCTCCCCCTCACTCATAATGTGGATAAGCCTTCACATTTAGTTACATATTTGTCTTCTTTTTCTTGTTATTATAAAAATTATAATGACGTCTTATTACATTTTATATCAGGAATTCAAAAATAAAAAAGGAACATGTTCCTGTACACATACTGCAGGAGTTAATATAGAGGTTTTAAACTTGTCCAGACCCAAGCCCAACCCCCACCAGTTATTTCCAACCCTTCCCCCTTCCCCCTCCCCCCTCCACCCCCCCCTTCAAAAAAAAAAAAAAAAAAAAAAAACCTGACAATAGTTGGGTCTAAATGCTTAACCAAATATTACTTGCATCAGGTATGCCCACTGTTTCAATCTATCACTTGCATCAGGTAGTTCCGGATAATTTCATTCAAACAGGAACATTCAGAAATCCCAAAAATAACATGTAACACAACTGTGATATGAAATGTTTGAAAAGTTGAAAGATCCATGGTAAAAGTTGGCCTTTGCTTTGCTTTTCCAACAAAATTTTGAGATTCGCTAAGTTCACATGAAATCGATTGGTGTTCCTTTAAGACAAAGTCGGAAAAGATGAAACAAGGTCACTTGGTAGTGCATGTCATGAAGGTCAAGATGGGGAAAACTTGAAATGGCTTACACGTTTTTAATTTAAGGAGATTCTTTTACCCTTGAAATTGCAATGTCGTAGATTTTTAACATGGTTTTTGTACAAACAGACACTATCCTATACTTTTGCAACCAAGAAGTCCAGCCAAAAAGTCAATACAACATTTGGTACCCAGGTTCATAAGTTTTACATTATAACAGCAATAATTGCCCAACGAACAGTGTGACAAGTGGAACAAGTTTTCTGAAAGGAACAATTCAGAGTAATTAAAAAAAGAAAAGGAAGAAAAATGAACTAACCATTGAAATAGCATCCACTACATCATCCTTGTTTCTACCAGCCACACGTCCTTTTAGTGATTCTAGTGCATCCCGAAGCTTCTTCAAAAGGACATGTTTTTCCAAAGAAGCTGCCTCCCTGAGTCTAGCCTGTATTCAATAACTGAATTTGTTTAGAATTTCGCAATCATCCACTTTATTTGGATGTTAATGCTTAAATTTTTCAAAACAGGAACAAAAGAAGCACTGCCTACAATCATTTCCTAACACTAATTTTTCCAAATTATTTTAACTGAAAAAAAAATTAGAATGAGATTAACTACAGTCTACAGTGAAATAAACATACTAAGCATTCAAAATCAGATTTCCATCATAAACGAAAAAATAATACACTATTAACAATTCAGTCAGAAACGATAATAACTTTCTACCAAAGAACCAATAATTTTGAAAGCATTTAACCTCTTCAGACAACTTAGCAGCAGCAGCCAACCCTTTCTCAAATTTACTGGCAAGGTCTCGGACGGAAAGGCGATTCTGCTGTTCCAACAATTGTGCTGTCTCACGGGCTACAACTTCCTTCATCGACAGTACCTTTCGGTCATCCTTTCCCTCTACAATCTGATTGTTAGCTCCAATTCTGTAATTAGGAAACCGACTTGAAGCAAAAACCACATCAGCAGACACCGCCGGAACAGCATCCTTTTGCATTGTGTCCCCAAAATCTCGGCCTACCCTCGTCATTTCTCCAGACCAATTACTGTGTCAACCACCAAAAGCTACACATTAACATTTACACACTGAAATTGTAAAAACAATGTCTTTGCCTACCTAAAACCAAGTGTGGATCAGAACCCATCTACCTACACCACCTAATTCAAGTAATCAGTTTCTAAATAATGCATTCAGTTGCTCAGAAAATGTAGAAGAAAAACAAAACCCTTAGCTGATCACAACCCTGAACCAAAAAGTAAAATATATAAGAAATATCTATCTATTTATTTGAAACCAGAAGCATCCAAAACAAGATAAAGGGATGAGCAAAGACAGAAAACAAAACATTCCTGATTTACCCAATTGAGCAACGTGCCTGGAGAAAGACAATCCAGCTGAAACCCTAGCGAACCCTTTAATTACTGGTTGTGGGTTTTGGTTTGTTAAAAAGAATGAAGATAAAGAGGGAAACTTGGACTTACAGAGGATGAAGCTTTAATGGGATAAATAATGGGAAGGAGCCACTTTGAGAGATTCTTGGATCAGAATTCAGAATCAGATGCAGGTTTGGCTCCTGTTCTGGTTATCCAAATTGAAAATCTACAAAAACAGAGAGAGAGAGAGTGAATAGAAAGGATGGGGCCTACTTTTGTTGCTTTTTTGAAAAGCAAACGAAGAAAAGAGACGGCCGTCCCCTGTTTGCTTTCTTTTTATTTTATTTTTTCCCACTAAAATAATGGGAAATATATACGGCTTTTTTGAACCGGCTTCCCGTCTTTTTTCAAAATACAATAGTGTTCTCATCTGTTTTTACATCCATCACCTACCAATGCACTTCTATTTTTAATAAAAGATGACAACAGATCATAAATCATGGTTATCTATTTTTTTCAGACCTGAATATGTTATCGGGAATTTCATCTTGGTCGTTATCATAGCCAAGCAGACTTATCAACTTAGAGCATCAAACTCGGGATCTTCCACATTTTTTGTTTATTAGGGAGCCGCAGTTTGCGCTCTTATCACTATGCCACTTATTGTGCTTCCTACCCAAGGTCTAAAATATCGATGATATCAGAAATATCGGTAGTCTAAAAACACGAAAATTTCGATGGAAATATCGGGATATTATCGATATCGATAAAAATTGAATAAAAACCACGGAAATTGTAAGAAAAACTTGGAAATTTTTATTGAAACTTTGCAGGATGTTTATTTAGTCAATTATCTATTAGTTTATCATAAAAAAATTGAAGGAAATGCATTGCATGATGAATTTAACTGATTTAAGTTGATTATATAGCAAGTTGGCAAACATTGTGAGTGTAGAAAATATGTAGTAATTAATTAAAGAAGTTTAAACACACCATAATCATTTATATATAATGAATTAGTACAATATTTTACACTTTATACATTGCATGGTAAGATACATGAGTGACTTAGTACCACATAGAGTTCCTATAAGGTTCAAAATTTTCACTATCTTCATCATCTCTATGTGTAAAGTAAGTATATTGTGAAGAGTAGTCATCAAATGATAAATCCCCAAAATAGTTTTGCATGCAATTGTTAACATGCCATCCATATGGATTCGAGATTAGTTGACGTTGTCCATAAGCAAAATCATTTGAAGATTGAGTCTTGGATTCTTTCCATAAGTCGCTCGATTTCATCCCAACAGGAATGGGATATGAAGGGTAGGGAAATGGTTGGTTATGAGTATAATCATAGTTACTACTTCTCACTCCAACAGAGTCCGAAGTTATAGATAACGAGTCATCTTCTTGACTTGACAAAGTCCCCTTGCCTCTTTCTCTATGAGTATAGTCCTTCCCTATGGCACCAATTCTTGGTCCTGCCCGCCTACTGCCATGGTCCTCATCCTGTGTTGCATGCGTGAAGTTTGCCTCACCAGTGAAGGGGCTCATAAATTCAGGAGGTGGTCCAACATAGTTTCCATATCCATCACTACCTTCAGCTCCACTATATCTTTCATCATTCCCACCTCCGGTGGTAAGTTAGTCTCTTAATCTTGTACTAGAGCTATCATTAGTATCAGCAAGATCTTGTGGTTGGGTAGGATTGGAAGAAGGTGGAATTCCAGTGTTTCTTGGTCTTGGGCGCAAAAGTTCTCCGAAAGAATCAACGCTGCTAGATCCCACATCCTCCTCTAATACTCTTTCTACATTTATCCCTTCATTATGTGCTTCTTCAGCAACTATTAGAGTTAGGTTGCCTTCATCATCATCTAATGAAGATGTCTAATCCATTGATAAAGTTGGTTACCCTCTGTGTCATCATCTTCAACAACAATATCAAACACATCTAGTGGATCACCATGGTCGACATGATCTATTTCTACTTCCTTATTTTGAATTTGAAGCTTCATGTTGTAGTAGCAATAAACTAATTTTTTCAACCTACTATGAGCCAACCAATTTCTTTGCTTTGTGTGTACGAGTGCAAATGTACTCCAATTTCTTTCACAAGCAGATGAGGAAGCTGTTTGTGATAATACTTTGATTGTTAACTTTCTCATAGTTGGTGCATCAATCTCATACATGATCCACCATTCAGCTATAATGAAAAACAATGTTGATAAGTCTAATAACTCCAACAAATTCTATTATAAACTGATAGTGAACTAGGTTTACACTCACTAGGAGACATTTTTGTTCGAGCAGCAACTGATGTTGGTTCTCCAAAAGTTCTTCTTATATCTTTAAACCATGTTAGCTGAATTCAATAAATCGTGTTAGTTTAATCCAACAATGTAATTATTATAATTTAAGTAATTGTATACCTCATTACAAATTGGCCAACTGCTGGTGATGCATGGTCTAATTTAGAGTATACATTATGTATAGCACGTATAAGGGTACCATAATTTCCAACACCAGGTCTGTATTGGTATCAAGGATTCAAATAATATGCTATTCAAAGAAACACATACTCTAATAAGAAAAATAATATTTATGCAACTAAAGAAATGAATTGCAAATTATGACATAATTTATACCTGATGCATGCAAATCGTGGTATAATGTTTTATACCATCGGTTATCAATTATCTTTATGACCCACCTTGCACCATGTTTTCTTTCCAAGTCCTCCTTCACTACACGCATCAACTCTTATATTGCCCCCATAGTAGGATACACTTCTGTGTCAACAATTCGTAAAACTTTGTAAAGAGGTTCAAACAGTTGGCACACATGTTCTGATTGAGTCCAAAAAGCATGATCAAGCACTATACTTTCCACCATACGACTTGCATTTAAGCGGCTGAAATTGTGGTTGGCCCAATTGTCACTAGTGAATAGTTGCTTCAACCCTGCTTTCTTCTTAAGTATACTGTCTAATGCAATATAGTTGGTGGCGAATCGAGTGGTAGCTGGACGAATAATTTCTCCTTTGCAAAATTCACGCATTTTTGCCAACAACCAACCGTGATTGTAAATATAATTTGTGATCATTCTAGCTCTTTTTACGACATTAGCAATATTCTCTCTCTTCCCCATTGCCTCAAACATGAGATCAATACAATGTGTTGCATATGATGTCCAAAACACATTATGATGCTTCATTAACTATTTTTCCAGCTTTGACAAATGCAAAACCGTTGTCGGTCACGACTTGGACAACATTATGCTCTCCCACCTCCATGATTACATCCCTCAATAATTTGTAAATATACTTGTAGTTATTTATATGGTCTAAAGCATCAACGGACTTCAAAAAAATTGTCTTTCCTTTAGAGTATACCATGAAGTTTATGATAGACAATCTGGTCGGGCCAGTCTATCCGTCGCACATGATTGTGCAACCATTAATTTCCCACTTTGACCTCAACTGTTAACATACTCGCCAATGTCTTTATACTCCATTTCCAAATATTTGTTTCTTACCTCATAAGGAGTGGGAGGTTGTACTCCAACACCGGCTTGTTGACATCCCAATACCATATTTTTGAAATGATGTGATGATGCCTTCTCAGCAGGGACATTTTCATAGATAAAGAACTTGCTAATTAGACGCCTCATTCCCTCCTTCACATTACCTCCAGTGAAATAACTCCAAACACTCTTTTGACGTGCTTTGGATGACTTATATAAACTTGGGGCTATTGGTGGTGTTGGTTGTGATTCTCTAACACTTGCTCCTCGTCTCATTTGTGCACCACTACTTGTCTCGAAACCTTGTGCTCTATTAGGAATTTTATGAACGTGTTCTCTTTCCCATGCTGACTGTTTGGAGGCACGTAATGCTTGTTTGAAATTGCGTCGTTCTTCAGGTCCTATGTTATCATCACATTCGTCCTCATCGTCATCATCATCACTGTTAACCGTTTGGCCAATGACTTCTTCTCGTAGCCCAACTCGAATATTTTCCATTCCATGTGTTTTCTTTTCCTTCTGGTGTTTTTTATTTTTTAATAATGTGGTGATGAATGCCTTCACTTCTAGGAGGGACATTATCGCATCGTTAGACATTATTTCCTGGATCTAATCAACTAAGATGATACTTAAGTCGTGTCACTCCGCCACTCTTCATTACCCGACCACAATATTTGCAAATTGTGCCATGTTTGTTTCCATCTAT
This sequence comes from Malus domestica, assembly GCF_042453785.1. Taxonomy (NCBI): domain Eukaryota; kingdom Viridiplantae; phylum Streptophyta; class Magnoliopsida; order Rosales; family Rosaceae; genus Malus; species Malus domestica. Next base: position 20,420,647 of record NC_091663.1, read on the forward strand.
TGGGTCTCCATGTTCCCAAGTTGAATCACGTTTAGTAACTCCACTATACATCTTAAATGTACCTATATTTATTTTTCTTGGAAATTAGGCAATTATTTTTTGGCCAAAAAATATAGTAGTGATGACGGTTATATAAGAGAACCTAAATAATAAAGTTAGAAGAATTAAATACGAAGTAAAAAAAATGATTGTAAGAATTTAAGTAATTATAAAAATAATATGGAGAAATAAAACCTAATATTAATGAATAATAATCCAATTTGATAATAATCCAATTTAATAATAATCCAATTTAATGAATAATCCAATTTGATAATAATCCAATTTAATGAATAATAATCTAATTTGATAAGAAAAAAACCTAATATTAATGAATAATAATCCAATTTGATAATAAAACCTAATATTAATAAAATAATAAAATAATAAATAACATTAAACATATTAAAATTATCCTAGGGAATAATTATACAACATTACTTAATTACTTCAAAAAATTAACATGCAAGTATTATTTGGTTCTTAGATCACATGTATGGGTCCACACAAATTTTTTGTTGTTGTATAAATTACAATAATATAAATATAAGTTTGTAAACTTACCTTAAATATGGAACCCTTTGTGTTGAAGCTCTGAAAGGGCTTTGGAAAGGCTCTGAAAGGGCTAAGGGAAGAAGAAGAAACGAAAAGGTGTAATAGAGGTGTGATGATCTGATACTTCGAATGTGAAAGAGTTGGAAGTGGCACACGGTTTTGAGTATGAAACCAACCACCACTACTTTTTGTCTTGTCAAAAGTTGTCAAAAGTTGGCCCGTTTGGGGATTTATATTATATATTATATTATGTAACTTATCATAACACACAGACACACACCATCACACACACACTGACACACACACACACACCAACACACACACACACACTGAAGTATTATGTTTATTTTATCGATATTATCCCGATATTATCGATATTATCCCAATATATTGACGAAAATAAGGTGGGTACATGTGAAAATATCCCCCTCTCAAAAAAACGATAATAAAATATCGCCGATAATATCGATATTTAAGACCTTGTTCCTACCAATGCACTTCGAGTTCTGCTAAAGCCAATCACATGTCATATTTTCTTGTCCACTTTTTAATAAATAAATTTAAGAACATATTTAAATTTTTGTAAAATGACTTCTAAGCTCTAATAAAACCATAAGAACTCCGGGTGAAGGCTTGGAACCAAAAATCGAAATCAAAATATTGATCGAACCGAACCACACTGAACAATTTGGTTTTGAAACGATTTTGATTTGAAACTAAACTACAAGCTTAAAAAACGGTTTGGTTTTGGTTCCTAATATCTAAAACCTAACCGGACCACATCATAGAAAAAAGTATTTGTGGGCTTTTAGGCTTTTTAAAGTTTATAACAACTAATATAATTTATTTTGTTTATGTTATTGTATTGTGTAGAGTTGACCAATTTGAATTCAAGCATCACCCATCTCACTCTTAGTTCACAACCACAACAACAAAAATTACCAAATTTTACAGGCAAGTAGAGTTCAATGAGAGGAACAACTTTTATACCTGGGCGAAGTCCAATTCAGTTGGAAAACACATGAAATCAACCCTGGACCGTCGAAAACCCTAGATATAGGTGTTCTCGATTCGACCTCAAAACAAACTTTGACGTCCCAACCATTGCTTGGGTTTGTTCCTGACATTGATGGGAGACTATTGGTGGTGGTGATGGTCAGAGTTAGCTTCAGGTTTTGACGAATCGAAGCTAAAGCTATCGCACCCACAATGCCGTTTCTCTTAAAATCAATCCAAGTTCATCAGTTTTTCGGGTAGAAATGGGAGAGAGAACGATTGGGTTCAAAGTAAGGATCATTTTGGCGCCGGTCCCATTGTCAACAATGACCGGAATCAGAAGATATGGCCGGGTCAGGTCGGTGGATTGAAGGGGATCCGGTTCCCTCACCCCTTTCTCCCTCATTTCCCCTCATTTCCTCTTTCTCCTGATTGGTCCCCCTCCCCCTTCTTCTCTCCTACATCTCTCATTTTTCTCCTCTCTCACCTTGCCATCTGGCAGCTTCTAGACTCCTCTTTTTTTTTTCTTTTTTTCTTTCAAAGCCTCCAATTTCCGTGTTTCAACTCCGATTCACAAATGGTTTTCGCCCATGCTTTCGTAGGGTCGAGCTCTATCCAATTATATCAAGAAATAAGATAAAATATATGAGGATAAAATACGTCCTCATAAAATAACATTTAGTCAACAAGGAGCATTTTCGTCTTTTCCACTTATCGATAAAATTTTCAATGAAAATTATAATAAATCCCGGAAACAAAATTCTAAAATTTCTCTAATCAAATTTTCATAACCATAAATCTATTTAGTCTCGATTTACTCCACATATTCCTATATTTTTAATTTTCAGAGTATTACAAACACTATTTCCTTTGTTTCCTGATCTTCGTTCTTAGCGAAGTATGTCAGCCAAAGCACGTTTCATATCTATTTTCCATTTAAAATAATCATTTTCCTCTCCTTTCATTTTCAATTTCTTGGGGGTTCTCTTTCTTTCTCTTTGGATTTTGTTCGCATACTTATTTTCTTTGGGATCTATTCATTGATCCTAACATAAAAAAATTATTTTAATTGAGACATTAATACACACATCAAAACTATATTAAATAACAAGAAATAATCCTTAAACACAATAACAAATTAAGAGGGAAATTAGAATCGAATTGTTGGGTTTTCAGGCATATTCATGGGACAAATGTAATTGAAAAAAAATTAATACGCAGCGGAAAGTAGTAAATAACACACAATATATTGTCCCAATTATGTATCTGATGGTTGTAATTGATAATGTAACAAAGAACAAAGGAAAAGAGATTTAGTTACAAGAACCTTAGCCAAGCATGTGCTGCTTTATAGGATCATCCTCGTGCTTGGGATCTTCCTCTTCATGATTGATCACATGAAGCCTTTCAAGTGTTAAGCCTCTAAGAGTAACCACAATGATAAAACTACCAGCAAATGACAGAGTGATTGATTTAAATGTGATAGCAATATCTCTAAAGTGGAATTCTAGGGTTTGGGCGGCAAATAAGTGTTTTCGGCTTAAATTTTTTCTCTCTTTTCTCTGAGGGACAAAAGTGATTGCATTAGTACATATGAGAGAAACACAAGGTATATTCATACACACCTCTAGCTGCACCTCCTTAGGGTTTGATGCCTAAGGCCTTGTGACTTGCATCAAGCCCACTTTCACTTGCCTTCTTGGACTTGTGACTTTGACCCCTTTTAATTAAATAAAGCAATAAGCCCATATAATTAATCCAATATAATTAACAATTAATTATATCTTATCATCATCTGTATGATGTTACTAGAACTTATCATAGGTGTGTGACCTATTAGGTTCTAACTAAAGTGGTCAGAGAAATTAATTAATGAATTAATCTAATTCCACAAATCATAAGTGACACTTAGCAACATATCATGGCTACCCGTATTAGTAGAAATATAAATAAACTAATCATGATAATTTTTCAACCTTGATTGTAGTACAATAAAATTCGGTTCACTTATCATCCATATCCCGATCAAGTATGTGATACGAAATTATGTCAAATCACATATAGATATCTATGATTATCATGATGCATCTCACCCGAAAAGCTAAAATAATTTAAGAAACAAGAGAATAGAGGTGTTGGCCTAGAACAAAGCAAGAAGATGATGCAGGAGCCAAAAATCTTGTCGTAGATTGGAGAGTTAACAGAGCGCGAACGATTGAGAATGTGATTGTGTAAATCCTAACATATCTAGGATATCCTTGTGGGATTCTGAAGGAAAAATTTTGTCCTAGCTAAGAACAAGTATGAACATTTGAATACATATGCATACTATTAACTCATTAATATAGGCATGCATCCAAAAACAATTCAATAAAACCCATGACTTTCAAAGCCTAGTATATGGTGAACCAAAATAAACTCTTTAACAACATTAAAGAGAAATAAGAATTTAGTGATTCTTTACCCTTGAAGCTCATCCTTGTTTACACAAGGGATTCACCCAAGTGGAGGGCCTTCAAGTCACCTCCAAGCTCCTTGAATCCTTCTTGTGTTTTCCTCCCTTTAGTGCTCCTTTGATGATTTGAGGAAAAAGGATTTGTTCTCCAAAACACCAAAAGCTTGATGTCTCTAAGTCTCTTCACCAAAGTTGTATCTTGTGAAGATGATATGGATGATTAAAAGAAGAAGAGATTGCTAGATGTTTCTTCCTTTAATGGCCGGCCTCTTGGAAGAAAATGGAGAACATGTTTTCACCCAATTTCAACTAGAAAACCCTTGAAGCTATAAAGTTGAATTTATACTTCATTTCTTTGGTGAGTGGCAAACTTGCAATTAAGCAAACTTTGCCCATCCAACCCTAATGGCCGGCCTCCTTGGTGTTATTGGGCTATTTGCCCATTTTGTTTTAGTTGTCATACAACTTAAACATAATGGGCCTTTTGGACCAAAACGCTTTTGGGCCCCGAAACCCAAAACCAACATATAAGCCCAATACGAACCTTTCGTATAATTAATTAACTAATTAATTAATCTTGACCATTCTTCAATTAAACCATTTAATTGCTTATCCATTTCATTTGATTTCTTCACATACATCCTTACTCGGTGTACGATCCATTAGGTTCTAATTAGCGAGGCAGTGGGCGATGTTACTCTTAACTATCGATTGTGAATTGAAACCACATTTCAATTCTCCCTTTTATTGATTAGTATTTGCTAACCATTAGGGCTTCCACAAACCATGGTTGACGCCTAGCAGCATGTCATGGTTACCCAAGCTAAGTAGAATTGGTTGGAGAACCTATCCAGTTACAACTACAATGCAATACGGTCCTTCTCTAATACAATACTCTTAATCACATAGTTTAAGTGATAGTTTGTTTCATGTCTACTATCCAATGTGATACTTTCTTATATGATTCCCTTGAATATGATTTGGAACATCCTTCCTTTAGTCATATTCATTTGCTTTGGCCAAAGACTTTAAAATCATATCTTAGAGTATTCTCCCTCCACCATGGAAGGTTAGAGATCCCTTGTTGTACATTCATATGCCTACATGACTAGATAGCTTGACCCCAACAATGTCGTGGACACTCCGAGGGAATGCCATTGACAGGATCAAAGATCAAGGACCTAACCATTAGACATCTATGATGCCTCAGGTCAAAGGACTACTTTGCATATTGCAACCTTAGAGTTCTTACATGACATGTATGTTCGAACTCTGATTTGATCGTAGTTCAGTGTACTCGATTACTCTTTCGAGCACCTATGTGTCTGTCTTAGTGTCCAACACCAAATCACTTGAGACTAGTCATACTCACGCTTGAGTCAACATAACACATACTAACCTTAGCGGATTGTCAATGCCCAATTGGCAATCCTATGGCTAGGAACGTTTTAGGAATGAACATAAGAGAAAGGTCTCGATAATCTAACTCACTTAGATCACTTATCTCTTAGAACAAATACATTCCTTGGATTCACTTATTGCTTAAACACATGATACAATAAACAGTGATTAACAATAAGATTTGCCCTCCATTAAACATATAAAAGTTTAACATAATAAGTATTCCAAAAAGCTATTACATCAAATGAGTGGCTTTGTGGGCATACTTCCAACAATCTCCCACTTGCACTCAAAGCCACCTTCCCATGTATCTTATACCCATCTTTTCCATATGACGGTCAAGCTGGATTTGAGACATTGGCTTTGTCAGTGGATCTGCTACGTTATCGGCTGAAGCAACTTTGAGGATGTTTATTTTCCCCTCGGCAGCATATCTTCTAATGATATTAAAGCGTCTGTCAATATGCTTGTTCTTTTGATGTGCCCTGGGTTCCTTGGCTTGAGCTATCGCCCCATTATTATCACAGTACAAAGTTACTGGTGATGTAATGGTTGGAACCACTCCAAGTTCAGTAATGAACTTCATCATCCAGAACGCTTCTTTGCCGGCTTCAGCTGCAGCGACATATTCAGCCTCTGTCGTGGAATCAGCAATTACACTTTGCTTCTTGCTTTTCCAACTGACAGCCCCACCATTCAGAGTGAATACATATCCGGAGTTGGAACTTCTATCATCGACGTCAGATTGGAAATCTGCATCTGTATAGCCTTCCACTCACAACTCTGATGCTCCTCCATATACGAGGAACATGTCCTTTGTTCTTCTTAAGTACTTAAGGACCGTCTTGACAGCTGTCCAGTGTTCTGATCCTGGGTTAGATTGATATCGACTAGTAATGCTCACAGCATATACGATATCAGGCCTCGTGCATATCATGGCATACATGAGACTCCCTATGGCAGAAGCATAAGGAATATAACTCATTTGCCGTATCTCTTCAGGAGTCTTAGGTTCCATGGATTTAGAAAGATGAATTCCATGTCCAACAGGAAGAAAACCTTTCTTAGATTGTTCCATCTGGAACCTACTTAACACCTTATCAATGTACATAGATTGGGATAATCCAATTAATTTTCTGGATCTATCACGATAGAGCTTTATCCCAAGTACATAAGATGCATCTCCTAAATCTTTCATGTGGAAGGTTTTGGACAACCACACTTTTACAGAAGAAAGTACTGCAGTGTCATTCCCGAATAGTAATATGTCATCTACATATAACACTAGGAATACTACTGCTTCCCCAACGACCTTTTGATAAACACAATTGTCGTCTTCGTTTTGAGCAAAACCAAACGTTTTGATTTCAGTGTCGAAACGAATATTCCAGCTCCTGGAGGCTTGCTTAAGTCCATAAATGGACCTTTGAAGCTTGTATACCTTAGTCTTTTCAGACTTGGACACGAAACCCTCGGGTTGAGTCATATAGAGCTCTTCCTCTAGGTAGCCATTCAGAAAGGCCGTCTTCACGTCCATTTGCCAGATTTCATAATCATGGTACGCAGCTATAGCAAGCAAAATCCGAATGGACTTAATCATGGCTACAGGAGAGAAGGTTTCTTCATAGTCAATCCCTTCTCGTTGCCTGTAACCCTTGGCTACGAGTCTAGCCTTATAAGTCTCCACGTTCCCATCAACGCCTATCTTCCTCTTGAAGACCCATTTGTTCCCAACAGGTACAATACCTTCAGGAGGGTCTACAAGAGTTCAGACCTGATTTTGATACATGGAATCCATCTCGGATTTCATGGCCTCTTGCCATCTCTTTGAATCAATGTCGGACATTGCTTCAGTGTAGTCTCTAGGGTCCTCATTTGTTTCATTGTCACCTAGAAGGTACAATTCATCAAAGTCATTGTCTAAGCCATACCTCTTAGGTGGCTTATTAACCCGTTCAGATCTACGTGGAGCTAGGGGTTTAGGAACAGGGTTGTCAATATGTCGTGTGCTTGTTTGTGGTTCATTATTAATCTCATTAATTTCCATCTCTTTGCTTATAGTTCCTTTGAGAACGAATTGTTCCTCTAGAAACATAGCAGTTCTGGCGACAAAGACTTTCTGGTCGTCAGGATGGTAGAACTCATATCCCATAGTTTCTCTAGGATATCCCACAAAATAACACCTTACTGATCTCGCCTCAAGCTTAGTAGCTTCAAGCTTCTTGACATATGCTTCACAACCCCAAATCTTAACATGATTAAGACTTGGCTTTCTTCCATGCCATATCTCATAGGGCGTTTGTGAAACTGACTTGGAAGGTACTCTATTAAGCAAGTAAGCTGCTGTATATAGAGCATATCCCCAGAATGTTACTGGTAGATCAGCGGAACTCATCATAGAACGAACCATGTTCATCAAGGTTCGATTTCTCCTTTCAGAAACTCCATTAAGCTGTGGAGTTCCCGGTGGAGTCCACTGTGATATTATTCCACACTCTTTGAGATAATCTAGAAATTCATTACTCAGATATTCACCCCCTCGATCTGATCTTAGGATCTTTATCTGTTTCCCAGTTTGCTTCTCAACTTCATTCTTGAATTCTTTGAACCTTTCAAAGGATTCTGACTTGTACTTCATAAGATACACATAGCCAAACCGAGAGTGATCGTCGGTGAATGTGATATAAAAGGAGAAGCCTCCTCTCGACGTAGTAGACATAGGTCCACATACGTCAGTGTGGATTAACCCTAAAATTTCAGTGGCACGCTCTCCTTTTCCAGTAAATGGAGATTTGGTCATTTTCCCTTTCAAGCAACATTCACAAGTACCCATCCGGTCATCACCTAATGGGCGGAAATATCCGTCTTTCGACATCTTGCGAATTTTATCAAGGTTCACATGTCCAAGTTTAAGATGCCACATCTTTTCTTGGTTAACTTCTTCTCTAGCCCTTTTGGGTTTTGAGGTATTCCCGCCTTCAATACAGTGCAACCCACTATTCGTCTCTAGGTGAAAAAGTCCCTCTATCATATTACCATGAGAGATAATACGACCGTTCAAGTATAAAGTACAACTCATTTTGTCAAACAATACTGAGTGCCCATCTCGTAAAAGCTTAGAGATGGAAATCAAATTCTTTATACATGAAGGAAAATATAAACAATTTTTAAGTTCCAGGACTTCCCCAGAGGGTAGGTTAAGCATGTAGGTGCCTATTGCTTTTGCAGAGATTTTAGTGCCGTTCCCAACGCGCACAACTATCTCCCCATTGCTCAGTGATCTGCTCCCCACTAGTCCCTGCATCGTATTACAGATATGTTGACTAGCGCCTGAATCAAATATCCAGGAACTGGAGCTCACTGTAAGAGCACTCTCTATGACAGAAATAGTCTCTTCAAAAGTTTTTGTCATAAGGCTCGCAATGCGCACCCTGTATTTCTTCTTCCAACGTTCATCATTTCCACAATGAAAGCATGTTCCTTTGTTTGCCTTCTTCTTATGCAACCTTTTCCTTATCATTGCATTCTCACTCCCACTGTCCCTTTTGAAACCTTTTTCAAATTTACAGCACATGTCGATCATCTCTTTCAAAGAATGATCGAATCTATTCACTTTATAGTTTACAATAAACTTAGTGAAATCATCCGAGAGAGATGCAAGGAAAAAGTCCTGGGCCATTTTCCCATCGATGGAAGTTCCTAAACTTTTAAGATCTTTAAATATCTTTTCCATCTTTTGTCCATTTTTATGGACTGATGTCCCTTTTGCCATCTTGGCATTCATTAGACTACAAACATTTGAGAATCGTACATTACTAGTCTCAATGTCATGCATCTTATGCAATCTTTCAACCATGGCACAGGAAGTGTCCATGTGCTTATGTAGCTTCATAAGCTCCTCACTAAGTGAAGTAAGGATTAAGCATTTGGCTTGTAAGTCATCCTCATAGTGTCTAACATAATTTTGACACTCCTCCTTTGAAGCTAGTTTCATAGGAGGTACATGAGGAGGGGATTGCTTAAGCACATACAATATGTCTTTCACCTTTGAGACATTCTCAATGTGGCGATACCAAGCAAGGAAACGTTGGCCCTTAAGGCCCCTTTTGTCAAGTATAATGGTGGGTATATTTTTAGGCATGTCGTTCACTACATAACATAACAGAAATCGTATTAGATTGTTTGGTTAAAACTATTTGATTGGGTCTTTGAATCAAATAGTACCACCCACTATTTTTGGCAAATTCCACATCCCTCAATAGAATTCGAGAGTTATATTGAACTCTTAGCGGGTTATGGGAGACTCACCATTACCAAGCCCACCTCACGATGATACGATATCGGCTAGCAAAAATAATGATGAGAGAATAACGCATTATTCATTTACAGCTCTTGTAATTACCCATCTAGTTTGGCCTCTAGAGAATGTTGCCTCACGATGATACGATATCGGCTCCATTGCACTTAGTTAAGTTATTCCCACTATGCTTAGTTCATGAAGGGGTTCAAGAATAGCCTCACAATGATATGATATCGGCTATCCTCGTTGCCTACACTCACCTCATCATATGTTTATGGACTCCTCCTGGATGTAAGCACATACTTTGTACTCCCCCATGATAGGGTGAAGCCGGTGCATGAGTCACAAACGCTTGGAGCCCACCACGGTGGAAGGCCTACGAAGAGATGTTCAAAGCATCTCTCGCTTATCAACTTAATATCCGGTTTTTGAGGGAGTAGTTTTGGGCTACATCAAAACATTTTAATCATATTAAAAGAACTTGGGCCTATCACAACCATTGGTCCAAGTTAATATGAATTAGTAGTTTATAATACTCCCACTATTTCGAAGAAACAAGCGAGACTATATAGAACTACTAACAAATGCATTGCATCCTCATATGGACTCTATAGTCATATTAGGTTTAAGGATGATTATGAACCGTTCAATTTGATCCAACACGAGCCTTGTGTTGGACCTTGGGTCTAAGGTAGGTAGTTGTTGATTTTAGTTACGCGTTTAATCCAATTAAATCGTTATTTCCTATTGGGCATTGGACCCAACTATTCCATTTTGCATACATATAAACAAAAAGGAATACATGAAATAATAAGAAGGGCTTATGCCCTTTTACAACACAAATCAAATGATGGACTTATGTCCATTTACAACAACTTGAATTAATCAAATTACATTCAAATCTACACTACTAAAACCCAAACATTCATAATGTTAATCGGCCAATCACATAGCTCAATTATAGTGGCCTTTGGTTCATAATCACCCTTTTCTTAATCAATCAAATTAACTAAGAAAACAACTTTAAACAATTGGTTTTTGGATCCATAGAATTGATTTAAATGGAACTAAATGAAATGAAAATCCAATTCTCATTTAAAGAGACAAAACAATTTTGTTCTCATCCTTTTGGGCCAAAAGGAAACTATGACCACAACATTTGGGCCACAACGTAAAAACGTAAACCTTTTTGGGCTAAAATGCAAATACACAAAAGTATCTAAAACTTTATGTAATTGCACAAAAGGCCCCAAAAATAACCCCACTTGGGGTGGCCGGCCATTTGGGAAAAATTTGAAAAAAAATCTAAAATTTTTGCTAGTGGTTTTTGGTGGGTGAGGAAAAGGATGAAAGTGATGATTTGTTTGAAAAAATAAAGTCTATGACTAATTATGACAAATATTAAAATCATTTCATCACATCTCACCAATAACCTCAATCATCAAAATTTAAACCAAAACTTTATGAAAAAACATAGAACTTTTGAATCAAAACTTCAAAACTTTATGTTCTTGGCAAGAACTTCAAGAACATTGAAGAACACTCATGAAAACTCATAATAGCTCCATGAATGTTTTCACTTACCAAAACTCAATTTTTCACCATTCAAAAGATGGCTAACATCCTAGGGTACTTAGGGGTTCCAAAAGTTACTTTAAAACCATTTTAACAAGACAAACATGAACCCAAAAAATCACCCTTTGGATTTGGCCGAATTTCCCAAAACACATGGCACCAAATTTTAGTTCTAATATTCATGCTTAAATGAAATACATCTACAACATTTGAGATGCTAAATTTTCTAGCAAAATTTATAAATTCAAAAGCAAGAACAAAGCTTGTAACATTTACAACATTTAAATCACAAAATATGAAAGTCACAAAACCCAAAAGGATTCACCATAAACTAGGCCTAGGCTCTGATACCACTTGAAGGAAAAATTTTGTCCTAGCTAAGAACAAGTATGAACATTTGAATACATATGCATACTATTAACTCATTAATATAGGCATGCATCCAAAAACAATTCAATAAAACCCATGACTTTCAAAGCCTAGTATATGGTGAACCAAAATAAACTCTTTAACAACATTAAAGAGAAATAAGAATTTAGTGATTCTTTACCCTTGAAGCTCATCCTTGTTTACACAAGGGATTCACCCAAGTGGAGGGCCTTCAAGTCACCTCCAAGCTCCTTGAATCCTTCTTGTGTTTTCCTCCCTTTAGTGCTCCTTTGATGATTTGAGGAAAAAGGATTTGTTCTCCAAAACACCAAAAGCTTGATGTCTCTAAGTCTCTTCACCAAAGTTGTATCTTGTGAAGATGATATGGATGATTAAAAGAAGAAGAGATTGCTAGATGTTTCTTCCTTTAATGGCCGGCCTCTTGGAAGAAAATGGAGAACATGTTTTCACCCAATTTCAACTAGAAAACCCTTGAAGCTATAAAGTTGAATTTATACTTCATTTCTTTGGTGAGTGGCAAACTTGCAATTAAGCAAACTTTGCCCATCCAACCCTAATGGCCGGCCTCCTTGGTGTTATTGGGCTATTTGCCCATTTTGTTTTAGTTGTCATACAACTTAAACATAATGGGCCTTTTGGACCAAAACGCTTTTGGGCCCCGAAACCCAAAACCAACATATAAGCCCAATACGAACCTTTCGTATAATTAATTAACTAATTAATTAATCTTGACCATTCTTCAATTAAACCATTTAATTGCTTATCCATTTCATTTGATTTCTTCACATACATCCTTACTCGGTGTACGATCCATTAGGTTCTAATTAGCGAGGCAGTGGGCGATGTTACTCTTAACTATCGATTGTGAATTGAAACCACATTTCAATTCTCCCTTTTATTGATTAGTATTTGCTAACCATTAGGGCTTCCACAAACCATGGTTGACGCCTAGCAGCATGTCATGGTTACCCAAGCTAAGTAGAATTGGTTGGAGAACCTATCCAGTTACAACTACAATGCAATACGGTCCTTCTCTAATACAATACTCTTAATCACATAGTTTAAGTGATAGTTTGTTTCATGTCTACTATCCAATGTGATACTTTCTTATATGATTCCCTTGAATATGATTTGGAACATCCTTCCTTTAGTCATATTCATTTGCTTTGGCCAAAGACTTTAGAATCATATCTTAGAGTATTCTCCCTCCACCATGGAAGGTTAGAGATCCCTTGTTGTACATTCATATGCCTACATGACTAGATAGCTTGACCCCAACAATGCCGTGGACACTCCGAGGGAATGCCATTGACAGGATCAAAGATCAAGGACCTAACCATTAGACATCTATGATGCCTCAGGTCAAAGGACTACTTTGCATATTGCAACCTTAGAGTTCTTACATGACATGTATGTTCGAACTCTGATTTGATCGTAGTTCAGTGTACTCGATTACTCTTTCTAGCACCTATGTGTCTGTCTTAGTGTCCAACACCAAATCACTTGAGACTAGTCATACTCACGCTTGAGTCAACATAACACATACTAACCTTAGCGGATTGTCAATGCCCAATTGGCAATCCTATGGCTAGGAACGTTTTAGGAATGAACATAAGAGAAAGGTCTCGATAATCTAACTCACTTAGATCACTTATCTCTTAGAACAAATACATTCCTTGGATTCACTTATTGCTTAAACACATGATACAATAAACAGTGATTAACAATAAGATTTGCCCTCCATTAAACATATAAAAGTTTAACATAATAAGTATTCCAAAAAGCTATTACATCAAATGAGTGGCTTTGTGGGCATACTTCCAACAGATTCTACCATATCTCTTAGACTAGATTATCTTATTAGAGTTGTAATCCTATTGGGGTAAGAAATTTACTTTCCCTACTACTATAAATAAATGCATAATGGATGAGATAACACACACATCACAATTACACATCTATCTCTATGCTGCTGCACCCCCTCTCTTTGGCCTCCATAATTGTTCAATAAATTATGCCTACAACAATATGAATTTTGTTAGATTAATATGGATTTCTATTACAGATTTCTATGAATTTGTAAGAATTTTTTATTTTTTATTTTTTTGGATTTCTTACGATTTCTAAACATCACCAAACCAATATAGACACACCAATTCAACATAAAATGAATTTCTTTAAGATATTTAATCAGGCTAAATATGCAAATACTTCACGGAATGAAATCCTTTCTCTTGCTTTACAAATGCTTTGATCTGGGAATATTTGGATGTTTAATTATTTTCATGTATGCTGAAGTTGTAATTAAGTTTGTTTCATCGCTTGTGAAACTACGTAATTTTTTACGCATTATGAATTTGCCACGTATGGAGACAAGTCATGGTCTAGTCCTTATCTTCCTAACAGAGGAAGAGAGGTCAAGGAAAATTTGATAGCCATAGAGAGCACTTTGTTTTGATAAATGAGCTTAAGAACCTAGTTTCGACAAATGTCCTTATTTTACTGAAACTTTGCTTGAAACTCCGGAGGTTTCATTTCGTAAAAAAAAATAGAGAACTGGGAATAAAAAAATAAATATGGAGGAAGAGAGAAGGTTAGAGGTTGAAATGATATCCTAGGGTTGAGGTGAGATTCTGTTTTGTCTTGCTTATATATATTTTTGCTCACAAATCTAACAAAATCTACAACTCTGTCAAATCTTTGATTTTTTTAATACACCCATATTATAATCAATCTAAAAATATCCATTAAAATCTCAATTAACTACCTATAGATTTGAATGTATTTTTAAAATCCTCTCAAATCCTAATTTGACTACACAATAATTTCAAAGTCTTTTAAAATCCTAATTGACTACACTTTGATTTTAAAGTCTATTAAAATCCTATCAAATTCTATCAAATCCTAATTTGACTACACCCCATAAATTTGTGATTCTTGTCATAGTTGGAACTGTGAAATTACACCTATTTAGACGGAAACTAAATTCGGGAAACTTCATCCCCAATTTCCACGTTTTTTTCCTTGTAGAATTTGCCTTTTCTCTCATTGCATGTTTGCCAAATGAGGGAAAACTATTTTCCGTCCTAAATTTTCAAGTCTAAAGCAAATTTCGAGTTTTTTTTTACCTTATCCAAATAGAGTGTATGTGTATTTTTAATCACAAATGGTCTTGAAATTTACAAAACTCATCATTTTTTCCCTTAATCTCAAAATTGATCAATGTGGTCCCTGAAATTGACTACCGCACATCACTTTGATCCCTACCATAAAATCTGTTAAGTTTTCTATTAGTGTGCCGATGTGGCATACATGTCCAACAATATGGTTGCTTTTGGAAAACCTTTTTTGTCTAGTCAGTTGTTGTCCGTCGATTGCTAACCCAAACTCGTCTATTCAGTCAGAATTTGAGCTAATGGTTAGTTTTCACAAACAGGTGTGAAATTGTTTTCCGTAGAGTGTTGATTTTTGTGTTGTGTTGAAGGTCCTCTCTACATTGCAAATCCCCTTGTATTTTATAGGGACAAGTTACTTGATGCCCAAGAGAACCAAGTTGTAGAGTCCATATAGTATTGCAATTCTTCCACATTATCTAAAAACACTTAGAATTATCTTCACAAATCCTTCTTCCACCTAAACTCTATCACCACTGAGTCCCACCCTCTTCGACCTGAACTAAGATTATGAACCTAGTACTCTTATGTGATTAATTCATTCATTTATCTAGACATAAGTTTTGATCATTAAGCAATTTAATCAAACCTTATCAAAACCTATCTTGATCCTCCAACAATCCTACTTTGTTTAGGACTCGACTGAGCCATAATCCAATCTTTATTTTTTAAGCAATCCCAATTCACCTAGGACTTGACAGAACCATCAACATCTCATTACTAGACTGAGCACTTCACCATTGGTTTGAGACTCGCAGTGTCCTTTCCAGGTTGTTAACCAACTCAGCCCAATCCAAGATTTCAGGTCCCAACAGTCTCTAAAATATCTAACCTCCTGTGTTTACTTTCTACCCTATACCTATTTGAGAGTAATATTTTAGCCCTATCTTGAACTCAACCCTGTTGTTTCCACAATTCGGACCTGCACGACCGAGCACCCGTCCACCCATAATCTACACTAGCCCAACCCTTCCACCCCCACCTATTTAGATCCATCAAATATTAAAAGTTACTCATTGTCGACATCTCCACTCTGAACTAACCACTCTAGGCCTCCTCCCACCCACTCTTTCAATTTGATTTATTTATTTTATTATCGTTGACATATGATATGGACTAACAACTGTAGAATTAAAGTATGGACAATATATTAAAGACATATTCACATTTTAAAAGAGTAAATACTCTTAAATATTTAAGTTAGATATTATTACCAGTAGTACTTTGTTAATTGTTTAATGGAAAAATAAGAGTCGCTAGCTAATCATAGTTGTATATAATCAGAATCAAGACCAGATATACATGAGCTATTTAATCAAACTACAGAATTTGCATTTTCATTTAGGATTTATATCACAAATGGTCTTTGAAATTGACATACACCATCAAGATGGTCCCTGAAATTAAAAATCAATCAATGTAGTTCCTGAAAATAGGTGTCACAAATTAATGTGGTCCTTCCGTCAAAACTTCTGTTACGTGTTGACATGGCACATAAATGGGACCCATAAGATATAAGAGTTTGTATCACAAATGCTCCTTGAAATTAACTCACACCATCAAGATGGTCCTTGAAATTGACCCACCATCAATATGGTCTTTGAACTTGAAAATCAATCAACGTAGTCCCTAAAAATAGGTTTGCAAATCAATGTGTCATCCTGTTACAATTCAGTCAAAAATTTTGTGTGTTGATGTGGGTTTAATAATTAATTAAAAAAGTTGCCAAAAAACTTATTTGCACAATGAGATTATCTTAAGGAAGAGCTTGCCATTCTCCGCGTCACCAAGATCACCAGGGAAGCGCCTAACAAGCTCTCCAAGGTTAAGGTTGTGAGGTTGTCGATCACCCAAATATTGACCGTAGAGTCACAAAAGTTGTCACCAATCCAAGTTGTCACCAAGGGTAGTCTCGATACAGGTTCAATTCGATGAAGAGTGTGGAAATGAGTGTCTTAAGGATTTATTTATTTATTTTCTCTAGAGAAGAGACAACAAAGGCTACCATAGATGGAGGTAGAATAGTCGGGTTGGGATCAGAGGTGAATGCGGGATTGAGTTTCTAGGTTGACAACTTTTTTAATTAATTATTAAATTATTAGACATATTTCTAATTTATTTTTTATTTAGTTAGACTTGTGAGCCCATTTATGTTTCACATCAGCACATAACAAATTTTTTAACATAATTACGATGGAATGACCACATTGATTTCATATATTTATTTTCAGGAACTAAATTGATCGATTTTCAATTTTAGGGATCATTTTGATGGTGTGGATCAATTTCAGGGACCATATTGATGGTGTGTCAATTTCAAGGACTATCTGTGATAAAAAGAAAAAGGATTTATATGACCCATTTATGTGCCACATCAGCACATAATAGAATTTTGGACACCTATTTTTAAGGTTAAGGTTGTGATAAAAAGAACGACCACATTGATTTGCGACACCTATTTTTAAGGACTACATTGATTGATTTCAATTTTAAGGACCATCTATGATAAAAACCTATTATTATTTAATCACACACGATTATATACAATTTGAGGGAAAAAATGAGTTACTTTTTGTCAATACATCATAGTCTTTCAACTTGTATTTTACTACTATGAACTCAACAATAACTTTGGATAATTTTAGGGATATGTTATCCACACATTATTTTTTATTTCTTACACACATTTTAAATTTTTGATTGTTGGATTGGATGAGTTGAAAAAGATCAAAAGATATAAATTAACAAAAGAGGTGTGAGAAGTAAAAAGGGATGCGTGGATAGCACACCCCTAGTTTTATCATGATTGAGTAAAGGAAAAGGATCATTTTCCTGGAGATCCGGGGGATCACCTGATCATGACCGTTTATCGTACATTGTGCGGTCAGAAATCATTTTAAATAGTACTTAACGAAAACTGATCTCATGATGTACGATAAACGGTCATGATTATAAGATCTGCAGATCCCTAGGAAAAGGATCCGGCGAGGATCCTTTTCAAAACCACACAATACAAGTCAAATATAAGTTTATGTTAATTATGCCATAATTTTTCACTTGGAATCCAAATAAATAAGGGATGTGATATCCACACACCCTATTTTACTTCTCACACACCTTTTTAATTTCTGGCCATCGGATCGGGTGAATCGAAGAAGATCAACGGATATCAATTATCAAAGAATTTGTGAGAAGTAAAATGAGATATGCTATTCACGCATCCCATAAACAAAAACAAGATCGCACTATGCATTACTTGAGACTTGAGATTGGAATTTGGAACCGACAGAAAGGCAAGAGAGTGAAACCTTTTGGTAGTTCCAAGAAAAGTTAAGGTCATATACGTACAATTATACGCACCAGCTGCTGGCCGTAGCTAGCTGGCAACATGACAAACATTACATACAATCGATACCCTTTATTCTTCAATATAACCTTAGCCTCTCTCTCTCTCGATCGTCAGTCATCACTTGGCTTCCAATCTTCCAATCTTCCAATCAATCCATCAGTTGGGTTCTCTCTGTTAGTTGTCACAAACTCCAATAAGGATAATGGAGTTATTAATATTCCTACAGAGAAAGTCCAGCTGCAGCAGCTTGTGTTTTCTTCTTCTTCTTCTTCCTCTTGTGTTTTCGTTTTCAGGAATATCAGTTGTTGAAGGTTACAAGAATTACACAGTGGGGGACTCTTCCGGTTGGTACGCAGCTGTTAACTATCAGAAATGGGCTGACGCCAAGACATTCAGCTTGGGAGATTTTCTAAGTAAGCACCACCTTCCTTCCTTTTTTTTTTTTCTCTTTCCTTCCATAATTAGACACCCTTGTTTTGCTTTCCATGGATCTCCTTTGTTACCTAATCTCAATTTTCCTAACTCTCTACGATTTATTTTATTTTATTTTATTTTTTCTAACACCATTGAAAATTATAGAATATTAACAACTATTGTTAAAGCTTCAAAAAGTATTTCATCATTCCCAAATTATGTTTATTTTTGCATTTCTCTGCAATAACTAATAAAAGGCAGTCATGGATGCGTTCATCGTTTCTTGAGTATTCTTTTTCTGAGATATTTCTTTATTTAGTTTGTCGAAATTTCGTGTGAAGAAATTAAAGAACTTGAGGTGTTGTACAGTAATATTTCTTTTCTTTTTTTTTTTAATGGATTTTTATTTCCTGAGAAATTTATTCTACTAATCTCCAAAATTAGTAAAGTCTATGAAGGTTGAAATGTTTTTGTGAATCTTTTTTATCTTTGAAAAAGTTCATTTTTATTTTAAGAAAATAACTAGTCAATTCCATTTTGGTGGGCAACGTAATTAAAATCCCACATCAAGTTTTACCGGATCCCTAGAAGATGGTAGTGGAATTGCCTCACGTTGCTCTCCCAGAATAGCATGGAGGTTAGTGGAAAAAGCAAAGTTCAAAGAGAGACGTTTAGAAAAGCATATCCTAAACAAAACTACCATGTGTAGCGTACTTCCACGTGTGGCCAAAACTAGAGTTGCAATCAAGTGCACAGACTTTTCTGTGAAACCTTGTGTAATTACGTTGGCCGAAACCCCTGTGCCCTTCCTTTAGTTCCCTACCAACTAGCCAACACATCACATGGCACATGCATTAGTGTACTAGTACAACCACCATTTTATTCTCTTTGATTTCAGTTCTTTTGATTATCCCCCCAACCAAGAGAAAATTTTCATTGTGAGTGAACATAAATGGTATCACATGTCATTATATAAGTGGAGGAACATTTTATTTTTAAGTTGTTAATTTTTTAAAACAAGTATCTCAAAATTTATATAGTGACCGTAATATAACACACTGTATTCTTGAGACAGTAAAAAATCTCTCACTAACCAAGTCAAAACCTATTAAATTATTCTGGTCCAATCAAGTATTAAAGTTCTATATATATTATATTCGTGCATATATATATATATATACATTTATTAAAGTTATTTTCATTTTTCATAATGCATTTTAGTGATTGAATTGTTCATATTTAAAGTTCATATGCAAGAGTTAGTCTCGCAAATAATCATTCAAATGGACACTTTAGATGCGGTCTTTAGCTATCAATATTTTTTTACTAAAACCCTGTCTGTTTTTAGTTTTTGATTGAAGTCCCTAACATTAATGTAATAGTGTAAGTTACTATTAAATTAAAAATTAAAAATTGAAATTTGTATTTGTTTATATTAATGAGATTTTAAATATAACCCATAATTTGTGGGATTAAAAATAATAAAATATAAAAATTATACTCTCTATTATATTGTGTGTGTGTATACATAATTAACAAAAAAAAATTATTGTACCAAAACATGGATACATTCTTCAAAACACAGAAAAAAGAAGAAGATATAAAGCTTAATAACATTAGTAAATTTCTTCGATTAAACTTGACATAGATACAGATCAAATCAACGAAAAAAGAATGTACACATATAAATTTAAAAATGGATTAAATTTTTTTCATGGATTTTATATTAAAAAATTGGGTACATTTAATATAAAAAATTTGTACATTTTATATTAAAAAAATGGTATATTTAAGAATGGGAACATTTAAGATTAAAAAATTTTATATTAAAAATTATATGAATGGGTACATTTAATATTAAAAAATTGAGAATCTTTTTATAAAAAAGCTAATGGGTACAAACTTATTCTAATTTATTTATTTATTTTGGAAATGTTTGAATTGAAAATTAATTAGGAGTTTAATAGAGGTGTGAGTATTAAAACCCTAAATCAATTATTAATTTTTATTTAAAAAAATGCAATAAACATGTAAATTAATTATCACATTAATGCTGGGAATTTCAATCAAAATTTGAAAACTAATAATGTTTCAGTCAATGAACATTAGTAACACCGGATACTAATTTTTCCTCATTCAAATCCTAAATGTACACAAAATCATGACTCATTAGTCAAAATTGTAATGAAAATGCCGAGACAATCTAACAACTAAACAATTGTTGGTTTAGCCGATTATTGGCATTTTTGAAAGAAGTTTAAAAAGTGAACAATTCAGAACTATGCATTGAAAATAGGATGATCTTTACGTAGAAACTATATATATATATATATGTGTGTGTGTGTGTGTGTATAAATTTTTTGGAACTGATTTAGTAGAAAAAATATTTAAAAAAAAAATTGGTTTACTCAACAAAAACATAATTGGTAAAAATGTTACATAGAATATGCAAACGAAGACAGGATGTTTTATAGAGTGTACAGTCATTGGTAATCCAGAGCTGACACGTTCACTTTGGTATGCGTATTTATAACATATAATAATTCAATTAGTGTCCTGAAGGGCTGCAACTGCAACATATAATACCTGAAGAATATTATATTCTGGTAAATATGAACAACAAGAACAAAAATCTTTCGATTGTATTCGGTCGGGAAATAATATGTTTATGCATTAATTTTGTTGAAGTGTTTCTTTTATTCGAACAATATTCTAATTCAATCTAAAATAGTTAACTGTGAGAAAATTTGAACGTTGGTTATGAAAAAGAGCGTGCACATTATTCTAGTTAATATAGCTTCGCTCAGCTTTATATATGGTTACTAAAGTGTTGATTATAGACGTACTTGTTTTGCAGTTTTTAATACGGACACCAACCACTCGGTTGTGCAAACATATAACTTGACAACCTACAAGCTGTGCGATTACAACGATGCTCTAGAAAACGATACGATGCAATGGTCGGCCGCGGACCCGTCAAACATGGCCATACATGACGTCTCAGTGGCAGTGCCTTTGGTAAGAGAAGGGATGAACTATTTCTTTTCAGGGGATTATGATGGCGAGCAATGCAAGAACGGACAGCACTTTAAGATCACCGTCTCTCACGGACAAGGTTTGCCAAAGAGTTTACAGAACCCAGCCGTTCAGTCCCCAAGCCCAGCAAGCGGTCCCGGCCGGCAGTCTGCAGGTGATGGCGACAATGATGATGGTTCTGTCCCAGATACCATTGTTCCCGCCAGTTTCGACCATCCCAAAGAGGATGACACTGCCACTGGCGATCATGATAAAGATTCATCTGGATCACTTTGTGTGAAGCACAAGCACGGGTTGCTATTTAGGGTTTTCATTTTTTTAGGGTTTCTCTACTGCTGCCTCTGGTGATCTGCTAGGCTGCTAGCTGATAATTTTTAACAACTTTTTATATATCCTTGATTATTTTTTGCTTCTCAGTTTCATTTCCTTTTCGTTTTTGCTGTTTGTGTACTCTGTATACTGCGCGTGCTTTCTTTTGTTCAGTCATTGGATTATTTTATTGTAACAAATTAGTAGGTAAAAGTTAAAGCATTGGCCTCTGAGCATACTATCCATTAGATCTGGTTTGTGTAAAATCTTATTGTGAAAGTAAATGGATTATCGTTGGAATCACTTAGTTCTCAAGTAACTTGTTACTTGGAGCACAAGTAATCTTTATTGGGAAAATATGATTCATTGAATGAACAAATGAATAAGATTACATCTGGAGTATATAGACAACTCATTTACACACTTGTAATATAAAACAGAATACTCTAGCTAACTAACAACTAACATAACCAAAATAACAAGCTTAATATTATTAAGATTTATCTCCAACATAATTGTAGACATCGAAATTTCAGTAAATAAATGTTGACCGATAAATCAAAGTGTCAACGCTCATGTATTACATAAATTTTACACGTAGCGTGCGACTCAACGAAAATTGAAATAAGTTGGAAAAGTCATCAAATAGGACACGTGTCAACACCTGGCAGAAACGACCTATTTCATCTGGGATATTATATTCAAAATTAGGCCTTGGAAAATTCTATAAATACAAGCCCATTTCATTCATTCGGGGGAACCAATTCATATTACACCTTGAAGCTCTGAAGCTCTGAAACTCCGAAGCTCTCAAGCATCCAGGTTCCCGACGGCCCTTGAAGAAAGTGTTCTTCGTTCATCGTTCTTCCAAGATCAAGCCCCAACGGCCCTTTGGATCAACAATCATCCACCAATTCAAGATCAAGCCCCGACGGCCCTTGAAGAAAGTGTTCTTCGTTCTTCGTTCATCGTTCTTCCAAGATCAAGTCCCAACGGCCCTTGGATCAACCATCCACCAATTCAAGATCAAGCCCCGACGGCCCTTGAAGAAAGCACCATCGTTCATCATCCGTTCATCCAAGATCAAGACCCAACGGCCCTTTGGATAAAAAACGTCGACAAATCCACACATCCAACCGTTCTTCAAGATCAAGCCCAAAAGCCCTTGAAGATCCGTTCATCACTGTTCTTCAAAGATCAAGCCCAAAAGCCCCTTTGAAGATCCGCTCAAATCCACCTTCAAGATCAAGTCCACGGCCCTTGAAGGACGTTCATCCTTAGATCAAGCCCAACGGCCCTTTGGATCAATCACACATCCACAAAAACACACCTTACAGAGATCGAATCAGAGGATCAAATTTAAGAGAGATTGTAACCCGAAATCATCAAATACAAATATTTTGTTTGTGCACGTTGTTCTTGTCTCTTTCGTTTCAGGAATTTTCCGTGTTCACAAATTGGCACGCCCAGTGGGACAATCTCTGCCTCTCATCTCTTTCTCCGTTCAAGAAATTCAAGCGCACTTCCAAAATTAATGGCATCAAGGAAGGCGCAAACTGTTCCCGCAACCGGCGCAAAGAACAAAAGCGTCCTCGTCGCAACTGGTGTCACTTTAGGCATCACGACTCGAAGCATGGCAAGAGCTACTTCTGCCGCCTCTTTCACCTCTGCATCAACTCTGCCAAGGGAACATAAGCACCCAAGGCACGAGCCTTTGATCACCTTAGCCTCACTAAGGGCACCAAGGGGGGAAAACCCAAGGAAATACTCCGAATCCATGCTCTCTGATGCCGATTCAAGCGACAGTTCAGCCATGCAAGTCATGACCATTTGAGCAACTTCAATCGATGAGCAGCTGGCTCAAATGAATGAAGCAATCGCAAGGCTAACCCGAACTGTGGAAGAAAAAGACTTGCAAATTGCAGCACTAGTCAACCGACTGGAGGCACAGGACGGCGATAAACCCGACCCAGAGGATGATCCACTAAAGGGAGGAGCTGGCGGAGACGAAGAACCCCCGGTGAAGAAAATCGATGGGAAGCCGGAGCCCGACCAAGCAGCGGCACTCATGGGATCTCTTTCTATCCAGCAACTGCAGGAGATGATCACCAACACCATCAAGGCACAGTACGAAGATAGCTCACATACCTTCTTGTTCTACTTGAAGCCCTATTCCAAGAAGATTGATGCCCTAAGGATGCCAAGGGGTTATCAACCACCAAAGTTCATGCAGTTTGATGGAAAAGGAAACCCAAAGCAGCACGTTGCACATTTCGTCGAAACTTGCAACAACGCGGGGACGGAGGGAGACTACCTTGCCAAGCAGTTTGTGCGCTCGCTGAAAGGAAATGCCTTTGAGTGGTACACGGACCTAGAGCCTGAGTCCATCAACAGCTGGGAGCAATTAGAGCGGGAATTCCTCAACCGCTTCTATAGCACCCGCCGCACTGTGAGCATGCTAGAGCTAACGAGCACAAAGCAGTGGAAGGACAAGCCAGTCATTGACTACATCAACAGATGGCGCACTCTAAGCCTCGACTGTAAAGACAGGCTCTCGGAAACCTCTTCAATCGAGATGTGCATCCAAGGCATGCAATGGGGTTTGCAATACATCCTTCAAGGCATTAAACCACGGACCTTCGAGGAATTAGCCACTCGCGCCCATGACATGGAGTTGAGCATCGCCCATCATGGGAAGAAAGAACCGATCGCCGACTACAAGAACGACAAAGTTCTTGGGACAAAGGTGGAAAAGGCTGCATGGAAACCCACCAAGGAAGCGATGACGGTCAACACAGCTCCCGTCAAAATCTCCACATGAGGCAAGGCGATTCAAACCGAAGCTTTTCGTGATCAAGAGATGCGTAGACGCACTTTGAAGGAGCTTGAGGATAAGATTTATCCATTCCCCGACTCTGATGTGGTTGCCATGTTAGAAGACTTGCTGGAAAAAAAGGTGATTGGTTTGCCTGAGTGCAAACGGCCAGAAGAGATGAATCGCACTGACAGTCCAAGGTACTGTAAATTCCACCGCTTCATCAGTCATCTGACAGAAAAATGTTTCGTGCTGAAAGATCTCATCATGAAGCTGGCTCAAAAAGGAATCATCGAGCTAGATCTTGACGATGTGGTGAAGTCAAACTACACCACCTTCACTTCTGGCTCTTCCGACTCAAAGTTTTCACCTCAACCGCTGGGGGCATACTCCAAGATAAGCAAAGTTGAAGGATGGACTCAAGTCACTCCTAAGAAGTTGCACAAGAAGCATACGTCTCCTCCACAAGTTCGCCAATCGGAAAGGGGGCAAAGCAGCTCTTGTCAACCTTTAAAGCAACGTGAACGTGTTGAAGATGATGAAATTACGACACAAAGATCGTCTGTTGCCATCACGATGCGTGATTTCTTGCCCGAAGACTTCTTCAATCACTCGGTCAAGGCTCATTGCTATGAAGATTGTGAGGAACGCCTCTCCAAAATTGCTTGACAAATTCACCAATGCTCTTTGTTCTCACGAGCCTAAACTGCACGAACCAAGGCTCCTCGCCTGCACGAGCCTAAACTGCATGGCACAACGCTCCTGATCCGCACGAGCATAAAAGGCGACACCAACGCTCCTGATCCGCACGAGCATAAAAGGCGACACCAACGCTCCTGGTCTGCACGAGCATAAAAGGCAACACCAACGCTCCTTGTCTGCACGAGTTGAAACTGCAAACGACACCAACACTCCTTGCCTGCATGAGTTAAAACTGCAAACGGCACAAAAAGAAAATACCAAAAATATGTATGTATTTGAACTACGTTACGACTTGATCTCTTCTTTGGAGGGGTACGTAGGCAGCTCGAATGTTCAATTTTTCAAGTTCAGTCACATCAAAATAAAAAAAAAATGTGTTTTATTAAATAGAGTCAATTTTATTACAAAAAGAAAAAAAAATGAATACATATGTTATTATGTATTTACAAAAAAAAAAAAAAAAAAAAAAAAAAAAAAAAAAGGAAACATATATATGTCTGTCTCGGCCTAGCAGCAGAAGGACATGTAGACGAACAACAGGTTCGTCATCGAGCACAGGCCCAGGAGCCCAGAACCGGTTGATGCCATTAGATGCAGCCCAGGCCCTTCAAAACCATAGACCAAATCCGGGCCCGGTTCTCAAAGCCCATCTTCACTCGTCTCTCCCTCAACACCCAATCGGATCTTCCTCCCCTCAATTGAAGAAGTAGCAGCCATGCCGTCGCAGGAGTACATGGAGCTCGATCAACTTGAACGAGTGCAAAATGTACAAGACCGAGTCGGTCGGCGAGCCCACTGGTGAAGCCGCCGTCGATTTAGACTGATAACAAAAGGTACCAACCCAATCTTGACCTTCAAGCACCTCCAGATCTACACACCATCTCCTCTGCTCTCTCTCTCCCTCAGTTGGAGGCCATGGCGTCTCGTAGATCCCCGGTAGTCCTGGTGATCTTCCTACTTCTTGGCGATCTTCCTACTTCTCGTCCATGGCGGCCCTAACCCGCCTATCAAAACCCTTATTCTCATCCGATCTCGGCGACTCGGGTTTCGATTCTGGTTCATTTGGTGAATTTGGATCGACGAGAAGGACCGTGCTGGCTCTGAAATCGGATCCACTGAAACCCCGACTGGACCAGATCCGGAAGCAGGCGGACGATCATCGGACCCTAGCCCTAGCGTACGCAAGCTGTGCGCGGAAGCTGAAGCTCGAGAAATCGAAGCTGGTTCGGGTCTTCGTCGATCTCTCACGGAACTACTCGGATCTCATGAACAAGCCCGTCGCATCTGTGAAGAAGTTGTCTATGACTTTGATTCAATCCCCAGACTTACCTGTGTATGCCGTTGGAGATGAGAATCGGCTGTTGCAAACTATTCTCGACGTTGCCGGTAATGCTGTGAAGTTCACAAAGCAGGGCTGTATTTCAATTACAGCATCTGTTGCGAAAAAAAAAAAATCAGAATCTTCAAGAGACTGGCAACCACCGGAGTTTTATCCAGCTTCAACTGATGGTTACTTCTACCTACGAGTTCAGGTCAAGGATTCTGGCTGTGGGGTTCTCCCAGAAGATATTCCTCATCTTTTCACCAAGTTTTCTCAGCCCCGAAATGGATCCAATCAAATTAACAACGATGCAGGACTTGGACTTGCCATTTGCAAACGGTTTGTAAACACCATGGGAGGTCATATTTGGATTGAAAGCGAGGGTATCGACAGAGGGAGCTTGGATGGCTTGATGTCGTTCTCGCAGATATTGAATCTTGCAAACAATGAGAGGACTGATGACAAGTATTATAAAATGATGAAGCTGGACGACACTGAGATGCCACCACAGAAAGGGCAGGACATGCAAAACACTCTGGGAATTGGCGGCGACTCCATTGGGATATCCACGGAAAACCCGAGCGGTGGTTTGGCTGTTCACCATCAGTACTACCTTGGTGCTTCTCATGGGTACTTGTCATCTCTTGCAGGGCTTCAATCTCTGAATCAATCTCAGCCGTTCAATGTTGGGGGTGGTCATGATCCTGCCTCGAACATGAGCCTGCTGCAGGGGTTCAATCTCTCAGCTCTTGCATGGAATGGTCAGATGGTTCAGTCGCAACCACAGCAGCAGCGCAATGAGCGGCGGTGTGCAGCAATCTCTGGCAGCCTGCTCTTCTTCACCACCGTTAGCTCTCCCCTTCTGCCCATCAGTTCCAAGCAGCAACGGCGACGGCAAAGTCTCCGACATCAAGGTTGCACCGCTCTTCTCTTGCCTCCTCCTCCGTCTCTTGCCTCGCAGCTGCCACCAACTTCAAAGATCGCTGTCAAACGACTAGCCGGCCGAGAAGCTCTTCCTCAAACTCCAGCTCTCCGTCCGTCTTCGTCCTTCCCTACAAAATCCCTCAGCCAAGCATCCTAATTTATACAAAAAAATAAAAAAAATAAAAATAAAAAAATAAAAAAAAAGTGGTGGAGCAAAGCAAAGTGGTGCTGTCACCACGTGAAAAAGGGGGTGCATCAGGCACCATGTGCAAAGAAAAAATAAAAGAATAAAAAAAAAATATATATATATAATAATTGTAAAGGTTTTGGGTGCTCCACTTAGCGTGTTTTGATTGTTTTAAAGTCAAGCTGGAAAGAAGGAGAAATAATATAAAAAAAAAAAAATTTGGTGGAGTCTTGGTGCCCCTGGCACCATGTGAAAAAAAAAAAAAAGAATGGTGGATCAGTCCACATGAAAAATTAATATGTATGTATGTGTGCATAATATATGTATGTTTACAAAAAAAAAAAAAAAAAAAAAAAAAAAAACAAACCAATGCATCGAGAGAAATAAAGTCCGTTTTTATTTATTTCTGGAAATTTTACATAAATTTGCATTATACATACTTAAAAAAAAAAAAAAAAAAAAAATTTACAGGAGGGGATTTTCAAGGTTGATCAAATGGCGCCTCAATACTCGGCGGAGCCCCAGATCGAAGAGGCACCATAGGGTGATTATTCAGAGCCTCAGTACTAGGCAGAACCCCAGGAGGAGGAGGCACCGAAAGTTGATCATTTGAGGCTTCATTACGCGGTACAGCCCCAGAAGACGAAGGCAAATGCTGCTGGAACAAACCCACAAACCTCTGATGATCAAGTAAAATCTGACCATCAGATTCCTGCATCTGGTCAATCTTCCTCTTCATGTTTGTCGCATAGCTATGTGCGAGTTTATGCAATTGTTTATTCTCCTGCTTGAGCCCTCTGATCTCCTGTTTGAGACTCGTCACTTCGGCCGCCAATGATTCAACTTGACGGGTGCGGGCAAATAGGCGTTGGGCCATATTAGACACGGAACCTGCGCATTGCACACTGAGAGCCAAAGAATCCTTAACAGCCAACTCATCAGATCGTTTGGCAAACAGTCTGTTATCTTTGGGAGTGACAAGGTTCCGGGCCACCACCGCAGCGGTCATATCATTCGTCATCACCGAATCCCCAACGGTAAGAGGACCAGTAGGGGATATGAAGGATGGGCGCCATATGTTGTCTGGAGAAGGCGGGACTGCCTCCTCACCAAAATTCAAGTTAAAACGACGGTCGGAGGGTCCAGACATTTTCAAAGTGTTGAAGAAATAAGAGGTTGGACGAACCAAGATCTTAGAAGTGCAAGAAAGGAGTTTTCACAAGCGAAGTGTGCTTTGAAACGAACTGCGTGCCTCTATAAAATCAGCACTCGACGGCATTTCAGAGATCGAAGAGGCGAGCTCAGAATTCGAAGAGGCCATTTAAAAATCGAAGAGGCAAGCTTAGAAATCGGAGAGGCATCTTGCTTTTCCAGACGCGTCAGCACCTATCACACGTAAACTCAGCTTTGCGGAAATCACGGGTAATTTGTCGAAGCGCCGATCCCAGATATCGAAGAAGTGCCAGTTTTTTTTCAGCCTCGTCAACACTTGTCATATGCACCCTCAACTTTGCGCAAATCACGGACAATTTGTCGAGGATTTTCGGTGAAGGAGAAAGCACGTGAAGTTTACTGTTCAATCATCCAACGGTTGCCGACACGAGTGAAAGAATAGTACCTCTACAGGTATTAAGGTACCTCCTATAACTGTCCACCTTCACCTTCCATAGCAAGGCATACATACAGAGCCTTTCTTCATCTCCAAAAATGTTTTCCCAACGAAACCTCTCGAGTCATTTAGTGTTCCTTATTCCTTGGGGTACCTCTGCAAGCCAATGACTCCAAAGCAAAAGTATCTCATATCACCAGGGTAGAAAGCAAGAGTATCTCATATCATGCACTCTTTCTGTCCTTTCCTTTGTCCTTGTTCTTACCTGCAAAAACAAGGATAAAGAAAACAATATGCCGGAACCTCCACTCAAACTCGGGTAAGGAACCGACTGCTTGGAACCCTTCCCTGATTGCCTACCTAGCACTGCTCTCGAGTACTCGTCTCCCACTGCTGCTGTATTTCCAAAGAAGTTGCCACATCTGCCTGGAGAACAGATAAGGCAAGTGAAAATGATACCTTGCAGCATGTGAAGACAACGTGCAGAAGGAACAAGCAGAGAAGAATGCGGTCTGTACAGTCAACTCAGCAGAAGGAGTCCGAGCTGAAGAACTCGAGAAGCTGCCACATCTGCCTGAAGAAACAAGCAGAGAAGAATGCAGCCTGCACAGTTAACTCAGCAGAAAGAGTATGAGATGAAGAACTCGAAAAGATGCCGCATCTGCCTGAGGAACAGATAAAGGAAATGAAAATGATACCTTGAAGCATGTGGAGACAAGTGCAACCAAGCACGTGCTGATTCATCCGCTACTTCGTCAAAATCAAAATTATCTCATATCATCAGGGTGCAATCACTCTGGACGGTGGACTCGTTTTGACCCTCAAATTCTTGGGTCGACTTGCTAGGCGTTGTGAGCTGCATATGCCGTTTCACTACCCTTGAATCAAATCCTTAAAGATCAAGTCCCCAACTGGAAGAAGAGTTCATCAATCTTGAAGATCATACCGTTGACCAAACTGCTCAGGTGTGAATTAGAAAGATTGAACAGAGCAACAAGTCGTCACCTTCACCTCGTGCCTGCTTGTCATGTGTTCGAGTCAACCTTCAAGAATCAAGCCTCAAAGGCCTTTGAAGAAGTTTCCAGCCAAATTCAAGATCAAGCCTCGACGGCCCTTGAGGAAATCACAAGTCTGATTCAAAATTAAGTGTCTACCACCCTTGAATCAAAACCTAGTTCAAGAATAAGCTGTGGAAAATCAACAATTGGAGGAATCCAGAAAATCCTCCAACCCAGTTCAAGATCAAAGCTGTGGAAAGTCAACAAGCGCAACAAATATGTGCCGATTCACCCACTACCCAAGCCAAAGATCATCTACCACATGAAGCTCCTTGTGGTCCAATTTCAACCTTCAAGATCAAGCCTCGACGACCCTTGAAGAAATTTCGAACAAAAGTTCAAGAACAAGCCTCAACGGCCCTTGAAGAAATCTCAAGCCCAATTCAAGATTAAGCCTCAACGGCCCTTGAAGAAATTTCCAGCCCAATTCAAGATCAAGCCTCGACGGCCCTTGGATCGACGTCTACAGTAAGGGACTTCAAAACGCATCTCCTACACGCGACAAGCACATGTACACAACGCGCCTTGAAGTGGGGGCATTTGTAGACATCGAAATTTCGGTAAATAAATGTTGACCGATAAATCAAAGTGTCAACGCTCATGTATTACATAAATTTTACACGTAGCGTGCGACTCAACGAAAATTGAAATGAGTTGGAAAAGTCATCAAATAGGACATGTGTCAACACCTGGCAGAAACGACCTATTTCATCTGGGATATTATATTCAAAATTAGGCCTTGGAAAATTCTATAAATACAAGCCCATTTCATTCATTCGGGGGAACCAATTCATATTACACCTTGAAGCTTTGAAGCTCTGAAACTCTGAAGCTCTCAAGCATCCAGGTTCCCGAAGAATCAAGAAAGCCTTTTTCGTTCATCGTTCTTCCAAGATCAAGCCCCGACAGCCCTTGAAGAAAGTGTTCTTCGTTCATCGTTCTTCCAAGATCAAGCCCCAACGGCCCTTTGGATTAACAATCATCCACCAATTCAAGATCAAGCCCCGACGGCCCTTGAAGAAAGTGTTCTTCGTTCTTCGTTCATCGTTATTCCAAGATCAAGCCCCAACGGCCCTTGGATCAACCATCCACCAATTCAAGATCAAGCCCCGACAGCCCTTGAAGAAAGCACCATCGTTCATCATCCGTTCATCCAAGATCAAGCCCCAACGACCCTTTGGATAAAAAACGTCGACAAATCCACACATCCAACCGTTCTTCAAGATCAAGCCCAAAAGCCCTTGAAGATCCGTTCATCACTATTCTTCAAAGATCAAGCCCAAAAGCCCATTTAAAGATCCGCTCAAATCCACCTTCAAGATCAAGTCCACGGCCCTTGAAGAACGTTCATCCGTAGATCAAGCCCAACGGCCCTTTGGATCAATCACACATCCACAAAAACACACCTTACGGAGATCGAATCAGAGGATCAAATTTAAGAGAGATTGTAACCCGAAATCATCAAATACAAATATTTTGTTTGTGCACGTTGTTCTTGTCTCTTTCGTTTCAGGAATTTTCCGTGTTCACAATAATGATTTATAATACTACCCTTAATAACTGACTGAGGTCTTTGAAAAGAAAGTTTGTCTTGCAGGAAATGGAATTTGAGCTTGGACAGAGCTTTAGTACATACATCAACAATCTGATTTTGTGTACAGACAAAATGAATTGAGACTTCTTTGGCTAAAACCTTTTTGTGTAATGGTGATCAATTTTGACATGTTTGGTTCAAGCATGAAAGAGAGGAATTTTATCCAAAGAAATTGATGATACATTGTCACACCATAATTGAAGAGAATATGGAAGTTTGAAGCCAATATCCACCAACAACTTACAAATCCATGAGATTTTTGCACCAATGTTAGCCAATGATCTATATTTGGCTTATGTTGATGCTCTTGCCATTGTTGGTTGATTTTTAGCACTTCAACTGATTGTGGAATTTCTCAGAAATATGCAGAAGCCTCCGGTGGACTTTTGTCAATAGAGCAGTCTACCCAGTCTGCATCTGAAAATGCTTTGATGCAAGGAGTTGTGGAACATTCTGAAAACTAGAGACCAAGATCAATAGACCCTCTGAGATACCTTAGTATTATCTTGACTGTTTGAAAATGAGATTGTCTTGGACTATGCATAAATTGGCAGACAAGATTTACAAAAAATGATAAATTTGGTCTAGTCCAAGTTAGGTGCTGTAAAGCACCTACTAATGATCTGTACTTGACAAGATTTTCCAAAATAGGAGTGACACAATATTTTGCACCATCCATGTCTGCCTTCTTTAATAAATATGGAGTATACTTGGTTTGAGAGTTGAAAGTACCTTTTAAAGATCTCTTGTCTTCAATACCAAGGAAATAATGCAGGGACCCAAGGTGTTAATAGGAAATAGAGTATTTAGTTGATAAATGACTTGTCCGCAAGCTTGAGATGAAGGGTCAGTGACATTCTCAGTGACAAGAATGTCATCAACATAGACAATAATGAATACCAAGGTAGTATCACTTTTTACAACAAAGAGTGATCAGATTGAGATCCAATAAAACCAAGTGATAATAAAGCACCATGTAATTTATCAAGCTTTGGGGGATTGTTTCACTTCATATAAGGATTTGTGCAATTGGTAGATTGTTTCAGTTCATATCAATTTCGTTACCCGATTGAGTTGCTAAAATCTAGGTACGATCCTAAGGTTTAGTCTTTCACCTTCGTGGATAGGTTTGAGGTTCCCAAGATAAAGTGTTTGGTTCTTGGTTGGGCAAATTCCTAATCAGTAAACTTTGTAATTAAGCTTCTCAATGACGTCAAAATTGTTCAATATGAGGCAAGGAAAACTGGTGTAATACTAGAAAGTGGGTCGATGGTGTACTTCACTTCACAATTTGGTGATATCCCCAGTAAAATTTTGGGAAATGAAGCCAAAGATATTCGTCCTTGAAACGTACCATACCACTTCATTTCCTTACGACACATACTAATAGGTTTTCATGGCTTTCTCGATACTCAAATTGCTCTTACAACGGGAAATTCACTTGTGCTTCAATTCTAATGTTTGTCGATGGAAGTGACCACAAGGATGAATGGTTGAGAATGTATTGATTACCTAGATGGGTAAAACAATTAACACAATTGCGAATTTACTGTCCTCCTAAAAGGCTTGCTCCTAAGTTTCCATGATTTTAATTTCTTTGGCTTAGGTAATCACTATTAATCAGTCTATCAGTCGCGCCGCTAATTAACACATTTAAGATATTTTGATATTGTTCATTACCCTGAACCTGTGAATCAGTGTTCTGGCACAAAGGTATCACTCTCAGATACTAGCATGTGTCTGGTATCAGAAATCATACATCCTGAATTCTGGTTGACAGCTTCTGGATATCTGACAATATCATTAATTAGTAGCGCCATCGTAGGCTAATTAGATGTTAGAGTCAGCTCGGGTGGATGGTTTTGCACGATTGGTTAGGAATTGGTCTTAAGAGGTGGTTTCATAATTATAACAACTCGTACTTTGGTGCCTATACTCATTGAAATGACGAGTACAACACCAAAAGAAATTTTGGAAACTAGTATTGGTTGGAGTGTTCTAAAGTCGAATAAAGGAATTTGCTAATAACATACTTCCCAACAGGTTTAATGAGATTCAATCTTTCTCCTAAAGATCTGAAATTATAACTAGTGCTTTTGAGAATATTAGGACATGAACGAAGATTACCTTTGTGGGAAGCTTTGAGCTTTAAACGTGCTACCATTGCCATGGCAGAGGCGTTGGTTTTGGGGTTCTTACGGAGGAGATGCTTGTGGTCGTGCTGCTGTGTGAGAGAAGGCCTCGCACGTGTGTGTGGTTGAACGGCTGAGGGTGAAGAGAGGGGAGGAAATGAGAGAATGAGAACTATTTTTCATTTTAAAGAGATGAGGTCTGAGAGCAAGAGAGAGAGTGAGCGTTCTTTTTGATATTAAAGAGAGGGACGTAGGGTTTCTCACAACACACAATCAGAAATGGGAGATCTTTTACCTTTTATTTGGAATCTTAAGGAGTGGTGAAACGGATGCGCGACACGTGTGCCCATCTTCAGCTTCACGTGCTACCCGAGAAGGATAGTTTTGCATTGGCGAGGTAGAGAGCCGTTGGCCCTGGGGTAATGACTGACAAAGACTGAGGACTGATAGAGATTTTTTTTTTCTTCTGACATGAGAACTCGCAAACGTCATTTTCAAATTCGCATGCCAACTGCATGCCATTCAACCATCTCATGGAATCCAATGTTACTCTTGGCCTTTGTTTTGTAGGATGGGCTCAATTCCGATTGCTACATAATTGGCCCCGTGTGTCATCTTGACCAGGCCAAGGTTTGTCTTGCCCAATGGATTTAAATTCCAACCTAGGTGTGTCAATTTCTTTTATTTCCGTTTTTGGTTTCTTTTGAGTTTTTTTTTTTGTTTTTATTTTATGTTTGCTTTCTTATAATTTTGTTTTTTAGGGGAGTTTGTTAGACTTCGATATTAGGTTGCTTGTGTTTTTTTTTTAATTTATTGTGCTTTTGTTTTATTTTCCACACCTTGAGGACAAAGTGTGAAATCAGTTTGGGGGTGGGAAAGTAAACTTTTAGGATTTTAATTTTTGTGTCAGTTAAGAATTTTTATTCTTTGTAAGTTAATATCCATAGATTATTTTAAACGTTAGAACAAATGGACATGGTGAAGATTAATCCCACAGTAGAGTCTTTTCTATTTATCGTTGCTTAGACACTAATTCATGAATTATACTTTGAACTTTGCACATCACACCAACATGGTTTGTGGGGAGTGAGATTGAAACACTTACTTTTAGTCTAAGTTTATTTTTAATTTTTGTTTTAAGTCAAGTCATTTATTATTAATAAAGTAATAATTGTCTCACCCGAGGTTTTGCCTAGTAACCGGGCCAGTCCTGCCTAATCAGCAGTGATTCTCGCGTCAAACGGTAGATTTTTGGCATGGGGCAGGGTGGTTAGTTGCTTTCGTAGCCTTTTCAGCTCGGGTTAATAAGTCCTTAGGGGTGTTCTACACCTAGTGCCCTAAAACCCTAGTGGTTTGGGAGTCATTGACCTAAAGCTCGCTACATGGGTTGGATCGAAAGCTTAAGTGAACCGACATTGCACGACCGCTACTGTTATTGAAAAAAAAAAATGAAAAAGAAAAAAGAAAAAGAAAATTAGATATATGTGAAGTTAGTATGTGTGGAGTATGAATAAAGAAGACGAGAGGTGATGGTTTTAGTCGAGTCTCCTTAGCTATGTTGGTTCACTTTACACCAAAGGAAGTTTGTGAATTCTTTTCTAATTGATTCTAAATGGCTTAGACTATGTGGTGGGATTAGTTGGAACTTTTGAAAAGATGTTCTGATTTTTAACATGTTCTATGGATTGCAACTTCGAAGGTGAATTTTTTTGTTAGTTAGTTCAGTTAAGTCTTTAGTTTGTTAGTTTTTATTTTTGTTTGAGTCTTGTTTTGCTTGAGGACAAGCAAAAAGCTAAGTTTGGGGGTATTTTGATGAGTAGATTTTATATTATATATTTTACCCTATTCTTAGTATATTGTGGTTAATATTTTGGAAGAATTTTGATACTTTGAATTGTATTTTCAATATAGGACTTTTGACTTCCTCTAGAGAAAAACAGAACCAAATGGACGAATTTTGGAGTAATTCTAGTTGGAGGACGTTCGTGAGTCACTTAGCTTGATTGTATCAAAATTTGGGATTTTTCCACAAAGCGGTTATTTTCTGGCGATAAAATAAAGGAGCGATGCGCAGTGCTGGAAAATGACGTTTTTGGGCTTAAATTGTGTTTTTGGAGCCTAAGATGACCTCGGATGAGTTCGTGGCCTTTTGGAGAAGTGTTCAGAATATTCCAAACATTAAATCCAGCTATATTAGGCCAGTTTTGGATCAGCTTATGGGTCCAAAACGTGGCTGTTCAGATTTTAGACGAATTTTACCGTTTAATTTAGGGTTATGTTTCTTATTTTTATTTTATTATTAATTTTAGTTATCCTAGGGGGAATAAAGGACCTGTTTTTAGGGTTTGTGTTGGGGGCTTAGCAGATATATTGCTTGGTCGTCTACCGTTTTTCTCTACGCTTTATTTTATGCAATTTTGAAGACAGAGAGAATTGCTAGGGTTTTGGAGATTTTCTACTTGAATGTGTTTTCAATCCTTTTCTTAATAATATTTTTTATGATTTCAATTATGAATATGCATAACTACTTCCTTTTGCTAGGGCGAAGCCTTGAGCCTTAGCATGAATATGTGATTTTTATTTAATTGCTTATGATTGATTGCATGCATACTTTGAATTGTTAATCACCAGGATAAAAACTATCTAATTGTCTTAATGCCCGATCACCATTAGGATCTTTAGAAAAGTAATTTGATGCAATTTTGGTTGGAAGGTTCCCAGAAATTGAAGCTGGCTTCTTATGATTAATAATTGTAATTTCACTTAGGATGAACACCATGTCTTAAGGGTTGCATGGTTTTTCAAAGGATTTTCATAAAGCATAATGAGTCTTTCATGTTCAGATTTGATCCGAACGTCCGGACGGGTTGCATGTTAGATATACGTTCTATGGAGGTTCCAAGTAGAATATGAATTAGGAAAATCTAATCTTCAAAGTGGCATGTGTAGATCATAAGTAATTGGTAAAAGTTCATAGGATTGCTAGGTGATGGTGAAACCCTAGTGCTTTCTTAATTTGATTTCTCCCAAAACTGTTTTCTTTTCCTTCTAGTTTTCAATATTGCAAATTGCTTATTTTAATTAATTAATTTCGTTTTTTATTTTAAGTAGGTTATAAAATCAATCACCTCAATTTCTACTTTACAATAACTAATTGGAATTTGGTTTGCTTCGAATTATTTAATAATCCCTGTGGAGAATGACCTTACGAGATCCGTTTATACTACAACAACCTTGTGATTCTTGCAAGTATAATAGGAGTTTTTAGCCCATTCACATGAGTAGTAAAATCCCTATCAGGGACCAAACGTGATTGTCCCCCAGATGTCCTTTCGTCGAGTGATACAACTTTAGCACTAGATGGTCGCTCAAGACATTGTTGAAATCTCGACAAAAGTAAAACTTCGTAGGAATTCAAATAGGTGGTATTCTAATGGGTACTGCCAAGGAATAAAAACTATTTATGATTTCCTATCATATAAGGGATAGTAATGATGACTGGATAGTAATTAATGGGTAAATCTTCGATGGTACATAACTATTGATACATTAACCTTGTGTCAGGGCCAACAATTCATTCCAAATCGGGATTTTTCCTTGGCAGGGAGGTTCTTTGTTTAAGTCTAGAGGCGGTCGCCAAGATGTTCTTCTAGATGGCTAATAAGTCATTCAAGTCACCCAAAACATAGAAAAGCAAATACATTTTTCATGCTCGACGAGGTGGCAAGATTCGACATTAAGTTCAAAAACCAATAATGCTTACATCATGCGTGTGATGAACGCAATACTGCCCAAACTTATCCTTTGATACCAAACTGACCCTGACCCAAAATGTCTTCTTGGACTCTGAATCGAGCTGTTCTGGCCGACACTTGGAGGGTGACGAAGCCATAAAGTGTACTGGTGTGGAATATGTGAGTAAATTTAAACCTAAAAGTGCCTAAATGGAAGAGTGTGCTTGTGAGCGGGAATAAACCCATTTCACATGTAATGTTAGAGCATAAGTAAAATACAGTAAAATTAGAATAAGACATACATTTGGGAGTACAATATCAGTGTAGCAGACGATGAACAGATAATATAATGATGACCATATAATGGTAAATCGATAATTCTAATCAACCATAACACTATTCATGGTCTCAAATATAATTATAGCATCCCATGATAATATGCATACATGTGCATCCCGCAGGATTTAGAACAATTTCGTAAATTTCATAATTTCGCTAATTCTTATAACCATTAGTCTAATCTAGGCATACGTAGGAAATTCTTTTTCAAATGTGTAAATGGAAACGAAATAAATATATAATAATTAAAAGCAAAGACTCACTCATAGATACTTGTGAGGTCACAGCCGTTCGAACTAGGGTAGCCGAAGTCTCCGATAGTAATAGCACTTAAGCATAATAATAGGACCCATTAGTAAAACTTCACTAAGACAATTAAATTTGGGGAAACGGAGTCCGAATTTGGAATCAGGGCATTGAAATACGCTAAGAAGGGTCCTGGACAAATTTTGTAAAAAGTCAACGGTTAACCCTAAAAAGTCAATTGAGCCACCCCGGCAGTAAACTACGGTATAACTTTAGAATTTCACTAAATAGATGCCAAAAATGGACTCGGAGCTTCGAAATTAGCCCAGGAGGGTTTTCAAGAAAATTTCAAAAAAGTCAACTAACGGTCAACAGTTAACTTTAACGGAATATTCCATCATCAGACGAAATATTCTGTTAAAGTTAATTGGAAAGTTAATAGAATATTCCCTCCAAATTTCAACGGGTCATGGGTTTGGATCAGGGTTTGGCTTTTTTTTTCTTTTTTGTTTTCGGTCACTTGTCAGAAACTGCAGAAATGGCCAGATTTTCTGGGTAAACTTTAAACATCGATATCTCACTCATTTCTCAACCAAAATTGTCCCATAATATGTCAAAATGATGCTAGGAAAGTGTAGAACAAGATTGTGCATGTTTGGAGTTCAAAAAGTGGCCAGAGATGGACGAAAAATGGCTTGAAAGCCGCGGAGGTCGCTGAAAAACTTTAAACATTCATAACTTCTTCAATTCTTAATCAAAATTGACGATCTTTATATGGAAATGAAGCTCAAAATGAGGAGAACATATTCGTACCAATTTGGGACCGAGTGGTGGTGATATGTGATTTTCAGGAGGGAGAGTGTGAAATCCCGTTCCTGGATTTCATTGTTATAATTTACGTATTTGTATTATTGAGATTTTATATTATTTTTGAGAATTTATATTAATTTATTTGAATTTAGATTTCAATTAAACTAGTTACGAAGAGTGAAGTTTGGAAAATTATTATTTACTGGTTGACCTTTCGAGGTCACAAGTAGCATTTTCGAATAGATCTCGAAACCACGAACGTATTGGCGAAAACCATTTGTGAGTCCAGATTATAACGGTATAATTACGGATATTTGAAGTTGTGTTATTGAACTATAGATTTTAAATCGATTAAACTTCCACAAGGAAGAAGCTTAATCAGATTTAAGCAAAAATAAGAGGACCAATTAGCTAGATGGAGAATGACCAATCAAATAAAAGGGGGGCAGGGGGAAGGTTTTTGAAAAAAAAAAAAAGAAGGAGGGGTCTGATTTTGACCCCTTTTTGGGGCGATTTCATGGAAAGCTCTTGATGAGCCCTACATCTATGTAGTTTTAGATTTTCCATTTTCTTATCCATTTTTCTAGTTCGAGGCAGCAAAGTTCCGTGGGTTTCCGGCGATTTTGTCATTTTTCCAGTGATTCCGGCAACCATTTCCTTCGAGTAAGGTATGAAACTTCATCTACTCTTCATTATCTTCAAGTTGATATGCTTGGTTTGTGATTTTGTATTCATTTTAGAGTTGGGTGTTTAGAACCCTAGAAATCCGGTTTTCTCCGGTGAATTTGGACGATTTCCGGTTAGAATTTATTGTCGGCCTAGTTTTGAAAAGTGTTTCCCTTGTTGAGCTCTAGCTACCATGTAAATTTGAGCTCATTTAGGTAATGTTGAAAATTTGGGGTTTCTAAACCCTCCACCTTGGCTACCACCGTGTGTGGCGGTGCATGGGACCATCCACGAGTGTTGTCTAAGTACCAAATACCTTCTAGTGACCCTGTGAACCTATGTCTAGCTCGGTTTCCCGAAATTCAATTTTTTGGTGTGGTGATCAAATTGGACCACCACTTGTTTGTGTGATTGATGACAATCCGATCGTTGGTTCGTCGTACAATTTTGTGAACACCCTAGTTATCAGTTGTTAGACCTTTGAGAACTTATAGATTGGAAATCCAATGTGCAGATCTTCCGGATTGAATAACCTGAGGTTGTTGACCTTAATGGACCTACCTTATCTATGGTTGACGTTCTAGTCAACGTGCTCTACTCTTGAGGTCGCTTACCTCTAGTATGTTGTTGAGGCTTGATGTAGCTTAGTTGGCTCATCACGATGATGTGTTGTTCCCAATTGATGTGTGTCTCGATATATGTATTAGTGGCACCATATTGAGTTATATTTGTTGATTAAATGTGCTTCCTATTGAATTGTTATTTTTATTTTTAGCATCGATCTATGTTTAGTAATTGTGAATCTACTGTAGCTTGGAAACGTTTATGAAATGTGGTTAGATATGTATGATGTGAATGATTGTTTTTATGACGATGTGAACCCAAAATCTTATGAGAAGTTTATGTAGAACTTTTATGCTTGTATGATAAGATAGTGGTCATGAGAAGTTGATAGTGCAAGTGATTACGATGTAAATCATAACGGATGAGATAAGGGTAAGTGGTTTGTGTGTTGATCTAATTGCACCATGTAACCGTGGTACATGGGTGGTCATTACCTAGAGCTAGAATGTGGTCTTGCTTGGTATATCCGTGATGGGGGACCATATGTATTTATGGGTGATCATGCTTGGTGTCTCTACGATGGGTGATCACTGCCTGCACGATGAGATTATGCCTATGGTTCTGCTTGGTATATCCACGATGGGTGATCACTACCTGCACGATAAGATTATGCCTATGGTTCTGCTTGTTATATCAGCGATGGGGGACCATACGCATTCTAGAGGTGATGATGATTGGTTGTACCTGCTACATTTTATAGGCGATCATATTTGGGTTGGTTCCGTTGAGTGGTCCGGAACTCAAGGTTGTTGAAATTCGTGGAGTTGCCTAAAATCCCATTATTTGGAGAAGTAGGCTTGGCCTAACTGTGTCACTCTAGCCTTAGTTTTATATATATTTGTGTTAATGGTTTCGAGAGTCTTGTGAATTGAGTTAGAAAAGATATTGGAAGTTTGAGTGACTCATTCGGGATTTTCTATGATTCGATTATGATTTCATAAGGTATGGATTTAGAAGATATGGGAATGATTGTTATTACTTGATCAAATTAATTAATTAATGCAGCTAGAGAATGGTTTTGTGTTTCGTTGGCTCTTAAATATGATATGTGTTGTGAATTGCAATATCATGATGAGAAATAATGGTTTATATGTTGGATGGGAGAGAAATCATGTTTTCATGGGGATTGGTTATGTAGCCTGAGTCCAGGAATTACATGTTGACAGGTTATAATAAATGATTGAGGAATGTTTTTCTTTTCTGCTTGAACTTAGTGGAATAAACGTCTGATTTTGTGATAAGTGAACTACGAATGGCTTGATCCTTATTGAGGGTACGTAGGCAATCTAACAAAGAGGTTAGATGCAGCCATAAGGTAAATGAAAAATTACTTTGCAATTTGATTCTTGAGTTATGATTGGCCGTATCCTGGAAATGGGGTATGTGAGATATACGAGTATTTGGTGATGTCACGTGTCGATCCTAGACATATGTCAGGATCGGGGCGTGACAGAGAGAGTTAGAATAGGAGAAAGGTGAGGGAGAAAATAGAGAAATGAGAGAGAGAAAGAGTTTGTTCCAAAAAGGAGGGGGATACGGGAGTGAGGGAAGAGTATGGGGTGTGGGCCCCACGTGGCTCACAAAATAAGCCACAAAATATCTCTCACTTGAAATTACCAAATCGTTTTTCATGTTCTTAAGTCCGTAAAATCTATATCATAGCTCCAAATTTGATTCCGCTTACGCCTACGCGTTTGTAGTGACGAGCATTATGAGGATACGCTAAAAGAATGTTTCATATGTCTCACAATACGCTGGTCAACGAAAGTCAACATCCTCGCCTTTATGGGCATTTCTTCAATTCACTCTTTTAAAATTAATAAAATCATAAAACTAGAGACGGGTTGTCACATTTATAGGATCCTCAAAACTAGAAGATTGTTGCATAAAGACAGATTCTGTAAGAGTACCATGCAAGAAAGCATTACTCACATCCAGTTGGTCAATCATACTGAGTTGCCAAAGTAAGGAGAAGTCTAATAGTCATAGGTTTTGCGACAAGACTAAAGGTTTCATCATCATTTACACCCTACAAGGTTCTAAGAGGAAAAAGAGAGAACCAAGAACTAAGCGCCAGTATTAAGCAGGGCATTGAACTCCTTTTGCATTGCTTGGCTCTTGTGTGAGTGTCACGCCCCAACCCAAGGATTAATGTAAACCTTGGTTTAGAACGTGAATCACACCTTAATTATAAAGCCTAGCTAATGAAATTAAGAATGTGATATGAAATAGAAAATAACAACGTATAATTCGCTTGGGATAAAATTCAATTGAACAACATATCATTTATTGAAAGTTTCAACCAAAATTACAACTTATGAACTACTCAAAGTTCACACAAGAGTAGCTCTTTATTCAAATAAGAGAGCAAAAGCTAACAAGCTCATCTTTTCATTTCTTTATACACAGTTACACAATAAACAACAAGTTAAGTAAACTTCTAGAATTTCGGTTCTGTACCTGCAAAATTTAGTTAGGGTGAGCTTAAAAAGCTTAGTAGGGACCTATACCTTCATTACTAAAATTATAGAGTATAATTAACATAGCAAGATTAAAATAAAAAATCAGAATGATGTGTAAGGATGCAATGCAAATGCCTTGACTATACCCCGTTAATCAACATAACTAAACATCCAAACCTCGTATGTCCCATCTTGTACTTATACTACTTGATCTCGAGTGTTTAAGTATATGAGCTAACCTTCATCCCTAAACATCCCATAACTCCCATTTTGTTAGTCGTCTTGCCTAAACTCTTAGTTCCAGTCCCGAATTACCCTAAAAGAACTGTGCACTGTAGGCTCACCTGAGACCTAATAACTACTAAGAGTTTGGCTCAACTATACAAAAGCTAATAGTCACTACCTTAGATTCCCCAATTTCTTTCCAATAATCCAACTTTACTCTCACATCATGGATAATTATCAAGTTTCATTTACTTTTCCATACAACAAAGATAATTAAGTAATAATCAGATTAATATATATATATATATATATATGTATGTATATATATATATATATATATATATATATACATACATATATATATATATATAATTAAGTAATAATCAGATTAATATATATATATATATATATATATATATATATATATATATATATATATATATAGAAGGTTTCCCGAAACTCCCTACCTTGAATTCGATTAATTTTGTTCCTCTGAAGAACCTAATCGAAACACAAAAGTACAAAAAGTATAAATACAAGTAACACAGGTTAGTAACCAAACTAAGTGTTTAATCACAAACTTTATATGCTTTTAAAGTACACAACACAAACTTCAAAACCCATATAATATTGCACAATTTGGTTTAGTTTTGAATGTTCAAAAAGGAGCCTAAATTTGGTTCAGCAATGTTGTTTTTCTGCAAATTTTGTAGAGATGCAAAGTACTGTTTTTACCACACCTATTTCTTTCTGATCTTTTTTACTACTATTTGAGTAATAAGATTCCAGAGTTAGTGTACTTTCTTTAGATAATATTAATTTTGTGATTAAACACTTGGTTTGGTTACTAATCTATGTTACTTGTATTTATACTTTTAGTTGTACTTTTGTGTTCCGATTAGATTCTTCGGAGGAACAAAATTAATCAAATTCAAGGTAGGGGGTTCTGGAAAACCTTATATATATATATATATTAATCTAATTATTGCTTACTTAAGTACACATACAAGTTTGATATATATATTGAATGAAATTTGAATATGAATATTGTTTTTGAATGTTACTTGAGTATAAATGTTCGAAATGTAATTTAGCCAGAATGTGGATTTATAATTATCTTTGTTGTATGAAAAAAATAAATGAAACATGATAATTATTCATGATTTGAA
The DNA here is from genome assembly GCF_042453785.1 of Malus domestica. Lineage (NCBI taxonomy): Eukaryota > Viridiplantae > Streptophyta > Magnoliopsida > Rosales > Rosaceae > Malus > Malus domestica. The sequence continues at coordinate 20,465,256 of NC_091663.1, forward strand.
AGTAAAGTTGGATTTTTGGAAAAAAATTGGGGAATCGAAGGTAGTGACTATTAGCTTTTGTGTAGTTGAGCCAAACTCTTAGTAGGTACCAAGTCAGGCGAGCCCACAGTACATAGTTCTTTTAGGGTGATTTGGGACTGGAGATGAAGAGTTAGGCAAGGCGACTAACAAAAGGGAAGTTTTGGGATGGGGGTTAGTTCATATACTTAAACACTTAGGATCAAGTGGTATAAGTATGGAATGGGATGTACTAGGTCTGGGTGTTTAGTTATGTAGATTAATGGGTATAGTCAAGGCATTTTCATTGCATCCTTACGCATTATTCTTTTAATCTGATATGTTAATTATACTATATTATTTTAGTAATGAAGGTATAGGTCCATACTCAGCTTTTTAAGCTCACCCTAACTAAATTTTGCAGGTACGGAACCAGAAATCTTAAAGTCTACTTGACTTGTTGTCTGTTATGTAATTGCGTATAAAGAAATAAAAAGATGAGCTTGTTGGCTTTTGCTCTCTTGTTTGAATAAAGAGCTACTATTGTGTGAACTTTGAGTAGTTCATAAGTTGTAATTTTGGTTGAAACTTTCAATAAATGATATGTTGTTTAGTTAAATTTTATTCCAAGCAAGTTATACATACTTTTATTTTCTATTTCATTTCACATTCATAATTACATTAGCTAAGCTTTATAATTAAGGTGTGATTCCTGTTCTAAACTAAGGTTTACATTAATCCTTAGGTTGGAGCATGACAATTTGGTATCAGAGCCCTGGATTTTATATAACTATATGTGTGTGTTTGTTATGTGGTTACTAACCTTGTATTTGGATGTTTAGATGCATCGTGCAAATGGTAATGATGCGTGGGGCGGATTTAAGTTGGGACCTAATGGTTTAGAGCCTTATGATGAAGACATGTACCATGCCTGCCTTTGTAATGAAGCCTTTATTGAATTGGTGTATGATACTTACGAAAGCAACCACAGAAGAATGTTTTATAGGCCAGTGATGCAACGGAAAATACATAGGCATATAAACAGGTCGCTGAACATCAAGACACAATACTGTATCCTAATAGAATCCAGTGAAAACCTTTGTGGTGATGTTATGAGCCATGTGACAACTTTAGGTGGAAATATATAACTTCCGCCAGGTGTTAACTTAGCTTAGGTTCTAGATCAAGTTCCAGCTCAAGGAGTACTAGAAATTCCAGAATACCCATCTAATAGTGTAGCTTCTATTCATGTACCACCAATTACTCCTCCACCTATGATCTACATCAATTATGAGTTTGATGATGAAGAAGATCCTGAAGATGACCTTATTGAACCTTTAGAAAGTGTTGGACTTCCTGAACGTCAGTTCAATTTAAATGAAGACTATGTTTAGGTTTGATAGGTGACTGGTGTAAATATTTTGCTGTATGAATGGCTGATTTTTGGTGTAAATGGTGTGCAGCCTTATAAATGCTTTTGGGAGAAACAATAACCTTCAGAGGATAGGGGTTGAGCATTTTTGCTGTTGTTCGTAATAGAGGTTTTGATGTACTTTTGTAGTTTTTGAAACCTTTATTTTTAAAGCTTTGTAAATTATGTTGTTGCCACTTATGTTAACCTATAACCAATAGGTTATCAATGTATAATAGGTGTGTTTGTTTTAATTTATACATCTAAAGTCTGACTTATATCTTTGATATTGTATTCTCTTGTTTTGTATGGTTCTATGTTAATTGGACTACTGTATTGCAACCCGTCCCTAATTTTACGATTTTATTAATTTTAAAAGAGTGATTTTACGAAAATACCCATAGTGGTGTGAGAATGTTGAATTTTGTTTACCATAATATAGCAGGATGTATGAGCATTCTTTTAGTTTATTTGTGTAGTACTTGACAATGTGAACGCGTGGCATAGGCGAAATTGAATTTGGAGTTATAACAAAGATTTTAAGAAATTACGAATGTGAAGGGTAATTTAGTAATTTTATGCTTACGGAAGATATTTTCTGTTTGTCTTTTTGTGGTATTGTTTTGTGAGCCAATAGGCCCCATACCCCATTTTCATGTCTCCTATCTTCTCGGTCCTACTCCCATTTGTCACACACACTCTCTCTTTTTCCCTTTAACTTTCTCAGTTCTCTCATCTTAAACTCATTGTGCACAAGGGCATCGAGGAGACCACCACCACTTGCACTTTCTTCTAGGTATGATTTACTACGAACCACCCAGTACCACCATCTGCGTGTCTTTTTTTTCCACCCTCGTGTCACTAGTTCTTCCCCGAGCCCAAGAACCATCACCATCGCCATGTTTTCCAATGGACTCGTATCCGCTTGATCATGGTGAGCCTCGAGACCCCAACCTTAAATCCTTCTTATTTTGAACTCCTATTAATGTTGTTAACCTTAAAAGTATGTTTTAGGGGTGATCTAACGCATGAAGTGACGCAGGGAGTTATTCCCTAGATTTCTGGTAATTTAACTGTGGCAGTCTGGCCACTTTCAAGCCATTTTCTAGCCCTCTCCGGCCATGTTTTGGCCCACTATTATATGTAGGCACTTTTAGTTTTAAATTTACTCACATTTTCACATCACTATACTTTATGGCTTCGTCACCTTCCTAGTGTTGGCTAGCACAACTTGATTTGGAGTCCAGGTGGACATTCCATGTCGAGGTGTACTAGTTTGGTATAAGAGCATAAGTTTGGGCAGTATTGCGTTCATCACACATGTGATGTAAACATTTTCGGTTCTTGAGCCTAATTTTTGAATCTAGCTACCTCGTCGAACACGAAAACTGTATTAGCTTTTCTATGTTTTGAGTGACTTAGGCAACTTTTTGACCTTCTAGAAGAATATCTTGGCGACTGCCTCTAGACTTAAACAAAGAACCCCCCTGACTAGGAAAAATTTTGATTGGAGACGAGTATATCCCTTATTAGAATTCCTATAAAGTTTTACTTTTCGTCGAAATCTCCGGAAATGTCTCAAGTGATAATGTGGTGCTAAAATGGTAGCACTCGATGGAAGAACTTATGGGGGGACAATCACTTTTGGTTCCTAACAATACTAATTTTTTTTAAACGTCTTGCAAATTCCGGATCTTCAGGAGGAATAACGATTTTCGTTAAACCCCATTCTAAAGTAGATTATTAGCGAATTCATTTTCTGACCTTAGGACACTACAACCAACACTAATTTCCAGAATTTCTTTCGGTGTTGTACTCGTCATTTCGATGAGTATATGCATGGGAGTACGAGTTGTTATACGTACTGTTAGCAAAAATCCCAAAAATTGCAATCAATTTCCTTTAGAACCAACGAAACCAACTCTTAGGATCAATTGCTTACCAATCATTCGAAACCTTCCACCCTAATAGGCTCTAACCTGTAATCAGCCTGCAGTAGCACTACTAATTGACGATACTGTCTGATATCCCAAAGCTGTCAACTAGTATTCAGGCGGTATGATTTCTGATACCAGACACATACTAGTATCTAGGAATGATACCTTTGTGCCAGAGGGCCAGTTCACAGTTTCAGGGTAACGACCAATATCAAAATATCATACATGCGTTAATTAACGGCGCGATTGTTAGACTGATTAATAGTGACTACCTGAGCCGAAGAAATTACTTGGAAACTTAGGAGCAAGCTTTGTGGGAAGGCAGCAAACTCATAGTTGTGTTAACCATATCACTCTTCTAGGTAACCAAAACCTCTTCAACTAGTTACTTTTTTGGTCACATCCACTGACAAATATTATAATTGTAGCACTAGTTAAATTGCCACTATAAGAGCGTAATGAGTATCGACGAAGTTGTGAAGGCTTTTAGCATGTGGTGTAGTGAAAGGAAGAAGTATGGTATATTTTGAGGACATTTATCTCTGGCGTCATTTCTCAAAATTTCCTTAGGATACCATCGATGCAGGGAGTAAAGTACACCATCTATCCACTTTCTAGTATTGCACTTATTTTTCCTTGCATCTTCTTGAACAATTCCAACATGATTGAGAAACTTAGTTACAAAAGCTTATCGATTAGGAATTTACCCAACCAAACACTTTATCTAGGTAACCTTAAACCTAGTCACGAAGATGATAGACCTAAACTTAGGATTGTACCTAGATTTTAACAACTCAATTGGGTGATGATTAAAAACTGTTGATACTTATATTTTGAATTGATGGTCTAACCGACCAACTTTTGTGGCCTGAGTTTTCTTCCATAGCCTGACGAATTCGTAGTAGTCTTATCGATGAATTTTCATCTACCTCGGTAGTGAGACCAAGTTCTCTCAACACTGGCAGTTAGCTTTACACCAAATTCATCAAATGTTAGCTTTGTTTAGATTAATACTTTCTTGAGAGACGTGATCTCAACAGATGACATTCTTTTCATTTCTCCAAAAAGGTTGTAACTAAAGCAAGTGTGACATTCCCACAAATTATTAGGAAATATAAGTCCTTGGCCTTGTCAATAACTATCGGCAATTTGCTAATGATTTTTCGGCTACAACATTTTCCTCACTAGTTGGCTGAGGAAAATCAATTTTAGTTTGGGTGTTGAATGTGAATAAAGTTGTGACAATTGAGGCGTTGTCTTGTTTCGACATTCTTCGTACACTTTTCGATAACATCGATAATTTTAGAACCCACAGTGATGTTTCTCTGGATGTATTGGTTGCGTACTGATGCAGCATGATGGAGTATCACTTATGTTCCCAACGGTTGGTACCGTACAAAACGAACCATCTTACTTATGACCCATAATCAACAATTATCATCTTTACTCGAAAACCAGACAACATTTCTCTATGGTGAAATGTTACTGATATGAGCATATTTATACGACTTAGTTAGCTTGTTTTCTTGCATTTTCATAGCTAGTTTCTACTTATTATAGTGTTTAAGCTATTTTCGTGTGTTTGTAGGTCTAAATGACAAAGTTGGCAAGAAAGTGCATTTTGGAGCATTTTAGAGCAATTTTGGGCTGGAATGGATAGCTTACATATGGAGCACAAGGAATGGATGAATTTGAAGTTCAAGAGAAGCTAGGAATATGCTAAAGAGTTGAGGAAATTAATTCAAGACATTGAAGATAAGGAATCAGCTCAAAAGAATGAGATATTATCCAAACTGCCTTATCTTATCCAAAACCTTATCCAACCTTATCTCATCCAAACTAACCTTATCTTATCTTATCCTATCCTAATCCTATCCTACCTCAATTCCAGCTGCAAGGGGGACTCCTTATCACATTAGAATACCTAATATCTGATTCTAGAAGCCCTAAAACAATGCAAATAACCTTATCTTTTTCCCCTAGAAATCTAACGAATTTAATCCCTTTCTAGAAGCTTTGTGCTGAATTTCCTAGTTCTATTCCTCTAGGATTGTGTAATCCTTCTCCTCCACTACTTTGCACAAAACCCTAGCCTATAAATACATATTTTCTGCCACAATTCAAACCACCACCCTCTACCATCAGATCACCACACCATCCACCACACATACAAGAGCCAAAACATCAGAAAATACATACTTGTGAGCAGATTTGCAAGGAAGGAAGGAGAGGAGACCCTTGGAGTCGTGCCCTGCCATTCAAGCTTGGATTGATGGACGTTCCTAGGTGTATTCTATCCTTAGTTTTAGTTCAATGTTTGTTTTAATTTGGTTTTATGTTTTCAAAGACATGAGGAACTAATTTCTTTATAGTTGGAGGTGAATTTGAAGCCATGATTATATGCTTTATATGAATCGATTACATCCAGTTATTGTTTCTTGAGTCTTGAATGTGATTTGCTTATCTGAGTTATTAAAACTTGTTTATGTATGTTGATTGAGGATGCATACTTAGTTTGCATGCATAAACTTGATGCTAAAGTATAAGGGAGTTTCACCTAATCGTTATGAACTTATATTCACAAGTAGTGAAGGTTGCTAGTCACAATCATGTTAATTAAATCCTTGGCAGGAGTATCATGCTTTCCATAGTTACGAATGCCTCGTCAATGCTTATGGTTTTCAAAGAACTTAATGACCTTTGATATGTTTTTCTATCATGCTTTTCATAGTTAGGCAACTTGAGAAGGATAATTTGGTTGTGATGCGTATCCCGTCCAATTCAATGAAATAAGGAAAATTTGATGGTTAATTTGTGCTATCACGGTTAACTTGGGGTGTTGTCGTTCATTGTTTAAAGGAATAATAACTGGAAATTGGTTTGTTTGCATATGTCATGTGTGGAGAATGACCCTCTAACTAGCCCTTCACCCTTTTTAATTCACCAAATTCGTTTTCTTAAAGTGTTTTATGCAAAGTTTATGTTTTAAGTTTTAAGTTCGTAAAAAACAATCCCCCTTTCATTAAGTCTTGTTAGTTGAGTCATAATCTGTTTTCTTTTAGGCTTTTGAGTCAAGTTAAGTCTTATTTTCGTCAAAACCACTTGTTAGGTCTAGATTGAGTCTTTTTTATTGTTTGTTGATGTTTTGAGTGTTTTGAGTCTATAGAGTCTAGTTTAGTGTTTTTGAGTCTTATTTGTGTTGATTAGCAGCCCTAGTTAATCCCAGGTCTAGAACAATCACTACTTGCTTAATACTACAATTACATGTTTAATAGGGTTTAATTTGTGTGTCAAGTTAATTTTCACATCAATTACCAAAAATGTTTACCAACCTTAGCTTTCTCATATACATTTTCATTTGAAATAAGCTAAATTTCTGATAGCGACGATGGAAGAATCAGATCAACGTTTACGAATGCACTATCATGTATAATCCCGGTTATGCAAACATAATTACTATTTACCGCAGTAAAAAATAAAAAAACATATCTACCCTTGAACACTTTTAGTCTATCATATCCCATTTCAATTGGAATTCATGAGTATTGACATGACGTTACCTACAAACCATTAAGAAATAGTTTGAGTAGTCATAGTCACTTTATGTATCCAAATGGAGATGGGAAATATCACCATAAGCTCCCTGTATGAGGTATCTTGTACATGTGGAGATTATGATGATGTTCTGATGATTATCGACCGACTTGACAAGTAAACTCACTTCAAGTTGGTCTAAAAGGATTACACTTTATATCGCTTGGAAAAATTTCTTATCCTTGAATTTATCAGATTTTCTGGCGTTTCGATCAACATCTACTCTGACTTTGATTTCATATTCATCTTTTATGTTGGAAGCATTTCAGTCAACCATAGGTACATATCTATCCTACTGGACTTCGTATTGTTTTTGAAGTAGACAAATCGTTGAGAAAAATCTCTTGGACATTGAAATTCTAGTTGCGACCATTAATTTCTCAATCACCCAACAAATTCTCTGCTAAACAAATCTTTACCGTTGGTGATTGAATATTTTGGAAGCTACAGTTGTAGTGAGATATATGCATTTAACCCAGTTACCTTGTATTCTAGGTTTGATGGACTTGATTTGACCCTTAAATTCTTAAGTGTTCTTTTAGCCTTCTTAACATAGTTTCTCACTAAAGTAGAGTGAAATTAACTATGAATCTTCTTGCTAAGGTGTTGTGAACAAGTAATCAAAGGATTGAGGTTACAATGTATGAAATTGTATACTATTGACGATGCTGCCCGAAAGGGTAGTACGTGAGCACGATCGAGGCTTTAATCAGATGATTTATGTGTATTTCCCAATGAGGGGCAAGAGGGTAATATTGCACCCTCGGAAATTTCTTACTTGCTTATCGAGATAATAGTGAGTTATGGGTATTACAGGTTACAGACCGTAATATTGATAACTTATTCGTTGAGTTCATTAAGCAAGTGGGCAAGTAAGTCAATTTACGTTATCATTTTTAATTATTTATTTATGGGGACGCTAGAGTGCGTAGGTGAAATTTTTCAACGTTTAGTTTTGAATTCAATACAGCTGCTTTAATTTTACATTATTATATACGTATTTTGCTATTTTGTTATTATATATCTATTTTTGACTTCATGTTTTTACAAAGGATTTTTTTTTTGTTAGTATTGTACTGAAGGAGAAGGAAAGTTTGAGTTTGGAGGCATGAAAGAGGAATCATTGCAATCCAATCGCGACGGAACAACATTCTCTTTTATGCAACCGCTCTTACTTGATTTCTTCTTTATATATTTTCTTTCTATCTTTTCACTAATTTATGTTTAGCAAATTGTTTCAAATTTTAGGGACGAATTTTTTTTAAGGTGGGTAGATTGTAACAACCCATCTCTAATTTTACAATTTTATTAATTTTAAAAGAGTGATTTTACGAAAATACCTCTAGTGGGGAGAATGTTAACTTTCCGTTTGTCTTTTTGTGGTATTGTTTTGTAAGCCAATAGGGCCCACACCCCATTTCCATGTTTCCTATCTTCTTAGTCTTTCTCCCATTTGTCACACACACACACACACACACTTTCTCTCTTTTCCTTTAACTCTCTCTGTTCTCTCATCTCAAACTCATTGTGCACAAGGGCAACGAGGAGACCACCACCACTTGCACTCTCTTCCCAACATGCTTCACGACGAACCACCTAGTACCACCATCTGTGTGTCCTTTCTTTCCTCCCTTGCGTCACTAGTTCTTCCCCGATCCCAGGAACCATCACCATCACCATGTTTTCCGACGAACTCACGTCAGCTTGATCATGGTGAGCCTTGAGTCCCCCAACCTTAAATCCTTCTTATTTTGAACTCTTGTTAATGTTGTTAACCTTAAAAGTATGTTTTGGGGGTGATCTAACGCATAAAGCATCTTGGGGAGTCATTCCCTAGATTTCTGGAAATTTAACAGTGGCCATGTAGCCACTTTCAGGCCATTTTTCCGGCCGTCTCCGGCCATGTTTTGGCACCATCATGGTGTGATTCTATTCTCCTCATTGCAGGCTTTAATATCATAAGTAGAACACTGAAAATGGTTGGGTATCGAGCTTGGAATGAGCTCTGAAAGTTGGGGTTGTAACATGCAAATCTGCAGGCTTCGCGAGGAAGGGGAGTACGATGGTACTCGCAGGCGCGTGGAGTTTCGTTTTTATGTGAAACGCATTGCAAGGATCTTCGATGCCTGCGAGGCGGGTTCGATCTAACGACATGTTGTGAGTGGGTCTTTGCTTTTAAATATTACATATTTATATAGTTTCCATTTATATATTTAATAACGAATTTTCTACGCATGCTTGAATTATATTAATGTTTATAAAAATTAGCATATTGACGAAATTTACGAAATTTTGCTAAATCCTACGGGATGCACATGTAGGCGAACTATTATGGGATTTTATTTACGATCATGATTAATATTTTATTGATTAGTATTATGTTGACATGAATTATTGATTTACCGTTGCATGATGGTATTTATGTTATCTGCTCATTGTGTGCTACACTAGTGTTAGTACTCGCCCGGGCCAGGACCAAGCTTCAAGTGTATGTTCACATTGCACCGTATGCTCACTTTGGATCCATGGTAGGTGCCAGTCTTATCCTAGATTGTTATAGGCAATTAGGACTCGTATGTGATGTGCATAACGCCAGTTTTCACGTGATTGTAGTACTAGAGCATAAATCATTGTTACACCCAGTCTTGTTCATATTAGAATACCTCTGCATGAACTCATGTGTCAGTATATGTGAATGAGCATCTGATATTATATCTTTGTTCATTCGAGTTATTTTGATTATCGGTTGTTATGCATATTTAGTGTTCTAAAAATCGACCTTGGCGGCCACCTAGGTGCTAGGCGGTGAAGACCCGCCTTGATTTAGGGAAAATAGTTTTGAAAAATCGGTCTGGAGTTAGGCGGCGGGCTAGGCGGCACCTAGGTGGTCCTAGGCGGCTTCTAGGCGGATTTGAATTTTTGAATTAATTTTGTGCTTTTTAATTTTTTAGTTTCATGGTGGTATACTTATGGAAATGGTGTACCTAATTTGCAAAGGATGGATTGACTACAAGTTCATCTAATTGTGTAATGAATTGGAGAACTTTTGAGGGGATACATACAAAAAAAGAAAAGAAAGAAATAAACTAGATACAACAACGTTAAATAAATAATTTAGTCTGTGTCCAATCCAATGCAAGGATTATGAACAAGAAGAATTTAGTCTATCATCCAAGAATACTCCTCATTATGATTATATGTTTACTGTTTTTTAAATATTGAACTTGTTGGATGGATGTACTTTGTGTATTCTTCTACTTCTAATTTTTCATTTTATCATTCTTCTATTATCAATACAAGTATAGTTTTTTTTTAAGTGTAAATAGACACTTATTTACAAGATATATAATAAATTTACATAAATCCGTTTAGGCCTCTGCATTCTAGTGATATTATGGTTTACTAAATGTTTTCATACTATATGTAGTATATATATTTGGAAACTATACTTGTTTTACGGCGATGAGTTGTTACATTTTCGAAAAGGTTTTACAAAGCTTTATTTTCAGGCCCACTCACCTTTGTTGTTCGCCCCTTCAGGTTTTAGTGGTAGAGCTTTCGTGTCGATGAGGATTCTTGACAAATCTTGGTTTAGGAGATTACTTTCGACGGTATATTTCTCATTATACTTTACTGTACTTTACTTATGCTCTGACATCACGTTTGAAATGAGTTCATTCCCACTCACAAGTGCACTCTTACATTTAGGCACATTTAGTTTTAAATTTACTCACATGTCCACATCACTACACTTTATGGTTTCGTCACCTTCCTGGTGTCGGCCAGCACAACTCGATTTGGAGTCTAGGTGGACATTTCAGTTTAGGGCGTGTCATGTATGGAAAGAAAACAAGAGAGTGGTGAATCAAACTTGTTTCACATCTTTTGTACAAGTATGAAAAAAAAGAAAGTAAATATTGATTGATTTGATATAGCAGAGTATAACATTCCAATAAAAATATATTTTTTATTCAATGTATGATACTCTCTATTCACATATGATTGTTTTTAGTTAGTATTTTATTCTTATTTCTTAAGGTACTGCTACAAATTATATTGGCAAGCAAATGTGGTCAAGTTTCTTTAATTGGTTTACTCTTATTCAATTGATTTTCTTGGTCATGGTTTAACTTACAGACTTCTTGTTTTATTGTTCTTTATGTATATTATTATGGTAGAATTATTTGTCAAATTTTGGTTATAAAGATTGCGGAAGTCGATGGACATAGCGATAATGATATGAACAATAATATGGAAGTGTTATTTAGCTATTCATGATATGTCATCAGCAATTCGTGAGACAAATCAGCATAACCTTGACCTCATGAGGAAACCGAAAGTGATCAAATAATGAGGACAAGCTTATCACTGGTGGGAATCTGTTCTAGTTAATCCTAATCTTTAAATTACAACTTGGACAGCCTTCAAGGTTATATTTTCATAGAAATATTTCTCTAAGACTACGAGAGCCATGAAGACTAGAGAGTTTGTAAATCTTTGCTAGAATGAAATGATTGTGGTACAATATGTGTCGAAGTTTGAATAATTGATGCGTTTTGCACTTTACATGATTCCAGATGAGACTACTAAAGCAACAAAGTTGGAAGAAACATGAAAAGCATAGATCAAAGAAAAAGTGGATTTTTTTACTCTAAAGAAGTATACTGAGATTGTTGATCGTGCTTTAATGGTAGAACATAGGATTTTAGGTTCTAAAAGAGCTTTGTAATATAAGAACCCAATTCTACCTCACTTTCAACAAAATCAATCACTCTTTGGTCAAACTCGAGGACGACCTTGTTTTCATTGTGGGCAATTAGGTAATTTGGAATAGTTTTTCACTTTAGGATAATACGGTATGGACGTACAAATTTTAAGTGATTAATTATTCAAACTAGGGGTTTAGGTGACACATTTGTATTATATTTTGTTTCTACATTATTGATTAACTCCATCGTTTTCTTTGTTAAAGGTATAGGTCCCTACTGAGCTTTTAGCTCACCCTACTTAAATTTGTGCAAGTCATGAATCAGAGAAATAGTTGTGTATTTTGTGTAAAGTGTGGAGCAATGTGCGATATAAATAAATGAAGAAGCTTGGATGTTTTCTTCTTTTGGTATTTTGCTTTCTTTCTTCATTTTTGATTTTTTTTTTCATCACTTTTTGTTTGTTGTAATAATGGACTACTTATGTGATCTTTTGAGTAGTCCCAAAAGTTGTACATAAATTTTTATTTCAATCTTCACATAGTTTAGATTAGCTAATTTAGTTAAAGTGTGAATCACATCCTAATCCTGGGTTTAAACTTAATCTTGGATTGGGGCGTGACAGTGAGTGCTTGGATGCTTGATGAAAGGTAGATGGAACATAATTAGAAGTGAGATGAGATGGGAGAGGATGTTTAGTGGCAGTGAGGGTGAAAATTCCAGATTTTGATTTGGTTTGTATGGAATGAACATTGGTAGATGATGTTGGGGTGATGTTGGTGAAGATAAATCTAATAAGATGGTGTTGGTAGTGGCATTAGAAGAGCATGATGGTATAATAGATGTTTGATGATGTTTGTCATTATTGATTTGAGAAGTGACATAAGACAATGTAATATGAGAGGAAAGATGAGAGGATGTGGTTGAATTGATGGTAGGAAAAGGATTTGAAACCATTTGATGAAAAGGGAAACTTGATTTATCAAAGACAACATATCTAGAAATGTACAACTTGTTTGTGGTGAGATCAAAACACTTGTATCCCTTGTGATTTGACTGTAACTCAAAAACATATATAACTTGCTTTTGGGATCCAACTTAGAAGTGGTATAGGGTTTCAACCAAGAAAAATAACTGCATCAAAAAACTTTGAGAGTTGTGTAATCTAGTGGTTTCTTGAAAAAAGAGTTCCCAAGCAGAGGATTTAGAGGCAGTAGGTAACCTGTTTATAATACATATGGCTGTTGAGCAGGCATGAACCCAGTAACTGTAAAAAACCTTGGAGACTATCAAGAGAGTTCTAACAGTTTCAACTAGATGCATATGTTTGCGCTTAGCACAACCATTCTGTTTTGGAGTATTAGGATAGCTAAGTTGATGCTGAATTCCATGCTCAACTAAGTAATTAGAGAATCCAGTACTCAAGAATTCACTACCATAATCAGATCGAATAGTAATTATCTTAGTGCACGACTTATCCTCAATGAGGGTTTTGAATTGCATAAATGTTGAAAACACATCAGATTTACATTGCAAAGGGAAGAACCAACAATCCTTGGTGTAATCATCCGCAAAAGATGACACAATACCTAAAACCATGGACAAAGGCTATAGGTGTTGGTCAGTATGAAGTAGTTCTAAAGGCTTGCTTGTATGACAAGTTGCAGATATAAAAGAAAGCCTAAAATTTTTCCTTAAGGCAAAATCTAAACAAAAGGATTTATTTGAGCTACTAGATATTGAAACACATGACTTAGAAACCAATTTATTTAGTATCTTAATAGATGGAAGGCCCAATCTTTGATGCCAAATATCCATTGAAACTTTAGTAATTGCGGCAAGAGCTTTAAGACTATCAGTTACAGAGTTGAATGCTTGAAATGGATATAAGCCATCACTCAAGGAACTTTAAAAAACATCATCCCTAAAGAAATATTCTTTACAGTGATAGTCTATAACTCTTTTATTAACAATTGGTAAATTTTTTAATGACATTTGGTAAAATTTTTAATGACATTCTTTTATTAAAAATGTTACTAAAATAATACTATGACGCAACTTAAAAAACACATTTGGAAGATTCTATTAAAAGGAAAAGTGGAAGACTTATCCCTTAAAGTTCTCAAAGTTCACGACTCCATTAACACCACTACCCAGCAAACTCCTAGACAAAGTGAAACATAAACAAAATTAAAAACAGAATTAAAAATCCAGATATTGAAAAGGCTAAATAAAAAATAATTAAAAAGCCTACAGCAGTAACCTCCCACCCATATTCTCCACTTTCCTAGTAACCTCCTATAATTGTTTATGCAATTCCTTTTTCACTCCCTCAATCAGGTTTTCATGTTGGCAATTGGAAACTGTACGACATTTTCCCCAGATTCTATTCTAATTCAAATCCCATTTTAATGGTTGTGTTTATCCTTGAATTAACGCAAAAGAAGAACGGCGGCGGCAACAATAATGGAGCCGACAACTGCGCCAGCAACGACACTTCAAACATATTATAGAAGTAGAATAAGAAGCACAGAAAATTAAGGACGCTTCAAACATATCACAAAAAAATCAAATTATATTTTCCTACAATTTGTCTATTTCTTTCTTTCTAGAGAATCACATTTTGTTTATCGTGTTGGTTTTCTCCAACTTTTGGTGTGGGCAGTTTGAAACTTGGGTTTCTAGCCTTATTGGAGGATCCTTTTGACACCAAACTTTTAGACATTATTGTTTTCAATGTCCTGCCAACTTCTAATGGAAATGGATAGTCTCAAATATGTTTGGCTAATCAAATAAAGGAGCGTAATCCTCTACGATATACATTTAGGGTGAGGTTTTGTTTTACTGTACTTTTATGTAGGTTTCTATCACTTTAAAGATCAACAGTTCATACAACAAGAAATTGCTTTCGAACATTCATGAGAATGTGAGAGTATTGCATTATCCTAACTATTTTTCCACATGAATTTATTTTTATGGTATGCACTTTTTGAACTAATAAATCTTGGTTATTTTTATTTGATGTGAAGATTGAATCAATAGAATTCTCCAAGTTTATTTTGTTAAACTTGATTTTGGTTTGCTTTCGTAATGATTCTCCATAAATTACTAGCCAATGAGTACACATTCTGTGTTTGTGAATAATTTCATTTTATTTTTGTTTTTTTTTATTAAGGAGTGTGATTAGTTTTTAAAATTTTAGAAAGAGTATGAAAAAATGATGGTGAGACAATTTCTGTTAATAAGTGCATATTTTATCTTAATATTACATAATTACTGTTTTTTGTCCTCTTTATGTAAATATTGTGTATCAAAAGTGAAGGTAAAATAGGAAAAATAGGGATATGATTGTCATTTTGTCAAAAAAAAAGAGAGGGTAAAATAGGAAAAATAGGGATATGATTGTCATTTTGTCAAGAGGTACAAAATTACTATTTTGCCCTCCTCATGTCAATATTGTGTATTGAAAAGTGAGGGTAAAATTGGAAAAAGTGGGGAAAAAAGTTGACAAGGGCTTTTCTCTTTATAGAATAGAATAGATTTATGAAAACGACACGTAAAGCTCACATCATGAAAAACTTGTCATTGTTGATTACCAAATTTGCTACATTGGAGAATTAGATTTGTGCTTTGGCCGTTATAACATGGTTGAACACAAAGTGGGCGACTGCCCCCTCGTATATGGCCAGAAAAAACTATTATAACCCAAGGTATCTCTCTCAAAAAATTCTCAGTATAGTTTCCTAGAAAGGAGATCAAATTTTCATTGTTGCTTCAAACGACTCGTACACATATTCCTCCAGGAAGTTTTGTGCTTAAATATATAGTATTTGGGTTGAGCATTTAGAAAGAAATAGCCCTTTAACTTTGCCTTTTTACCTTGCCACACTATATGCAAAATTCAGATTAGCAATGCCTCTTTACCATGCCATACTATATATTTAAGTTTGCCTGGAAATATAGTTGGTCAAACAAAAATGTAAAAACAGTAAACATTGTACGTTGCGCATAGTACACTATAATTATAAAAATGTCTTTATAATTAAAAATGTTCCATGCGCCACGCATAGTGCGTCGTGATGTAAAAAGAGGTTCTTCGCACACACATGAGGAACATTGCATTTTCACTTTAAATTAATCTTATTAAGTTACATTTTATACTTTTTTTATTTGTATATACATGCCCTTTGCAAGAAGGAACTGTAGAATGTGGATATTATGTGGTGAAATACATGAAAAAAATCATTAATGATCCGAATTGCTCAATTATTACCAAGATTAGTACTACTATTACAAAGAGCAGTGGCTATATTCGCTATTATCTTATTAGTATTATGTTCTTTGTAGGTAATTTATAGTTCAGGCAAATTAATTTGTAGGTCATGATGGTTTTTTTGAAGTAATTTCGCCGTATTAGTTAATGACTGAAATTAGTTTTTGTCATGAGACTTTTTAAAATACCATGACACTCATTCATATGTTTATAACACATAGTCTGCATCTCAAATTGAAATAGATGACACACTTTTTTTAATTCAATGACGAATATTAGGTGTCTCTAGAAGCTGTACATGACACTGTGTGTATGACATGTTTAGTATACTGCTTATTCCTCTGTTTATGACACTAATTCCACGTCTTAAATGGTAATAGATGACGCAAGTTCTTAATTCAGTTACGCTTGTTAAGTGTCCTTAGAAGTAATACATGACACTCTTTCAACTTCATAAAAAAGTATCTTTAATGACATCCACAAAGATGACACTAAACTCTTGCGTCATTAAGAGTATCTTTAATGACATCCACATAGATGACGCAAGTTCTTAATTCAATTACACTTGTTAGGTGTCCTTAGAAGTAATACATGACACTGTTTCAACATCATAAAAAGTATCTTTAATGATATCCATAAAGATGACGCTAAACTCTTGCGTCATCAAGCTTTTAACATGACCCATAAATTGCGTCATATATGTAAACATTTGTAGTGAGATGCACAAAACACCAATTATCAACAAGGATTTGAATTGCAAAAAACAAATTTTATTTCAATTCAAGCACATGTAACACATTAATAAGTGTAAAATTATGATGTGGAGTATGTAAGGTATAAGAGCCAAAGTGAAGTATGGGCAAACATTTGTTATCACCAATATACACTTGTTCAAGACCTGTGTAAGCTTTTGGATTATGGAGATTTTATAGGAATTGATTATCTAAGAGCTAACGCCGGAGTCTACAAGCCCTGTAGGTGTAGAAGAAGAGGTGCTAGCAACCATAGCTGCATGAGAAGTATTTCTAGTGTAGTTTGGATTCATACACTGAGGGCAATCTATGACGTAATTATCAAATTGGCGACAAATTTGATAAGAAATTCATTTGCAAGTGGAGTTGGAATTAAAACGAACACCACAATTGAACCTATAATTATTCTATTGAGAATAATTTTGATGCTAAGAGCTAGATTTGAAATTGCCTCTTCCTTGAGAATTTCTAGGGTTTGAGCAGTTACGATCCACACCATGACCTTGAGAGAAAGTGTGATCTATACCTCAGCTTGAGAGTTACTGAAATAGGGTGTGTGTTGAGTAATGAAAGCTTGAGAATTAGGGTTAAAGGATGTAGGAATAATACCAGCAGAGGAGTTATAGGTAGGCCTGACAATTTCTAACACACTCATTAACCCGACACAAAACAACAAGAAAATAATAGGTTTTCGGGTCGACATGATAACAAATCAAGTCATTATTGGGTAACTCGGTAAGCACATGTTAAGATAACGGGTCAGTCTAGGTATACACTATAAGAAAAATATTAATTTAATCTCATTTTCTATACCACTAAAAAAAATACTATAATTAACAGCAATAGGATTTAATCTCACTTTATCGTTGAATTTAAAAAATTGATGACTTAGTTTATTTAGTTATTTAAATTAAATTTAAAAAATTGATGACTGTTGGATCGGTTGAGATTTAATCTCGACTATCCAATGTTTTTCTTAGCCCTAAGGGTTAAATCATACTCATTCTCATTCTCAAATGAGGTAATATATTTTTATATGATATAATATTGTTGTTTTATTTGAATGTTTTATAATGTTTGGTTTTTCTATACTTAGTTTATGCGAAAGAAAGTTTTGACGTTGAAAACCTTATTGAAAAAAAATCATCAATATAACTCTTGAAGACAATAGATCAAGTCAAAGTTCTAATACAATTTCCCCATGATGATCAATGAAAATTGAAGAATTTTGTAAAAAGAACATGCCAGCTTTGAGTTTTATTGGCAAGATTTTAACTTCTTAGAAAGGCTTCACAACCTTGAAAAGAAAAACTCCTTCAAATTGCATATCCTTGCACATTTGATATTTTGTAGCGGACTAGTAATGTATTGATTTTTTTTATTAGGCTCTTATTTTGGAGTATGTAGATGAATTACTTGACGACAAATGTTGTTTTTATATTTTTGAAGTAATATTTGTGGTAATGTGGTATGTGAAGATTTAGAAAAAAAAAATTGTTTTTCTTAACAGGTCGGGTCATTTTACCTGTTGGCTAAAATGACCTGACCTGTTAAGAACCCGTTAAGATAATAGATATAACAGGACAAGATAACAAGTGTTACATGAAAACTACACAAAAACGACAAACACGACTTGTTTGCCAGGTCTAGTTATAGGCCTCAAAAGGCGTTAATGAAGAAGTTTTCTTTCAATTGTTTAATTGAATCTCCTCGTGGAGAAGTAAACCATGCAATTCACCAATTATGGTGGATCCATGGCGAAATTAAATGCAACAACGAACAAATCAAATTCTAGAAGTAGACTAAGAAGAGTTATAGAGATTAGTTAAGAATCCTCAACTAGAGCTCCATCACTCGCAAGAGCGTCTGCAATTTCTTCAATTTGTTGAAGAAATTAAGTAGCAGTGGAGTCACCTTTAGTAATGTTGCGAAGATGAGAACGAAGCTCGTGAATGTGAGATTGGGAAGCCGCTATGAGCCTTGACTCTAATTTTGCCTAGAGTTCTCAAGAAGAGGTAGCACTAATCGTGTATGGAATTAGAAATTCATGAAAAGTATAATTGATCCAGATAAGAATATTCTGATCATTTTTTAACCAGGCCTCATACTCAGATTTAGTGCGGAGGTGCAATTTTTAAAGGTATCACAAAGAAATTGAGGCAATGCGAGCATTAACTGATTGATGATTCTGGTGAGATTGTAGCGACAGAAGAACGGAGCAAACAAGGCACTCCAGGTCAAGTAAGTTGTAGTTGTGAGCTTGATCTAAGCCATAGATACAATATTCTAAATTGTGATGGAAGAAATTGAAGTAGGAATGGAGGTATTAGGGCTTGGATTTGCTGTTGAAGAATGATGAATCTAAGATGCAAATTTAGATGAAGGAGAAGTAGAGGTCAACATTTGCAAGATCTAGGGTTTGCAAGGATGAATCTTCAATCGAAGGGATGAAGGTTCAAATGAGAGAATGAGGGAACCGTGATTTTGGATCGGGTTGTTACACAAAAGCAAATGATACCATATTGGAAAAATATGATTTCATTGAGTGAATGGATAAGATTACGCCTTGAGTATATATAAACAACTCATTTATACACTTATAATAACATAATACTCTAACTAACTAACAACTAACATAACCAAAATAACAAGCTTAACAATATCTAAGATTTATCTCCAACAGAGTCATTTACAATAATACCCTTAATAATCTTAAAACTTAATAGAGTAAGAATAGTGGAGTCTTAACTCTACGCAACTAAATTATAGTAAACCCTATTAAGTCTGACATAAATTGATAGGGAAATTTTATTTGGACCCAATTATCTGATCTCTGCACCCAACTAACAAGTTTTATCCACTAATGACACACCCCGACCGAGATCAAGGCATGCTGGCCTTCACGTAAGGGTGACGTAGCCATGTGCACAATGCGGAAGCAATTAAGATAAGAAATATACGAATATTTAAAAACCGAAACTACTAGAGTGCACTAGAAAACAAGAAGTGTTAGAAGTCAATTACAAAAGTAAGTACTCCTAATCAGAGCATAATAAGTCTAGTTGCAGTCTAGTAGGACAAGTACTAGTTATATAGTACCAGGAATGTCCTACTATTATTTAGAAATGTCAGAACTACCGAAATCCTCAAGGCTACCAACAGCAAGCTTATCTAAAACTTGGAGGGGCCCAAAATAGGAAACGTGAGTGGGCAAAAACAAATGTTTTACAAAACCATTTCATTTATCAACATATCTAACCCTTCGCTGTAAAGCATGTATAATTTTTCCCAGAATCAAGATATATGCATATACATAAATATATATGTAATTATATCAATTGAAATCATGCTTCACATAATCATATTCATATGTATGTCATACCAAGATATAACAGAGTAAGAAATTTAGGTAAGAATAATTTCATATAAATATAACATGTTAGCCGGAACCCCTGTGGTAGTCTGTACGGCTGAATTCATAGCTCAAAAGTCAATCTAGCCGGAGTCACTACAATGACCTATACGACACTATACTGCACAAGGGTCGAAGCCAAATGAAAAGGTCTGTACGACAATAATGGGTGTAATATAATCATGCTCAATACTACTCACACATAATAGCTGGGTGATAAATCGCTAGTTACCTACGAGTCGGAACCACCTAAAATGGTCTATACGACAGGACTGTGAACCTAAATTGGATCCAATATGAGCATATGGTGCGGGAGGTGACATAATAAACAGGCATGTGCCATATCTCTGGCTAAATCACAATCACCCTAAGTGTAGTTTTATGAGCTCAACATTATTCAATCACATATCGCACCATTGATAATTCACATAACCAAACATAACTCACTGATAGGAGCATATTTATGCGACTTAGTTAGCTTGTTCTTGTGCATTTACGTTGTTAGTCTTAGTTATTTTAGTCTTTTAAGCCATTTTCGTGTGTTTTCAGGTTCTAAGGACAAAGTATGCAAAAAAGAGCATTTTGGAGCAGTTTTGGGCGCTAAATGGATAGAACATGTATGGGCTAAGATGGATGGATGAATTTGGAGTTCAAAAGGCTAGGAATCTGATAAGGAGATGAAGAAATTAAATTCAAGACAAAGAAGATAAGGAATCAGCTCAAAAGAGGAAACATTATCCAAAACCTTATCCAACCTTATCTTATCCAAACTAACCTTATCTTATCTTATCCTATCCTAATCTTATCATGCCTTAATCCTAGCTGCAAGAGGATAATCCTAGCTGCAAGAGGACCTAAATATCTATTTCTAGAAGCTATTTCTAGAAACATTCCCTTCTAGAAGTCCCAAATCAGCCACAAAACACATGATTTCTAGAATTCCCTACAAAGGTGGCGCTTATTCCCTTCTAGAAGGCCTTGCCTTGCCTTGCCTTGCAATCCACTCTCCTTTCACTCCAATACCTGCCGCACCCCTCTATCCCTTTTCCCTTATGGATTCTGATTTATTAGGCTTTATTCCTTGTGGATTTGGGTTATACAAATCCTTTTCAAAAACTAAGTGGGCCAAAACCCTTTTCTTTATGGATTTGAACACTTGTGCCAAACCCTTAGGCCCTAAGCCTTAAAATCTGCTAAGTTGTAACCCTAATCTAAAAAACTCTAGCTCTTGCCGTGCCTATATAAACATATTTTGAGCCAAAATTCAGACACCATCATTCATTCACTCAGAAACACAATCAGCCGCAACAATTCATCGATTTACACCATTCTACATCACCCTCCACCACCATACAATCTTGCTGCAGCCCTCATTCAACCAAAACCCATCTCTGACCCTTTCCTACATCCATACACATCCTTAGACACTTGTGCCGCAGCAAGGTGGGGAAAAAGAAGGGCCTTGTTATTTCATGCTTGCAGATTGGAGCATTTTAGGTGTACTTCGTTCTTGTTGTCAATGTTTATGTTGTTATTACTTTCTGATTTTGCTGTAATCATGATTGGCTAAAACCCTATTTAGTTAGGGGGAAGTTTGAAGCCATAAACATGCTTGAGATATGAATTGATTTCTTCCAATTGTGATTTGTTAAGTTGTGATTGCAATTCAATTATCTGTTTTATTCATAACTGATTCTTGTATGTTTATTAAGGATGCATACTTAGTTTTCAAGCATGAATTACATGCTAGAATATAAATGAGTTTCACCTAATCGTTACAAGTTTATATTCATTAGTAGTGAAGGTTGTTTGTCACAATCGCGTTAATTGAATTCTTAGCAAACGTATCATGCATTCATAGTTACAATTGCCTCGTCAACACTTATGATTTTCGTGAAACATAATGATCTCTGATTGTATTTCTATTATGCATTCATGCAGGGGACTTTTAGAGAATAATTTGGGTTGTTGCATGCATTCATCCAATCCAATGAGTAAAGGAAAATCTAAGGGTTAATTTGTGCATCACGGTTAATCTGGGGTGTTGAGCATCATAATCTATTGAAAAGCAATTGGAAATCAATTCACATACAAGTGTGTTATGTGTGAAGAACGGACCTCTAACTAATCCATCCATCATCTTATTTCTTAAATTCGTTTTACAATCTGTCTAGTTTTCATACTTGTTTTTTTGTTTCAAATTCGTCCAAATCAAAATCCCCCTTTTATTTTCTGTTTCAAAGTGTTTCAAATCTGTTTTGTTTGTGTTTTTTATTGTTTTAGGTCAAGCCAAAACCCAATTTCGTCCAAAGTTGTGGTTAGAGTCAGAAACTGCCCAATTTGTGTTTTTAGGCAGTTTTGAGTGTTTTTAAGTTGTTTTAAGTCTCTTGAACCTGTTTTGAGTCCCTTGAGTCTATTCAAACGTTTTTAACTTTGTTTTTATGTTTTTGAGTTAGTTTAGAGGTTTTAGCAAACCCTCCTAATCCTCGGTTTAGAACGATCCCTACTTGCATTTATACTACGATTTGACAACAAGAGGGTTTAATTTAAGTACTTAACTTTTATCACATCAAATTTTGGCACCATTGCCGGGGATTAGCAACGTTGCTAATCCCTTGGTTCCTTTCTTTTCGTTTAGTTTGTTTTAATTCTAGTTTCTGACTTGTTTTGTTTTCTTGTTTTTAGGTACTAGTTTATGACTCGAAGTTCCCAACCTATTAGTGAGCACATCTTGGACTTTGACGACGATTTTGAGCGAACTTTGAGAAGGAATAGGAATCAACAAGTGCCCAATCCACCTATTCCTGAACCTGAGTTCGAAGAACAAGTAGTAAAGGAGGAAGAAAACCCCACGGCACAAGTTATGGAGGAAGTGCCAAACATGGCAGTGGACAATCGAACCATCAAAGAACTTTCTGCCTCGGGTGTGGACAATGCCGCACCTCTATGCATCTAATACCCGCCGGCAGCCCAAGGAAAGATGGAAGAATTTGAATTGAAGTTAAGCTTGTTGCATCACATTCCGAAGTACCATGAGCTGTCCATGGAGGATCCAAACAAGCACGTCGGAGTTTGAAGTAGTTTGTTCAAGCATGACCCCGGTGAATGTCGATGGCAGCATTTTGAAGATGAAAGCTTTTCCATTCTCTCTAATGGACAAAGCTAAAGATTGGTTGTACGAACTAGCACCTGGGACGGTTACATATTGGGAAGAGTATGAAACGAGCATTCTTGGAGAAATTTTTCCCAACTTCAAGAGTCATTCTCTTGAGGAAACAGATTAGTGGCATCCAACAAAATCAAGGTGAGTCATTTCCAGCTTATTATAAACGTTTTAAAACTCTTGTTGCTTCATCTCTACAGCACCAAATGAAGGATGAGCTGCTCATTCAATACTTCTACGAATGACTCCTCCCCATTGAACGTCAAATGCTAGACGCCTCGGTGGGTGGTGCGTTGGTTGACATGACTCCGGTGGCTGCTAAGATTCTAATTGCAAACCGAGCACACAATGCACAACAATATGAGGGTGTTGGACAAAGAGAAAGCCCATAACAACATAGTGTGAATGAGGTAAGTGCAATTTCTGAAATTCAATCACAATTAGCTAATCTTACTTCTCTTGTGTCTCAGGTTGTAATTGGGGCAAAAGCTCAAGAAAATCAAGTTTGCACTGTGTGCTCCATCCAAGGGCATCCATCAGAGAAGTGCCCTCAATTGATCGAGAATGGTGGACGGGAAACTGCCAATGCTATTGGATTCCAAGGCCAAAATCAAACCAAATACGATCTATACTCGAACACATACAACCCCGGATAGAGAGATCACCCTAATATGAAGTGGACAGAGCCACAACAACCTGCACAATAAGGGGGATTTTGGCAAAACCCCCCTGGGTTCCCACGGCTATATCAACAAAATCAACCACTTCCGGCCCAATCTAGAACAGGTTCGCCTATGGATAATGATCAACTTGTTCAATTGCTAACCAATGTGGCGCAGGGCATGCAAAATCAAGCCAAGGAGGTGGAAGATTTGAAGAAACAAATGGGACAAATGGCTGAATTCATGGGGCAATTTAGTAGAGAACAAGGTAAGTTACCTAGTTCAACAAATGTGAATCCGAATGGAGGATTCCAATCTGCCAAAGCCATCATGTTGCATAGTGGAAAAGAAGTTGGAAGTGAGTCCGACACTCTCAAATCTGCCCAAAAAGAGGATGACAAGCTACAAGAAGAGGAGGGAAGCATTAGCACACCCACGGCAAGGGTGAAACAACCTATGCCGCAGGCCCCTATCACTCATAACTCGGCCAAACAAGGTAAGTTGAGTTCAAATTCACTTACTACTAATCTGACCAATGTTCCTTTTCCTCGTAGGTTCATGCAATCGAAGAATGATGAGAATGAGAAGGACATTCTAGAAAAAGTGCAAGTAAACATTCCACTCATTGAGGCAATTAAACAAGTCTCGAAATATGCCAAATTTCTCAAGGAGCTGTGCACAACCAAGAGAAGAATGTCGAACAAAAAGGTAGTTAAGATAAGTGAAAATGTTTCAGCTGTATTGCAACGTAAACTACCTACCAAATGCAAAGATCCCGGTAGTTTTACAATTCTTTGTATAATTGGCACTACTCGATTTGAACATGCAATGCTTGACTTAGGTGCATCTATAAATGTCATGCCTTATTCTATTTATGAATCTATGAATTTGGGTGAAGTGAAAAAGGATGGTGTGATCATACAATTGGCTGATCGTTCTAACGCTTATCCAAAAGGAGTATTGGAGGACGTTTTAGTGCAGGTGAACCATTTGATCTTCCCGGCTGATTTTTACATTTTAGACATGGAAGATTCAGCCCATTCCACCTCTCTGCTAATTCTCCTTGGTAGGCCATTCATGAAGACAGCCCAAACAAAGATTGATGTATTCAAGGGCACTTTGACGATGGAATTCGATGGGGAAGTTATCGATTTTAATATTTCTGAAACTATGAGATATCTCGTTGATGACCATTCATGTTTTTCTATTGATATCATTGATTCTTTGGCACATGAGTATCTTGAGGAATTGAACGAGGATGCCCTTGACATAGCCATTACGAAGTGCATAGAACTAAAAAACCCAAACATTGGAGCAATACAATCCCACGGCTAGATTGAGGAACCTAATGCCGTGCCCTTTAATGAGGAAGTTGTGGAGGTTGTGGCTGCCCTTAAGTCACTTCCATGACACTATGGTAAGGCTCCGTTCTTAATTTCAAGTTTAGTTTCTACTAAGATGTTACCTTCTGTTGTTCAGGCACCTACTCTTGAACTTAAGCCGTTGCCGGACCATTTGAAGTATGTGTTCTTAGGAAATGACGAAACATTGCATGTCATTGTTTCTTCAAGTCTCACAACACATGAAGAAGAAAAGCTTGTGAAGGTGCTACGAGAGTACAAAACAGCCATAGGGTGGACCTTGGCTGGCATTAGGGGAATTAGCCCCACCACTTGCATGCACCGTATACTTCTTGAGGAGGGGACTAAACCATCCCGAGAGGCTTAAAGCCGTCTCAGCCCTCCTATGATGGAAGTTGTGAAGAAGAAAATAATCAAGCTATTAGATTGTGGCGTGATCTATCCTATCTCTAATAGCCGTTGGGTTTCACCAATTCAAGTCGTTTCCAAGAAGTCTGGGGTTACTGTTGTCAAGAATGAAGAGAACGAGTTGGTGCCTACACGAATTCAAACTGGATGGCATGTTTGTATTGACTATAGGAAGCTAAACGCCACAACAAGGAAAGATCACTTTCCTTTGCCATTCATCGACCAAATGCTTGAAAGGTTAGCCGGTCGTGCTTTTTATTGTTTTCTTGATGGATATTCTAGATATAACCAAATTGTGATACCACCGAATGATCAAGAGAAGACCACATTCACGTGTCCCTTTGGAACGTTTGCTTATCGTCGCATGCCATTCGGCCTATGCAACGCACCTGCCACTTTCCAAATGTGTATGGTAAGTATATTATCTGATTATGTTGAGAAGATCATTGAGGTATTTATGGATGATTTCAGTGTATTTGGGGATTCTTTTGCTAATTGTTTGGATAATCTGACCTTAATCTTGAAACGATGTGTTGAAACTAATCTTGTGTTGAATTGGGAAAAATGTCATTTTATGATTAAACAAGGTATAGTTTTAGGCCATATAGTTTCAGAAAAAGGAATTGAAGTGGATAAATAAAAAAATAGACCTTGTACGTCACTTACCCTCTCTTACTTCGGTTAGAGAGGTTCGTTCGTTTCTTGGCCATGCAGGGTTCTATAGGCGTTTCATCAAGGATTTTTCCAAGATTTCCAACCCCCTTTGCCGATTGCTTCAAAAAGATGTGCGCTTCAAGTTTGATGAGGAATGTGCATCAGCATTCAACCAACTAAAAAATAAGCTAACTTCGGCCCCTATCATTGTTCCTCTTGATTGGAGCCTTCATTTCGAGCTTATGTGCGATGCATCTGACTATGCATTAGGCGCTGTTTTGGGCCAAAGAAAAGAAAAGCAGCCGCATGTCATATACTATGCCTCTCGGACCCTCAATGATGCCCAATTGAACTACTCCACAACGGAAAAAGAACTTCTTGCTGTTGTCTTTGCTTTAGATAAGTTTCGGTCTTATTTGATTGGAACTAAAGTGATTGTTTATACTGATCATGCAGCTTTGAAGTACTTACTAACGAAGAAGGAAGCAAAACCTAGGCTCATTCGTTGGATGCTTCTTTTTCAAGAAGTTGACATCGAAATCCGAGACAAGAAAGAAAGCGAGAATGTGGTGGCTGACCACCTAAGCCGAATGGTCCATGATGAGCAAAAGCATGTTGTGCCTATCCCTGAAACTTTCCCCGATGAGCAGTTGTTGTCCATTGAGGTAAGTGAACCTTGGTATGTCGATCTAGTGAATTACTTAGTGTCTAAACAAGTTCCAAGCACTCTTACCAAGCACCAATGTGATAAACTTCGAAAAGATGCATGATTCTATGTTTGGGATGATCCCTATTTGTGGAAGTATTGCTCTAATCAGATTTTGCGTAGATGTGTGCATGATTGTGAATTTCTTTCGATTCTAAGATTTTGTCATACTTATGCTTGTCGTGGACATTTTGGCACTCAAAGAATGGCATTAAAGGTTCTTGAATGTGGATTTTATTGGCCCACTTTGTTTAAAAATGCTAGAACTTATTGTCTAACATGTGATCGGTGCCAAAGAACGGGAAATATAGGTACCAAGGATCAAATGCCGCAGCAACCCATTTCCGTTGTTGAAATTTTTCACGTTTGGGGTATTGACTTCATGGGTCCTTTCCTTCCATCTTATGGTTTCACTTATATCTTGCTAGCTGCTGATTATGTTTCCAAATGGGTGGAAGCAAAAGCCACCCGTATTAACGATTCTAAGTTGGTTGCAAATTTCGTGAAAACTAACATTTTTGCTAGGTTTGGAATGCCTAGAGTTCTAATCAGTGATGGAGGCTCCCATTTTTGTAATCGAACCATTGAGGCTTTGCTCAAGAAGTACAATGTTAAGCATAAGGTTTCAACACCTTATCATCCTCAAACCAATGGGCAAGCTGAGGTTTCAAATAGGGATATCAAGCAAGTTCTAGAGAAAACCGTGGGGCCAACAAGGAAGGATTGGAGCTTGCGCTTAGACAATGCATTGTGGGTTTATCGTACGGCCTACAAAACTCCCCTTGGTATGTCACATTTTCGACTCATCTATGGTAAGCCATGTCATTTGCCTGTCGAGTTAGAGCACAAGGCACATTGGGCTGTGAAGACCTTCAACATGGATCTAGATGCTGCTGGAGTTCATAGAAAGCTCCAATTGAATGAACTCGAGGAGATTAGGCATGAAGCTTACGAGAATGCTCGGATTTACAAGGATAAGACCAAGGCGTATCATGACAAGATGTTTCGTACAAAGACATTCTCCAAGGGGCAGAAAGTGCTCCTCTTTGATTCTCACCTTTGGTTATTCCCCGGTAAGTTACGTTCTAAGTGGATTGGACCCTTTGTTGTTACTAATGTTTTTCCTCATGGTGCAGTCCAAGTCCAAAGCTTGAAAACCGGCCACGAGTTCAAGGTGAATGGGCATCGTTTGAAGCCCTATTATGACCTGTTTGAGGAGCATGTGGTAGAGGAACTACCCCTCCATGCCGTGGGCTCCAAAGATGCTTGAAGGATGGTAGTCGTCTGGCTGCATGACGTTAAAGCAAGCGCTTCGTGGGAGGCAACCCATGCCAATAAAAGAACACCTAGACTCAGCTCTAAATCCAGATTTGCTTTTTTCAACCTTTCTCCTTGCTGCCCTTATTTTTCCATGTTTATGTGTTGCTTGTTTAATTGTTTTTATGTGAGTTTATGTTAAACATTGAGGACAATGTTTGATTTAAGTGTGGGGGGGGGGTAAATAAGTGTTTTTGATGCAAATTCGTGGGTTTTATTCACCTATCACTTCCAATGTTGTTTCTCACTGTTTTTAAGTGTTTTTAGTGTGTTTTGAAGCTTTTTAGTGTGTTTTAAGTCTCTTGAACCTGTTTTGAGTCCCTTGAGTCTATTCAAACGTTTTTAACTTTGTTTTTATGTTTTTAAGTCAGTTTAGAGGTTTTAGCAAGCCCTCCTAATCCCCGGTTTAGAACGATCCCTACTTGCATTTATACTATGATTTGACAACAAGAGGGTTTAATTTGAATGCTTAACTTTTATCACATCACTCACCTGAGCTTACCTGAGAGTCCACAACACCACAATTATATATATAATGCATCATATATCAATTCATATACGAATTGTAAATTGATATGCATGGCATTCAAGGCATATTTTCATTTAAACATATTTTCTGGGAAAATATAAAGTATATAAATATATACTAAAAACCAAAAGCCCACTCACTGGTATGTCGAAGGGTCGTAGCCCCCGAGTCACCTGTGAACGCACTCGTCCTCGGGATAAGTCTCACCTATATGCGAATTAACTATAAAAACGTTATTTAAAGCACATAGGCAAAACTAGCTAATAACTTCTCATACATAGCTCAAATTGGGTATGAATATACCACAGTGACCTATACAATCTCAGGATCGTCCCCAAAATTTTAAAATAATTTTTCATCCACCCACGCGCCGCCACATGCCGGCGAGTGCATGGCAAGACGCGCGGCCACGCGCAGGAAACCTTAACGGAAACAGTAACGGCAGTTAGGGAATATTCCGCTAAATCCTAACAAATTCTGTTAAACTTAACTGACATCGTCAGAATATTCTGTCAGAATTGACGGAATATTTCGTCGTCTTCAACCTCAGACTCCAACGACCGTCGCCGTCGCTGAAAAACTGGGAATTTTTCAAATCGCTATATCTCACTCGTTTTTCATCAATTTCCTACGACATTTGCACCAAAATGAAGCTTACAACTTGAAGAACATTTCCTTACCAATTTGAAGCTCCAAAAGTCACGGAATCTCGCCGGAGAAATTCCACAAAATCTGGCCAAGCTTGAAACTCACGATCCCGACGTCCAATTTCACCCAACGAACCACTCCGAGCTTCCTTAGGACCTCCTAAAGCTTCCTATGTCCTTAAAATTCCCTAAAAATCAACATTTTACGTGAGCATGAATAGTACCTCAAATCGGGGTTCAGATTTCACGAGTTTTCAAAGGAGTTCTTACCTGAAAATGGTACCATTCAACTCGTATGGTTCTCACGAACACAATGGTGTGCTTCACACCCTCGATCTTCACACTTTCGATGGGTTTTGGGTGTAGTATGTACAAGAGAGAAGAAAAGAGAGAGAGAGAGTACGGGAGGGTGAGAGAGAAATTTTTGGGTGTGTGTGTGTGGCCCTCACACTAACACATCACCAAACCCACATCTACAGCCAAACAAAAAGTCTAAGTCCCAAATTATCCAAAAATAAGCTAGGGCAACCAAATAAACCCTAATATTAAATTCCATGAAACGTTTAAGGGTATTCTCGACATTTCCCATCCATGAGAATAATTTTCCGGGACGGGCTGTAACAACTAAACTTCCAAGTTTACCCTTAAATAAATAAGAACAAGAAAAGAAGGGAAAATAAACATTGGTTTTTTTATCTCTACACCCAATAACTCAAAAACTGGCACACCACTAAACTCCTCCATTATTTCCGGCAAAACCCACTCCAATAACATCAAAATATTCTCTCGAGTTCATTAGAGTCAGTTTGCTAGAAAACCTTATTAGCCCTCATTTATAATTTCAGCGTAGAAAACTTCTTACCAATTCGTTGAACATGAAACAAATTCTTGCTATATAAGAAAAAAGCTTCCTTTTCAGTTTTCAGTTTTTAGTATATAGCATCTAGTTACCAAACAAGTTTTTTAGTTTTCAAAAAGTTGAAAATTGAAAACAAAAGAGTTATCAAACGGCTCCCTTTATATTTCCAAAAGGGTTACTGACGCATGTGATTATATGGGATTTTGAAATATGGAAAGTGTTCTGGTGTGTGATTGATAACTGCTTGTGCAGGTGCTTGGGGCTGATTCTGAGAAATTTAGTCATCCTCTAGCAGAACCTTAGGATAGACTGATCCATTTGGTTCAGCAGAAAGGCGGGTTCTCGCATGTAATCACTACTTCAGGTTCATTTGCGAAGATCATACTACCACGGGCTGCTGCGCTTTTAGATGTTTCTCCGATCACAGATGCGTTTGAAATTTCTGATTCTCATCTATTTGTCAGGTAACTTTTTTGTTAGGTAGTTGTTCTGATCACTTCTCGTTTATGTAAACTATTGTTTGGTGATTTTGTTTTTCTTTCGTACATATGCACATTTTTAGTTATTGGGTGTAAAGATGAAAACATCAATGTTTGGTGATTTTATTTTATTTTATTTTTTATTCTTTGTTTAAGGGCAAACTTGAAAGTTTAATAGAGATATTTTTTTAGTAAGGTGTAGAGATAAGATAACTGTTTCTCAAATTGATATAATGGTGGGAAATATTATAATTTGGCTATTATCTCTTTCTTATAATATGCTAGATCAAGAGAAACCTATTTTTTTTAACAAAAGATTCCTAAATATATAAATAAGTGTCCATGCTCTCATACATATCGTTCTCTCCATTGTGCTAAACCATATTCATAAAGCATAAAACATACTGAGTGCTGAGAGTAGAAGGCCTCCTCTCATTCAACAACCATGTCTCATTTGCAGTCTACTACTTATCATCACACTAATGGATGTTTGTCTGCATCTACTGTAATCCTATATACATGTTGAGGTATTTGTTTACTGTCTTACAGTTTGATCCCGGATTTGATAAAATATGAAGCAATGAACGTTCTGTATTAACTCCTTGAGATTTTTAGTTGAGACATTCACACCTTGTGATAGTAAGGAAAAAATCCAATTGGATTTATAAAAATAAAAAATAAAAAATAAATAAAGAAAAACCCCAGTTAACTTCTATTGGACCGTTTGCTGCCCCTACTATTGCACTGTTAACACCTTGTATCAATTTTTTGGTTTGGATCGGACCGAAACGAAATGGGATTGGGAAGATTCTGTATCAATTTAAATTGCACCTAGTTGTCTAGCTTTCTTACTTGAAGCTACAACTCAAACCTAGCTTGAATTTCAAACAGTGCAAAAGGTAGAGAGAGAAGAATTTGACCAACCGAGTTCCATCATTTTATTCGTTTTGATTTTCTATTGTGTTGTATAGAATTTGCAGAAAAAAAAAAAGGATAGTAGAGAAGAGAAAGGATTTGTGAATGCATCGAGGGGTTTTAGTTGTGCATTCATGTTTGAATATATTTATTGTGTTTCCAGGCATATAATTGATATCAATTTAATTCTTATAATTAAATATGCAGCAAAAATAAATAAATTAACATACAATATGTAATTGTAGTTATATATCCGGTTGGTTGTAATTGATAAAACAATAAATTAAAATAAAAAGAGTTTACTAATGTGAATCCTTAATCACACATATGCTGCTCTACATGATCATCCTTGTATTAGTGTTCTTTCTCTTCATGATCAATAGCGCAAAGCCTCTTAAATGTGCTAACTTGGATCAATGTTTATAGGCAGCACTGTGGGGTGTTATTTGGCTAGGTTTGTTATTTTTTATTTTTTTCTTTTATTTCTTTCTTTCTTTTCTCTAGCGACAACTCTTCGGTGTGTATTATACATGAGAGGAGTATTAAGGCTAATATTGTAAAAGATAAAACTTAGAAGATACTTTTCTGTTATGGCTGATTTTCATGAGCTGTAAATTAGTTAGGTGAGCTGTCATTTTTCATAGGTTTATTGGTTGTATATATAACCATATGTTGTAATCTTATTCATTAAGAAATATAATCATAAGTTTTCTATCATGGTATCTCTCGCCATCTGTCTCACGACTTTCTCTCGATCCTTTTTCCCTAAACTGCTTTCACACCGCCTCTTTCTTCCCCAAATCATAACCCTAATCGTCATCAATGGCGGCGTCTGCATCTCCTTCCTCTGATAATGTCTCTCTTTCTCCTCCTTCTCCAGCCGTTTCTTCGTCACCTTCTTCCATTACTATCCAGAATATTGGTTCAATGGTGCCGATTAAGCTCACTACCACCAACTATCTCACCTGGAGTGTGCTATTTGCTCCGATCTTCCAGCGCTATAATCTCACCGGTATTGTCGATGGATCTCAGGTGGCTCCGCCGAAGTACCTCTGTGATTCCTCTGGAAATATCACTTCTACCTTAAATCCTGATTTTGTTTCTTGGTATGAAAATGATCAGAATATCCTAATCTGGATAAATTCGACTCTTTCTGATTCATTGATTCCTTATACTGTTGGTGTCAATTCTTCTCGCGAGCTCTAGGCTAAACTTGAATCAAGACTTGCGACGGTGTCGCACTCTCACATTCATGAGCTCCGATCTCGGCTTCGCACCATTACCAAAGGCGAGTCCTCCGCCGCCTTGTTTCTTCAACGAATTGAAGAAACTGCTGACGCTTTGGCCAGCGCTGGTGCTCCGGTTGATAATTCTGAGTTAATTTCTATCACACTTCATGGTTTACCTCATGAATTTGACTCATTTGTTGATGCTGTTCAATTCCGAGTTGGATCTACAACTCTTGATGAACTACACGGTCTTTTGTTGAGCAAAGAAATTCAGATCGAAAATCGAAAGAAATTTTCCTCTGCACTGATCCAAGCCTTCAATACTTCTACTGGTATTTTGCCTACACCTACTGATCCACCTAATTCTCAGGCTTACATTGCTCAGAGTTCCTCCAATTTTTCTTCCAATCAAGGCCGTGGCTCGCATCTCCGAAATTCGCAGAATCGAGGAAATTTCAGGGGTAACAATCAACATAATCACTACACCAGGCCTAATAATCAGCGGTATTCTCAGAATCGTGGCTTCAGATTCAACAACAATTCCAATTCCTTTACTTATGGCAGAAGACTGACTTGTCAAATTTGCAAGCAATTTGACCATGAAGCTATGAAGTGTTCTCAGCGCCTCAACCCTAATTTTGGTGCTCCATCCCAATTTGCGTTTTGTGCTACTACCTCTCCATCTCAACATACCTGGTTGCTTGATTCTAGAGCTTCTTCTCACATGACAAACTCTTATGCCAAACTGCAAAATCCTGAATCCTACTCTGGTCCTAAACAGGTCTACATTGGCGATGGCAAAGGTTTGCCTATTCTTCATCTTGGCTCTTCTCGTGTCTCTACTAATACTCACTGTTTTGATCTTAAGAATGTTTTACATGTTCCTGCATTAAAGCAAGATTTTCTTTCTGCCAACAAATTCATTCTTGATAATCAATGCTCAGTTCATCTATATCCTTTCCACTTTCTTGTGAAGGACCTTTCTTCGGAGAATGTGCTTTTTAACGGACCTGTACGCGACGGATTCTATCCCTTTCCTACTACAATTTCTTCTGCTGGTACTCAACATGTTTTTGCAGCAACATCCAAGGCATCTTAGGATATATGGCATCAAAGATTAGGCCATCCTTCATCTAGAATAATGAATAAGATTGCTTCAACTTCTTGTATTTCTTTCACTGGTAGTTCCCATCAGTCTTTGTGTTCCAGTTGTGCAATGGGAAAATGTTCAAAATTACCATTTCCTTCTGTTTCTTGTTCATCAAGCAAGTCTTTGGAGCTTTTACATACTAATATATGGGGACCATCACCAGTTAGTTATGTTCAAGGTTTTCGATACTATATCATTTTTGTTGATGATTTCTCCAAATATTGTTGGTTCTTTCCACTTAAATACAAGTCTGAAGCTTTCATTGTGTTTACTCAATTCAAATCTATGGTTGAGAATCTTCTGTGCACTATGATTGTGACTCTGCAATCCGATTCTGGTGGGGAATTTACCAGTACTCAATTCTCCAGTTTCTTGAAAACACATGGTATCGTACATCAACTTACCTGTCCCCACACCCCGGAACAGAATGGTTATGCTGAAAGGAAGCACATGCACATCGTTGAGACCCCAAGAACCCTTCTTACTACCTCTAAAGTTCCCCATGAATTTTGGATTGATGCCTTTGCTACAGTTATATATTTGATTAATCGGCTTCCCACTGCCTTAAAGGGTTCTCCCTGGGAATCTCTCTTTCACAAATCTCCGGATTATCATACACTCAAAATATTTGGCTACAAGTGCTTTCCCTGGTTAAAACCTTATGTTCACTTGAAACTTGATCTAAAAAGTCAGCCTTGTGTATTTTTGAGGTACAGTTTGCAACATAAAGGTTACAAGTGTCTCGATGTTGTTACTCGAAGGATTTATGTCTCCCGTCATATACTTTTTGATGAACTCCACTTTCCTTTTCATCACATTCCCAACTCTCCCTCTCTGTCTCCCCCTCTAAGTACCTATCCCAATCCTATTCCCACATCTTTAACCTTTACCAATCCTGTTCCCACATCTTTGTCTCAGTCCCTTTCTTTCTCTTCTTCTAATCCTAATCATGCACCCCCTCCTTCCCCACCCTCCTCCCATTCTCTGCCACCTCAAGTTCCTCACCATTTTTCACCTCCAGTTAATAATCACCCTATGCAAACCCGCTCTAAATCAGGGATTAACAAGCCTAAAGCCTACACAACCACCAAACATCCCTTTCCATCTTCTCTATCCCTATACTATATTCCACATACCTACTTACAAGCCTCCAAACACTCTCATTGGCGACAGGCTATGCAGGAAGAATACAATGCCTTGCTCAACACTGGAACTTGGTCTCTTGTTCCATCCAAGCCCTCTCAAAACTTGGTAGGTTGCAAATGGATTTTCCGCATCAAGAGGAACCCCGATGGTACTATTGCCCGGTACAAAGCCCGGCTTGTTGCCAAAGGGTTTCATCAACAACAAGGTCTGAATTATACAGAGACTTTCAGTCCAGATGCAAAACCTGTCACTATTCGGTTACTTCTTACTATGGCAGCTCAATTCGATTGGTTTCTCAATCAATTGGAGGTCAGCAATGCTTTTTTGCATGAGACCCTCTTTGAATCTGTGTTTATGGTTCAGCCTTCCGGCTTTGAAGATCCTACAAAGCCAACTCATGTTTGTCAACTACACAAATCCTTGTATGGGCTTAAACAAGCTCTTCGGGCATGGTATGAGAAACTCTATTCTGCTCTTTCCTCTCTTGGTTTCCATGGTTCGCAGAATGATCATTCTCTTTTTGTTAAAAAGGATTCTACCTTGGTATTCATTCTTATATATGTTGATGATATCCTTGTTACCGGTCCTGATGCTCAAGCTTGTCAAGCTACTATTTCTCAGCTCAGTGCTTTGTTTCCTATCAAGGATTTGGGCCTTCTTCACTATTTTCTTAGCATTGAAGTAAAACAATCATCCTCTGGTATTTTTATTTCTCAGACAAAATACATTTTGGATATGCTTCAAAAATCCAAAATGGATAGTGCCAAACCTTGTGCAACTCCCCTTAGCACTTCTTCTCTGGATCATGAGTCTCCTTTATTATCTGATCCTACGGAATATCGATCTCTTGTTGGTGGGTTGCAATACCTCACTTGGTTTAGGCCTGACCTTTCCTTTGCAGTCAACTTGGTGTGTCAGTTCATGCATCAACTAAGGGAATCACATCTTCAAACTGTCAAGCGAATTCTTAGGTACCTAAAGGGTACTCTTGAGCTTGGTCTGTGGTTTTCTAAAACTGCCACACCTTTTCGCATCAATGCCTTTTCTGATGCTGATTGGGCCGGCTGTCACCTGGATCGACGATCAACTGGTGGCTTCTGTATCTTTCTAGGTAACTCTTTACTTAGCTGGAGTGCTAAGAAACAGCTTACTGTGGCCTGCTCTTCAACTGAAGCTGAGTATCGTTCGCTAGCTAATTCTGCTGCTAAACTAACCTGGATCTACGAGCTTTTGATTGATGTTGGTCTGCAACTTCCCTCTCCTCCTAAGCTCTGGTGTGACAATATTTCTGCTCTGCATCTTGTTAAGAATCCTGTCTTTCATGCTCGGACCAAGCATGTTGAACTTGATTACCACTATATCCGAGAGAAAGTTTTGTCTAAAGAGTTTTCAGTCTATTTCATCTGCACACAGGATCAACTTGCTGATATTTGCACAAAGCCTCTGTCCAAGACTCGGTTTCATCTTCTTTGGCATAAACTTGCTCTTCGCCACCCTCAGTTTAGTTTGCGGGGGGATATTAAGGCTAATATTGTAAAAGATAAAACTTAGAAGATACTTTTCTGTTATGGCTAATTTTCATGAGCTGTAAATTAGTTAGGTGAGCTGTCATTTTTCATAGGTTTATTAGTTGTATATATAACCATCTGTTGTAATCTTATTCATTAAGAAATATAATCATAAGTTTTCTATCAAGGAGTCAAGGGCATTTATAATACCCTCATAGCTGCACCCTGTAATGGGCTTGACGCGAAGGAGTTTGCTCCTTGCGTCAAGTACTTCACGTAAG
This sequence comes from Malus domestica, assembly GCF_042453785.1. Taxonomy (NCBI): domain Eukaryota; kingdom Viridiplantae; phylum Streptophyta; class Magnoliopsida; order Rosales; family Rosaceae; genus Malus; species Malus domestica. The sequence goes on from NC_091663.1 coordinate 20,502,352, forward strand.
CTCATTTGGGCTTGTGACTTGAACCTCTTTTAATTAATTAAAGCTCAAAGTTTATCTAAATTAAAACCAATCTTATACATATGTCCAAATAATTGATTCAATATAATTAACAAGTAGTTATATTTTATCATCATCATTTATATAATATTGCTCTTTATTAATGAATAATGATAGCAATCCGATTAACTATCTCTACAATAATGATAGCGATCCGATTAATATCTCTACATTGTAGAGATGATATGGTAGTGTCTGTTGTTTAGAATACAATGATGCCTAAAGCCAAAAGGTTACAAAGGAGTGACTAACCCTTTTAAGTTGTGACACCTTGAAAACATAAATTACATGTTGGCCTTAGATGAATGCCTTGGGTCGTTAGATCCGGATCTAATGCCTTCTTGTTAAATTTGGATAAGAGTGAAATGTTCAAATCTTTATTCTTTAAGAAAAAAGAAAGAGTCACAAAGTTGTTGAGGTTAATTCACTTAGGTGTTAGTGTCATATATCCACTACATAATACTACTCATGTTGTATGACATTCACTGAAGCTCACTCTCGATTGGACTATCGTGCATGTTGAATTAAACACAAGTCCGAATACTTTGCAAAAGGTTTCAAAGAATTCAAGAATGTAAGTTAATGAGTAAGACATCTAAAGTATTCATCTCCTTAGATTTAATCGAAGGAAAAGAACGCTTTAGAAGAGTTCCCTTGAAAGGTATTAATAACTCATATATTTCATACATTTATACCATCCATTCCTAGTCCCTTTGTGATATTTTTGAGTTAAACTAGTTGCATTTTACCCTCTTTTGTGTTAGTGTGTAACTAATCGTATTTTGGAGCTCAATTGAGGACAAATAGGGCAAAATGGTGCTAAAAGTGGCAAAATGGATGCTGATGTAGACAACGAATTAAAAGTGGAAATTGAATATGGTGATGAATATGGCTCTTTATAAGACCAATAATAGCAAAAAAAAACGTGGGAATTAAATGCCCAATTACTGGGATGTATTGGCAATTTGTAACAGCTTTTTAACATTATAAAACCTAGCCTTTTAGCCATTTTCACATACACCTTTCATTCTAAGCGAATTTCACAACTTCAGTCACTATTTTTCTCTCTTTTCATCCACACTCAAAACTCCACCCATTCTATACAGTCCAACATCACCGAAGACTCATCCCGACAGGCTATTCTTGGAGAAGTTTAACATCAGAATTGCTTTAAGGGTTTCCCCTCTCTTTGATTTATTTTCACTCATGTTGTGTATTTCCAATTTCATCTCTGTGAACATGATGTGTAACTAAATTCATAGCTAGGGATTTCGATGCAGCCTTGCATAATTGATCCATGTTTTTATGTTAAAATATTCAATTCATCAATCTGTCTCTTGTTTCATTCACTGAATCTTTCGTTAAATTTGTTTATTAATTTTAATGATTGATCACCATTAGGATTTCTTACAAATCATTTGATCAAGATTATAGTAAACATCATACTTAATCTTGGTAGACGTGTGAATGAATGAAGAGAATGCTATGCAAACATCCTGCCATGTATTTTCTTTGGTTCTTTAACGTTTTCTTGCATGCTAAAGACTCTTAATTTGAAACCAAAGTTGAACATCCCAATTAGATTGTAGATTAGGAGAATTTATTCAAAACCACACATCATATGGCTGATCATATATATGTAAAACGAACTCTAGAAACAGGTTGGTAATTGAATACTGTTTAACTTTGTAAACATGGAGTTGGTTTTGTAATGGTGAAATCAAAATCCCTAGACCCATCCTCATTGTTTCTTAATAAACATATCATTCGTTGATACATTTTTCTTACATTTTTAGTTATTCTCATTAACAACACAAAACCTACATTCAATTTATTATTTTCATTGTTTAGTAAGGGTTCTTTCAAGGCTAGTAATTTATAGAGGTCTAATCAGTCTCTGTGGTTCGACACCCTTACTTGTGCCATTATACTAACCATATATTGCACTCGGAAGGAACACAATAGGTATCAAGGAAAGTAGCATCATATGATATAATTTATCTAATAGGAGAAGAACGAACTCTAATAAGATATAGTTCATTAAATCTTATCAAATTACCCATGTCTAGGATATGCATTTCGTGGACAAAAGTGATTGCCAATTAGAGTGTCTTCCAAAATGTTTCATTACTGCATAGATTGTAGTTACAAAGAAAGACAAGTCTTGATCAAGTTAAGATTTAGGGTTGTCATGCATTTGTCAGTTGACACCTTGAAAATATAAATTACAAGTTGGCCTTAGATGGAAGCTTTGGATTGTTAGATCCATATCCAATGTCGTGTTGTTAAACTTGTATATATGCGAAATATTCTAATCTTTATTCCTTAAGAAAGAAAGAAAAAAAGTCACAAAATTGTTGAGGTCAATTGACTATGATGTTAGTGGAATATGTTCGCCATAGTAGTCACAAGGATCTTCCCATTAATTTCTTGAATTAAGGAGGTGTAACTCTACGAGCTAGTCATAAAGTTCAAACCATTCAACTGAGATGGTTTATTTATCCTTTTGGTGTTCTTGGAGCTTGTGGTGTAGGAAATGGGTTGTTAAGTTTGTTAAGTATCATCTTGTACCTCAAATGACATGTTCCTTGAGTTCTATCTCTTGTTCATTTGCTCTATCTAAGGCAAATCCCTTATGAGGATTATAATGAATTACCCAACAAACTACCTTTGTTAGTTGATCTATGGATATGATAACCAAAGGTTTAATTAAGGATATTCTACATGACACACCCCGACCTAGAATGTCCACCTGGACTCCGAATCGAGCTGTGCTGGCCGTCACCAGGAGGGTGATGAAGCCATAAAGTGTAGTGATGTGTAAAAAGTGAGCAAGTGAGCGAGAATGAACCCATTCCACATGAGATGTCAGAGCGAAGTAAAGTACAGTAGAGTAGATTGAGAATTATACCATTGAAGGTAACCTCTTATACCAATATTTGCCAAGAATCCTTGTCAACACGAAAACTCAGCTACTAAAACCTGGAGGGGTGAAAAACAAGGGTGAGTAGGCCTAAAAATAAAGTTTTATAAAAACCTTTTTGAAAACGCTATAACCCCTCGCCGTAAAATAAGTATAGTTTCCAAAATATACATACTACGTATAGTATGAAAAAAACTTACAGTAGCTTGCAATATCTCAAGAATTCAATATGTCACAAAATTCGTAAATAGGCATATAACTTCTAATAATCACAATATTTCGCAGAAATAAACATATCACATCGAGCGCTCATTGACATATGTTGACACACAAGTTCATGCATAGGTATTCTAACATGAACATGACTGGGTGTAATAATAATTTACGCTATAGTACTACAATCACGTGAAGATTGGCGCTAGGCGCATCATATACAAGTCCCAATTGCCTATAGCAATCTAGGACATGACTGGCACCTACAATGGATCCAAAGTGAGTGTACGGTGCGATGTGAACATACACATGAAAAAATGGCTTTGGCCCGGGCGAGTACTAACACCAGTGTAGCACACGATGAGCAGATAACGTAAACCATACAATGATAAATCGGTAATTCACGTCACCATAATACTATTCATGACCATAAATATAATTAAGGCATCAATAATAATATGCATACCTGTACATCTGGTAGTATGTAGCATAACTTCATAATTTCTATCTATGCACTAAATCTTATAAACGTTAAGCTAATTTAGGCGTCTCGTAGCAAATTATTTATGAAATACATAAATGGAAACTAAAAATATATATATACTACATAAAAGAAAAGACCCACTCACAGATATTTGCGAAGTCGTAGCCGTACGAACAACAGAAGTCGGAGTCTTCGATAGTAATCACACCTAAGCATAATATTGGGATCCGTTAGTAAAACTCAAATAAAACGATTAAGTTTAGAAAAATGGACAAACGGATTCGGAATTAGCGCGTCGAAATATGCTAAGAAGGGTCTCGGGCAAAATTTATAAAAAGTCAACAGTCAACTGAGACGCCCTAGTGGTCAACTATGTTAAACTTTAGAATTTCACTAAATGGATGCCAAAAATGGACTTGGAATGTCAAAATTAACTTAAGAGGGTTTTCGAGAAAATTCTGAAAAAGTCAACTTAAAGAATATTCCAGAAAATATTCCAGGGAATAATCCAGAGAATATTTATTCCAAAAACATTAGGAACTGGGCCAGGCCGGATCCCAATTTATGGTTAATGGGCCAAAGGTTTTGGCAGGTTCAAGGATTTGGTTTTGGGCCTTTTTTTTTTATTTAAAATCAAGCCAGGTCAACCCAATTGTAGGTTACGGATTCGGCCAGAAACTGGGTAGTGAACCAAAGCTCCGTTCGAGCTCAAAACTCAACCATTTTCAATGAAATAAAAGTCAAAATGAAGCTCATGAACTAAGGGTTCAAAATATACCATTAGAAGATGGAGCCGTGGCCGGAGTTGGCCAAAAATGGCTTGAAAAACTAGGATGGTTCGCCAGAAAACTAGGGCGTATTTCCCCAAGGTATTTCTACACCAAAACACATTCATTTTTCACATGGCAACTCAAAAAATCAAGCCATCTTATCGAGAGGAAAAGAAAGGATGGACCTCGAATCTTACCTAGACCATGAATAGCAGAGTCACGCCAGAGAAATTTAACTCGAAACAAACCTCTCCTTGGTCCGTGCATGCCTAGAGAGTTCAAATCTCGAGTAAGGGAGAGAGTGAGGGAACAAGATAGACATGGCAATCAGCGATGGTTCACGTGAAGTTCACCGGAAGAAAGTGGTAAGTGGTGTGCACCTTGGGTGGCTTCTCTGCACTTGCAGAGAAAGAAAAAGACGAGAGGGAGCTAAGAGATGAGAGATAGTGAAATAAGGGAATAAGGGATGAGATGACAACAAATGAGTTGAGAGATTTGAAAAAAAATGAGACTTCTGGGGGATTGGGAGACACGGGAGAAAGGGAAAGAGTGGGATATGGACCCCACGTGGTTCACAAAATAGCCACAAAAGATCTCCCAACATAAAATTACCAAATCGCCCTTCACATTCGTAAGCTCGTAAAATATTCGTCGTAACTCCGAATTCGATTTTGCTTGCGCCTACGCGTCCATACCATCGAGTACTTTTAGAATACGGTAAAATAGTGGCTTGTTCATGTCACGAATTGACGGTCAACGAAAGTCAACAATCTCCCCTCAAGGGGCATTTTCGTCCATTCACTCCTTTAAAATAAATAAAATCGTAAAATTAGGGACGCGTTGTTACACCACAAGTATGTATATAACAAGCAATGCTCTTAGTGCGTATGCAAGTCTATTGACATATGTACTGAAGGAAATTTTTTGATACACTAAGTTTTTTGTGCAACATATTACGTGCATTTAACTATTAAATGGCGGAAGTATGTTGGTATACACTCTAAAACAAAACTTTAATCATCAAATTCAAAGCCTATCATATTAGTGAACCAAGATTCAACTCAAAACAACAAAGGGAGTTGAAATTTCATTATACCTTTGAAGCTCCTTTTTGCTTAGCAAAGGATAATCACCAATGAGAAGGCCTTCATTCCTTTACCTCTTGCTCCTTGGATCCATGGATATATATGGAGGAACTTTGCTTCTTAGCTCCTTGTCTTCTTGGATTTGGATAGAGGAATGAGTTCTCCAAAAGTCACCAATGGAGGAGGCCTCTAAGTTTCGACATGAATGAAGGAATGAGGAAGAAGATGAGTGTTGTAGGAAGAGGAAAATGCTAGTATCCCTTCCTACATGGCCGGCCTCCTAGAGAGAAGAGAGAGCTTTATGTTTTCTCTCTTTAACTCTTTGAAAACCCTAATGAGGTTAAGCCTATAACTTCACTTTTATATTGTTAGAAATTTTGAGTAGAAATTTCATTGTCCTACATTGGTCACTACTAAAAGGTTCCCTCACTTTATAAGGCTGTGTCCCTTATAGAAAGTGATTGAAGTGATGGACCATGAAGAATAAAATTAGGCTCAACCTTGGGGTTAGGCTTTGGGATGTACCAATTAATTGATAATTAATATATAATTAATTATCAAAAGATGGGCCTTGGGGCTCGGGCTCTAATGATTAAATTCTTCAATTAATTACTTTTAATTAATTAATTATTTTTTATACCTGATGCGAAATAGATAAGCACACAAATTAAACCCTCTTTTGTCAAATTGTAGTAGAGATGTAAGTAGGGATCGTTCTAGACCAGGGATTAGGAGGGATTGCTAAACACTTGGAAACTGACTTAAAAACTCTAAAACAAGGTTTAAAACACTAAACTAGACTCAAAGAATGCAAAACTAAACTTTAAGACACTTAAACAAACCTAAAACTCAAAACAGCAACCTAATGACTCAAAACTGCCTAAAAACCACTTTCTGGGCAGTTTTGAGAACCTAACAAGAACTTGGACGAATTTGAGTGAAAACTTGAATCAAAACACTTAGAAACACAAATCAAAACACTTTCTAACTAATCTAAGACTTCAAAATAAATGGGGATTTGTTTTGGACGAAAATTGAAAACAAAACAGAAACTTTAAACTAAACAGATTGTAGAACGTTTTTGGATAAAAAGGATGGATAAAAGGCTAGTTAGGAGGTTCTTCTCCACACATGTCACACTTGCAAACAAAACGATTTTCAGTTGTTCTTCCAACAAATTATAAATACTCAACGCCCCAAATTAACCGTGAATTGCACTAATTAACCCTCAGTTTTTCCACAAGTTATTAAGTTGGATGATTGCATGCGACAACCCGAAACATTCCCTACAAGTTCCCTACATGAATTGCATAATAGAGATACAAGCAAGAATCATTAAGTTCTATGAAAAACATAAGCATTGACGAAGCATTCGCTACTATGAATTGCATGAAACTTATGCTAAGAATTCATTCAACGCGATCGTTTTCAAGCGACCTTCACTACTTGTGATTATAAGATTGTAACTATTAGGTGAAACTCCCTCATAATCTAGCATCATATTCATGCATGAAAACTAAGCGTGCACTTTCAATCAACATACACAAATAAGTTATCAATCAAATAGATGAACGAATTGAATCCACAACTTATGAAATAACAACTGAATGTAATCAAATCATATTGCAAGCATGTACATGGTTTCGAATTACCCCCCCAACTAAGGGGGTTTAGTTCCTCATACTCACAACACAAAGTTTATTGAATTGAAACATTGAAAACATAAGAAAGATTACACCTAAAAGTTCCAGCAATCTGCAATAGACTAGCAAGCACATTCAAGAGCACTTCTTCTTCCTTCTTGCTGCGGCACAAGGTATGGAGATGGTTTGGATGGGTTTTGGATGATGGAGAATGATGGGAAGGTGTCTAGGATGGGTGTATGGCACGGCTAGGAAGGTTTGGGTTCAGAAAATATGGATTTGGGTGAAGGATGGGCACGGCAAGAGGTGAGAGATGAAATCTGGCGTGAATGGAGTTGTATGGATGTGTGTGGAATGTTTTGTGGGTGCAACAAGGATGTTTATTTAAAGGGATTAGGAAATTAAAAACCCTAGGCTAATTAGGTAATCAGGAATTAAGTTTAAAGCTTCTAGAATTAAGGAAACAAATCAGAAAATTAAAGGAAAGGGCAAGGGAAATTCGGCTAGGGTTTAAAACACAAAAGGAAGGTGTTTTAAAGCATAAAAACACAAAATAGGGAAGAGGAAATGCAAAGGGGGGTGCGGCAAGGGTTCAAAAGGGTTCTAGGCGTTTGTTTTGTGTCCTAGAATGGTTAGAAAGTCTTCATAATTGCTGAAACTTTTAGGGACAATTAGGAAAAATCAAACCAAAGTAGGAAACCTTGGCTTAACTTTCCTACTTCAAGTAGGAATCCTTGTTGGAGTAGGAATCCTTGTTCTTCTAAGAATCCTCATGTGATTAGGAATCCATCTTCAATTAGGAATCCTTCGTTGATTAGGAATCCTTCGTCGATTAGGAATCCTTCGTCGATTAGGAATCCTCCTTCATGTAAGCACTTTCCTACTTCAACTAGGAAACCTTGTTCAAGTAGGAATCATCATCTTCAAGTCTTCAAATTCGTCCAAACCTTGGCTCCAATTATGTGATAATCATTCCAAGCCCAATTTTGCTCCAAAAAGCTCCAAAATGCATCTTCTTGCATCCTTTGGCCTTAAAACCTGAAAACACATAAAACTAGCTTAAAAGACTACTTTAACTAAGAAAACACCATGGAAATGCATAAGAACTAGCTAACTAAGGCGCATAAATATGCTCCTATCAAATTCCCCCACACTTAGCTTTTGCTAGTCCTCGAGCAAAACAAAGAAATAAAACAAAACAAAACAACTAAAACACAACCTAAACCTTCCAACATTTGTCTCAGGGATTTCCAATGAACATGACATGTTAAAAATCGTTATCCCCACAGATTTGAGTCATCTCTACACTTAAGCACATACTTAATCATAGTCACTACTTACTAGTTCACAAGTAATCAATTAAAACAATGCTTTGAATGTAGTAACATGCCTTAGAGAATTCCCTCAATTCCTTACAAGATATACACTCTATTTTCACTCAGATTTTCTAACTCCACACCCTACACTGGTCATATGTGAGAAGATTGATGTAGATATGAAAAGGAATGCTCACATATATATTTCACAATGAACGCAATTTCTAGAGTTAAGAAGCATGTTTAGATATGATCTCATGAATGGAATGCTACTACTTAGATGCGAGAACCAGTGACACCATATGCTCATACCAAATTCAAACTCCACAAATTGAAACACATAACACTCAAGATAGAAGTTAAGGGTTGTAATGGGGCTTGGGTGTTGGTTAACAAGGAAAGGATAGGGAAAACAAACGTTCTTCAAGCAATAGTAAGCAAAGCAATGAAATTGAGACTTAGAATTCACTTAGATTGCAGAAATTAACTTTAACACACAAGGGGGAGACTTAAACAACTCCTTAGGGCCGAATTCATTGTTTTGGACCCTTACTTCAACAAACAATACTTTGGAACTCTTTTTCTCAACTTTTCAACTCTTTTTTCAAACTTTTCATACTTTTTTCTTCAATTTTTTTCTTTTTCCACGAAAATTGTTTTTTCTTTTCTTTTCTTTGCCGTGCCTATGGCACACAATTCCTCATGAAAAACACTTCCCCCACACTTGTTTTCTGCTAACATAGATCAAAAGGAATTCAATTCGAATCATGCTTTACTATGCTTTAAGAACAAGGGTATGGATGGTCCTAAACTAGGCTAGGTGAGGAAAACATGGGTTAACAAATAATGAAGGCTAACAAGGCTCAACGGGGTTAAAAACCTACAAAACATAATAACAGAGGGGATTTACGGCTATTTGGCTATGGTGGTGGTCACTACACAACTTTATCTTGAATATGTGTTATGCAATTCAATGACATGCTTTGAATGAAATGGGCATGAGTTCTAGCATTTGGAACTAAATGATGAAACGCCTTCTAAGTAGCAACCAAGCAAGGAATAATGAGATCATGCAACGACTTAGAAAACAAAGAATGCACAGATTTTAACTCTCCAAATAAACGTTTAGGCTCAAGTCTCACAAGGTTGTAGCGTTAATTCGAGTTCCTTCCTTCAAGCATGTTACAAAAACTGATTTTTCCTTTATCATTGCATGTGAATTCATAAGTTATAACCACAACCAAGCATAAACAAAGAGTAAATCAAACTTTCATCCATGTTAATCACTCTCTTTAACAGTCATGCAATTAAAAACCAAATCCTCATCATTGTGTTGGAAGGTACCCTAAGACACAAACAAACACACAAAAACAACTCTTTTTGGGTTTTTAAAACAAATTTTTCAAATTTTTATGTGATTTTCGGATTTTTGCATCAAAACACACTAAAACACACCAAAACTGCTTAAAAACAGCAAGGAACAAGTCTCCAAGTTAAGGGTGATAAAATCCCACGAATTTGCATCTAAAACACTTAGTTACCCCCCCCCCACACTTAAATCAAACATTGTCCTCAATGTTTCAAGCATAAAACCACACTAAACAAAAAGAAACACACAAACAGCAAGTAAATAACAAAACTGGGCAGATTAGAAACAAGCAACAAAGTGAAGGGTTTTAGGAACGCAAATCTGGAATTGGAGTGATTCCTAGGGCTTCCTTTGTTGAATTGCATGGGTTGCCTCCCAAGTAGCGCTTTCTTTAACGTCTTGAAGCCGGACGAAGAACACAATCAGACCCCATTGGAGCCCATGGCATCTAGTGGAATTTCTTCCACAACATGCTCAACAAAGTTCTCGTAGTAGGGCTTCAATCGATGTCCATTCACCTTGAATTCTTGGCCGGTTCTCAAACTTTGTATTTGGACTGCACCATGCACAAAAACATTAGTGATAACAAATGGGCCAACCCACTTAGAACGTAACTTACCGGGAAATAGACGAAGATGGGAGTTAAATAGCAACACTTTCTGCCCTATGGAGAATGTTTTTCCTCTAATCATCTTGTCATGGAACGCCTTGGTCTTCTCCTTGTAAATCCGGGCATTCTCATAAGCATCATGCCTAATCTCCTCAAGCTCATTCAATTGGAGCTTCCTATGATTTCCAGCCATGTCCACGTCCATATTGAAGGTTTTGACCGCCCAATGTGCCTTGTGCTCAAGCTCCAGATGGCATGGCTTGCCATACACTAGCCGAAATGGGGACATACCTATGGGTGTCTTGTAGGCTGTTCTATATGCCCACAATGCATCCTCCAAACGCAAGCTCCAATCTTTTCTATTTGGCCCAACGGTCTTCTCCAAGATTTGTTTGATTTCTCGATTGGAAACCTCGGCTTGGCCACTTGTTTGGGGGTGATAAGGTGTGGAAACCTTATTGATGACACTGTATTTCCTCAATAACGCTTCAATGGTCCGATTGCAAAAGTGTGACCCTCCGTCACTAATGATCACTCGTGGCATTCCAAACCTCGCAAAAATGTTAGTTCTAATAAAATCTGCAACCACTTTAGAATCATTAGTTCGGGTGGCCTTTGCTTCCACCCACTTCGACACATAATCAACCGCAAGCAAAATATATGTAAAACCATACGAAGAAGGAAAAGGACCCATAAAATCAATACCCCAAACATCAAAAATTTCAACATTTAGGATAGAAACCTGCGGCATTTGGTCCCTAGCACTAATACCACCCATTCGTTGGCATTTATCACATGTTAAGCAAAAAGTTTTAGCATCTTTGAAAATACTAGGCCAATAAAATCCACATTGTAACACCTTAAGGGCTGTGCGTTGTGTGCCAAAGTGCCCTCCACATGCATATGTGTGACAAAAACTCAAAATTGAATGACATTCAGAATCGTGCACACAACGACGTATAATCTGATCGGGGCAAAATTTCCATAAGTACGGATCATCCCACACAAAAAACCGTGCATCATGCCTAAGTTTATCACGTTGGTGCCTAGTGAACTCACTTGGAATACGTTTTGACACCAAAAAATTAACAATATCGGCATACCAAGGTGCACTAACCTTAATGGACAGCAATTGTTCATCGGGGAATGTCTCCAAAATCGGCAAAGACTCCTCATTATGCACCATTCGGCTTAGGTGGTCAGCCACCACGTTTTCACTTCCCTTCTTGTCCCGAATCTCTATGTCGAACTCTTGAAGTAGCAATATCCATCGAATAAGCCGTGGCTTGGCCTCCTTTTTGGTGAGCAAATACTTTAGAGCTGCATGATCAGTGAAAACAATTACTTTAGTTCCAATTAGATATGATCGAAATTTATCTAAAGCAAAGACAACGGCAATGAGTTCTTTTTCCGTAGTGGAGTAGTTCAATTGTGCATCGTTCAACGTCCGGGAGGCGTAGTAAATGACATGCGGCCTCTTGTCCTTTCTTTGTCCTAAAACAGCTCCTAAAGCATAGTCGGACGCGTCACACATGAGCTCGAAAGGTAGACTCCAATCCGGTGGAACAATGATGGGTGCCGTGGTCAACAACTTCTTGAGTTGGTTGAATGATGCTGTGCACTCCTTGGTGAATTCAAACGCCACTTCTTTCTGTAGGAGTCGGCAAAGAGGTTGTGCTATCTTCGAGAAATCTTTGATAAACCTACGATAAAATCCTGCATGGCCAAGAAACGAACGAACCTCTCTAACCGAAGTCGGAGAGGGTAAGTGACGTACAAGATCTATTTTCGACTTATCAACCTCAATACCCTTTTCAGAGATTATATGTCCTAAAACGATGCCTTGTTTAACCATAAAATGACACTTTTCCCAATTAAGAACAAGGTTAGTTTCAACGCAACGTTTTAAGATCAAACTTAGATTATGCAAGCAACTATCAAACGAATCACCAAAGACGCTAAAATCATCTATAAACACTTCAATTATCTTCTCTACATAATCAGAAAATATGCTCATCATGCATCTTTGAAATGTAGCAGGTGCATTACATAAACCAAAAGGCATGCGACGATATGCAAATGTACCAAACGGGCATGTAAAAGTGGTTTTTTCTTGGTCCTCGGGTGAAATGACAATTTGATTATAACCAGAATAACCGTCAAGAAAACAATAGAAAGCATAACCCGCTAACCTCTCAAGCATTTGGTCAATGAACGGCAATGGGAAGTGGTCCTTCCTCGTGGTGGTGTTTAGCTTCCTATAGTCAATGCACACCCTCCAACCGGTTTGAATACGTTGAGGGACAAGCTCATTCTCGGCATTAGCTACCATCGTCACTCCGGATTTCTTTGGTACGCATTGAACGGGCGAAACCCACCTACTATCCGAGATTGGATAGATAACCCCACAATCTAGAAGCTTTATGATCTCCTTTTTCACAACTTCCATCATAGGAGGGTTGAGACGGCGTTGAGCCTCTCGAGTTGGTTTGGCCCCCTCCTCAAGAAATATGTGATGCATACAAGTCGTAGGGCTTATACCTTTGATGTCGGCCAATGTCCAACCTAAGGCAGATTTGAACTCCTTCAAAACTCGAAGCAATTTCTCCTCCTCTTGTGCCGTGAGGGAGGAGGAAATGATGGCAGGTAGTGTTTCATTTTCTCCCAAGAAAATGTACTTCAAATGGCTTGGCAAAGGCTTGAGTTCAAGGATAGGTGCCTGAATTATGGATGGAAGTAATTTGTTAGTCGAAATGGGAATGGACTCACGGGTAGTATACTTACCATCAAGCTTAGGTGAGGACTCAAGGGCAGCCACAACTTCAATTAGATCCTCACTAGGGGGCACGGCATGGCCTAGTCCATGGATGCCGTGGGTTACACTAGAATCTGCCCCCTCGGTTTTGAGTTCCATGCCTCGTGTAATGACTTTTTCAAGCGCATCGTCATTCAAATCGTTGAGATATCCCTGCGCCAAAGAGTCAATTATATCAATAGAAAAGCATGAATGGTCCTCACTAGGGTATTTAATGGAATCAGAAAGATTAAAATTAACAACTTCCCCATCGAATTCCATGGACAAAGTTCCACTATACACGTCAATCTTCGTCCGGGCCGTCTTCATGAATGGCCTTCCAAGTAGAATGGGCAGCGGAGGAGCATGGTCCGATTCATCCATTTCGAGGACATAGAAATCCGCCGGGAAGACTAAATGATTAACCTGCACAAGCACATCTTCCAAAACTCCCTTTGGATAGGCGTTAGATCTATCGGCCAATTGTATTATTACCCCATCATTTTTCAATGCTCCTAAGTTCATAGATGCATAAATGGAATATGGCATAACATTTATAGAAGCACCTAAATCAAGCATGGCAGATTCAAATCTAGTATTCCCAATGACACAAGGAATGGTAAAGCTACCTGGATCTTTGCATTTGGGAGGTAGTTTGCGTTGCAAGATGGCGGACACATTCTCACCTACCTTTACCACTTCCTTAGTTGACATCCTCTTCCTAGTGGTACACAACTCCTTCAAGAACTTAGCATACCTCGGAACTTGCTTGATTGCATCTAACAAAGGTATGTTAACTTGAACTTTCCTAAAGGTTTCAAGGATATCCTTTTCTGCCTCTTCTTTCTTCGTTTGCATGAACCTATTAGGAAAAGGCACATTTGAAGGGAAAACATTAGTATGAACTGAATTGGACACATTCTTACCTTTGTGGGACGAATTGGGCAGATTTGGGATGCTAGGAGCTTGCGGCAAAGGTGGAACCACCTTTGCCGTGGGCAACCTTGATTCCTCCTCTTCCATTTGCAAAATTTCATCCTCGTTATTGATGTGAAAATTATGTTGACACTCAAATTAACCCTCTTTTTATCAATTGTAGCAAGTATGTAAGTAGGGATCGTTCTAGGCCGAGGATTAGGAGGGATTGCAAAATCACTTGGACTTGACTCAAAAACGTAAAAACAAGTTTAAAACACTAACTAGACTCAAAGAATGTAAAACTAAACTTTAAAACACTAAAACAAACCAAAAGACTCAAAACAGCAAATAAACACTCAAAACTGCCTTAAAACCACTTTCTGGGCAGTTTTGGACACTAGGGAAGAATTTGGACGAAAATTGGTTTAAACTTGACTCAAGACACCTAAAAACACAAACTAAATGGGTTTCTAACTAATATGACACTTAAAACTAAAGGGGGATTGATTTTGGACGAATTTTGAAAACAAAACAAAACTTTGTAAATTGAAAAGACTCTAAAACGAATTTGGTTTAAATGGATGGATGGAAGGCTAGCTAAGGGGTTCATCTCCACACATGTCACACTTGCATATAAAACGATCTCTAATTGCTTTTCAATAAACCATGAATTCCCAACGCCCCAAGTTAATTAGGTCCGCTTAAATTAACCTTCAGATTTTCCTAATGTTATTGAATTGGACGATTGCATATGACAACCCAAAGCATTCCCCACAAGTCCCCTACATGATTGCATAATAGAGATACAAGCAAGAATCATTAAGTTCTATGAAAACCATAAGCATTGACGAAGCACTTGTTACTATGATTGCATGAAACTTATGCCAAGAATTTACTTAACACGATTGTGATCAACAACCTTTACTACTTGTGAATATAAGTTCATAACGATTAGGTGAAATTCCCTTATATCCTAGCATCAAATTCATGCATGCAAACTAAGTGTCGACCCTCAATCAACATACAAGAATAAGTTTTAATTCACATAGATAAGCAAATTGAAATCACAACTTATGAAACGCAATTAGAAGTAATCAAATCATATAGCAAGCATAAACATGGTTTCGAATCCCCCCCTAGCCAAGGGGGTTTAGTTCCTCATACTCGCAAATAAACAAAGATAAATAAATTTAAACATTAAAACAAAGATAGAAAACACCTAGAAACGCTCCATAATCCAAGCCCCTTGAATGGCATGCACGGCTCCAAGAGTTCTTCCTTCTTCTCCTTTGCAAACTCACGGCACAAGAGGTATATTTGGGTGAATGGTGTAGTGAAAATATGGTAGAGGATGGTGACTAAATGGTGCAGCAAAGGATGGTATTTATAGGCTGAAATTCGCAGCCCCTATGTAGCAAAGGAAAATGATTTAAAAGCCTAATTTGTATAGGATAATAACACACAATCCTTGAAGGAAAAGGCTAAGGCTTTTAGAAACCAAGGGGGAAAGGAATAATCAGGTTTCTAGAAGTTCTAGAAAGGTTTGGGGCGTCACTTTTGTAGGACAAGGGATAAGGCCTTCTAGAAAGGTTGTTTTGTGGCTGATTTCTAGAAAAAACAAGGGATAAGGTGTGGCACCTTTGTAGGAGTGGATAAGGGCTTCTAGAAACCAATTTTAATGTGTCCTAATCTGAAAATAAATCCCCCATGCAGCTGGAATTAAATTAGGATAGGATTAGGATAGGATAAGATAAGATATGATTGGATAGGATAGGGTTTGGATAATGTTTTGGATAAGGTTTCTTCACTTGAGCTGATTCTTTGGCTTCAACTTCCCTTCTTCAAGTAGGAAACCTTGTTTGAGTAGGAAACTTCAATCTTCTAGGAATCCAACTTCAACTAGGAATCCATCTTCAACTAGGATTTCATCTTCAATTAAGCACTTTCCCACTTCAATTAGGAATCTTTGTATCTTCAATTCTTTAACTTCAAAACACATTCCTAGCTTCATCAATCCTTCAAATTCGTCCATCCCTTGTGCTTCATGTGCATGAACTCCATTCTAGCCCAATTTTGCTCCAAAATGCTCCAAATTGCATCATTTTGCTCACTTTGTCTCTAAAACCTGAAAACACATGAAAATAGCTTAAAAGACTAATTTAACTAAGAAAACACAACATAAATGCATAAGAACTAGCTAACTAAGGCGCATAAATATGCTCCTATCAAATTCCCCCACACTTAGCTTTTGCTAGTCCTCGAGCAAAACAACGAAACAAAACATGACCTAAACCTTCCAACAATCGCCTCAGGGATTTCCAATGGTACATGACATATTAAAAATCATCATTCCCGTAGATTTTAGTCATCTTCACACTTAAGCACATACTTAATCATAGTCACCACGTACTAGTTCACATATAACCATTTAAAACATGATTTTGAATGTAGTAACATGCCTTAGAGAATTTGCTCAAGTCCTTACTAGATATGCACTCAATTTTCACACAGATTTTCTAACTCCACACCCTATACTAGTTATATGTGAGAAGATTGATGTAAATATGAAAACGAACGCTCACATATATGTATAACAAAGAAAGCATTTTCGGGAGTTAATAAGCATTTAGATATGATCTCATGAATGGAATGCTACTACTTAGATGCGAGAACCAGGGATATCATATGCTCATACCAATTCCAAACTCCACATATTGAAACACATAACAATCAAGATAGAAGCAAAGGGTTGTAACGGGGCTAAGGTATTGGCTAACAAAGAAAGGTAAGGATAAACAAACATTCTTAAAGAATAATAAACAAAGTAATGAAATTGACACTTAGAATTCACTTTTGCATGCAAAAATCAATTTTGAAACACAAGGGGAAGACTCATGCAACACTTAGGGTCAAATTCAACTTTTTGGACCCTTGCTTCAACAACCACCAACTTAGAGCTCATTTTATGCTCTTTCAACTCCTTTTCATACTTTTTTCTTTTTTTCTTTCTTTTTCTACGAATTTTTTTTTTTCTTTTGTTTTTTCTTTGTCTAACCCGTGCCCTTCTACTTCTTTTGGCACACAAACTTTCCCTTCCCCCACACTTAGTTTTCTGCACAACATTGATCAAAAGGAACTCCCTCTAAGTCATGCTTTATTATCCTTTAAGAACAAGGGTATGGATAGTCCTAATCTAGGCTAGGTAAGGATAATGTGGCTAACAACAAAAATAGGCTAAATAAGGCTCAAAGGGGCTGATCCTACAAAAACAAATGCATGGGTTGAAGGCTTTTTGGCTCTGGTGATAACTACTAAACAACTTCATCTTGTTAGTTATGCTAATCAATTTTAAGTTTTGAATGAAATTGGTATGAGTTCTAATATTTGGATCTATAATGATGACACGCCTTCTAAGTAGCAACCAAGCAAAGAATGATGAGATCATGCAACGACTATAGAAAACAACAATTTCACAGATTATTAACTCTCCAAAGAATGTTAAGGCTCAAGTCTCACAGGGTTGTAGCGTTAGTTTGAGTTACTTCCTTCAAGCATGTTACAAAAACTGATTTTTTTCCTTTGTGATTACATGTGAAGTCATAAGTTATAACCACAACCAAGCATAAACCAAAGAGTAAATCAAACGTCCATCCATGTTTATAACTTTCTTTAACAGTCATGCAATTAAAAACCGAATCCTCATCATTGTGTTGGAAGGTACTCTACGACACAAACACACAAAAACAACTTTAAAACAACTCTTTTTTGGGTTTTTTCAAAACTCTTTCTATTTTTTTCTTGAATTTTCGGATTTTCTGGTAAAGCCACATAAAAACACATCAAAACATTCTAAAAACACTTAAAAACAATGAAAAACAACCTTTGAAATGTTAGGTGGTAAAATCCTACGAATTTTGACACAAAAAACACTTTGTTTACCCCCCCCCCCCCACACTTAAACCAAACATTGTCCTCAATGTTTCAAACATAGACTCACACAAAAGCACGCAAATAACACAACTAGCAAACATGACAAATATGGCAAAGTAAAAGCAATAAAGAGTAGGGTTTAGAAATGCAAATCTGGTTATGATGCCGGAGCGTCCTAGGTCCTCTTTATTTGCATGGGTTGCCTCCTAAGAAGCGCTTGCTTTAACATCTTCCAGCCGGACGATGCTCCATTGAAGGTTTATGGAACCCCACGGCATGGAGGGGTGTTTCCACAACCTGACCTACGAAATACTTCATCTTTTGGGTCCTTGAATGGGATGGGATAATGATCCTTTCTTATTGTCATGTTTTGCTTCTCTAAATCAACACGAACTCTCCCACCACGTTGTCTTCGATTTGGTACCTGCACCATACAAGGTAACAACCTATTAGTTGAAATGGGAATCGAAATTGGAATAGGTGGCTTACCTTTGTATGGCAAAGAAGTGGTAGCACTATGGACAAATGCACAAGGGTTGCATTTGGGCAGATTTGATGATTTCAAGGTTGGGGCCGTGCACTCTTTGTTGTTCACTCCAATTCCTTCCAAGATGGTGGGTTGTGGTACATTCTTCTTGACTAGTGTTGAACATTCCTGCCCTATATTTTCAATTACATTAATAGCACAACAAGAACGAACATCATTAGTATTCTCAACCGATTCAGAAACCTTAAAGTTAATCATATCACCACCAAAGGCCATAGTTACTGCTCCCTTGGCCACGTCAATCTTGGTTTGAGCCGTTTTCATGAATGGTCTTCCAAGTAAGAGTGGTGATGGTGGAGAGTGGGTTGAGTCCTCCATATCAAGCACATAGAAATCTGCAGGAAAAATCAAGTGGTCTACCTGCACCAAAACATCTTCCAACACTCCTTTGGGATATGCATTAGATCGATCGGCTAATTGAATAATAACACCATCATTTTTAAGCTTTCCTAGATTCATAGATGCATAAATAGAATATGGCATGACATTTATAGATGCACCTAAATCTAACATAGCATTATCAAACCTCGCATTGCCAATAACACAAGGGATAGTGAAACTACCTGGATCTTTGCATTTAGGTTGTAACTTTCTTTGCAACAATGCGGATACATTCTCACTTACGTGTACCACCTCTTTCTCCCGAATCCGTTTCCTTATTGTACAAAGCTTCTTCAAAAACTTGGCATACTTCGGGATTTGCTTTATAGCATCGAGGAGAGGGATATTGACATGCACCTTTCTAAATGTCTCAAGAACGTCTTTTTCCTCTTCTTCGTTCTTGGCTTGCAAAAATCTGCTAGGAAAGGGTACATCCGGAGGAATAACATTAGAATTAACTTGAATTGTACCTTCCTTACCCTTATTGGCCAAATTGGATGGCTTGGGTGGTTGCGGCAAAGGGTGTTCCATCCTTGCCGTGGGTGAGGTTTGGTGTTCTTCCTCAAACAGTAGCTTTTCATCCTCTTTTTGACTTGAATTGGATGCTTGAGGTTCAAGTCCAACTTGTTTGCCACTCCTCAATGTAATTGCTTTGGCTGTTTCGAATCCCCCTTTTGGATTTGCAACGGTTGAACTAGGGAGTCTTCCTTGGTCTCGAAACTGTCCTACAAACTCCGCAATTTGCCCAATTTGTTTTTCCAAGTGATCCACCCTTTTAGCTTGGGTTTGCAATGCTGTGGTTTGATTCTCTAGCCCCTGAGACAAAGTGTTGAGTAATTTAAGAATTGTATCATTATCCAAGGACGTACCTGAATTTGGTGGGGCAGATTGTATTTGAGTTTGATTTGGTGCGAATGGCGTTTGATAGAAACCCGGGGGTTGTTGCCGAAATGTGTTTTGTTGTTGGCCTTGTTGGGGTTCCCGCCATTTGAAATTCGGATGATCACGCCAACCGGGATTGTAGGTGTTAGAAAAGGGATCATTCCTTTGTTGGTATTGCTGCCCAAAGCCCACGGCATTGAGGGTCTCCCACCCTCCGTTCTCGATCAATTGTGGGCACTTGTCCGTAGGATGTCCTTGCATGGAACATACATCACACGCACTTACATTTTGAACTTTTGGCCCTTCCACAACCTGAGAAAGCAACGTAGTAAGGTTAGCCATTTGATTTTGAAGTTCGGTTATGGCACTTACCTCATTCACTTGGTGTTGCCGTGGGGTGCCTCTTTGTCCAACGCCTTCGTATTGTTGAGCGTTCAACGCTCGATTGGCAATCAACGTCTTTGCTGCCGTGGGGGTCTTGTCCACCAATGCTCCTCCTGCCGAGGCATCTAGCATTTGTCGTTCGATTGGTAGAAGTCCCTCGTAGAAGTATTGTAGAAGAAGCTCCTCCTTCATTTGATGTTGTGGACAAGAAGCAACAAGAGATTTAAAACGTTCATAATATGTAGGAAAAGACTCACCTTCTTCTTGTTGAATTCCACTTATCCTTTTTCGTAGGAGGATGACTCGAGAAGTTGGGAAAAACTTCTCCAAGAAAGCTCTTTTCATGCTTTCCCAAGATGTGACCGTTCCGGGAGCTAATTCATACAACCAATCTTTCGCCTTTTCCATGAGAGAAAAGGGAAAGGCCTTCATCTTCAATATACTCCCGTCGACATTGATTGGAGTCATGCTTGAACACACCACCTCGAACTCTTTCAAGTGCTTGTTAGGATCCTCCATGGACAACCCATGGTACTTCGGAATATGGTGTAGCAAACTTGACTTTAACTCGAATTCCTCGGTCTTTCCTTGGGCAGCCGCCGGATATTGAATACATAGAGGTGCGGCATTGTCCAATCCCGAAGCCGAGAGCTCCTTGATTGTACGATTGTCTTGTGCCATGGCTTCCTCCACTTCACCCACTCTTGCCGTGGGTTCCTCTTCCTCAAACTCAACTTCGGCTTCTGAGCTTGAACTTGATTCACTAGGTTCTGGATTCTTCCTTTTTCTTCTCAACTCTCGCTCAAAATCGTCGTCGAAGTCCAAGATGTGTTCACGAATCGGATGAGTACTCCGAGTCATAAACTAGTACCTAAAAACAAGAAACAAAAACAAAGTAAAAATCTGGACACAAATAAAACAAATTGAAATAAAACAATCCAAGGGATTAGCAACTTTGCTAATCCCCGGCAACGGCGCCAAAATTTGATGTGAAAATTATGTTGACACTCAAATTAACCCTCTTTTTATCAATTGTAGCAAGTATGTAAGTAGGGATCGTTCTAGGCCGGGGATTAGGAGGGATTGCAAAATCACTTGGACTTGACTCAAAAACGTAAAAACAAGTTTAAAACACTAACTAGACTCAAAGAATGTAAAACTAAACTTTAAAACACTAAAACAAACCAAAAGACTCAAAACAGCAAATAAACACTCAAAACTGCCTTAAAACCACTTTCTGGGCAGTTTTGGACACTAGGGAAGAATTTGGACGAAAATTGGTTTAAACTTGACTCAAGACACCTAAAAACACAAACTAAATGGGTTTCTAACTAATATGACACTTAAAACTAAAGGGGGATTGATTTTGGACGAATTTTGAAAACAAAACAAAACTTTGTAAATTGAAAAGACTCTAAAACGAATTTGGTTTAAATGGATGGATGGAAGGCTAGCTAAGGGGTTCATCTCCACACATGTCACACTTGCATATAAAACGATCTCTAATTGCTTTTCAATAAACCATGAATTCCCAACGCCCCAAGTTAATTAGGTCCGCTTAAATTAACCTTCAGATTTTCCTAATGTTATTGAATTGGACGATTGCATACGACAACCCAAAGCATTCCCCACAAGTCCCCTACATGATTGCATAATAGAGATACAAGCAAGAATCATTAAGTTCTATGAAAACCATAAGCATTGACGAAGCACTTGTTACTATGATTGCATGAAACTTATGCCAAGAATTTACTTAACACGATTGTGATCAACAACCTTTACTACTTGTGAATATAAGTTCATAACGATTAGGTGAAATTCCCTTATATCCTAGCATCAAATTCATGCATGCAAACTAAGTGTCGACCCTCAATCAACATACAAGAATAAGTTTTAATTCACATAGATAAGCAAATTGAAATCACAACTTATGAAACGCAATTAGAAGTAATCAAATCATATAGCAAGCATAAACATGGTTTCGAATCCCCCCCTAGCCAAGGGGGTTTAGTTCCTCATACTCGCAAATAAACAAAGATAAATAAATTTAAACATTAAAACAAAGATAGAAAACACCTAGAAACGCTCCACAATCCAAGCCCCTTGAATGGCATGCACGGCTCCAAGAGTTCTTCCTTCTTCTCCTTTGCAAACTCACGGCACAAGATGTATATTTGGGTGAATGGTGTAGTGAAAATATGGTAGAGGATGGTGACTAAATGGTGCAGCAAAGGATGGTATTTATAGGCTGAAATTCGCAGCCCCTATGTAGCAAAGGAAAAGGATTTAAAAGCCTAATTTGTATAGGATAATAACACACAATCCTTGAAGGAAAAGGCTAAGGCTTTTAGAAACCAAGGGGGAAAGGAATAATCAGGTTTCTAGAAGTTCTAGAAAGGTTTGGGGCGTCACTTTTGTAGGACAAGGGATAAGGCCTTCTAGAAAGGTTGTTTTGTGGCTGATTTCTAGAAAAAACAAGGGATAAGGTGTGGCACCTTTGTAGGAGTGGATAAGGGCTTCTAGAAACCAATTTTAATGTGTCCTAATCTGAAAATAAATCCCCCATGCAGCTGGAATTAAATTAGGATAGGATTAGGATAGGATAAGATAAGATAGGATTGGATAGGATAGGGTTTGGATAATGTTTTGGATAAGGTTTCTTCACTTGAGCTGATTCTTTGGCTTCAACTTCCCTTCTTCAAGTAGGAAACCTTGTTTGAGTAGGAAACTTCAATCTTCTAGGAATCCAACTTCAACTAGGAATCCATCTTCAACTAGGATTTCATCTTCAATTAAGTACTTTCCCACTTCAATTAGGAATCTTTGTATCTTCAATTCTTTAACTTCAAAACACATTCCTAGCTTCATCAATCCTTCAAATTCGTCCATCCCTTGTGCTTCATGTGCATGAACTCCATTCTAGCCCAATTTTGCTCCAAAATGCTCCAAATTGAATCCTTTTGCTCACTTTGTCTCTAAAACCTGAAAACACATGAAAATAGCTTAAAAGACTAATTTAACTAAGAAAACACAACATAAATGCATAAGAACTAGCTAACTAAGGCGCATAAATATGCTCCTATCAGTTATGACCTGTTTTTGATGTAGGATCTGCCCCAACTTCCTTACCACTTCTTAGGGTGATTGCTTTTGCACTTTCGAAACCTCCCTTCAGATTTGGAATGGTGGCACTAGGAAGTTGTCCGGGATCTCGAAACTTACCTACAAACTCGGCAATCTGCCCAATTTGTTTCTCAAGTTGATCCACCCTTTTATCTTGGTTTTGCATAGCCTTAGCTTGATCTTCCTGCCCATTAGACAACTTAGTTAGTATCTTAAGAAGTGCATCATTGTCAAGAGACGTACCTGAGGCACTTGGGCCGGATTGGGCTTGATTTTGGGGTGGGCCGTAGGTTTTGGGAAAGAACCCCGGGGGTTGTTGCCTAAAGCCTCCTTGGTTTTGAGGTTGTTGGGGATCCCTCCACTTGAAATTTGGGTGGTCTCGCCACCCTGGATTATACGTGTTGGAGTATGGATCATGTCTTGACTGATTTTGGCTTTGAAACCCAATGGCATTCGCACTCTCCCATCCGCCATTCTCGATGAGTTGAGGACATTTTTCGGAGACATGTCCTTGGATAGAACATACGCCACATACCACAGGTCCTTGCATCTTCATTCCCTCGGCCATCTGTGAAACAATAGAAGTAAGATTAGCCAATTGTGAATGAAGATCGGAAGTCGCACTTACCTCATGTACTTGGTGCCGTGAGGGTCCTCTTTGGCCTACACCCTCGTACTGTTGAGCGTTCAACGCTCTATTAGCAATCAAGACCTTGGCAGCCATGGGTGTTTTATCCACCAATGCTCCCCCCGCCGAAGCATCAAGCATTTGACGTTCTAGAGGTAGGAGGCCCTCGTAGAAATATTGCAAGAGCAACTCCTCATTCATCTGATGTTGTGGACAAGAAGCAACAAGTGATTTAAATCGTTCATAATATGTAGGAAAATACTCACCTTCTTCTTGCTGAATTCCGCTTATCTTTTTGCGTAGGAGGATGATGCGAGAAGTTGGAAAGAACTTCTCCAAGTACGCTCTCTTCATACTCTCCCAAGAAGTGACAGTGCCGGGAGCTAACTCGTATAACCAATCCTTGGCTTTATCCATCAAAGAGAATGGAAAAGCCTTCATCTTCAAGATATTTCCGTCAACATTGACGGGACTCATACTAGAGCAAACTACTTCAAATTCTTTCAAATGTTTGTTAGGATCTTCCATGGACAAGCCATGGTATTTAGGAATATGATGAAGCAAACTTGACTTTAATTCAAACTCGTCCGTCTTACCTTGGGCAGCCATGGGGTATTGAATGCACAAGGGTGCGGCATTATCCAAACCTGAGGCGGAAAGCTCCTTGAGTGTACGGTTGTCCACCGCCATGCCTTGGACTTCTTCAAATATCCCTGTCGTGGCTTCCTCCTCCTCTTCTTGGACGTTTTCTTCAAGGTCAGATTCGGAATTGGGTGGATGATGTTCTTGCTGGTTTCTAACTCTTCTCAACTTCCTCTCAAAATCGTCGTCAAAATCCAAGATGTTCGCACGAATCGTTTGAGAGCTTCTAGTCATACATTAGTACCTAAGAAACAAGAAACAAAATTAGGTCAGAAACTTACACAAAGTCAGAAACAAAGTGAAATAAAAGGAACAAAAACAATCCAAGGGATTAGCAAAATTGCTAATCCCCGGCAACGGCGCCAAAAATTTGATGCGAAATAGATAAGCACACAAATTAAACCCTCTTTTGTCAAATTGTAGTAGAGATGTAAGTAGGGATCGTTCTAGACCGGGGATTAGGAGGGATTGCTAAACACTTGGAAACTGACTTAAAAACTCTAAAACAAGGTTTAAAACACTAAACTAGACTCAAAGAATGCAAAACTAAACTTTAAGACACTTAAACAAACCTAAAACTCAAAACAGCAACCTAATGACTCAAAACTGCCTAAAAACCACTTTCTGGGCAGTTTTGAGAACCTAACAAGAACTTGGACGAATTTGAGTGAAAACTTGAATCAAAACACTTAGAAACACAAATCAAAACACTTTCTAACTAATCTAAGACTTCAAAATAAAAGGGGATTTGTTTTGGACGAAAATTGAAAACAAAACAGAAACTTTAAACTAAACAGATTGTAGAACGTTTTTAGATAAAAATGATGGATAAAAGGCTAGTTAGGAGGTTCTTCTCCACACATGTCACACTTGCAAACAAAACAATTTTCAGTTGTTCTTCCAATAAATTATAAATACTCAACGCCCCAAATTAACCGTGAATTGCACTAATTAACCCTCAGTTTTTCCACAAGTTATTAAGTTGGATGATTGCATGCGACAACCCAAACATTCCCTACAAGTTCCCTACATGAATTGCATAATAGAGATACAAGCAAGAATCATTAAGTTCTATGAAAAACATAAGCATTGACGAAGCATTCGCTACTATGAATTGCATGAAACTTATGCTAAGAATTCATTCAACGCGATCGTTTTCAAGCGACCTTCACTACTTGTGATTATAAGATTGTAACTATTAGGTGAAACTCCCTCATAATCTAGCATCATATTCATGCATGAAAACTAAGCGTGCACTTTCAATCAACATACACAAATAAGTTATCAATCAAATAGATGAACGAATTGAATCCACAACTTATGAAATAACAACTGAATGTAATCAAATCATATTGCAAGCATGTACATGGTTTCGAATTACCCCCCCAACTAAGGGGGTTTAGTTCCTCATACTCACAACACAAAGTTTATTGAATTGAAACATTGAAAACATAAGAAAGATTACACCTAAAAGTTCCAGCAATCTGCAATAGACTAGCAAGCACATTCAAGAGCACTTCTTCTTCCTTCTTGCTGCGGCACAAGGTATGGAGATGGTTTGGATGGGTTTTGGATGATGGAGAATGATGGGAAGGTGTCTAGGATGGGTGTATGGCACGGCTAGGAAGGTTTGGGTTCAGAAAATATGGATTTGGGTGAAGGATGGGCACGGCAAGAGGTGAGAGATGAAATCTGGCGTGAATGGAGTTGTATGGATGTGTGTGGAATGTTTTGTGGGTGCAACAAGGATGTTTATTTAAAGGGATTAGGAAATTAAAAACCCTAGGCTAATTAGGTAATCAGGAATTAAGTTTAAAGCTTCTAGAATTAAGGAAACAAATCAGAAAATTAAAGGAAAGGGCAAGGGAAATTCGGCTAGGGTTTAAAACATAAAAGGAAGGTGTTTTAAAGCATAAAAACACAAAATAGGGAAGAGGAAATGCAAAGGGGGGTGCGGCAAGGTTCAAAAGGGTTCTAGGCGTTTGTTTTGTGTCCTAGAATGGTTAGAAAGTCTTCATAATTGCTGAAACTTTTAGGGACAATTAGGAAAAATCAAACCAAAGTAGGAAACCTTGGCTTAACTTTCCTACTTCAAGTAGGAATCCTTGTTGGAGTAGGAATCCTTGTTCTTCTAAGAATCCTCATGTGATTAGGAATCCATCTTCAATTAGGAATCCTTCGTTGATTAGGAATCCTTCGTCGATTAGGAATCCTTCGTCGATTAGGAATCCTCCTTCATGTAAGCACTTTCCTACTTCAACTAGGAAACCTTGTTCAAGTAGGAATCATCATCTTCAAGTCTCCAAATTCGTCCAAACCTTGGCTCCAATTATGTGATAATCATTCCAAGCCCAATTTTGCTCCAAAAAGCTCCAAAATGCATCTTCTTGCATCCTTTGGCCTTAAAACCTGAAAACACATAAAACTAGCTTAAAAGACTACTTTAACTAAGAAAACACCATGGAAATGCATAAGAACTAGCTAACTAAGGCGCATAAATATGCTCCTATCAATATCAACAGACTCATCTTTTCAGATGAAGTCTGAAGTGATGAAGGAACACCAGAGAGCAAAACACCATTCTAAGAAGATGTCTCCCAATAAATGCATCTCATTTTCATACCTGTTGCGAAGAGGTATAAACGTATTATATATACATCCATCTGTATGACATTTAGAGCACAGAAAAATAAAAATCTTCTTTTACAATCCTAAACATTCTTTGTCACAGCCCGTCCCGAAATATTCAGTTTCGACGGTGTGAAATGACTATTTTGCCCTCGGACGTTTTGTGTGATTGTGTGATTGTGTGATTTAAGTTTGGAAGTGAACTAATACCTTATGTCCCTGATATTTGGAACCAATTAGGACTTAAAGTTGTTGTGGTTGTTTGGAAGTCAAACAATTTTGGACCACACACACACTCCAACTCCATCTCTCTCTCATTCCTGTGCACTCTCTCTCTCCTTCCTCTCGATTTTCTTCTGTTTCCGTCAACTTTGTACAGACAAACTCTAAGCCTTCCATTTTAGGCACAGATCGAGGTTTTAAAGGTAACATTCAAACTCTTTGCATGCCTAGGAGTTGAGTTGTACCTTTATTTGGACTTAAAACCTTCGAAAACCCTAGTTCTCACGAACTCTGAGTTAGGTACTGCTCATGCACTAATTATTGTGAGGTTTTTAGGAGTTTTTAAGGGCATAGGAAGCTTTAGATTGTCTTCACGAAGCTCGGAGAAGAAAAATGAAGTGATTTGGACGTCGGAAAGTTGAGTTGCAGTTTTAGCCGGATTATCGAGGGATTTTCCGACGAGTTTCATGGGTTTTAGGGCTTCTAAAAGGTATGGTTGTGTTCTATTCATATTAAGCTTTAAATTGGTTTAAGTTTCATGCAAATTGGTTGAGAAATGAACAAGAAATGAAGGTTTTAAAGTTTTCTAGTTTCCGGCGACGGCGATGGTCGTCGGAGTTCGAATGTAAGGGATGACAGAATACTCCTAACGGCGTTGGTTAGTTTTAATGGTTTCCGTTACTTTTAATGGAATGTTCCTAATGGGTTAGGGGATTCCGTTAGGGTCCTTGAGCGTGGCCGCGTGTAGGGCTGTGCCCTTGCCGGCGCATGACGGCGCGTGAAGGCTTCAAAAATTATTTTTAAAATATGAGGATGTTCGTGGAGTTGTGTAGGTCACGATGGTATATTTATATACCTCATTTGAGTAGTGTATGAGAAGTTATTAGCTAGTATTGATTATGTGCTTTAAATTAACGT
This sequence comes from Malus domestica, assembly GCF_042453785.1. NCBI lineage: Eukaryota > Viridiplantae > Streptophyta > Magnoliopsida > Rosales > Rosaceae > Malus > Malus domestica. The sequence continues at coordinate 20,530,819 of NC_091663.1, forward strand.
TTTTATAGTTGTTTCGCATATAGGGGAGACTTATCCCGAGGATGAGCGCAGTCAAGGGCAACTCAGGGGCTACGACCCTTCGACATACCAGTGAGTGGGCATTTGGTTTTAAGTATATACGTATATGCTTGATATTTTCCCAGAAAATGCATTTAAATGAGTTATGCTTTGAAAATGCCATGCCTATTGATTTATGCTTAAACCATGAGTTAGAATTGTATGCATAAATGTGATTTGGTGTTATGGACGCTCAGGTAAGTTCCAGGTGAGTTTATGAATTGTGAATGTGTATTGAATAGTTGTGATTAATTGAGAAACATTGAGCTCATAAACCTGCACCTTGGTGTTAGTGATTAGACAGAGATATGGCACAGACCTGTATATAATGTCACCTCCCGCACCATATGCTCACATTGGATCCAATTTAGGTGCACAGTCTTGTCGTATAAACCACTATAGGTGGTTCCGACTCGTAGGTGACTAGCGATTTATCGCATAGCTATCATGAATGCATAGCATTGAGCATAACTATATTACACCCAGTATAGGTCATTTGTAATGATTCCGGCTAGATTGACTACTGAGCTATGAATTCAATCGTACAGACTTCTGCAGGGGTTTCGACTAATATGTTATTTTCCATGAATCTATTTTTACCTGAGTTACTTATTCTATTTTATGTTTTGGCATGGTATACTTATGAATATGGTTATGTGAAGCATGAATTGTAAAATATATATATGTATATATTTATATTCTATTTATGGGAAAATTATACAAGTTTTACGGTGAGGGGTTAGAGCATTTTGATGATGAAATGGTTTTGAAAAGATTTGTTTTTGCCCACTCACATTTTCTGTTTTGCGCCCCTCCAGATTTTAGGTAGACTTAGTGTTGGTGGCATTGAGGATCTCGGCGATTCTGACAGAATAAAAATTCGTAGGATATATTCTGGTTCTGTATAACTAGTACTTGTCCTACTGGACTGCACCTAGACTTTCTATGCTCTAATTAGGAGTATTTACTCTTGTATCTCACTCCTAGCACTTTCAGCTTATTAGTACACATTAGTAGCTTTAGGTTTTTATTTATTCGTATATTTCATATCTTTATCGCTTCCGCACTGTGTACATGGCTACGTTACCCTCATGTGATGGCTAACACTGATTTTAGGTCAGGGTGTGTTAGTTTGGTATCAGAGCCTAGGTTTAGCAGTCCTGTATATCTTGTGAATGATCTAATCATTGTGATGTCTTCTGTCAGAACTATGCCGCCTCGTAGAGAGCCACGTCACTCAACTAAGCCTAGTTTCCCTGATATTGCTTAGTTAAGGGAAGCTATAGCTAATGCCATTCAGTCTTAGCTCCGTCCTCCTCAAATGACACCTCTTGAGACTGTGTATAATCTGAAGCTGAATCATTTGATGAGAAATGAAGGACATGAGGGAGCGGAGAAGTGGCTTAATCATGTCGAAAAGATTTTCCTTGTGATGCAGAGTCAGGGGAATCTTCCTTCTGACAGGTGGGTTGAGACGACTACCTAGTTTTTAGGTCCGGAGCCTGCATCATGATGGAGACAGGAGTCATATCTGATGCCACCAGAGGTTGTAGCCGATTGGGAAGTGTTTAAACTGTTGTTTCGGAAAAGGTTTATTCCCTCTGAGTACATTGATCGTAAGAAATAAAAGTTTACTCATATAAAACAACGAAAAATGTCAGCAAATGAGTATTACAGGATGTTCACTGATTTGTCTCGAGATGATCCGGAGGTTGCTGCTAATCTGGTCGAGATGCTCCGTCGTTTCAGGTTGGGTACTAAGAAGAAATGGCATTCTATAGCGACATCGACTCCCTATGCCACTTACCAGGAGTTTTATGAGGTTTTACTACGGATTAAGGACTTAGAGAACATGCCCAGTGAAAGTGAAGATGAAGAAGAAAAGAACAGGAACCAGAGGCAAAATGATAAAGGTAAAGGTCAATCATCTCATGGACCTCATAAGACCCAGAGTTTTAAGAGAAGTGGTGTCAGTTCCAACTCTTCTAGTGGAAGTTTGAGCTCTAATGTGCAGAAGAGAAGTGGTAGATTTTGTGGAGGCCCAAGATTTCAGAGGCAGAAGGACTTTGGTGGTTCAGGTGGTTCAAGTGCTCCTTTATGCCTCAGGTGTAATAATAGGCATTTTGGGAAGTGTAGGAGAGGCAGCAGTGCATGCTTTACTTATAGACAAATGGGGCATAGGGCTGCTCATTGCCCTCATAATCAGCAGAGGCCCCAACAGCCTTCCTTACCACCACCTGTGACGACCCAGGAAGCTTCAGGACCGAGTGGTTATGCTCAAACTAATTGTGGATGTGCTTATCATTATCAGGGCGATGCCGTTCCTTATGCTACAGGGCAATATTAGTACTCATAGGATCCTCATTATCAGGGTGGTTACCCTTAGTATAAGAGATGTTCTATGCCATATCAGCCATATTCAACAGGTGGATCCTAGTGGTACTAGAGGGGACAACCCCAGCAGGTAGAGATTGTTGCTAGCAGTGCAGGAGGTAGTTGGGTCAACCAAGATAAGGACGAGGTATTCATGCTTGCAGAGGTCGTGGTGAACGATAGTAGAATCAGGGATGTATCCATAACATGACTCTGCAAGATGCTCAGAACAATCCTGATTTAATCATGGGTACGTTAAATATTCTTGGTCATTTTGCTAAAGTATTGATTGATTATGGTGCTACGTATTTTGTTGTTTCTCATACATTTGCTCAAGTGACGCAACCTCATCCTACGTAAGTAAATTCTGGTTATAGATTTTGTGAGTGATTAAGAAATTTAAATAAAGAATTGTGATTAACGGTAGTTAATCAAACAAGAGTTTAATTTTGGCCTATCATCGAAATTAGTTTCCGAAATAAAATTTTTGGGTCGGGGCGTTACAGTGTTTAAAAGACAAATTAACACTCCCTGATCGCGATGTTCGAAGGACACCAAGATGGCCATGTGTTGGCCGATATCTAAAGGTGGCGCAAGCCATCCTATCATTTCAGTATGCTGTCGATGAGGTATATTCCCACCACAGCTGTTCATAATTTTGATAAAAGACAAAACAAGATTCCGAGAGACAAGATTGCATAATTATGCTTGATAGGAGCATATTTATGCGGCTTTGTTATCTTATTTCTTTGCATTTACTTAGTTAATTTCCCTTTATTGTAGTAATTTAAGCTATTTTCGTATTATTGAAGGTCCAGTTGGTAAGGATGATAATAAATGGCAAAATGGAGCAGTTTGGAGCAATTTTGGACTTGGATTGGATAGCATGCGTGGATAGCATATAGGCTGGACGTTTTTGGTGTTTAAATGGTGTTAGGCATGTGCTAAAATTTGGAGAAATTAAAGTTGATGCTTGGAAGGCGAGGAATTACACAAGAAAGAGGAATGCTAGTTGGAGAGGAACATTATCTTATTCGATCCTATATTATCTTATCTTATCTTATCTTATCCTGCATTACCTTATCTTATCTCCAGCTTCAAAGAGGAATCCTAATCACATTCAAACACTTTCTACCAGATTCTTAGAGTCCTAAAATAACTCAAAACACATAATCCCTTTTCTCCTTGGATTCAACCGTTCTCCCCCTATAAATATGAAATTCATGCAGCGATTTAGGGTGTGCCACACCTACCATTCATCCATTGAAGTTGTTGGAGTTTTCAGAGTTCTTTCTCTTTGTTTTAAGTTTCAATGTTTAGTTTAGATTGTTTTTCAGTTACGATGAACATGTGTAGCTAAGTTTCTTTTTAGCTAGAGGTGAATTCAAAGTCATGATCATATGTTTTATATAAATTGATTACATCCAGTTATTGTTTCATAAAACATGAATGTGATTTACTTATCTGCTTTATAGAAAACTTATTCTTGTATGTTTATTAAGGGTGCACACTTAGTTTGCATGCAGGGATTTGATGCTAGAAGATAAGAGAATTTCACCTAATCGTTATGAACCTATATTTGCAAGTAGTAAAAGTCACTAGTCATGATTGAGTTAATGATCTTTGAGATGTATTTCTATCATGCTTTTCATAGTTAGGGAACTTGAGAAGAATAATTTGGTTGCGTCGTTGAGTCCAATTCAATGAACTTAGGAAAATCTGAGAGTTAATTAGTGATGTTCACAATTACTTTGGGGCATTGTCATTCGTGGTTTATAGAAAGAATATCTGGAAATTGATTTGTATGCATATGATTCATGTGTGGAGAAGAATCCTTTAGCTATCATTACATTCATATTATTCACAACTTAATTTACTTGCTGCCATTTACTTTTGTTTTAGTTAAATTCGTCCAAAATCCCTCAGTCATTGTTTTGATGTTAGTTCAACTTAGTTTTCAGTTTTATAAGTTTAGTTTGTGTTGATTAGCATCCCTTCTAATCCCGGGAATAGAACGATCCCTACTTACTCGTACTATGATTGCATAATTTATAGGGTTTAATTGGTGCGTTAGTTTCTACCACATCAGTGCTGACGGACATGTCTACTTGAAAGCCCAGACATCCTAATGGTATTACAATTGGCACACTAATAGAGTAGAAGAAAATCCCAAGTATGCACAGATACCAATCTGACAAAAATAGTTCGAAGGGAGGCAAGTTGTCCATTGAATTTCCAACTAAGAGTATCAACCACAACATTTGCCTAACCAGGTTGAATCATTAAAGCCTTCAAACTCACTGCCATCATCAGGAAGAGAAAGGACGAGTGCATTTGTATTTCGATGTTCCAACTCCTTAAAACTTTGTTCATAATCTTCATCCCACATAAAATTCACTCATTTTCAGGTCAACTTTGTGAAAGGTAAGGCAATATCTAAGAGATCCTGCATAAAATATCGGTAATAACCAGCTGGACTGAGAAAACTCATTATTCTGAAATGTTCTTAGGTTGCTCCCAAGCTGCAACTGTTGAAATATCCCAAGAAAACTGATCTGGTCTAGCCAAAACTGACACTTACTGAACTTCGCATACAACTGGTGCTTCTTTAACTTCTCCAACACGAACCTCAAATGTTTCGAATGCTCGGCCTCACCCATACAAAGTTTGTCCAGATCAAACCTTATGGTTGCGAGCAATCTCCATGTAGGTCCGACTTTCCCTTGCTACACTAGTCTTGGCTAGTGAAGCTGTACAACACTAAGTGTCTGCCAATACGTGGTCATTCTGGTATCCAGGACACTAGGATCAGGACAACACTAGGTTGTGCTAGTGAAGAAACATAAAGCAAATTGTAGCAATGGTTCTTTAACTTTAACTCAATTGGAGCAATGGTCCCTCAACTAAAAATCCATTACCATTGGTCCCTCAACTCATCAAAACATGCATCTATAGTGCATCAACTAAAAGTCCATTACCATTGGTCCCTCAACTTTAATCCAACTAGAGAAATGGTCCATCAACCTTAATCCAAATTGAGCAATGGTCCATCAATTTTAACCAAATTGTAGCAATAGTCCTTTCAACATAACTCATTTTGACAAAATTCTAATGAAGTTGACGAAATGACTATAGCTACACATTTTGATGAGTTAAGGGATCAATGATAATGAATTTTTTTTAAGAACTATTGCTCCAATTTGATTAAAGTTGAGGGACCATTGCTACAATTTACTCAAAAACATATCACACAGACACCAACCTTGGCTAGTGGAGCTGTCCGACATTGGTTTTGCCACTGAAGCTAGGAATATCTGATATACAAATTAGATTTGCCTTTGAGAATGAGTCCGCCATGTTTTCTTCACTGGTACAATCCAGGCTTGCATAAGTTTGCCTTTGAGAATGAGTCTTCTTATACTATGATATCACTAATAAGTGCACTGATATATGCTATATGAATTGGATATAGCATTTGTGTCGTGTTTCCCGTATCGTGACATACTCGATATCTTAATGGGTTGTGTCATGTAACACCCGTTAAAACGAACGAATATGACCCGACCGAACTCGACTTGTTAATATTACCGGGTAGTGTGACCCAACTCGTTATTCGTTAAACAAAATATATTTTAAATCAATAAATAATCAGATGAAAAAATAATATTAAAAACGTAAGTGTGATCAAAGAATTTAACAGTAAGGAGTTAATCTCACTTATTGTTGTAGTAAGGTTATTTTAATAGTTCTTAATTAATGTAGAAGTATGAAAAATAAAAGAAATATATGCAAACTCTCGTAATGACAAGCTTTACAACTTTTGTAAAGAGGCCAACTCCAAAATACGCCACCATAATCCCATAAATATAGATTTCAATTTAATTGTTGATTGTTGTTTACGTTTACGCTCCATTCTTCCCATGAATTTTTTTTTCTTCAGATTTTCTTTTTTGAAAACATGATCTTTTGGCGGATGCATAATGATGAAAGGGTCAGATCGTTGATATTACGTTCAAATTTTTATAGTTAGTGAAAATACTGTTAAGAGTGTATAAAGTCTCTAGAAACTATATAAGACGACTCATATTTCATTTAACATTAAACATCGGAATGTGATATCAACGATCTGAATCATTCATTTTTCTGCAACTACTAAAGGGTCAAGTTTTCAAAAAATAAAATCCGATGAAAAGAATAGAGCATAAACGACAATCGACAGTTGAATATAAATATAAGGTTATGGATTATGATATCAAATTTTGGAGTTGATCCTTTCACAAAAGTTGTAAAGCTTATCATTACGAGTGATTGTATATTTTCTTTTACATTAGTTATATGAATTTTTATTGATTTTGTACTCAAACAATTAACACTAATCATGAGGGTTTGGAGAATCTAACAAACGATGTAACCATCGTCTAAGCATAGAGGATTCAATCACGAGTGTTTATATATTTTCCTTCACATTTTTCACACTTTTACATTAATTATTATGAATTTTTATTATTTTGAACTCTAAACACTTTGCACGAGGGTTTGTAGGGTTTTACGAATCAAAACGACGATGTACCCACCATCAAAGTATAGAGGATGCAAGTACGAGCGTTTGCATGTATATATATATATATATATATATATATTGTTTTACACTTGTAAAAATGAATTGTTATGAATTTTTTAATGTGCTTTGATATTTTTTACTATGGCTATGTAGTAAGTTTCTTTAGTAGTTTAAAATTATCAAACTAACTTTTTCTTATCAAGTTGAAACGGGTTACCAGTGGGTGAACCTGTTAAGAACCTGTTATTAATGGGTTCTTAATTTGTAGTTCGGTAACGATCTGATTAGTTAACGTGTTGACACGAAACCCGTCATTTTCATGTCGTTCTGAGTTGGGTTAACATGTCGTGTAAGAAATTGCCAGGTCTACAAATGTATATGAGTTTTCTAAACCAAGGGTTAGTACGTTAAAAAGAAAAGTGGTTTTACTTATTTATGTTATGAACTTTGGTCCACTCACCTTTGTTTCGCGCTGCATAGAAACGAGGTGTACAACTCCCGGCATCGAAGCATTCCTATATTGGTAGCTCTGAGTCCTCCTCTTTGATAGGAGCATATTTATGCGTCTTAGTTAGCTTGTTTTCTTACATTTTCGTAGTTAGTTTGTGGTTATTATAGTGTTTTAAGTTATTTTCGTGTGTTTGTAGGTCCAAATGACAAAGTTGGCAAGAAAGTGCATTTTGAAGCATTTTGGAGCAGTTTTGGGCACTAAATGGATAGCACATGTTTGGGCCAAGATGGATGAACGAATTTGGAGTTCAAAAGGCTAGGAATCTGATAAGAAGATGAAGAAATTAAATTCAAGACAAAGAAGATAAGGAATAGCTCAAAAGAGGAAACATTATCCACAACCTTATCCAACCTTATCTTATCCTTATCCAACCTTATCTTATATTATCTTATCCTAATCTTATCATGCCTTAATCCTAGCTCCAAGAGGATCTAAATATATATTTCTAGAACCTACTTCTAGAAGCATTCTCTTCTAGAAGTGCCAAATCAGCCACAAAACACATTGTTTCTAGAAACCCTACAAAAGTGGCGCCTATTTCCCTTCTAGAAGGCTTTTGCCTTGCCTTGCAAGCCATTCTCTTTTCCCTCCAATCAGTGCCGCACCCCTCTATCCCTTTTCCTTTGTGGATTTTGTTTTATTAGGCCTTATTCCTTGTGGATTTGGGTTATACAAATCATTTTCAGAAAATAATTGGGCCAAACCTTTTCCTTAGTGGATTTAATTAATTGTGCTGAACCCTAGGGCCCTAATTCTCCTAGTGTGCTGATTTCTAACCCTAATCTGATTAACCCTAAGGTTTTGCCTTGCCTATATATATATATATATATATATATATATATATATATATATATATATGTGTGTGTGTGTGTGTGTGTGTTTTAAGCCTAAATTTGTCACCACCCTTCATACCATTCAGAAACACCTTTGCCACAACACTAAACACCATTCTACATCACAAAACATCATTCTACATCAAGATACATCTTTGCTGCACCTTTTTGAGAAGAATGAGATCATTGCTGTGCATTCCATTGATGAAGGAGGACCTTGTGCACAAGCCATCTACATCCTTGGGAGTTCTAAGAGTTCTTTCTTCCCTCGTTTTAGTTTCGATGTTTATTTCAATTTGCTTTTCAATTGCTATGAACATGTGTAACTAAATTCTTATTAGTTAGTGGTGAATTCGAAGCCATGGACATATGTTTAATATGAATTGATTCCTTTCAGTTGTTGTTTCGTAAAACATGAATGCGATTTACTTATCTATTTGATTGATAACTTGTTCTTATGTGTTGATTAGGGAGGCCTACTTAGTTTGCATACATGAATCTGATGCTAAATTATAAGGGACTTTCACCTAATCGTTAAGAACTTATAATTACAAGTAGTGGAGATTGTTAGTCACAATCGTGTTAAGTAGATTCTTGGCAAGAGTATCATGCATTTCATAGTTATAATTGCCTTGTCAATGCTTATGATTTCCATGGAACTTAATGATCTTTGAATGTATCTCTATCATGCTGTTCATATAAGGAACTTGAGAAGAATGATTTGGGTTGTTGCATGCATTCATCCAATTCAATGAATTTAGGGAAATCTGAGAGTTAATTAATGCATTCACAATTAATTTGGGGCATTGTCATTCATGGTTTAAAGAAACAATACTGGAAATCGATTTATGTTGCATATGTTCATGTGTGGAGAAGGATCCTCTAACTAGCCTTTCACCCTTGAATTCATCTCAATTTCGTTTTAGTTTACTTTGTTTTGCAATTCGTTTAGTTTTAATTCAATTTCGTCAGAAACCAAACCCTCTTTCTATTTAGTGTTTTTAGGTCAGAATCTGTCCAATTTAGGTTATTTAGAGTGTTTTTAGTCAATATAGGTTAGAATTAGTCTAAAAATATTGTTTGAGTCTCAGTTTAGTCTTAAATTCGTTCAATTTATTCCCTAGAATCTGTTTTGAGTCTAATTGTTACTATTGTGCTGTTTTGAGTCTTTTAAGTGTGTTTTGAGTTAGTTAAGTCACAATTTGTTTTCCTTTAGTCTTTTGAGTCAATTTAAGTTATAATTTCGTCCAAATCACTTGTTAGGTCTAGAATTAAGTCAGTTCCATTTAGTTTTGCAGATTTGAGTGTTTTAGGTCAGTTTAGAGTCTATAAAGTCTATTCTTGTGTTTTTAAGTCTAGTTTAGTGTTTTAGAGTTTAATTTGAGTAGATTAGCAGCCCTAGTTAATCCCCGGTTTAGAACGATCCCTATTTACATCTTTGCTACAATTGTCATCAATAGGGTTTAATTTGTGTGTCAAGTAATTTTCACATCACTCTTTATGTAGGAGCTCTTTCTTTGTAATCGCACTCTTAAATAATATACTTTATACTTGTAATCTTGATTAGTAGTATGCTTTGAACATGTTCATGCATACTCATATTTTAATATTTAAAGATACGTATTTTATTTATGTTTATTTTATTCATCGCATATTTGCATGCATGTTCTTAGCATAAGTATAATAGGATGACTTGCGTCACCCTTAGTTGTCGCCCAGCATGTGGCTACCCCAATGTCATATGGACATTGCACGACATGTCATAACTGCTTATAATTAAGCTTAAGCCATATTGTCTGTTTAGATGACATTCAAAACTGTGTGAAGTCTTGGAAATTTTTTTATGCAGTAGTGAGGGGTATGCTAAGTCAAATTGGATATAGTTGGGATGCAAACAAAAAGATGTTAAGTGAACACCATGTTTGGCAAGAGTGTGAAAATATCATAAATTCATTTTTTTTTTCTTTTGTGTGCGTGTGATATCCTGTTAATTCTTCTTATACTTATGATTTGGTTGTTAATTTTCATTTTTATTGGTAGTCCCATAGTGGTGCTAAAAGCTTTGTTGGAAGGTCATTCCAAATTAGGACGATATAGTGGATTTGTGTGGTAAAAATAGAGCCACAGGTGAGGGTGCTGAATCATGTATAATAGTCATTGAGATTATGACTCATCGCTTAATAAACCTAATCATATTGATTTGGCTGGTGATACATAAGGTTTAAAAGATATTGATTATTAATGAGGTTTCACTTAATTAGCTAACGGTCAAGACTCAAAACAAGAAAAAATCAACAAGTTATGTTGATGTGCCTCATATAAAAAGAAAACCAGCAACCCCATAAGATGTCATTGCAAATCACTTGCTAAGATGGCTTCATCCTTTCAGGACTATATTTGTGCAGACACAAAAAAGCTGGACTACAGAGGTATATGATGCAGTAAATGTGATACCAAATCTCATCGAAAAAGAACAACTAAAAGCATGTGCTTGGTTGATAAAAAATGACAAGTAATTTCTTAAGGGAAAAAACAAATAACCAAATCCATCAAACAGTCGACGGGAAATTATGCATTGTAACACATCAACACCTTAACAAATTTCAAATAAGTAATGTTGCCATCTGTACAAGAAAAAACATATTGCAAATGGAAGCAAATTTTTAGGATGTGTAAAGTAAGAGTGGGCACGGTCCAGACTGGCCCTAAATTTGGATAAACTGGACTAGACTTGTTTAAAAATGAAATTGGGCGGTACGGGACATATTCGAATATTTAAAAAACAGAGCCGACCTAACCCGACCCATTTAAAACGAGTTGGGGACAAAGTCGTATGATGCAGAAGTCTCACATATGGTTCCCTAAGAAGGGAGTGGCTACCTACATTCTTTGCTGTAGTGCTGTCATTTTTCTGAGAGCAAGGGTCCCCTCTTGCCTGAGCTTTCTTATTCCTTCATTCATAGCTCCCTAAGGGCCCGTTTGTTTGACAGGATTAGGGAGGACTGGACTGGACTATACTACAGTCCCTTGTTTGGTCTGCACCAAGATTAGGTCTGACTCGCTAGGATTAAACCCCTCACTAGGAGTTCTAAGTGAAACACCTCGATCACCCCCGGACTCGTAAGATTTCCTGTGCTCCTGCGCTCCTGCAAGAGAGAAACTCGCTCAACCTCGATCCTCGAAGTGCTCCCTTCTTGCCCTGCTCCCTCATTGTCGTCCTGCTCATCATCATCTCTGCGTCCTACTCGCCTTCAACTCCATCCTGCTCGTCCTCATCTGGTAAACTTGGAATCCGACATTATTTCTTCGATTTTTTTTTTTTTTTGCAGATCGTGATATTACTGGGCTTTATTTGATTTAGGTGTTTTTGGGTTTGAGAAATTTTGAATTATAGACCTCTGTACTTGAACAAATTAGGGTTTTGATTTTTAGGGTCAAATTGAGATTAAAATTTGGGGTTTTCACATTTTATGCCATTTTACCAAAATGATGATAATCATCACAAAATTGCTGCTGTAAGGGTGGAAAACCTTATAGTTAATGGTCTTTTGCTGTTGACGAAAGAGTCTGCTGAAATGTATGTTGAGTTCTTGGCAAAGCTTCTTGTTGCTATGGGCTTCGATTGGTGGCTGATACATGCTTGTTAAGTTTGTATATCTTTTTATTCTGGTTTTCTAGGGTCTGTAGCTTTTAGATTTTTTTTCTTAACCAGTTAATTGTTGATTTGGATTATATGTTGCCAGAGCATATTCAAACAATTTGTTTTGTTTGGCTATCCAAGTCGTATTGGAGTGTGGGGAAGATAGCTTGCTAGGTGCCATGATTACTTGTCATGATTATTGCTACTGGTAGATCAATCCTCTTAGCCCTCTTTTAGGCTTTTCCACTGAGCCTTGTAGTTATCTTTCATGCTTGAAAGTAACTGATAGAAAGTAAATATGTAATATGTACCATTGATGGGAACTATTTGTGACACTAGACTTCATATGGAACTATCCAACCTTGAAAGTTATTAGTCAAGGCTTCAGAAATCAGTTAAGGCTTCTTATAACTTGCAACAAAACTACGACAAGGTCGAATATCGTAGAAAAGAAGTAACTTGTCCTTGGGATATTACTTGGAGATCAACAAGGTCGGGTTTGGATGAAGGTACTGATTCATCAAAAGATTCACTAATGCTATTAGCATTTATGTAAACTAGAGATTTCCCTGATCTAGGTTTAGAAACAAGAATTTTTCTTTATTTTTCTCTAGTTTTGACCAGCAATTTCAGTGGTGCCTGTATGTTGTGATTTTGCTTGATGTTTTTGTAGTAATAATGTTCATATGTTTAACAGTTCTAGGTTTGTCTGAGCAAACTGTTATTAGCATTCTAAAAAGGTCGTCTTGCACTGTTGGTTGACATGTATTTTATGTCTCATGTTTTTATTTTTCTAAAAAAAAAGTGCAGAATCATCGTTTTGGACTACCAATAACGGCAAGGCTTCTAAATCCTCATCAGTTATTGTGTTGTCCACTTTTGTGGCGTTAATTTTCTGTTTTATTCCCGCCACCCACTAATAAAAAAAAGGGTGACATTTGACAGTTTATTTCCAATTTGGATGTCTAATTATCCATCACGGAACTGTCAAGGGGCACTTAGCTGATAACTTTCACAGTCCAAAAATGGTCTGCGCTGAAATGTGAGCTGCCTAGCCTCTCTCTCCATCTGCTTCATTATGTTGTCCTTTTGGCCTGCATGTTTAACGTACAAGCACAGTACAAACAAAGGACTTTTAGAAAAGTTAACCCTTTCTTTAGCACATTAATGCCTTGTTTAATTTGGTGGCATATTGGTTTGATATCCGTGTGTATGTGTGTGTGTATTCTGCACATTTGTTTGATGTCCGTGTGTGTGTGTGTGTGTGTGTGTGTGTGTGTGTGTGTGTGTGTGTGTGTGTGTCTGTGTGTATGTATTCTGCACATTTGTTTTATGTGCGTGTGTGTGTGTGTATTCTGCACATTTGGTTAAATAGAGGTTTACGGTTATCTACTTGGTTTATAACCATGATATTACAATGTGAATGTTTTGTACCGTGTGGGGTTGATGTTGAACTGCAATATTTTGTGGTTGTTGGTTGCAGAGAAGATGAGCATAAACGGAAGGCTAAGGCTAAGGCTACTGCATTATATGTGTCATTTAATTTCCCTCTTGACATGCAATGCCTAGCAATGACAGCAATCCTCATGCTAGTCTGTTCTGTACATAGTTAGCACTGACTAGTCTTGTTAAACACACATTTATAGTCGTTTAATAAGCATTTTGTATTTAGAGTTTAGTTTTAATTTTTATGTTAATAGAGGAAGAATATATGGGATAAATAATAGATGTATAAGAGTAGAACATTTTGAATATGAATTTTTTTCTTGGACAAAAACTTTTTTTTTTTCAATATCTGCCGTATATTTGTTGGCTCAGATTGAGAAAAACTTTTTTTTTTTCAACATCAACCGTATATTTGTTGGCTCGGGCTCGGATTCAGAAAAACGTTTTTTTTTCCAACATCAGCTGTATATTTGTTGGCTCAGGCTCGGATTCAGAAAAACTTTTTTTTTTCAACATCAGCCGTATATTTGTTTGCTTGGGCTCCGATTGAGAAAAACTTTTTTTTTTAACATCAGCTGTATATTTGTTTGCTCAGGCTCCGATTGAGAAAAACTTTTTTGTTTTCAACATCAGCCGTTTATTTGTTAGCTCGGCCTCAGATTGACAATTTATTTTCCAACATCAGCCGTATATTTGTTGGCTCGGCCTCGAATTGACAAAAACTTTTTTTTTCCAACGTCAGTCGTATATTTGTTGGCTCGGGCTCGGATTCAGAATTTTTTTTTTCAACATCAGCTGTATATTTGTTGGCTCAGGCTCAGATTCAGAAAAACTTTTTTTTTTCAACATCAACCGTATATTTGTTGGCTCGGGCTCCGATTGAGAAAAACTTTTTTTTTTTCAACATCAGCCGTTTATTTGTTAGCTCGGCTTTGGATTGACAATTTTTTTTTTCCAACATCAGCCGTATATTTGTTGGCTCGGCCTCGAATTGACAAAAACTTTTTTTTTTCCAACGTCAATCGTATATTTGTTGGCTTGGGCTCGGATTCAGAATTTTTTTTTTCAACATCAGCCGTATATTTGTTGGCTCGGGCTCAGATTCAGAAAAACTTTTTTTTTTCAACATCAGCCGTATATTTGTTGGCTCGGGCTTCGATTGAGAAAAACTTTTTTTTTTCAACATCAGCCGTTTATTTGTTAGCTCGGCTTTGGATTGACAATTTGTTTTTTCCAACATCAGCCGTATATTTGTTGGCTCGGCCTCAGATTGACAAAAACTTTTTTTTTTCAACATCAGCCGTATATTTGTTGGCTCGGATTATGACTTGGCTGGTTATTTTTTTTGTTGATCCAACATTAATTGTGACTTGGCTGGTTATTTTTGGGTTGTTAATGCAGTTACTTGTTTCAGAATTCTTTGTATACCGTTTATTTTGATCTAGTTCATTTCGTATCATAATCACTTCATTTCCATCACCCTTAATAACAGTAAATATTACATATATAATGTCCTTATTTTTTTTTTCCTTTGTTTTTTTGTTTGGATGGATATGGATCGAAGGAAGCTTTTATTGATCTTATTGTTAGAGATGTCTCATTAGAGACAATTTGCATTTGTACGATTCTTGTGTTGTTGATGCTAAGGGCCAAATAGAGACATGTTGAACAACGCACTTTAACTAACCGTTCACTTGTTAGACGAGAGATTAGTTTGTGTTATCTGAATGGTATAATAGGGAATACTGATATTGAATATGTCAACGAATTGAGAATGGATAGAAGGACTTTTGGCATATTATGTGACTTACTTCATCAAGATGAGAAGGTAAAAACGGATGGTTTAGTGTCTACAGAGGAGCAGGTGTGTATGACTTTACAAATACTAGCACATCATACTAAGAATCGTAGTGTTGGCGGTAGATTTTATAGGTCGGGAGAAACTATAAGTAGGTATTTCAATAGCGTATTGCAAGGAATTTTGCGATTACAAGGTATCCTACTAAAAATCCTTCAACATGTGCCTATTAATTCTACAGATCCTAGGTGGCGATGTTTTAAGGTATAATGATAATTTTTTTTCATTTTCCCTAAGCTTTAACTCTTCATTCCCTTTGTATAAATTAACAAAAGCTTTTTTTTTTTTTTTTTTTTTTTTTTTTTTTTTTTTTTTTTTAGAATTGCTTGGGAGCATTAGATAGAACACACATTGATTTGCATGTACCTAAAATTGACAAACCAAGATACCGAACAAGAAAGGGTCGAGTCGCAACTAATATGTTAGGTGTGTGTTCAGGAGATATGCAGTTCATATATGTGTTTCCGGGGTGGGAGGGTTCGGCATCAGACTCTAGAGTACTACATGATGCAATTACAGGGCCTAATGGTTTTAAGGTACCAGCGGGTAAGACTATTAGTTAGTCTCAACTTTGTAAGTTAGGTCTAGTTTTGTTTGTCAACTACAAAACGCTAATAAGGTCTGCTTTTTTTTTTATTAGGTTATTATTACCTTGTAGATGGTGGTTATACAAATGGTGAAGGATTCCTTGCACCCTATAGAGGAATACCTTATCATTTATCTGAATGGGAGTGACGAGCACCTTCTAATAAGGAAGAATATTTTAACATGAAGCATTCTAAGGCAAGGAATGTAATTGAATGCTGTTTTAGCTTGCTAAAAGGAAGGTGGTCGATAATAAGGATTCCATCTTTCTATCCGATAAGGACACAAGGTCGAATAATTACCGCTTGTTGCCTACTACACAATCTTATTAGGCAAGAGATGTCTGTAGATCCAATGGAGAATTTGCCCATAATAGAAGATGGACAAAATACAAAAGAAGGTGAATATGTTAGTAGTGTTGAAACATCTGACCAGTGGACTGCAAAGAGGAATGCCATGGCTCAGGAAATGTATAATGAGTGGAAAGCAATTAGGAACCAGCAGCCGAACTAGCTATATGTGTTAATGATAACATTTTATTTTAGTATTCCATTTTATCATGCATTTGTTGGATATTAGTAAAATGATTAGATTGCTCATCAGTGAATGTTAAAACTTTTGTATTGATTGGATGATATGCAAATTAATTGGATATTATGCAAATTGATTGAATATTTTGCAAATTGATTATTTGTATTGTATTTTAGTACATTCAAATATTTTTTGTTTAGGTATGGATAACGACAATATTTTGAATGCTACTCAAGAGCCAAAAGGAAGAAGGCGTAAATGGGAAGCATTTGAGGAAGAAGCATTACCATCTGTTGTTGAGGATTTTGTTGCTAGAAAGCAACGGTGTGACACCGGTGCTTTCAAACAAGGTACTTTGATTGAAATAGCGAAAGCTGTCAATGTTTTATGTCCTCATTCCAATATAAAGGCAACTCCACATATTGAGTCAAAGTTGAATAAATGGAAAAAAAACATATAGTTTGATCGTTAACATGATAAATACAAGTGGATTTGCATGGAATGATGTCAAAAAGTGCGTTGAAGTTGACAGTGATAACGCATGGCAAACTTATGTGCAGGTTCATATCTTATTTTATTTATACAGTAATTATATTCTTACTGCTATATTTGTTACGCATACTAAATTTTAGTTTTGCTATGTTAATATAATCTTAGAAAAATAAAGAAGACGATGGATGGAGAAGCAAACCTTTTCCACTATATGATAGATTTGCATATATATTTGGAAAAGATTGGGCTACAGGTAATGTAGCCGAAACCCCTGCTGAAATGGTGCAGGAACAAAGTCATGATCAAGTTGGTGCAAGTGATATTGGAAGTGAAAATTTTGTTTCGTCAATGAACCAACAAAGCTAACAAAGCACCTCATCTGCAAATAGCCAAAGAAAGAGGAAAAGAGTTGTGGGAAGTTCAAGTGATGGAACCGAGGTAATTATCAGTGGACTGAAAGATTTTTATGTCGAAAGTGGGAAGAGGATGCAAATGGTAACTGAAGCTTTAGTTCAAGGTACTGCAGATCATAGTGACATAGCTAACGAACTTGAAGCAATGGATCTTTCTCCTATGGATCCAATAGATGCATTGTCTCTTATTTTGGAAAAACCACAAAATATGGGAGTGTTCAGGGCAATCAAATCGGAACTCAAGAAAGTATTTTATTATGTGGTACATTTTGACATGGATGTATTTTATTAATCGTACAATCTTATGTTATGGCTTATAACTTAGTTTTGCACTATAAAGTATTTTGGTTAATGTTAACTAGGATTTTGTAAATTATGGAGATCTACTTTGGAATGCTATACTATAGTTCACTGGTATTTTGTAAAATATCCTGGATGAAAGTTTAGTGAATGATGTTTTAAGAGTCAATCAATGGCAAAGATTGACTTGTCACAAGTATCTTCTTATGTACTTGTATTTGTTGAAGTTGCATGTATTGGACACTATTCTTTTTCTTCTTTTGGGTGATAGAGTTTAAACCAAGCTACATTTGCAAATTAAAGTCAACTATTTATAAATAGTATGTCCCAACTATAGTATGTCTCAATTCTATTTGCAGGTAATAGACACAAAACAATTGTCCCATTTTTGTAAGATTCATAATATCCATGGCAAAAATATGTTCCAACTAACCTATAACATGAGATTTGTAGCATTACTCTATTACACAATGACAAAAATTTGTAGTCCTACTCTAAGTAAACACAAATCTGGTAAACAGTACTATTTTTATTATCATACTTCTTAATCCAACATTACACCAAACGCTTCACTAAGTTAGTCCAGCTTAGTCTAGTCTAAGCCAGTCCAGCATAGTCCCTGCAGCTAGTCTAGTCCGAAATAGTCAGGCGCAACAAACACACCCTAATAGTCTTACGGGTCCATTGGTCATTTTTTTTGTTAATTTTACGATGAGTCCTCTAGTCGCTCATTTTCTTTTTGCTCCACCGCTACTTTCTTATGATCTTTCTTACGCGCTTTCTTTCTTTTATTTGTCTTCATTAGGTTTAAATAAAAAATAAAAAAAATATATGCATATCAATAGTCAAATGGACAAATTGCAAAAGGAAATACAAACAAATTTAAGAAACCAAACAAAACCAAAATAAAATAAAATGAAAAATAGCAGCAAAATAAGTAAAAAATAAAATCAATTTCATGCATAAACAGGACAAAAAACAAACACCCAAAAGGAAAAACAACTTACCACGATGATGAGGTTTTTTGGAGGACGACGAACTTGGGCATCGAGGAACAACGGACAAGAGCGGATAATGAGAACAGAGCTTAAGCTTTCAAGTGAAACGAAAGGGAAAAGGAGGCCATTGGGTTTAGAGTTGGAGACAAGGATTTCAAGAGGAAAAATGAGCTTGAATTTCAAGAGGAAAAATGAAAATGAAATAATGTAGGTTTCAGGGTTTCAGCTATTATGAATGGACAAGGATTGTCTGCCTTCCACTTCCGGTGCCCTCCTCGTGCTCTCCTGTTCGTGTGGTCACGGTTAAGCCACGTCAACATTTTATATTACTATTCATTTTTGTCTTATTATATCTATAAAAAAAAAAATATAAAATGTTGACGTGGCTTAACCGTGACCACACAAAACATGAGGACACGGGGAGGGCACCGGAAGTGGAGGGCAGATAATCCTTGTCCATTAGGAATTTGGGTTTGCGGTCTGCTAATTTGCATTCTCAATATAACCCAAGCATAATAATTAGTTACCAACAATCACAACATTGGATCAACTTGAGACACAACAATCACAAAGACTAGATCAACTAGTTCCATAGGCTTCATGGTTGGTTTTTTCCAACTTGTCTTGGGCTCAACTTTTGTTTGGGCTTCTTCTGTCTTTTTGGCTGGTCTAATTTTGTTTGTATATATTTTGTCTTTAGCCCAGTGATTTGTAAGTTTGTGTTGTTTGTTTAATAGAAGTTCACTATGTTTGGATGACGGAAATAAACTTGGAATTTTAGTAAAATTCAGAATTTATAAATTGACATGCTCCAATTCCCTTGTTTGGATTCGTAAACATAGAAATTTAGAATTTCCGTGTGGAAAAAAAACTTGGAATTTGGGATCTCCAATTCCCAAGTTCAAATTCCATGTAAATATGTATCATTTCCCAATTTCTATGATTTAGAGTTTAAAAATAACAAATTCAGTATTCAATTTCATTGTTCTTTTAGATTAACCAAACAAGAAAATTTACAAATTCTAGAAAATAAAATCTTGTTATTTCAATTTCCGTCATTTTAACATTCCTGAATAATTTTAAATTTCTTCGTCCAAACACAGTTAGTTGACAAAAAAAAAAAAAAAAAAAAAAAAAACGAAACTTGTAATTTCCGTCATTTCCTAATTTCTGTGAAATTCTCAGGGGAAGAAATATTGAATCATGCAGTTTCAAGAATTTCTGAATCCAAACAGTAATTTTATTTTCTTAAAATTGGCTTAAACTAGATTTACAAAAGGTGTATAAAAGTTGTAGGCCTAAACCGTAATATAAAAGGTAAATCACAACCGAAGGCGAAGGAGGAGGTCCAAGGTTTTTCCCAATTGCTTCTACACATTTCGTGCTGTGAAAGAAATGGCGGAAGCATCATCGGCGTCTGCGACAAAGTCGGATGAAGAGAAAGTAGAGATGCTGGACCGGTTGCTAACTCGGCTAGCTCTCTGCGATGACTCCAACCTCCAACCCTTACTCTCCAAGCTTCTCCCCTTCACCATTTCCTCACTTTCTTCTCAATCCTCCGCCGTCCGCAACAAGGTCAGAGTCAAACTCTCTGTCTCTCTCTCTCTCTCTGTCTGTCTCTGTCTCTCTCTCTCCATTCGCTTTGCTACTTTTTCCTGTCGATGGTGGTCTTCAATTTCTGAACAATAATTGC
The DNA here is from genome assembly GCF_042453785.1 of Malus domestica. Lineage (NCBI taxonomy): Eukaryota > Viridiplantae > Streptophyta > Magnoliopsida > Rosales > Rosaceae > Malus > Malus domestica. Next base: position 20,551,110 of record NC_091663.1, read on the forward strand.
CACAAATATTGGTTTACTTGTATGTTTAGCTGAATTTGGTAATTGGGTTTTGAATCTATGGAAATTTTATTCTGGAATTGGATTTTGTTGTTTGGGGGCAGGTTCTTGAGATATTGAGTCACGTAAACAAGAGAGTGAAGCACCAACCTGAGATTGGTTTACCCTTGTCGGAGTTATGGAATATATATTCGGAAGCTAATACTGCTTCAATGGTCAGGAATTTCTGCATTCTGTATATCGAGATGGCAATGGACCGTGCAGATACAAAAGTATGTCCATGTTCCTTCTTCCTCTCATATCTTTGTATGTTCCGTTCGCTTCATATGACAGCATATGATCGTACAACATTGTATCTTCTTTTACAGCAAAAGGAAGATTTGGCAGCCATACTTCTGTCGGGTGTTTCCAGGCTTCCTCTTCAGCACCAAGAAATTATACTCAGACTCGCTACTAAGGTAAACGGCAGTCTTATTAGAGTGGGTATGGCCAGAAAGAAGGTGTACATTTTGTATGGTAAAAATGGATATGCTTTGAGCTTATTGAACTATGATTTTGTACTAAAATATGGTATCCAGTTCATTTGAGGATCATAAAAGAGTATATCACAGAATAAGAAGAACTTAGTATTCTGACTTGATTACAGGTCATTGGTGAATGTCACTCAAAAGGAATTAACAATGAAGTTGCTGCAAAGTATAGAATGATAAGTGATTCCCAGGACAGGAACGTGTTTCTTGAATTTTGCCTTCATACATTGTTGTATCAACAGTCATCTCAAAGGTCTGGAAGTGGGTTTTAGTATAAAATGTTAGAAAATTTCTTTAGTCATACATACTAAAGTACTCGTGCTTCACAACAGAGAATGCCCACCTGGACTTTCGGTTGCTCAAACCAACCGTGTGACAGGGAAACAACCATTGAAAAATGATATACTTCTAACAAGAAAGGTAAATTTGGTACAAGTTGGAAGTTCTTCTGTGTATAATATATTGTACATGTTTTTTCCTATAGGTAGTGATGTTGTACTTTTTATGATGGCCTTTTACTAATGGTATAATTCTGCTGGGGTTCGGGTTGTGGCGAGAGGAAATATAATAGATTTTGTTCTTATTTCCTATTGTTTGTTTGGAGGGGGAAGGGATGATTTAATAAAGTGTTTTCCCCTTACTTGAAGTAGGAGGACAAAAGTATTTGGGTAACATGTTTGATTTATTTCCTATATTCTTTTTCTTTCATTGCACATATTTTCCTCTATTTGCAATCCTTAAATGACTATGATGGAAAACTTAAGTGTCAAAGCCTTTTTGTTCCTACCATTTCTAAAAGGATTAATTTTTTTTTTTGGGATGACAGGGAAGGTTACCCCTCCTATTTTGTCTCGTATATCCTTCGTCATACTTCAAAAATATATGAATTATCCCTGTCCTGCCATCACCCTTCTTTGTTTTTCATCCTCCACCTCTCTTCCCTCCCAAACATAGGGTAATTTAAACTCAAACTGTTTATCACAATTAATGCATGTATGTTTATCCATGTGTCTGTGTGCATGGTTTTTTACTACTATCAGTAAATATATATTTATCAATAAACGCCAATATTCCCTTTGATTTTCTGCAAGCAGTTAGGGATCTTGAATGTTATTGACGCTATGGAGCTGGCCCCTGAGCTCGTTTATCCGCTATACGTGGCTTCCTCCGTAGATTGGTACATTCTGATTTCTCCACTATAACTAAAATTTCAGTCTCAACTTATTTGATTTTCTTATTTGATATGTGGATTCATATGTTAATAATTGTTTAATTCTAGTCAAGAGCCTGTTGTTAAGAGAGGGGAGGAGCTTCTAAAGAAGAAGGCTGCTGGAGCTAACTTAGATGATTCAGACCTGATAAACAAACTTTTTTTGTTATTTAATGGTACAAATTCTGAATTCTTTTGTTCATTTTAATTGGTTGGCTGAGTTAATAATTTTAAATTCAGATGTAGATTTTAACTTGTTCGTATATTGTTCTATTGTATTTGTATTTGTGTAATAGCTTTCTGGGGAGATAACTGTGAACTCATCTTTGAAGAAGAAACAATTTTTTATTGCAAAGAAACAATCAAAATACAAGAGTGGACAAGAAGTCTGCAAGGGCACAAACAAAACAGGACAAATAGCACCATCATACTGACATTTAGAAACTATAAAACAACACAAAACTAACTAATAGCAGCATTCCAGGTACACCAAATTTCTGAAAAAGACAAATATCAAAATTCTGTAGTAATCGATGCCCACAGAGATGACCATAACCGAACGTTATCCCACAAGGATATACTGACTTCGTTGTCCTAAAAAATCAGCTTGTTTCTTACCATCCAAATGACCCAAAAGATAGCTGAAACTATACATCCCCATAAGACCTTCATTTTCTTCCCTTTTCCTGATAATTTATGTTCCTCTACCATAATAGAATAACAATCCCTGGGGAAAACCCAACTCATACCGAACTCCCTAAACAACTTCAACCAGAGATTTAAAGCCACTGGACAGTGAAGAAACAGATAATCAGCAGACTCTGAACTTTTCTTGTATAAAATGCACCGATCAGGTTGTAGACATGAACTAGGTCTCTGTTTTTGGAGCATGTCACAAGTGTTAATTTTCCCATGAGCCACTAACCAAAACCTTCACTTTATTAGGAACTTTAGGTTTCCATACCAGGCCACAAGCCTGAAAAACCCTCTGTACAGTTTTTGAGGAGGAAATCACAATAAGATTTAACAGAGAATCCTGAAGAATCAAATATCCAATTTCTTGCATCAACCCTTGAGGGGTGAATGCGAGCCTGATCCAAACTTGTCAGAAAAGATGACAACTCGTCTAATTCCACATCACGCAAATTCCTTTGAAACCCAAATTCCCAATTCAAAGAATGTTCGGCAGAACTAGCCACACTAGAAATACTCTTGTTATGAAACCTGGATAAGTTGAACAACCTAGGAAATGAGACGTTGTAAAGATCTTTCGCCAGCCAAATGTCTTCCCAAAATCTAATTCGATCTCCTTTACTAAGAACAAAACGGCAGCACTCCGGAAAAGAACTATACCCTTGGGAAATATCCTTCCAAGGACTTCTACTTGTTCCAAACCGAACTATCTTGGAATCCCAACCATTGTCACTGAGACCATACTTGCTTCTAATCACTTTGTGCCAGATGGAATCACTTTTCATCATAGTATATCATAAAAAGCCTATAAGCTGTGGTCTAAATATGAATTGACATATTTGTGGTCAGATTATAGCTGCATTGTGCTGCTTGCATATCCAGTTGCAGAACTTGAACTCTTTTGTTTGGTCCATTTCCAAGAGTTTTGGACTCTTTTGTTTTATTGACATGAATTAAGTTTGTTTTAGTTTCAATCCATCTTCTGTACATAAGATCCAGTTTATGCAGGTACTGCTGGATCTCAAAGTGTTGCTCCTGAATCTAGAATCACTCCGGCAAATCCTGCTTTGAAAGCAAAACTTATATCTATTTTCTGCCGATCTATTACAACAGCCAACAGTTTCCCTGCAACTTTACAGTGCATTTTTGGTTGCATATATGGTATGCAGATCATCTTCTTAAAGTTAGTTACAAATCAATTCCTACTACTTGACCAAAATTTTGATGCCTAAATGTCGGCTATAAACTTTTTTGGTGTTAATGAGTGTTTGAGCATGGTCTAAATGTTATAAATTAAATAGTTCTTTTGAGAGTCAAATCTATTCTATGCATATCTGGAGTGGATGCTATTGCTCAAATTTCAAGAAAATGTAGTCATATATTATGGTAGCGATGGTTCTTGGCAAAGGAATTTAGATGTAGCAAGATTGTATATTTAAAAAAGTCGCATGACCAGTGTACTCTTTCTACATCGGAACCACCACACTAATATGAATTATAATCCTCTAATGTTTATGTGTAACATCTCTCCAATTGGCTTTACCCCTTTCCAACAGAAACATTATTTCCATTTTATATTATGTTGGTGTTGAGTGTGTAATATAATGCTCTGATACAGATTATTTGTATTGATGTGTTGTGTTTGGGTAATTGATAGGAAGTGATACCACATCGAGGTTGAAGCAGTTGGGAATGGAATTCACTGTCTGGGTATTTAAACATGTAAGGACCTCGTGATGTTTTTTTGTTTTTGGATTTCTGTTTCACTTGCAAAACTTTTTCTGGACTTTTTGAAGAAGGCATTGATTAAAACTTGCAATATGATGTGCTTTTCAGGAGTTGGCCCACTTTAAGGGTTAGGCATGTTAACTTTATGGTTGCAGTACATAATTTTCTGTCAATTCTCGTTTCTCTTTATGTGCAGATCACAAGCCTAAGTCTTTCATTTTTATTTTCTCATTTCTTCTTTTTGAGAAGATCACACAATCTTGTATGCTTTTGTATTTTATTGGTTTATAGCAGTGTTTTAAAAAATTCACCCCAAGGCATGCCCGGGCTGCTTTGGAGGTGGGGTGGGAGGAAAAATAGTCTCTGTTTTGCGGAAGTCGGCGAAAAATTCGCCTAGGCTTTGTCAGGGCACGCCTGAGGTGTTCGACTGAGCGTCCTTTTTTCTTTTTTAAGTGGCCCAGATCTGAAAATTTTTTAGTTGCAGAGTGGTCTGCCCAGCGAAGAAAATGAAGTCGCTAGTTTTTTTTTTGGGCTGAGTTTTCCTTTTCTATATATTTTTTTCTCTTCAAAGTTTAAAATGACCACACTTTTGTTGCCCCCTCATCTTCTTTTCTGTTCATTTTTTGTTTTTTATATATTTTTTTCTCATATACAAGATCAATGTTTTAAAAGGCCGCCTCTGTTTTGAGGGAGTGGGCGGAAGGCGTCCAGATGTCTCTGTTTGGCTGCTGCTTTGTTTTTTTTGTTAACTCCCAAACCCAAATTTTGGGTAGGGTTTTAATTGCTTGCACTATCATCTCTCTGCCTTCTTTTTCTGATTTTTATTTTTTTATATAATGGATGTGTGTGCGGTCTGCATGCATTGTTATATGTGTACTCATTCTGTTTTTCATCCTCTATTTTATATATATAATATAATATATGTATATAAATGTGTGTATATATATTTATAATATATGTGTGTGCTTAGGGTGATTATTGATTAATATTTTTTTTTTTTAATATAATGTGTAGGCTCAATGTATATATTAAAAAATTTAGGTCCTGTGTGGTTTCGCCTCACGCCTCACGCCTAGGCCAGGCTATCCCTCGGACGCTTCGCCCATACCTCATGCTTTTAATACATTGTACAAGATAGATAAGCATTTTTTGTTTTTGTTATTATTATTTTTGTAAGATAAAGAAGTATCTTTTCATGGATATTCTCATGACAGGTCAGCAAGAAAAAAAGATAAAACGTCTTTTTTTTTTTTTTTTTAACGTTATACTATTTTCTTAAAAGAAACATTATATTAACCTTATTTCTTTTTTTAAGACTACACATCCCATCCAAATACAACAACAAAAAAGCCTATTCCCACTAAGTGGGGTCAGCTATATGAATCCTACAACGCCATTGAGCTCGGTTCTGTTTTACTTCTTCTGTTAGATCCAAGTACTAGTCTTTTCTTGGAGTCTCTTTCAAAGTCTTCCTAGGTCTTCCTCTACCCTTTCGGCCCTGAACCTTTGTCCCGTAATCGCATCTTCTAACTAGAGCTTCAGTAGGCCTTCGTTTCACATGTCCAAACCATTGTAACCGATTTTCTCTCATCTTTCTTTCAATTTTGGCTACTCCTACTTTACCTTGGATATCCTCATTCCTAATCTTATCCTTTCTCATGTGCCCACATCCAACGAAGCATTCTCATCTCTGCCACACCCATTTTATGTACGTGTTGATGCTTCACCGTCCAACATTCCGTGCCATAAAGCATTGCCGGCCTTATTGCCGTCCTATAAAATTTTCCCTTGAGCTTCAGTGGCATACGACGGTCACATAACACGCCGGATGCACTCTTCCACTTCATCCATCCAGCTTGTATTCTATGGTTGAGGTCTTCATCCAACTCTCCATTCTTTTGCAAGATAGATCCCAGGTAGCGAAATCGGTCACTCTTTGGCACTTCTTGATCTCCAATCCTCACCCCTAACTCATTTGAGCCTTCGTTTGCACTGAACTTGCATTCCATAAATCATATGTACATATAAAGATGCACTTGCATAAGGCTAGATGTCTGGATTCCCCTCTATTTGTTTGATTGTTGATTAATTTGATTGCTTGGTTAAACTTATTTGTGACTTGAATGACAATAAATATCTGTTTTACAAAGTATTATATCATTTATAAATTATATTTTATATTAAAAATTTTAACGGCCTTATGCCTCAAGGCTTTTCCCTAAGCGGCACTATATATGAAACGCCTCATCCACGCCTTCACCTTTTAAAACATTGGTTTATAATTTAGGGTGATCATTTTGTTGATCATGTTCATGATTTTCTATGTGGATATCTTGTCCACTTTTGTATTTTTATTGGTGTAAGCTATAAAACTTCATTTCTTGCTTTTAAAACATTGGTTTATAGTTTAGGGTGATAATTTTGTTGATCATGTTCATGCTTTTCTATTTGGATATCTTGTCTGCTTTTGTAACTTTATTGGTTTAAGCTATAAAACCTCTCCCCCCCCCCCCCCCCCCCCCCCAAAAAAAAAAACAAAAAAAGAAGAAAGGAAATTAGATTCGTGGACTAGCAGTCATCAAAGATAAGCTATAGCGAGAGACAACTGAAAGTAGGATAATGGTTATTGAGGGAACCTTGGACATTATGGAGAGTGACCTGTAAGGATGAGGATAATGGTTATTATTTCATGGACTTTGTTCTGGCTAGAAAAGGTTTTGGGAGATGTGGGAAGAGTTATTTAGCAGGTGTTGAGTCAACTAACTTTTTTTGTTGTCACTCACGGTATACCTGGGGGTAGATTTAAAATGTCTACATGGCTTAGATTGGTAGAACTCCACTTTCCTTTCCTTTAACCTTGGAGGTTGATGTCTTAACTCTGAAGTAGGCTGGTGACCTCAATTTCCCAGATGACACCATTTATTCAGTTTGGGGGATAAGGCTAGTTTTATTGTTCTTTGGATCAATGTTACCCATTACGCTCAAACCTGTCAGTTTTCGATCTGGGGTCGAGTGATCCTATTCGTAGGCCATCTGCTACCCTATTCCCTCAACTTAGCCTTTGTGTGGAACTCACCATTTTCCAAAATAAATGAACCAAGTTACATTCTCAGACGAATTTTGACCGAAATATCGTATGGACTATGCCTGTCACCTCCATACCCGTACCACAGTGACTACTTAATTCCCTACCTGATTTTGTACCGCATACCGGAATGAACCACAACCCTTGTAACAGTTCTTTGGATAATCATCTGCAATTGTGTTTCGATGGCTATCAATCATTGTAGGATTATGATTCCTTTCCTATGGGTGTTTGATCCGAAATATGTGAGTGGTGTTCCTTTTATTTGGGGTTTGCTTTGGAAGGTAAGCTGTGCTGTTTGAGTTTTTGGGATCCCTGTAGTGGGAAATGTTAGGAAACGGCTGGGTGTAGGAAAGCCTATCTTGCTATAGAGGGTTGGGTCGTCTTGATTCAGTCTTAAGCCGTATTCCTACTAAACTTATTTCATGGCTTGTAATGTTTTTGAGACTGATCAGCATTTTTTTATATTTTGATTACAAATCAGTGAATAGAAATTGGCCTCAATTTATTTTTACATTGTTTCTTTAGGGAAATAGTATTCATACTTAACTTATTTCATGGCTTGTACTGTTATTTTATATTTTTCTAACTTCTAGTTTTAAAACCTCTATGCGTGCAGTCAAAGATTGATCAACTCAAACTCATGGGCCCTGTTATTCTGAGTGGAATTCTGAAGTCACTTGACACTGTTTCAAGTTCAGAATCAGGTTTGCTCTCTATGCAATGGATGCCTTTTAACTTATGTTCATTTGTACATTTTACAATTAGATGGAAAGGGCAGAGTTTCAGTCTGATTGATATAGTACACTGAATTTACCCAGATGCTACTGTTAGGGACTCCAAAACTTTTGCTTATCAAGCAATTGGGTTGCTTGCACAGCGCATGCCTCAACTTTTCAGGTTGAGTACCTTCCTATTTGTTCTTATCAAGAAAATAAAAAACCATCCTATTTGTTTCTTCTGTTTCCATTTTCTTTATTCCTTAACTTTGTGCATATGGTTCTTCCGACATCTCTTGCATGCTTCATATCAAAACTTATAGGGGAAAAATGTTTGGTTGTATTTTCCCTCCTTGCAGAGATAAGATTGACATGGCTGTGCGTCTTTTTGATGCATTGAAGGTGGAGGCCCAGCATTTTCGCCTCAGTATACAAGAAGCAACCAATTCCCTTGCCACTGCTTACAAGGTAATGCCACAGGCTGTGGGTCTGCTGTCCCCCAAAACGGTCTCCCCTCCATGTCTCCTTCATTTTTTGATATGTCACCACTTAGTCCCAACTTAACTCTGTTAACTTTTAATGATTTACAAATTAAAATACTAAAAACCAAAAAAAAAAAAAAAAAAAAAAAACAAAAACCATGAAACCAGTTGCCACTTAAGTCCCACCCACCAAGCCTGACAGTCATCGGCTGCAAGCCCTGATTCTAGTTGCCACCGCTAAATTCTTCCCTCGACTCTCTGAATAATCTCATCCATGGAGACTATTCAATCAACTTTCCCAAATTTTCAAATCAACCGAGAACTCGTCAAGATAACCCCATCCCCCACTGCTCCTAAATAGTCAAATTGAAAGCCATATGTATCATCCATTGTCAATTACAGTACAACATCGTGAAGCAATGATTTTTATCATTGAACAAGTAGGGTTGGGGCCATTGGGCCACTTTGATTAAAAAATGCAATGATCTTTCATAGATCTGCATCTTAAGCCAAGTGAGAGAGGAGGCTTTGGCTGTCGGCCAGTGACGGGTAAGGAAGGGGTGGCTGGCTTTTAGGGCTGAGTGGGTGGGGGGTGGGTGGGGACTGGGGAGTTTTGTTTCTGCTAGTTTTTTTTTCTCACTTTTTATTATTTATTTTTTCAATTTATTAAAAGTTAACAGAGTTAAGTTGGAGTTAAGTGGTATGACACATGTAAAAAAAATGGAGGAGGAGACGCCATTTTGTGGACAGCAGACCCGGAGCCAATGCCAATGTTCTGTATTTGGTTGTATCTTTGATTATAAACATTTACCTACTTTTTATTTGTAAAGATTTTATTTGGCCTCAAGGATTTTGAACAATCAATTTATGCAAGTCGTCATGTTAGAGCACAATAAATAACTTCATTAATTTATATATCTGGAAGTTGTTATTTCACTCCAAAAAATCATCTTGTACTCCTTCTTAGTAATAAAGGAGATAGGAGTGCATGATTCTACTTTTGAGTGCATTCTGGTAATGTTTGCATTTCCAGCCCTCTTCCTAGTTAATTTAAAGATGTTCTCATTTTGTCATGGTTCATGGTTAGTGTTGGTTCAAACAGAAATGTTAAGGCCTGGTGTTGGTTCAAAGTTCAAACACATTTTTGCTTCAGTGTTCAAGTCAACAACCAATTTAGCTGCCAACCTTAATAGAAATGCCGATGTTGGTCCAAAACAATAGAAAAGGGCCGTAGAAACTGAGATTTTGGAAATATTCTAGATTAATTTTGGTTGCATTTGCATCAATGTCGCTCAAATATTGCAAAGATTTGAGTGATAATTCTCTTCTATTTGTGTTTTTCTTCTGAATTGTTTTGCCTCTAATATAGATATAATACGTTAAGCTTTTCTAGATCTATTCATTTCCCAGTTTTATGTCAGTATCTCTCACGGTTCCAATTTTCTAATTACCAGTTTTGTGTATTCAAAATATTTATACCGATTATTATCTTCTTTCAGGGTGCCCCATCAACAGTGCTAAAGGATCTGGAGATGCTTTTGCTAAAAAATGCTCAAGAGGTGTCATAACTTTTGAATTTTTAGTATATTGGTGTAAATAACTTTCTTATATTTCTTTCCCTTCTGTTCACCTGGTATTTGAATATAGTGCTTCATTTTATGTTTCATAAATTACTTTTCATAATGGAGGCCTGATTAAGTGGTGGTCACTGCTTACCAGGAACAAAGTGAAGTACGATTCTGTGTGATAAGATGGGCGACTTCTTTATTTGATTTGCAACATTGCCCTAGCCGATTTATTTGTATGCTTGGGGCAGCTGATACTAAATTGGATATAAGGTAATATAAGTTCCTTTCTTTATTTGTATGCTTGATGCTTATACGTCAGTCAACCTCTCCCTCTTTCTTTTCGTCAACAATTCCTAGCCTGGGTGCATTAGGAGTAAAGGTTCCAGTTGAACGATTTGATTTCATATTTGATGGTCAGATGCTAACTGATTTGCTTTGAACCTGCTGTCGATATTTATAAGGGTTCAATTTGGTACTTTCATGGTTAGGGTTTCATTTTGTTTTGGTTGAGAAAGAAACTGAATTTTGTAGAATATAACAATAAAATTACAGGATGGGAAAAGATGGCCACAAGATGGAAAACAAAAGTTCCCCTAAACTTCAAAAACTAAAATTAAAATTTAACACAACGAAACCTAACAAATAGCGGATTTCCAAAGGAGCCAAATATTTGAACAGAGAAATTTGTAGTGTATTGAAACTGAGGCCCATAATAAAGACCATAGACAGACTTTCTCTTCTGTTGCATGCAAGTCTTAAAAATCAATCAATTTCTTTCCAGTCTCAACACTTCCACCAAAGTTGAAATGGTTCCCTAAAAACAAATTGAGGAATTTTCGATCATATCCTACTGAAGACAAGTCAGATCTTGTCTCGTTTGTTTGATATGTTTGGGTTGGTCTGGGTGTGCCCTAGAAGCTACTTATTGTTTTTTTTGTTTATTTTTAATATTTGGCGCTAGCATTGAAGTTTAACTGTTTCAAGACGTTCTGTTGGCTCCCTTGTGGTGCCTACTTGGAGTGGAACAAGGAAATTATTATTGGCCTTCTTTGTTTAAGCATTTTAAGGACTGCTTTTAGTTTAAGGACCTGCTGGGGATTGCTTCTGGACGAGCTAACAGTACTTTCTGACAACCAAAAGTGCTTCTAACTACGCTTGGCAGAAAGACTTCAAACCCTAAACACTTCAAATTTTTTTATCTAATCCATAGTAAAAGTACTTCTAGAAGTGCTTCCTAGAAAAGCAATTTCGAACGAGCTTCTGTACTTCCCAAGTGTTTCTTGGGTTTTGTATTTCTTTTGTGGTTATGGTTGTTTGGACATCTTACCGTCTTATCTGCATCTTTTTTTCCCTAATAAAGTGTTGTTTACAAATGAACAAGGACCCAATTGAAGGTGTTACCTTTATGAACTCTTGAAAATTCTTGACACCCTGTTTGCTTACCTATTATATTTATTTAACTGCATTTGCATTTTTTATAGTGTACTAATTTATATGTTTGTAAATTTTGTTAGTCAATTCAGAGTTTTAAATGATTGAGTTTAGAAGTCAGGGTAAACATTTTTGAGGGATCTGAATATATGGTTATTGTGGTTTCAATTAAACCTTACATTGGTTAATTGTACTAGTACCCTATTTTCTCTTTGTTTATGTTTCTAAAAATTACCACAATTTCATGTTGCACCTTGTTTGTTCCTTCTCTGTAGGGAGATAGCTCTTGAGGGCCTTTTACTTGTGAAAGATGATGGGCAAATCATGAGTCAGAAGCAGGAGCTACATTACCCAAAACTTGGAGTCATGTTAGATTATATTCTTAGGCAGCAACCGAACTTATTAGATTCATCTGAGATGAGGGAGCAGAAGCTTCATTTTCCCTCAAAAACATATCTAGTTATGATTCAATTTCTGTTGAAGTGCTTCGACTCGGAATTGGAGCAAGACAGTTCTATTAAAGGGTCAACTGATTTTCAGTCTTCTGTAGAAGCACTCTGCTTACTTCTTGAACATGCTATGGCCTTTGAAGGGTCTGTCGAGTTGCATGCCCAGGCTTCCAAGGCTTTAATTGTAATTGGATCTTGTATGCCAGAGGTCGTGACTGAAAAACTTTTCTTGTTATTTACTACTATCCTCTTTCCCTTAATGTAAAGCACATCTGACAAATCTTAGTTCCTTATTAGCTGATAGCCTCGCGCTATGCCCAAAAAGTTTCATGGCTAAGGCAACTACTCAGTCATGTTGACTTGGATACCCGTGAAGCTGCAGCACGTTTACTTGGGTTTGCTTCCTCTGCTCTTGCTCCAGCTGAATCTTCTGCTCTTATCTCTGAACTAATTGCCTCAGTTAGTGGAAGACGTAAGATAAGGTTGGTAGCTTATATATTGCACTATGCAGTTTATCATTGAGAGTTTATAAAATCTGCCTTTCAGTTCTGCTGTTTTCTTTGTTATGATAATGTAACTCTCATTCTTGGGTTGCTTAAAATATTTTTCAGGTTTGAAGAACAACATGGAGCATTATGTGCAGTAGGATATGTAACTGCAGACTGTATGTCGCGAACACCAGCCGTAAGTACTTATATTTTTTAATTGTTCCGGTAATGTGTTGCCTTCTATATGAAACGTCTGTTACCCCCTATTCTCTAATAAAAATCACACTCAGAACATAAATATTCTGGGTTCCATTCATCCATACTGATTTTTTGCACAATAGTTCCTAGTTTGAATGCACAAGAAAATTTGCAAAGTACACATATCAGACTATAATTTTGAAACAAAACTATGTTTGACAACAGATTCCACTCATTTGAGTTGAGTTCATAATTATATAAACGATTTACTTTTGGGATTTATCATGAATCTTCTGCTATCCTCATGGATTGTTTGTGCACAACCTCATGGGTTTGAGTTTTCTGGTCAGGATTGGTCAGTTCATGCTATTTTCTGATTGATGTGCTGTAGTATATTGTTTGTTGTTTATTGGTTTTTCTTTGTTTTTTCTGTTTCGTTTTTGTAGAGGGCAGTTGTTTAGAGAACAACCTGTCCCCTGTGTTGTAAACAATGTTAGCCTCTCCTAAGCAATAGCCTCGAGGCGTGAGGCAATGGCCTCATGGTACCTAAATTAATTATAATACGTAATATATGATATATATATCATACTTTGTTAAACAATCATGCAAGCATGGCAAACAATCAAATACTTGACTATTATTATTATTTCTCTAATCACTAAGTTATAATAAACTAATAAAAACAAAGTTAGAAACATAAAATTAGCATGAATTTTATGAAAACCCTGCCCAAAAAATGACTTTGTTTGGGGTTTGGTTTTTTTTTTTTTTTTTTTTTGTAAACAGTTCAAACGCCTGAGGTCGCACTTGGTGCGATGGCAAGTGCCTTCGCCCATGAGCGGTAGGTCTCAGGTTCGAGACTTGGGAGCAGCCTCTCCATAAAATGGGGGTAAGGCTAGCCGACATTCACCTCTCCCAGACCCTGCGTAAAGCGGGAGCCTTGTGTACTGGGTACGACCTTTAAACAGTTCAAACGCCTAGGCACCTGAGGCGATAGCTTAGGCACTTGAGGTGATAGCCTAGGCGTTTAGTCTAGTCTATAGCCCACTCCTGCTGGGCAGAGGCGTTTTCTTCTTAGCCCCACGGCCCGCCCCCAAAACTGCCTAGGTTAGTCTTAAAACTAGTTTTTTAAGACACTGGTTGTAATCCTTTTTGTTTCAATGAAAATCTTCCTTCAGAGAATCAAAGGAGACCCGATTCTTGCCTTTATCCTCAGTGATGCATTCTATGCAAGAGATTTGGAATCTTTTGAGGTTTTTAGGAGTTTTCCCAGCTATTTGTGCTGGGTGTTTTCTTTGTTTTAGCTTTCTAAGTTTTGTTTGTTTTATGTGTTCTGGTTGCTCTCTTGACCAACCTCTTTTCTATTTTCTTTAATATTAATACGACCGTTCTTTTATTGAATAAAAAATAAAAATTGGAATCTTGTAATCCATGTTTTTTTTGCATTATCCTATGGTTTTGAGTCTTTGATTGGAGCTGTTTAGGGTGTTTTAAGTTGGGTTATTCCCAGGGACCATTTCTCTCTTTTGTCTGAGAAGCATTAATTCCCAAGGATGGGGAAGATGGCCAAAGTTTTGTGGGGATGCATAGTATCGTTCGTATTTTGGGTAGTCTAGCAGGAGAGAAATAAAATGATTTTTGAAGATTTTTCTATTAGCTAAAAAGAGAAGTTTTGGGATAGAATTTGGTTATGGACATCCCTATGGCGCTCGATATCTAAAGAGCTTCAGGGGTATATCTTTTTAGCATAGGAGAACTTTTGTTTCTATGTTTCATTGATGTTTGTGCATTCTATGTTGTGGCTATCTTGTCCACTCCATTTGTAATTTTATTGTTTTATGCAATTAAATTTATTCCTTTCCAAATACAAAGTGAAATTCTTTGTTTCCTATAACATAAACAAACAAAAAAATTGTCTCAGATGTTGCCGACCACTTGCCAAGTTAGCTTTGGGTATTCTTTATCTTATTGACCTTGCTGGCAATTGAAAGTTATTGGTCACTGGAGTTTGTCTTTCCATTTGAATATTGTCTATAAGTTTGATTTCAGTTTGATATTGTCTTTCCATTTGAATATTGTATATAAATTTCCAATTTACTGATGTCTTATTTTGATTATGGTGTAATATTCATTTTCTTTTTTGCAATTGATTCATGGCATTGTGTTCAACATTCATACTGTGCAGATTCCAGATGCACTGTTTCAAACTACATTAAAGTGCCTTGTTGATGTTACTAATTCTGAGACTGCACCACTGGCCTCAATAGCAACCCAAGCCTTAGGTCACATTGGGCTGATTATCCCATTGCCTTCGCTTGTTATTGATTCTAGTTCAGGTAATTTGATGGGTTTTGCTCTTTCATTTACTATCTTTTCTCTTCTCCTTGTGTTGAGATGCTTACTAACCGAATGATTAAACTGCAGTTGATATTCTGGTTGTTTTAAATGAGAAGTTGAGAAAACTACTCGGTGGCGATGACAATAAAGCAATTCAAAAAGTTGTTATATCCATTGGCCATATGTGTGTAAAGGAAACTTCATCTTCACGTCTAAATATTGCCCTCGATTTAATTTTCAGTCTTTCCCGATCCAAGGTTTGTACGAAACTATTCTCTCATAAAATAATTTCCTTTCATTATTTACAGCAGTGCTTTTAAAGACTAGAAAAACCATATTCATCAGCAATTTTCTTTCCTGTTTTAATGTTGCAGACTAAAGCAATAGTCTGGTTTATGTCAAGGCATTTTGGTCTCAATCCATAATTGGAGTGAAGGGATAATTCCTATATTCCTAACCCTAAATTAGCCAAATTAAGGCCAAGTTCAACCCACCCAATGACACGTTATGGTTAAAGAATATCTCTTAATTTTTATAATATGGGTAACGGTGTGGGGATGGGTCACTCATAAGTCAAAGCTAGAGAGAGTAAGCAAGCAGCCTCCAAAATTATACCTCTGTAAGCTGTACGTTTACATAGTTATAAGTATTTTCTTTGAAGTGACCAGAATTGGGCATGTTACACAGATTCTTTGCACAAATGTATGCCTGTCAAACTCTGAAGAAAGTCTTGTAATGGACTAAAATGTCACTCCCAAAAATGTTTTGTTTTTTAGAAGAATCACCCGATTTCATTAAAAAGATAAAAACTTTACAACATACCTGCTTAACTTATAAAAAGAAAAAAATTAAAATAAAAAAAAGGAAGAAAATACAGAATATCCTAGCTGAAATTAACACATAGCTCCCCTCCAACATACTCTCTGAATTCTGTACTTGAACCTCATAGCAATCTTCCAATAGTCTTTGGTTTCTTTCCAACCACAACCTACATATAACTGCTAGCACCAAACTCCCCAAATTCTACGCTCCAATCCCATAGTAGACTTTCAAATATTCTTTGGATGAAAATTAATGAAGGGTATGAGAAAAATCTCAAATTCGTGCACTCTGGATTTATTATACAGGTCGAGGACATCCTCTTTGCTGCTGGCGAGGCTCTATCATTTTTATGGGGTGGTGTTCCAGTGACTGCAGATTTAATTCTCAAAGCTAATTATTCGCTTTCGATGGCTTCGAACTTTCTTATGGGAGATGTAACCTCATCTCTGTCAAAATATATCTCAATTGAAAAGAATGGAGCTGAAGAAGAACGTAATGCCAAAGTTAGAGATGCAATAACTAAAAAGCTCTTTGACGATCTTCTATACAGTACAAGAAAGGAAGATCGGTGTTCTGGAACTGTTTGGTTATTATCAATTACAATGTATTGTGGCCATGACCCAGCTATCCAGAAAATGCTTCCAGACATTCAGGTTTGGCTTTGGTTTCCACAATTTCTTTTTTCCAGTCATTGAGTTGATTTGTAATTATCAGTCTTTTGTGTTGGGTTTTTTCCTGCCCATGACGAGTTGTTGGAAGTCTGTTAGGAATTATAGTCTTAGATGATTGAATTGTTTACCCAATTGGAGTTGTTTTCCTAGTTGGAGTGGTTTTCCCAATTGGAGTTGATTTATCAATTGGAGAAGGATTCATAACTAGATTCCAATTAGGAGTAGTAATCCTTATTGAAGAAGACCTTTATTATGTCTATATAAAGAGGCTATTGCACTCGTTTTGAATTGGAGCAAAACAATAAGTTGTGTCTCAAGGAGTTAGAGTGAGAGTGTATTGTGAGGGCAAAGTGTGTGGGAGAGAAAAGAAAAGAGATAAGAGTGCATTCTTGTTCTTGTTCTCCCAGGTTTTTTGTCAAGTCTTAATCCTAGAGGTTTGACAAGATTATTCGTTGTACTCATTATTGATATAGTGAAAGATTGTTGTTGATGCCCCGTGTACGTAGGCACATATAGCCGAACCACGTTAATTCTTGGAGTTGATTATCTTGATTAGTTGTTTTCGATTTCCTGAGGTTTGTCTTGTTTTCCCATTCTTAAACACAATATTCACAACATTTTGAAAATGGATGCACAGTAAATTAATGAGTCTCCATGCAGTATACTCATACCAGAATTCTGGAACCTTGGAAGCTCTGGGTATCAGTTGAAAATTTATAGGGAATAGATTTTACATTTTCATTTGCATGCAGGAGGCTTTTTCACATCTTCTGGGCGAACAGAATGAACTTACACAGGAGCTGGCCTCACAAGGGATGAGCATTGTGTATGAACTTGGTGATGCAGCAATGAAGGAGAATTTGGTCCATGCACTTGTTAACTCTCTGACTGGTTCAGGGAAGAGGAAAAGAGCTATCAAGGTGAGTCTCTCTCTCTCTCTCTCTCTCCCTCTCTCTCTCCCTTTCCCTCTCTCTCTCTCCCTCTCCGCATTTCTGCAAATTCTTAGGTTCATAGATTTTTGTTGTTAGCTCGATGAAGACTCTGAAGTGTTTCAAGAGGGAGTTATTGGTGAAGGCCTGAGTGGAGGGAAACTGAGCACATACAAGGAGCTTTGCAATGTTGCAAATGAGATGGGGCAACCAGATCTAATTTATAAGTTTATGGATCTGGCTAATTATCAAGCCTCTCTAAATTCCAAGAGGGGTGCTGCCTTTGGATTTTCAAAGATAGCTAAGCAAGCAGGAGATGCTCTAAAGCCACACTTGCGTTCATTGATTCCAAGACTAGTTCGGTACCAATACGATCCTGACAAAAATGTGCAGGTATGCATTCATGTACTTCTCTAGCTTAGGTATGAAAGCAACAGATTCTTTAACATTTCCATCTATGTAACTTTTATGTCATCTCTGCTATTTCTTATGTGCCAAATGTTTTTTCATGTTAGTATTTCCCATCTTTCCTCAAAGCAGTTTTTCCTTTTTTTTTTCTTTCCCCTTTTTCTTTTACAAGTGATAATATCATAATTTGTAAAATACATATTTAAGTATTGACTTTGTCATTATGCTTTTCTTTGATGTGTTAGGATGCTATGTCACACATATGGAAATCACTAGTAGCAGATTCAAAGAAAACCATTGATGAGAACATGGACCTCATTGTTGATGATTTGTTAATACAATGTGGATCCCGGCTTTGGCGCTCCCGTGAGTCGTCATGTCTTGCTCTTGCGGATATCATTCAGGGTCGAAAGTTTGATCAGGTGATAATCTTTTAATGGATCTCATGTATTTAATTGGAATGGAAGCTCTCCAGTCTTAGTTGTAAGATCCATCATATTTCCCAACTAGCTGTATTTGACTTTTGTAGGTAATAAGATTAATCTGAGTTTGTCTCCTGCATAAAGTTTTGCAATTGCGACTTTTCTTCCAATTTCCCAGTGCCTCCTTTATTTTTCCATTATGCAATTGGTTCTGGTTGTTTTGGTGTGGTCTTCTTGACCACCAGGCTCCTTTCTGTTTTTCCCTTTTGATGTGTATTACTATTATCCGAAAACCAAAAACCTCCTACCCCCTGGTATGGTGATTCCCTCAATGTCCACCTGCACTTATTGCAAGGGGGTCATTCCTCACTAGATAAATAGATGGAATGAGAAATACCTGCCGGTTTGGCATTATACTAACACTGCATGAATGCAGATACAAATTATCTTGTTTTTTACTTTTGAGCATCTATGACTAGTTTCTGTCCTATTATATATGTACATATATATATATATATATATTTACTTTAGGCATATTTTCATTTTTCCCATTCAATTGACCACCACCAGGTCGTAGCTATTCTGTAGATTGCTTTAAGATTTGGTACAGCTTTATATTTCTCTCCATCTCTGCTGTGTCATTGTTTATGTTTAGATCCATAAGCTTGCTTAGAGTTTCAACATAATCCAGCATTCCCATGCTATTATTATTTTGCTTTTTCAGAGTGTAATATTTTTGCTTTTTGTCTGCACGTTTTTCTCCATATTCTGGTACTAAGGTGGGGAAGCATTTAAGAAAATTATGGTCAGCAGCGTTCCGTGCCATGGATGACATAAAAGAGACTGTTCGAAACTCTGGTGACAAGTTATGCCGTGCTTTAACTTCATTGACAGTGAGGCTTTCTGATGTCTCCCTAACTGATGTATCAGAGGCACGCCATACAATGGATATTGTTCTGCCTTATCTGCTTACAGATGGAATACTAAGTAAAGTTGATAGTATTCGCAAAGCATCTATCGGAGTTGTTATGAAGCTTGCAAAGGTTAGCATTGTTCTTATGATTTTATAGGTCAAGAATAACTATGTACCTCTTATCCTTGTGTTATGGTTCATCTGGTTATATATTCAATTGATATTACCAGAAAGATGAACTTGCTATGGAATGTAATAATTTAATATCCCGCCCTTTGTTGATTCCAAACTGGAAATGTAGAGTGTCCTTCTAATATACAACCAATGTTTTAAAAGGTGAAGGTGAAGCCAATGTGTTTCATGGATAGTCCCTCCTAGGCGAAAGCCTTGAGGCGTGAGGCCATAACGTCACGAGACCTAAAATTATTAATTATAGTCTAGTTGGAGGGTACGTCATATAGTCTGTCATATGGTCTAGTTGAACTTGAACTTGGAGGGAATGTCATATAGTCTAGTTGAACTTGAACTTGGAGGGAATGTCATATAGTCTAGTTGAACTTGGAGGGTATGTCAATAGTGTAGTTGAACTTGAACTTGGAGGGTATGTCATATTGTCCAGTTGAACTTGAACTTGGGCAGATATTTTTTATTTTTTTTCAAAAAAAAAGGCCCAGTCAAACGCCTTAGGTGCACCTCAGCCACCTTGGTGAGTTTAAGCCCACTCCCGCTGGACAGAGGCGTTTTTATCACCACCCCGCCCTCCAAAGCCGCCTAGTCGCTCCTCAGGGCTCTCTTTTTAAAACACTGTATGCAACATAGTGGACAAGACATTCCCCAAACTACATCTAACTAGCAGGACACTACAAACAAGGGAAGTAAAGCTAAAGTGTTGTGGGGATATTGCAGGATAGCTCTTTTGTGGGTGATTTGGATGGATAAGAATATAAGAATTTTTGGCAATAATAAGGGGGTGGGGGTAGAAGAGTTGTGGGAAAGGGTCAGGTTTTGGTCTTCACTTTGTGTTTCTTTTTTGTCAGAGTTCAGGGTAACTCATTGTCATGTATTTTGCTAAATTGCAAGGCAGCTCTATAAAATATAATAAGTTACTGTTTTAATTTCTTTTTGTGGTCGTTATAGATTTTTGTTAATTTCCTTGCTATTGGTTTCTGGTTGACCTTGTGTTCTATGTCTTGTTTGTTTCTTATCAATTTGTTTAATTTTTGTGTTTCTGGTTGACATTGTGTTCTCTGTCTTGTTTGTTTCTTATCAATTTGTTTCATTTCAAAAATTTACACAGCAGTTCTGTAATCAGAAAAAATTGCATGCAAGGACCAATCCTGAAAATCTGATGAAACTGAAACCTATAAGGATGTTGATAGATATAGTCCGTCCCACAAATTCAATCTGGGGTTGCCCAACTCAATCTGGTCTCACTATACAGCCTTATCCACAGAATACACAACTGGTGATGGGGCATTTAATGATGCAGACCTTCAGGCCTCGTTTGGTTGCCAGGATCGGGTGGAACTTGGTATATCAGATAGGATAGGCTAGGATTGGAGTGAATAGGATAGGAGTACTATACAGATGTTTTGGTGTAGAAACTACCTTGGACCGTACAAAACTAATTTGCCCATAAAATAGAACAAAAAAAGAAAACCTCAAAACAGAAACCCAGTAGAGCATCCTCACCCTCAAGGGACGATCCCTATTGCCCACAACCCTCACAAATCAGAGAGACGAGAAGTTATCAGGTTTCTATTAAAATGGAAATGAAACTTTCAGTTGTTAGTTCTACTCTCCATAAAAAATGGAACCTTAGTTCATCTTTCCTAAATCTAATTATAACCTTTACTGAAATTGATGTGTTCTCACGTGTGTTTAGTAACTACTTTTTCTGCTGATTATATATAGGGTGCAGGGATTGCAATTCGCCCACATTTATCTGATTTGGTTTGTTGCATGCTGGAAAGTTTATCTAGCCTTGAGGACCAAGGGCTTAACTATGTGGAGGTTTGGCAAGATTTTAATGCAGCTCTTGTTTATGTGGCACACACTTTATTGCAATTCTTTTGTTAATTTTACTTTCCTCTTCCAGTTGCATGCAGCAAATGCTGGAATACAGACAGAGAAGCTTGAGAACTTAAGAATTTCAATTGCAAAAGGTTCTCCTATGTGGGAAACTCTTGATCTCTGCATTAAAGTTGTGGATGTGGAATCATTAGATCAATTGGTTCCTCGTCTTGCTCAGTTGGTTCGGTCCGGAGTGGGCCTCAATACAAGGTTTGTAGTTGTGCCATTGTAGCACCTGAAATTAAGGGGTTATTATTGGGAATGTTAGGATGTGAGCCAACAATTAGTCTTTATTTGACATTCCCTTTCATGTTTGGGCCTTCCTCTAATGTTGTGGAGTCCGCCATGTGGAATTCAGTTACAATGGGAGGTTACAAATTGCAATTACAAGGATTTAACGTAGGATCTTTAGCTTCAATTATCATATCAAATGTTATGGTTAACTCTAAGAAAACTTAGGGCCTGTTGATAACCATTTCGGCTTTTTTTGTTTATACTTTTTACTTTTTGTGCTTTAGATATGAGGAAGGTGTATTAAGGGAAGGGAGTGATGGGAGAGAGGAAAAAATAAGGAAGAAGGAACAAAAACAATTATCTTGAAAGTGAAAACAACTTAACTAGTTTTTGGTTTTTAGTTTTCATTTGCGTGTTTTTCTCCTTGTACATTTCTTTTACATCCCTGCCACATCCTACATCCAAGCTTCTTTATTCATCCTTTCCCTTACATATTTCCCCTTTATTACTAACACTAAACACAACTAAAAGCCAAAACGAAAAAAACGATATGGTTATCAAGTGGGCCCATAAGTTGTGTGCCAAGAGTTACTTGAGGTGTAACACTGAAAAATAAAATAAAATGAATTGTATATCTAGCTCCCCCTTTTGCTTTTTTTTTAATCACCTTGCTCTACTCTGAAGAATATGTGAAATTTTTAACGTGTGATTCAAAACAAAAAGTAGTATTGCAAATCTAGATTATCTTTGATCATAAGAATGATGAAATAAGAATTGCTCGGTGTCCATGAGATGGACGTAAGAAATTTGAGCAGATTGAATGTTGATGCTTTAGTAGTATTACAAATCTATATTATCTCTCTGTTACTGATGCTACTGTGTGGCCTCTTTATATATCCTGTCACAGGGTTGGGGTTGCCAGCTTTATTACATTACTAGTTCAAAAAGTTGGTGTTGAAATCAAACCATATACGAGCAGGCTACTGAGGCTGTTGTTTCCAGTTGTTAAGGATGAAAAAAGTGCTGCATCAAAACGTGCCTTTGCTGGTGCTTGTGCAGCAGTTTTAAAGCATGCAGCACCTACTCAGGCAGAAAAATTGATTGACGATACTGTAGCTTTGCATACCGGTGATAAAAATTATCAAGTTTCATGTGCAATTTTATTGAAAAGCTATTCATCTGTGGCCTCAGATGCCTTGAGTGGATATCTTGCAGCAATTATTCCAGCTATTTTTATCTCAAGGTCTGAATCATGCCCTCAGCTCCTTTTCTTTGTTTCCTTTTTATGAATATATGGAATTATTTGTAGTTTTATAAAACTGTGCAGTTCGTATATTAAGTGCTGAGTTTACCATGCAGAGATGAATGCTAAGCTGCTATTTCATTAAAAGTTCAAGATAACAAAACCTGTTCAATTACAATATAAGTGTTGATGTATTGAGTTTTGTCTATTTAAACTATGAGTGAAAATTGAATTCGAACCATAACAAGTATTTGATATGATGAATTAAAATTAAGGAAACTCTCCACTTTGTATATTCTCTACATTACTCGTCTTCCTTAAAACCATTATTCTGGGAAGTTCAAACCAAGCGGTGGGGCTTAAGATGCCAACTTTGTCATCTTTTACTCACTTTACTTTAGATGAGGTCAGGTAAGTTTTTAATTCAGAATAACTCACTAGTGAAAGCCTCATGACAATCATCATTAAACAACAAAAAAGATAATTATGTAAATGAGCTGCGATAGCCGACCTTGGAATCTGATGGTTCATATGCAGATTTGAGGATGACAAAGTTATTTCTAGCCTGTTTGAAGAGTTGTGGGAAGAGCATACAAGTGGTGAAAGGGTAGCCCTTCAGTTGTACTTAGTAGAAATTGTTTCTTTGATTTGTGAGGGCATTGGATCATCATCATGGGCAAGTAAAAAGAAGGTATGCACCATCTCTTTTCTTCTCCCCATCAGTAAGTTTCACATTGCACTTTAGTTGTTGTAGGTTTTGTACCTGAGATATTTTTAATGTGTCATCTCTCAACTTGCAGTCAGCACAGGCAATCTCCAAGCTCAGTGATGTTTTGGGTGAATCGTTGTCTTCTTACTATCCTGTCTTGCTCCAATCTCTTATGAAAGAGATTCCTGGTCGGTTATGGGAGGTGGGGATTTGTATTCATGGTCTTTGGTGATGAGTGTTAGTCCATCTAAGTAGTTTTTTTAATGTATAGTTATTTCTATGTGACAGGGAAAGGATGCTCTATTAGATGCAATAGCTGCTCTTTCTGTGTCTTGCCACAAAGCAATTTCAAGTGATGATCCCTCCACCCTGAATGAAATTTTGAGCATAGTATCTTCTGCATGCACCAAAAAAGCAAAGAAATACCGTGAAGCAGCTCTCACCTGTCTTGAAAAGGTAAGGTTCCATCATGATTGTATGACAGATAAACTTTCATCAGTTACTTCTGTTTTATTTTGTTTTTTTTTTCCTGAAGTATTTCAATCTTAGGGAAATAAAATATTCACTTTTACTTCCTTTGTATTCTTAAAACATAGAGCGGTTCTGGTTGTATCACCTATTGGTTGGTGGATGTTTATTACATGGGCATTGTGATTAATAAGGTGGTTGGCCTGTTTCTGGTGTTGCATGCAACAGATCCAAACTTTTTGTTTTTTGTAACAAGGTGTGGGAGTACTTGAAGTTTTGAAGGGGAAGGAAAAATGTTTTTATCCTTGTACGCTTCATTGTCAAAACATTATAAACAATGTTTTCTCTTGGTTAATTTGAGAAGAAAATGATGCCTGAGTTTCTGGTGCATTAAATTCTTGTGAATGTGTTCTATTGATCAAACAAATCAAATATGATCATCCTTTGAGTTCAGAGTTTAGAAGCTACCTGATTGGAGTCTAGATGACAAGAGCTCAAATGTCAATCTACTCTGTACTTCCTGCTGAGAAGTGCTTATCATTGCCTTGCAATCTATGCTCCAATTCATGCTACTCCTTTTAGTGTTTTATTGGGTTCTTGAATTAATCTACTTTTATTTGTACTTCTGTTTAGTCTTCATCATAATGCTCAACTGAAATTTGACTTATATTGACGCTAGTCTTGTAACAAAGTTTCCTGCTCTGTTTTCAGGTTGTTAGAGCCTTTGGTAACCAAGAGGTCTTTAATGTGGTTTTTCCATTATTACTTGAGATTTTCAGTTCTGCCAGTCTCGATCAGTCTGGGAAAGAATCTTTGGCTGGTGATGCTGCCAAAGCAGGTTGGTAGTTAACAGTAATTCTTTTTGCATCTAAGAATTTAAGTTCTAATTTCGAGAGTAAGTCACATAATTTATTGGGTATCGGTTCACTGCCACTGGTGTACTATTGATAAACATAGGATGCTTAGAAGTGTGAGGATAACAATGAAACTCACTTTATCAACATATCAGTAAACTCTTGTTGCTGTTTTACAAATTTGTTTCCTATGAAATATTGACCAGAGCCCAAGGTGATTATATTTTACTTGAGAATTCTCTGGATTACATATTTTGTTTATCGGTTTCTACGTTGTTGGTTCTGGTAATCCCAAGGGACTTTTTTTTTCTTAGCAAAACCAATACTTTAGTTCGGAAGGGTAAGAAAGCTTGGTTATGTGTGGTTGCATGATTCATTATGTGCTTTGGATGATTTCGATAGAGAGGAACAGAATGATTTTTGAAAATTATGTCGGAGTTGGTCTTGCAGGACAGAATTTGGATGTTCTTAGCCTATGGGCATCAGTATCCCCTTAGTTCAGTGGAGTCTTGTTCACTTCTCCCTTAATTTGGTTTGATTGGAAAGCGGCTACCTTTAAGCCAGTTTTAGGCTTATTCAAGCTCTTCCGAGCTGGTTGTTTTCTTTTTCGAAGACTCTGTTTCAGTTTATTTGATGTGGTCTGCTTGATTCTCCCTCCCTTGCATGACTCATATTCGAAAAGACGGGTCGTTAATGTGTGAGGTTGTGTTTCGGGACATAGTTGTTCGCTTATGTTGAACTCTACCAGAAGCAAGCGATCTTGTGGGCCTAACATGCATATAGGCGGTTCTTGTTAATGGGATTGGTTTCCTATCATCTTTTGAATTCTACTAATAATGGTTGGCCTATACTAAAGCCATCTTCATCATTATATAATTATGCTAAGTCAATTGACTCAATAACTAAAGTTTCGGTCCTGAACAAAATTTTCACACTTCTAATCAACTAAAACCTTTGTGGGGGTGTTGGACTATTATTTCTACTATGGATGTTAAGGCATGAAGTTGTGCTGCACTCTACCAGTATGATCATATCTTTAATTTCAGATTGTTAGTGCCATTTTATATATTGCATTTTTAGAATTATAAATTACTAGGGCTGCTAGTGTACAGTTGTTTGCTTGCCTTTTCTGTTTATCCTTGTAGAACCATTTGAATCCCTCTTATTAACGAAGTAGAATATACTAAAATAATCTGAGATGCAACGCTTCGTACCCAGAAGAAGATCAAGTTGAAAAGGTTTCTGTTCCACACAACAAAATTTTGGACTGCATGACAGCCTGCATCCATGTGGCACATATAAATGATATTCTTGGACAACAGAAGAACTTCTTGCATGTGTTGATTACCACGCTGTCATCTGGACTTCCATGGACAGGTACCCTCCAATGGCCCCTTTTAACCCCTTCTTTTGCATCATTCTTGTAAGATTTAGTCCCTTGTTGATTGAACCTTTCTTGGCAGTCAAAGTATCTGCACTTTCATCAACGAAGGAACTTTGTTCAATGCTTCAGAAGGCTCTGGATGACTCTCAAGAACCTTCTATACATGCCAGCATAATATCTTCAGTTCAGGAGGTAATCAGAGTTTATTTATCATTATACTTTTCTATAGAACGACACAGAACCGAGCGCAATGGCGTTCTAGGATTCATATAGCTGACCCCACTTAGTGGGAAAAGGCTTTGTTGTTGTTGTTGTATACTTTTCCATGGAACTTTGTTAAACCCTTTTATTTTTCTGCCTGTTTTCAGTTGTTTCTCTCAATGCCACCTCAAATAGTTGAATGCATACGAACAATTAACGTTGCCCAGGTATATTCCCTTTTTCCTCGTTTGGTATCATTTGCACATCACAATTTGTTTGGTCGAATTACACTTTTTTGTTCTAGTGATTGTTCATTGAGTGACCTTATCTTACTCTTGTGCGTGTCTTTGAAGAATAGTATGATGTATATTGTGCATGGCTTTGAAGTAAAGTATTAGGAAAACTAAAGTAAATGTTTCCTGATGATCCTGTATGCAAAAATTTCCGGATTAAAGATGAGATGTAAACAAGCTACCAACAATAACTTTAACTAACCAACTAATCAACTATCTTCTCTTTATAACTTCTACCTTTCGCATTTTATGATTCAAACAGTAATATTTGGTGATTATGAGCCTACTTCATACGTGCCATGTCCAAATTCAATGAAAAAGGGTTATGCCTTTTGACCGAGACAGTACTTACATTTTAGTTCCTTGTTTTGTTTCTTTAATTTCATGTAGACCCTTGTCATACAAGCTCATATCATATATAAACTATTATCGGAATCAACAGCTGTTTTGGTCTCCAAATTTAAGTCTTAAACTTCTATTTCTCTTCTCGTAACTGTTCTTGTTCTTCTGTACCGTCTCTATATCTGACTAATCCCACTTTCAACTATTTTCTTCTGTTGACTCTTTAGCAACTAGTAATTCCCTTGAGTTTTATCTAATTGGAACACATGTTTAACAATAATGTAAGAGAACCTTTTTTGGGTTAGAAGTTTTTGTCCTTGAGGTACATTTTTATTTATCATGAGTTTGTGTGCACAAATTCAGGTTCACGTCGCTGCTTCAGAGACCCTTCTTGTGATCGTCAAGCTGTATGAGAAGCTCCAAACGATACATTGTAGGGACGAAAAATTTATGGGCGAGCTTGTTCATCTGTATGAGGTGGAGAAAAATGGTGAAGCAAAGTCCTTGTTGAAAAAATGTGTCGACGCTCTTGAAAACCTGAAACAAGAGGATGTCGAAGATGACTCGATGTGTTCGGCATAAAACTTTTAGGCCAATAATTGCCAATCCATGGTTGTGAGCATCTTTTTTTATAGTGAAAGTGGATTTGGAGAAATGCGAGGACGTCCAATGTGTATATTTTATTAAAACAAATATATTACGTTAAATTCTGGAGAATGACCCAATATTTCCTTCTATGTGCCCAAATTATGTAGTACTGTTTCTAAGTAAATTGGGCAGCGTTGAGCACGTGTGACGTGACTTTCGGCTTTACAAGTGAGTTGTCAACCTAGCCGTGTGTGGTTGGCACTGACACCATGATGAAAATTGGGTTTGCTTACACTTCAAAACTACACAATATGAGGAGTAGCTTAAGTCTCTATAAGACATTGAGTTACTGTTGACTAGGAGCATCATGAGACCACGACGGCAAATTGGAGGGAAAAAAAAAGGTGGTGCTCATTGAAACAGGTTTAACGCACAGTAAAACTGAAAAGAAAACAAAATTATTTTGCTGTTGTTGGCGGCCGAAGGCAAGCATAGAGAAAAGAGAGAATTTGGTGAACTTGTGATGATGATTTCTCACCCTATTGTGCCTTTATTATAGTGTTTCCCATACTCCCCAAGGAATACAATTACAATTAGGAAACTATATAGAAAATATTATAGAATCCAACCGTAATCTACTAGGATTTACACAATCACATTCCTAATTTAGGACTGCAACACTCCCCCTTAAGTGTAAATACTCAAACAAATGTAGCATCGGGTCTTCAGTGATGAAGCAAGAAGAGTTAATGAGGTTGTTGACACAATGAGCGAATGTGAGTCTCAAAACAAACGGAAGAATGCAAAGGTAGTAAAACTCACAAAACCTTGCAATAGTAAAACCTAAGGCACGATAAAAACTCAGTCTAAGGAGAAAAGAGAGAACTTGCATTAAATCAAAACTAAATGTCTTCTTAAGGAGCAAGTAGAACGCACACAAGGGTATGACCAGCCCAGGATGGGTGCCTCGTTAAAACTTCGTTAGGTAACAAATCTCAAAGGGAATATGCTCCTAACCATAGGAAAAAAGAGTACATCAAGATCAAGTGAGTATACTTCTTGATGCTTCCCATGAATTTGACAAAACTTCCAAATGAGAACTACAAACAATTCAAATCAGATATTTACAATTACCAATTCTTTGGACAAGCTTCTGGAAAATAGACTTCGAGAGTGACTTCGTAAATCTTAAAAGAGGTTGGTAAGGTTGTCTTGGGAACGTATTTGCTTGACTTCAATCTTCTAATGCTCTTGTTATTGATGTGAAAATAAAAACTTAGGCAATATGTTTGGTGTTGTCTCCTTTGATGTGTCATTTCTTGATCTGGTCGATATAGGTGGTGTTGTCTTCATAAATCATTGAGTCAACGATGAAAGCAAATCCACAAGAATTCAACATGGTTCGAAGAAGTAGCAACTTAGGTCTACTTGGTTGATCTCCAAGATATTAAGGTGTCTCCAACGCTAAAAACATAACCTGTTTAAGAACATGCCTCAAATAAACAACCTGTGTCAACATAATAACCAACAAGGAAAAAATTAACACGAGGACTGATAGGAGCATATTTATGCGACGTAGTTAGCTTGTTTTCTTGCACTTTCATAGTTAGTTTCTGTTTACTATAGTGATTTAAGCTATTTTCGTGTGTTTGTAGGTCGTCCAAATGACAAAGTTGGCAAGAAAGTGCAATTTGGAGCATTTTGGAGCAGTTTTGGGCCAAGAATGGATAACACATGCATGGAGCAAGGTGGATGGACGTTTTTGAAGTTCAAGAGGCTAGGAATGTGCTGAAAAGATGAAGAAAATGAATTCAAGGCAAAGAAGATAAGGATTTAGCTAAAAAGAAGGAACATTATCCAAAACCTTATCCAACCTTATCTTATCCAAACTAACCTTATCTTATCTTATCCTATCCTAATCTTATCCTACCTTATCTCCAGCTGCAAAAGGAGTCCTTATCCTATTATAAATCCTTCCCATATGAATTTAGGAGTCCTAATCCATCTAAACACATTAATTCTTTTCCTCCCTGGAATCTGATTAGAAGTATCCTTATTCCTTGATGATTTGGAGTCCTAATTCTCTTCCTACTCACACTAGCCGTGCCTTACATTCTCCCTATAAATATAAAGTGCCGCAACACTAAAAAATTATCCACCTTCCATCACAAATTCATCCCATACATCCCTCATACACATTCATCCCATTGTGCTGCAGCTTTGCAAGGAGATAGGAGAGGAGACCCCTAGAGCCGTGCTTGCCATTCAAGACGTTGGATTGTTGGAGCGTTTCTAGGTGTATTCTATCCGTTGTTTCAATGTTTAAATTTAATTGTCTTTGTTTAATTGCAAACATGAGAAGCTAAACTCGTTTTAGCTAGGGGAAATTCAAAGCCATGAACATATTTGCAATATGAATTGATTACTTCCAGTTGTGATTTCATGAATCGTGAATGCAATTTACTTAACTGTTTGATTTAGAACTTATTCTTGTTTGTTGATTGAAGGTGCACACTTAGCTTGCATGCAGGGATTTGATGCTAAAATATAAGGGAGTTTCATCTAATAGTTATGAACTTATATTTATAAGTAGTGGAGGTTGCTAGTCACAATCGTGTTAAGTGAATTCCTGGCAGGAGTATCATGCTGTTATAGTTACGAATGCCTTGTCAATGCTTATGATTTTCACAAAGCTTAATGATCTTTGATTGTATCTCTATTATGCTGTTCGTGTAGGGAACTATTGAAGAATAATTTGGTTGCCGATGCATTGTCCATCCAATTCAATGACTTAAGGAAAATCTGAGGGTTAATTAGTGTTGTTCACTGTTAATTTGGGGCGTTGAGGTTCATGGTTTATTGGAAAAGCAACTGGAAATCGATTTGTATGCAAGTGTGTCATGTGTGGAGAAGAACCCTCTAGCTAGCCATTCACCCATTAAATCACCAATTTCATTCAAAGTTATTTAGTGTCTTAAATCAGTTTAGTTTTACTTTAATTACGTCAAAAGCCCAATCCCCTTTACTTTGTTGTGTCAAGTTAGTTAGAATCTGTCTAATTTGTGTTTTCAAGTGTTTTAAGTCAATTTAAAATCAATTTTCGTCCAAAGTCATCCTTAGTGTTAGTTTGGATTGAGTTTGCTTGTTTTGTGCTGTTTTAAGTAGTTTGAGTCAGTTTTGAGTTATAAGAGTCTACTTTTGTGTTTTTGAGTCTAGTTAAGTATTTTTGAGTTAAATTTCAGTAGATTAGCATCCCTCCTAATCCCCGGCCTAGAACGATCCCTACTTACATCTTTACTACAATTGTCAATAAGAGGGTTTAATTTGAGTGCTAGTTAAATTTCACATCAAGGACCCAAGGGGGCAAGTCCACTCAAGGATGCATAGAGATAGAAAAAGCCCAAATCTATAGTACATATGAGGTAACGATAGATGTCTTTAACACCAGTTTAGTTTCTAGGTGTAAGCGAGTTGCTATAGCTTGCCAAAAGATTTGACAAAGAAAGACATGTCCGGTCCATTGCATTGAGTTACGTACAATAAAGCGCCAATTGCACTCAAGTATGGAACTTTAGGCTTTAAAACCTTTTCCTCATAGTCTTTAGAACGAAAAGAGTCTCGTTTTGCATCTAGCGTCCGAATGACCATAAGAGTACTCAAAGGTATCGCTGTATCCTCATTAAAGCGTCTCAACACATTCTAGGTGTAGTTCAATTGATGAACCATAATACCATTCGAACAATGCTCAAGCTCCAGGCCTAGGTAATATCGAATTTTCCCAAGATCTTTCATCTTAAATTCTAACTTCATGTGTTCGGTAGTTTTCTCAAGCTCTTCCTGATATGAGCATATTTAAGCGACTTGGTTAGCTTGTTTTCGTGCATTTATATTGTTAGTTCTTAGTTATTTTAGTATTTTAAGCTATTTTCGTATGTTTGTAGGTCCAAAGAGCTAAAATAGCAAGAAAGTGCATTTTGGAGCAGTTTTTGGGTTGGAATGAATATCACATGCATTGAGCAAGGTGGATGGATGAATTTGAAGATCAAAAGAGGCTAGGATTATGCTGAAGTTATGAAGAAATTAATTCAAGAAAAGGAAGTAAAGGATGCAGAATAAAGAAGGAATGTTAGCCAAGTTACCTTATTTGGTCCTAACCTTTCCTAATCCTTCACCACCTAATTTCCAGCTGCAAGGAGGATCTTTAATTATTTTAGGACACTTAAATAAATGTTTTAGAAGACCTACTCCCAGTCAAAGAGGGAGCCGCACCTTTCTTACCCTTTTCCTTGCCTTGGAAGACTTTCCCTTTTTCTCCATTCCCTTGCCGCAACTCCCTTTCCCTCTCTCTCCAAAATCTGCCACATATCTTCCTTCCTTTTTCTTAAAGTTGTGCCGCACCCCACATTCCCTTTCTTGATGGATTCTGACATTTATTTTCCTTTTGCCTTGTGAATTTGGTGTACAAATCCCTCTCCAAATTAAATTAGGTCGTGCCTTTCCCATCCCTATAAATAAAACCCTTTGCTGCATCACTTAGGGGGTTCTGATCACCACAATATCAATCCATCCTTCACCATAACTCACCTACATCCATCCACCACCACAAATCACCACTCAAACCTTCACCCAACCCTTGTGCCGCAACAAAGAGAAGAAGGAGGACCCTTGGAGTGCTTGCTATTCAAGTTTGGATTGCTGGAGCGTTTTTAGGTGTTTTCATTCTTTTGTTTTCAATGTTTAAGTTTATTTGTCTTTGTTTTGCGAACATTAGGAGCTAAACTCGTTTTAGCTAGGAGGAATTTCGAAACCATGAACATATTTTGCAATATGAATTGATTACTTCCAGTTGTGATTCAATCGTGAATGCAATTTACTTAACTATTTGATTGATAACTTATTCTTGTTTGTGGATTAAGGATGCATACTTAGTTTGCATGCATGAATTTGATGCTAGAATACAAGGGAGTTTCGCCTAATCGTTATGAACTTGTATTCATAAGTAGTGGAGGTTGCTAGTCACAATCGTGTTAAGTGGATTCCTAGCAGGAGTATCATGCTCATCATAGTTACGAATGTTTTGTCAATGCTTATGATTTTCACAAAACTTAATGATCTTTGATTGTATCTTTATTATGCTGTTCATGTAGGGAACTTTCGAAGAATAATTTGAGTTGCCGATGCGTTATCCGTCCAATTCAATAACTTAAGGAAAATCTGAGGGTTAATTAGTGCTATTCATGGTTAATCTATGGTGTTGAGATTCATGGTTTATTGAAAAGCAACTCGAAATCGTTTTGTATGCAAGTGTGTCGTGTGGAGAAGAACCCTCTAGCTAGCTTATCACCCATCCATTTATCCCAAATTTTTCCAAAATCTGTCTTTAGTCTTTAGTTACTTGTTTTTACTTAAAATTCGTCCAAAACCCAATCCCCTTTACTTAGTGTGTCAAATTAGTTAGAATTTGTCTTAGTTTGTGTTTTTAAGTGTTTTGAGTCAAGTTAGAATCAATTTTCGTCCAAAGTTATTCAGTGTCTAGTTTGAGTCTATTTAGTTGTTTTAAACTGTTTTGAGTCATTCTAGTTAGTTTTGAGTCTTTTCAGTTTGTTTTGAGTTCTTTATGTGTAGTTAAGTGTTTTTAAGTTTATTTTTATGTTTTTAAGTCAATTTAGAATAGATTAGCAATCCTTCCTAATCCCCGGTCCAGAACGATCCTTACTTACATCTTTACTACAATTGTCAAAAAAAGGGTTTAATTTGTGTGTTAAGTTAATTTTCGCATCACTTCCAGAGTCCCAATGATATTCATGTCATCAATGTAAACTGCAACTATTACATATTCAAAATGTGACTTCTTAATAAACATGCACGGGCATAATTCATTATTCACATATCCCTAACTAATCAAATACTCACTTAGACGGTTATACCATAACCACCTGAATTATTTGAATTCATAGAGTGAACACCTTAATTTAATTAAGAGGGTGTTCTGTGGTCTAGAGCTTTTAATCCACTTATTGTAAGTTCTTTGAGAACTTTCATATAGATTTCTGTATCAAGATCCCGATAAAGATGCACAGTTACCACATCCATAAGCTACACATTTAGTTTTTTAGAAACTACCAAACTGATAAGGTAGCGGAATGTTATAATGTCCATTATGGGGGCATAAGTCTCCTCATAATCAATCCTCATGGCGTTTAGAGAAATCTTGCACCACGAGGTGTGCCTTATATCACACTATCTCATTCTTGTCATTACACTTCTTTACGAAAATCCATTTGTAGCTAACTGGCTTCACATGCAAAATAACCTTTGTGTTTTGTGAAGGAATCAAGTTAGACCTGGATTGCTCACTTCCAAACCTCATCCAAACTAGTATAATGGACCAAAATCTCAAGATTCTCGAGAGGCAAATTCGACTCTTCAATGACGCTTCCATAATCTAGAATAACCTCATGTGTTGGAACGATTGAGTAGGTGATAGTCAAATTCAAACTAGTTTCTTTAGGTTGTGCCATAGGCTTCCTCTTCTGGGATTGTGCCATAGACGCTTGGTCGACCACGCGGTGGGCCTCAACAACTTGTATGGTTGTAATATACAATTCATTTAAGAAGCAATCAATCTTCTCATGTATACGCTTCTAGTCATATTTGTATGAAGTGATACAAAGATATTCCGAACCATTCTCTTCAATGGTTTCAGCGTGATAGTTATTCTCTCGAATATCCTTAAAGCTCAACAACGTTCTTTCGGAACGGGATAAGAAATGGTTTCTTTAATGGTTAATTCAGTATCATTGGACAACATGATATGAGCAATGTCATACCTCTAAATTAGGTTGAATGGGCTAAAAAGGTTGTCAGATGTAAATTTTATAGTACATAGTTAGTAAAATAGGAGCACCACACAAGATCGTGTGTGTGGTTGCACTATCTGCTAGACAACAACTTCCCACAAGACATTACCTAGAAATAAATTAATTGAATCAATCACTTGTATAAGGAAAAATTTGAACTCTATTCATACAAACAAGTATTAGAGAATAATATCCATAAAGTAATTATTCAAAAGCTTAAAACAAAAGACTAAACAAATAATCCAAATACATAAGAAATTGTTCGAAAAATTAAACGATGGAAAATAGGGGGTTCGGCCATCGGGGGAACTAATCAAAAGTCTTCATTGTTAGTACGGTCCCTAATTTCTTGTGATTTTGTCCTCACTAATGTAAAATACCAAAATCCCTAGAAGGGTGCTTATTGACTTTTGTTAACTTTATTTTTCGTGACATGTGTGATGTATTAATTACTATATTTGAATAGTACTCATTGCTACAAACGCTTGGGCGCAAGCAAAACATAATTTGGACTTAAAACAAAGCTTTTATTGGCCATTAAATGTAAGGGCATTTTCGTAACTTTCTCTCAATTATGGAGAATTCTATTGGTTTGTTTGTGTGCAATGGGACCCACGAAGGATTAAACAAATTCCATGTTTCAATATCCAATTTACGGATTATGATTATGATTTATTTCTACGTCGATTTAATGAATGCTTATTCCTTTATTATTACTTTATCTTATGGTACCACCCACACAAACTTAGAGTATGGTACCAGTCCACGACCGTAGAACATAGCTTGAACGTGCATAGTATTTTCAGCTTGTCCATATTATGGACATCTCCTTCCAACTTACACTAGCTACAACTAGTGTCATATTTCCATCTTACAATCCTTCCAACTTACACTAGCTATAACTAGTGTTATATTTCCAGCTTACACTAGCTTCGGCTAGTGTATGATTATATATTTGCTTACATGTGTATTAACGTACTACATTTATACTCTTAGCTTGTAGTTACTTCGAGATTACTCAGTAATTACATGGTTATATATTATACTCTCTAGTTCTCATTACTTTGAGATTACTCAGTAATGACATGGTTATACATTTATACTCTTAACTTGTCTTTACTTTAAGACTACTCAGTAATGATATGATTATAGTATCTAGCTTCCATTGACTACGGCTAATGGATGATATTTTATGCTATGTCGCTGATAAGTATCAGCTCAGTATATATGCATACTTAGGTTTTCAAAAAGTATATGTAGTATTACATGTGTTTTCAAAATAGGGATTAGTATGTTCATGTTTTACAAAAAATTTATTGTTCATCCACTCACGCTTTTATGTTTTGCTCCCCCTAAGAAATCAATAGCAATGGTTGTGAGCATATTTAACATCGAGGTATCTTCCTAAGCTTTGACAAATTCTTACCGAGTATGATATCTACTCAGTTTTATCGGTGTGACTTGCATTTTGACAACCATGCTTTGAACCTACTATCATGCATGTAATAGAGGGTCAGAGACCCATTGGTTGTGGCCCTTTGGGTTGTGTTGGAATAATTGTTGTCACATGCAGGTGTTCTCAATTGGTTTTATCTCTATTTTGGGGAAGTTCTGCTGAATTTTTAGTAGATTTTAATAATTGTACACTTTAGTTATGTCTTCATGCATATCTTGGCTTCGTCACCTATCCGGGTGATGGTCAACAAGCCATGGTTTCAATACCCGCTCGACATTAGGGTTTGGGTGTGTCATCCAAGATGGTATCTTTTGGATTATCCACTAGTGCAAAGTTTGTCTCAATCTTTTGACAGCGTGAATGATACTTATTAATAACTTAAAGGGAAGCTCAGCAAACGTGAGACAATTGTTTTTTGAAACCATATTGGTAACACATATCAAGATCAGTAAAAACTTGATTAGTTTGAGCTTTGCCCTTTCTTGAAGTTGGAAGCCTTGAGACCTAGAGATCGAGCTTCAGGGTTGAATTTCTGCCCTTGGATGAGCCTTTGCTCTATCGTCCTTGAGCCCGTGGCTGAAGGTTATACCCTTTTTCATTGTTGTGGCACTTCTTGTGTCCCTTGTGGCCTTGAAAAATAGTGGCATGCACTTCAGGTGCAATGTTTGACCCGATAGGTCTAACTTAATGATTCCTCATTTAAAACTTGGTTTTTAACGACCGAATCCATTTTTCCAATTGACGAACTTTTCTCCCCTACTTCCCTTGGTATTGAGCCTTTCAGAAGCCTATCCAGATTTAGCCACAGTTGGATACTTCAATTTACCTCCAAACTTAGACGCTGGAAATAGCTCGACGTTAAGCTTTCCAAAAGCAGCAGAATGACATCTTCTCGACTGAATGTCTAATAGGCAAGATAACCTATTAACACGACCCTTTGCTATTCTCCTCACCCCAAGTCGAGCCAGCTCTTAGCCCCAGTCAACCAGCCCAGCCACGCCAACTAGCAACAGCTTCCCTGAGCTTGTTGGAAGTATGCCCACAAAGCCACTCATTTGATGTAATAGCTTTTGGAATACTTATTGTATTAAACTATTATATGTTTAATAAAAGGCAAAGCTTATTGTTAATCACTATTTATTGTATCATGTGTTTAAGCAATAAGGGAATCCAAGGAATGTATTTAATCTAAGAGATAAGTGATTTAAGTAAGTTAGATTAACGAGACCTTTCTCTTATGTTCATTCCTGAAACGTTCCTAGCCATAGGATTGCCAATTGGGCATTGACAATCCGCTAAGGTTACTATGTGTTATGTCAACTCAAGCGTGAGTATGACTAGTCTCAAGTCATTTAGTGTTGGACACTAAGACAAACACATAGGTGCTCGAAAGAGTAATCGAGTACACTGAACAACGATAAAAAAAGAGTTCGAACATACATGTCATGTAAGAACTCGTTAGTTGCAATATGCAAAGTAGTCCTTTGACCTGAGACATTATAGATGTCTAATGGTTAGGTCCTTGATCTTTGATCATGTCAAAGGCATTCCATCGAGAGTGTCTACGACATTGTTAGGGTCAAGCTATCTAGTCATGTAGGCATATGAATGCACAACAAGGGATCTCTAACCTTCCATGGTGGAAGGAGAATACTCTAAGATATGATTCGGGAGTCTTTGGCCAAAGCATACGAATATGACTTAGGAAGTATGTTTCAAATCATATTCAATTGAATCATATAAAGAAGTATCTCATTGGATAGTAGACATGAAACAAACTATCACTCAAACAATGTGATTAAGAGTATTGTATTAGAGAAGGACCGTATTGCATTGTAATTGTAACTGGATAGGTTCTCCAACCACTTCTACTTAGCTTGGGTAGCCATGACATACTGCTAGGTGTCACTCATGGTTTGTGGAAGCCCTAAAGATTAGCAAACACTAATCTTCAACAAAGGGAGAATTGAAATGTTGTTTCAATTTACAATCGATCGTTAAGAGTAACAATCGCCCACTGCCTCGCTAATTGGAACCTAATGGATCGTACACCGAGTAAGGATGAAAGTGAAGAAATATAAATGAGATGGATAAGCAATTAAATGGTTTAATTGAGAATGGTCAAGATTAATTAATTAGTTAATTAATTTTACGAAAGGTTCGTATTGGGTTTTTAAGTTAGTTTTGGGCTTCGGGGTCCAAAAAGGTTTGGTCCACTAGGCCCATTATGTTTAAGTTGTATGACAACTAAAACAAATATGGGCAAATAGCCCAATCACTTAAGATGGCCAGCCATAGCAAGGGTAGTGGGAAGTTTTGCTTAATTGCAAGTTTGCCACTCACCTAAGAAAAGAGATATAAAAGCATCTTTATAGCTTTTACCTCATTAGGGTTTTCTTGAGACAAAGATGAGAAACACTTTCTCTCTTTTTCTCTAAAGGAGGCCGGCCACTTAGAGAAGATATAGCTAGCAATCTTTTCTTCTCTAAGTCATCCATCTCATCTTCACACCTCATCCTTGGTGTGGAGACTTAGAGACACCAAATCTTTGGTGTTTTTGGAGATCCTTTCCTCACATCCTCAAGGAGCAAAGGAGCATCAAAAGGAAGAAAATCACAAGGAAGATCCAAAGAGCTAGGAGGTGACTTGAAGGCCCTCCACTTGGGTGAATCCCTTGTGTAAACAAGGATGAGCTTCAAGGGTAATGAATCTCTAAATCCTTCCTTCTCTTTAATGTTGTTGAAGAGTCTCATGGTTCACCATTCACTAGGCTTTGAAAATCATGGGTTTTAGAATTGTTTTTGAATGCATGCCTACTTTAATATGTTAATAGTTTGCCTATGTGTTCAAATATTCTCACATGTTCTTAGCTAGGACAAAAATTTTCCTTCAAAGCTGCCCTATCTACACCATAGCCTTATGGCAGTCCAATCTTTTCCTTGTCCCCTGTTGAGTCATTCCATCAAGCCGCGATGCTCCCAAAAAAATTAATTTTCTTCCTTGTTGCAACGTGGAGAAGAAAAACAGCGACGACGATCAACTTTTCGCAAAGGCAAGCAAAACAAAACAAAAATAGTGTAGGGGTTTACAATATCCTTTAGCATTTTCTTTCTTCTTGTAGGGATAAAATGGTTATCTGAGTTTATTTAGCCCTCTACTTAAGATAGGCTTAATAAGTGTTGGTGGCAATTGCCTTTTTTTCCCCCATGAAGACTCTGTTTCCGAAACAAGGTGGAAAATCTACATCAAATTAGGAAATAACTTTCTGCACACCTAAGTAGCTTGGACTCTACACCCACTACCATTTTTTGCTTGCAACCCAGCAGGTGTGGAGGCATTTATGGAACCATAAATAATCCCAGAAATCCAGAGGATGACATGTGGACTTTTTCTCAAGAAAAACAAGATTGCCCTCATTAAATGGGCAGGACCCTCAACTGCTCCCATGCGCAACTTAGAATCCTTAAAAGTCCAAGTAGCTAATTACAACTGCTTAAAGCTCCCCTACTTGTGGCATGGAAAAGTCAAAGGTATTAGGGATACTTCCACTATTATCCCAAGATATTTTCTCCTAATTAATATCTTGGGAATATTCTTTCCTCACTCATCCAATGGATAACACATCTTGACCAATAGGATGCTGCCATGTGTAGGGCAAAACTCTAACCTTATGGTCGGCCATCTCCTCCTCTAAATACCTTCGTCTCTACCAAATTTTGGTAAACTTTTTGCTACACATACAAGCCCTAAACACTCACTATTTTCTGAGATAATGACTTAGGTATCGGAGTAACATTGGCCAAATCCCCACTCTTCCACTTCGTGGGCACGAGGCTTTGGTTTTTGATCAAAAGTGTTAACTGTTTTGTAGGTACAAATTTGTCAAGACTAAAGATGGCGGATTTTTGCCACAACAAATACCTCTCTTTCATTCAATGTAATAATTTCAATGTACACTTTGGTGTATATATAAAGACATTTCTAATGATAATTTTATCCTTAGCTAAAACAACTAATTACAATAAAATAACTAACACAACTAACTTGATACAATTGTTACAAACTATTTTATAACTATACAAGAATCACTTAACTCTTTACACCCCCTCATGTTGAGGTTAGTTGCAGACAATGTACCAAGAGGAACCTTGGATTGCAAAAACCTAAACTTGTGTTTTAACAAAAACTTTGTATGGATATCAGTTATTTGATCTTGACTACAAACATAGAGAACATTGACAAGATTGGGTAAGACCAACTCTTTAATTTAGTGGTAATCTATTTCCTCATGCTTTGTCATGGCTTGAAAAACAAGATTGGAAGTAAGAGAAATGACTGAGATATTATCACACCAGAGAGTAGGTACTTGGGGACAAAGGAAGGCCAATATTATAGATAATTTTGCATATCCAAGTAGTTTCAGCAGCTGTATGTGTAAAGAACCTATACTCAACCTCTGTAGATGATCTAGCAACTGTGGGTTGCTTTTTAGCACTCCAACTGATGAGATTATTGCCTAAAAATACACAGAAACCACTTGTGGATCTTTTGTCAAAAGTACATCCATCCCAATTTGCAACTGAATAAGCAAAAATATGTAGAAAACCCTTTTTAAACCATAAACCATGAGTAAGAGTTCCTTTAAGAAATCGTAGAAGTCTTTTTACTGCCTGCATGTGTTGTTCTTTGGGAGAATGCATAAACTGGCAGACTTGATTAACTACAAATGAGAGATCAAGTATGGTCCAAGTAAGATGCAAAAGACCACCAACAATAGACCTATACTCAGTAGGATTTGTTAGAAAGAGACCACTGTGATCATGGTTTGATGTTCCAAGGGGAGTAGAGCAAGGTTTGGTACCTTCCATATTTGTTTTGGTAAGAAGATCAAGCAAGTACTTGCTTTGATGCAGAAATATACCATCAGATGTTCTTTAAACTTTTGACAAAGAGAGGCATTTGGTCCTAGGACTAAGATGTCATCCACATATACCAAGACAATAACAAGAACTGGTGCTAGTAAAGCAAACAAATATGCATTTGAGGATGGCTATTTGAATCCAAATGTCCGCAAAGCTTGAAAAAAATTAAGCAAACTAAGGTCTTGGAGCTTGTTTTAAGCTATAAGGAGACTTTCTTAACTTGTAGACATGATGAGGCTAGTTTGAATCAACAAACCCAAAAGGTTGTTGCATTAGGACATCCTGCTTTAAGTCCCCATGAAGAAAAACATTGCTTATATCTAATTGGTTAACAAACCAATCAAACTAAACATCCAATGTCACTAAAATTCTGATAATGACTAGTTTTACAACTGGCCTAAAAGTCTCTTGGTAATTAATACCCTTTTGTCGATGAAATTCTTTAGCTACTAACCTAGCTTTGAACCTATCCATTGTTCCATCAAGTTTTCTTTTTTATCCTAAAAACCCATTTACATCCAACCACATTCTGAGAAGAAGTAGATGGAACTAAAGACCAAGTTCATGTAGTTTGAAGAGCATTGAACTCGTCTTGCGTAGTTAATCTCCAATGAGCATACTTGGAAGCTTGTAAATAGGTTGTTGGAACATAATCAACTGATGCATGTAATGAATGCTTAGTTATAGAGTAAGCTTTGGGTTTGAAGATACCTGCCTTACATCTTTTGACCATAGGGTGAGTATTTTCAACATTAGCGGGAACAATTTCAAGAACAATTTCTGAGGATGATTAAGATGATGGAGGCAAAGTACTAGTATGATCTATAATAGGCAATGAAGTTGATGAAGCGACTGATGGAATGATGTGAAGAGGTGGAGCAGACTTATGTGTTACTAGAATTGAAGACTAATGGTGTATGCAGAGATTGAGTTGACAAAGATATAGAATTATGAAAAGGAAAAATGGACTCATCAAATTGCACATGCCTGGAAATGTAGATCCTTGAGCGGCTGAATCAAGACATCTATAGCCTTTGTGCTGCAAACTATGCCTCAAGAAAACACAACTCATGCTTTTACATTCTAACTTTGATGTAACATATGGCTTTAACTATGGAAAGCAATTGCAACCAAATATTTTAAGCTTTTAGTAGTCTGGGAAAGAGTGAAATAGAAATTCCCATGGAGATGTAGTCAAGCCATAGATAAGTAATCGATTTATGAGATAAATGGTGGTGGAGAATGCTTCAACCTAATACAAGTGTAGAACATGGGAAGCAACCAATAATGTCTTTGCAGTTTCAACCAAATGTCTATTCTTTCTCTTAGCACAACCATTCAGGCGTGTGTAGATAATTGAGTTGATCAGAAATACCATTTGAACTAAGAAAGGAAGTAAACAATTTACTTGTGAATTCACCCCATGAGTCTGATCTTAAACACTTATTTTATTTCCAAGAGAAGTTTCTACATAGTTTTTTAATACAACAAATGTAAAATACACATCAGATTTGGCCTTTAAAGGAAATAACCAAGTGTATTTACTAAAAAGGGTGTGATATCCACACCCTCCTTTTTACTTCTCAGACACCCTTTTAATTTTTGATCATTGGATATGATGAGTTAAAGAAGATCAAAGGACATAAATTAACAAGGGGTGTGTGAGAAGTAAAAGGGGGGAGGGGGTAACATGTGAGAATATTGAACACATAAGCATACTAACACTTTAAAGTAGGCATGCACTAAAACAATTATAAAACCCATGACTTTCAAAGCTGTGAATGGTGAACCATAAGACTCTTTAAGAAATTAAACAAGGGATTCACCTAAGTGGAGTGCCTTCAAGTCACATCCTTTGCTTCTTTTGCTTCTCCTTTGCTCCTTGAGGATTTGAGGAAAGGAACCCCAAAAGCACCAAAGGCTTGGTGCCTCTAAGTCTCTACACCAAAGATGTAGTGTGAAGAGAAGATGGATGAATTAGAGAGATTTTTATGCTAGTAAAAATCCTCTAAGTGGCCAGCCTCTTTGTGGAGAGAAAGAGATAATATGTTTCACTCTTTTGCCTCAAAGAAACCTTAATGAGGGAATGGCAATAAAGTTGCCTTTATACCACCTCATAAGTGAGTGGCAAACTTGTAATAAGTCAACCAACTCACTCTCTCTTCCGTAGGCCAGTTTTGGTTTTGTGTTTTGGCTAATTTCTCATTTAGTTTTAGTTGTCATACAACTTAAACTCAATGGGCCTTTTGGACCAAAACCCTTTTGGGCCCCGAAACCTGAAACTAACTTAAAAGCCCAATATGAACATTTCGTATGATTAACTAACTAATTAATTAATCTTGACCATTCTTAATTAAACTATTTAATTGCTTATCCATCTCATTTATATATTCACATTCATCCTTACTCGGTGTACGATCCATTAGGTTCCGATTAGCGAGGCAGTGGGGGATTGTTACTCTTAACGATCGATTGTGAATTGAAACAACATTTCAATTCCCTTTTTGATGGAGATTAGTGTTTGGAGAACCTATCCAAGCAAAGTAGAAGTGGTTGGAGAATCTATCCAATTACAACTATAATGCAATACAGTCTATCTCTAATAAAATGCTCTTGATCATATTGTTTAAGTGATAGATTGTTTCATGTCTACTA
This sequence comes from Malus domestica, assembly GCF_042453785.1. Taxonomy (NCBI): domain Eukaryota; kingdom Viridiplantae; phylum Streptophyta; class Magnoliopsida; order Rosales; family Rosaceae; genus Malus; species Malus domestica. The sequence goes on from NC_091663.1 coordinate 20,594,472, forward strand.
TCTAATGTGATACTTCTCTATATGATTCAATTGTATATAATTTGGAACATTCTTCCTAAGTCATATTCATATGCTTTGGCCAAGACTTCCGAATCATATCTTAGAGTATTCTCCTTCCACCATGGAAGTTTAGAGATCCCTTGTTGTGCATTCACATGTCTACATGACTAGACAGCTTGACCCTAACAATGCCATGGACAATCTCAATGGAATGCCTTTAACATAGTCAAAGATCAAAGGCCTAACCATCAAAGAACTATGATGCCTCAAGTCAAAGGACTATTTTGCATATTGCAACTTATAAGTTCTTACATGACATGTATTTCAAACTTTCTTTTTATTGTTGTTCAATGTACTCGATTACCCTTTCGAGCACCTATGTGTTTGTCTTAGTGTCCAAGATTAAATGACTTGAGACTAGTCATACTCATGTTGAGTCAACATAACACATACTAACTTTAGCGGATTGTCAATGCCCAATTGGCAATCCTATGGCTAGGAACATTTTAGGAATGAACATAAAAGAAAGGTCTTGTTAATCTAACTTACTTAGATCACTTCTCCCTTAGATCAAATACATTCCTTAGATTCCCTTATTGCTTAAATACGTGATGCACAATACGTTTTGCCATTCATTAAACAAATAAGAGTTTAACATAATGAGTATTCCAAAAGCTATTACATCAAATGAGTGGCTTTGTGGGCATACTTCCAACAGTGTGGATAACATACCCCTTACTAAAATCATCCACAATCAAAATATAATACTTGTAGCCACAAACAGAAACAACATGAGCTGGCCCCCCAATACATCACTACGTAACAATTCCAACCTACTAGTAGAAGAACTAGAAATAAGAAATGGGAGCTTGTGATTCTTAGCAATTGCACAGTCTAAGCATAAGAAATGAACATAGTGCTTGCCTTGCATTGCAATTTTATTAGTGGAGACAATCCTTTTAAGGATAAAGGATGATGGATGCCCCAATCGGCTACGTTAGACCTTGACGAGAGCTTTAACACTGGTCCTCGCAAAAACATCTCTAACTAGTCTCCACAAAAGCATCATCTTCATAGAACGATCCTTAACAATGGATCCATTGGAATATAAAGTCAAAGAACAGTAGTTGTCTTTGAGAAATTGATAAGCAAATAATAACTTATGTTTCATTTAAGAAACATGTAAAACATTGTTCAACTTAAATGAAGTATAAGTATGTTTAAAGAAGAAGAACTAGTATGATGGATGGACATACCTTTACGACCAATGTAAACTTTGTCTTCGCCAGTAGGAGAGGGAATATTGGAGATCTTATTGGTGATGTGGGAGGTTGCTCCAGAATTAAGAATCCAAAAAGGAGTTGTCTTAGATGCATAGTGAGTGTACATGGTAGCAAGTTTAATATGAGGAACCTTTCTAAAAATGTCTGAATTCATGCAGTCATAACAATCAATAGCCCCATGACTAGTGGATCAAGAGATTTGGCAAAAAATGTGAGATCCAGAAGAATCTTGTGAGCAAAACCTTGATTTCCGCAATTATTGAACCTAGAGTTGGACTGATTTACATGATTGCTGCCATGAAAGTTTTGATTGCTCCGATTATTGTGAAATTGATTGTTATTGCGGCCATAATTGGAGTTATAGCAAAAAAATTGTTGCAAAGGTTGTGCATAAGCTTGAGATAGATGTGGTGAAGGAAATAATGATGGCTAAGCTTGTACATTAAAGGCTTGAAAGGTTCAATGGCAGCAGAGGAAATTACTTTCTTGCGACGAGTAATGGAGAGTTCTTTGGTGAGTAAGAGATCTTGGAGTTCATCTAAAGTTGTAGATGAGAGACAAAGGTTGATTAAGTCAAGACTCGAATTCCTCAGGCAAGCCATGATGTGTTGTAGCAATTAGGTCACGATAAGACACCGAATCTTCAACGACGGTCAAGGAATCCGATATCTCCTTGATTTACTGCAAATATTCATAGATTGTGAAAGATCCTTTCTAAAGAGAATGAAGAAGAGATTGAAGCTGATGAATACGAGCATTAGTGACCCTTCCAAACCGTTAGTCCAACTTTAGCCATAGATTTAAAGACAAAGAAACTTTAACCGTAAAGGGAATGATTTCTCCAAAGAGAGTGAAGTTTAACTAGATCTAGATATTTTGATCTTTTACATCCACAATTCAAACTCGAGACTAAGAGATCAATTAGGAAGCAGAAGTGATAGACATGGCTCAGATCTGTCAATGATTTCGATGAGTTTGTAGCGCTTGAAAATTGAAGCAAAGAGCGCATGCCATGGAAGGTAATTGGACCACTTGAGCTTGATTGGAACCGTGCTTCCAATATTTTGAATGATGAGAAAGGTGTGTGTGTCCATTGAGATTCAGGAACACACAACAATTGAGAAATTAAGAATTCAGAGAAAAAAATTGAGCAAGAATTTGAAGAAAAAATGGAAACGGAAGAGGATCGAGATTTCAAGAAGGCATAAGGCGGTTGGCCAGTGATACATAAAGGAAACTTAGCATGTAAGAAAATCTCAATTGTAAAAGAACACTCTCTTTCATTCAATGTATAATTTCAAGGTACACTTTGGTGTATATATAAAGATATTTCTAATGACAATTTTTTCCTAGCTAAAACAACTAATTACAATGAAGCCACTAGCACACACAACTAACTTGATACACTTGTAACAAACTATTTTATAATTGTACAAGAATTACTTGACTCTTGAAGCATGCCAGTCGAATTGTGTACATCGAGCTCTTTGTCAAACCACTAAAACTAGTTGTGTAAATGTCTTCTTATGTGCACAAAAAGGAAAGCAAGAAAACCATGACATTAGTATAGTCCTCCACATTGTTTCCTCTTTACAATCTCCTGTCTTAAGTCTTGAGGAGGACTAATATATTATAAGAAAACTAATGAAAATGGCTTAAAAACTTTGAGTTTTAATGATAATGACAAAATAAAGGGTAAAGTGAATAGTACCAGGATTGACTTTTTAGTGTAAAAATGTGATTTTTCGTTAAAGTGAACAATACCGGGTGCTTTTCGTTAAAGTTCCCATATATTATCTGCCTCTTGATTATGCATGGCGTTCAATCTTGACCCTTGAAAGTCATTGAAGGAAAAGAAACAGAAAATAAATGAAAAAAGAAATTACAAGGGTAACAGGAATTGAACCCGACGTGAATCGAACACGCAACCTTCTGATCTGGAGTCAGACGCGCTACCATTGCGCCACGGATCCCTTGTACTTCTGCTTTGCAAACGATTGGTATATCAAAACGTAAGATGCAAGGCTTTAGAAACAAACAAAAATTTAAAAACCAGAAGATCTTCTTATTTGCCTTAATTGGATTAATAATTCATGTGGTAATAGGGTAGTTCTAAGATAGCCTCTGTGGTAGAAAACTAGGATTTAAGCTCCTATGGTCAAGTCCTATTAGGATTTATGCATAAAATTAAAAATGGGTAAATTACATAATACCCTCTCGGGTTTGAGGTCTATTACAATCTTATATAACATCTTTAAAACATTTCATTCTCATACATTAACTATGATTTTCATTTCATTTTAATACAACCGTTAGTCAATCAGTTAAATTGACTGTTAAATAATGATGTGGCAAATATAAAATCCATATTTTTAATGACGTGGACACCACATGTTCGCCATGTGTACAAAAAATAAAAAATTCATTTAATAAATACCAATTTAAATATAAAGCTAATATAAGACAAAACTTAAAAAACACAAGGGGGTGCATCTTTTAAACGTCTTCTTAGCCTATCCTCCCCATCTTCTCCAGCTGCCTGCTCCGACGAACAAAATTATGCAGAATCTTCAGATTTGCCCCAAAATTGCAGTACTTGGGTCTGGGGAATTTAGATTTGAAAAAATCCCACTCCCAAATTCACCGAATCCCACCCCCAAATTTACCTCTAGATCTAGGAGTTACAGGCGGCAGGTGGGGGAAATGTCGTTGAGGTTGCTGTAGTAGCACGAGGAGAGAGGCGGAGGGATGCCGACTTCGGCCTTGCAACCTAGACCTAGGTTTGGGTAAATTTCGAATTTGGACGAATACAACCCCCAAAATCACCAAATCCAACCCCCAAAATCACTAAATCCAACCCCCAATTTTTTTTTTGAATCCAACCCAACCCCTAAATTCAATGCACGTTGGAATTGTTGATGGCGTAGGAGTTCTAGGAGTCGGAGGGGGTGAGATAAGTGGCGGCGAATTTGTCGAGGAACTTGTTGTCAAACATGGCGACTCCTACGCTAATGTTGCAGGCAATGAGGCTGTGGGCCTCGAGGGAATCAGAAGAGGAGGAGGAGACAAGACGAAGGTGGGAGACGTCTTTGGAAGAGCAACGAAGGAGTCGGTGTCTTGGGGCTACTTCAACGGCGTGCTGCGAGGAGATGAGGTGTTGTAGACGGGAGGAGAAGATAAGATGCTGTTGACGGAGGAGAGGAGAATGGGTGGCTTGGGTGGGCAAGGGGGTGGTGGTGGGAGAAGGGCTGGGGAAGATGAAGAATTTGTACTTTTTTTTTATTTTTTAATTAATTATTTTAATATGTTAAGATTTTTTTTTTATATTAATTTTATGCCACGTGGCACATGTTTGTCAGCCATGTCAACATGTTTGTACACATGGCGAACATGTGGCGTCCACATCATTAAAAAAATAGATTTTATATTTGCCACGTCATTATTTAACAGTCAAGTTAACGGATTGACTAACGGTTGTATTAAAATGAAATGAAAATCATAGTTAATGTATGAGAGTGAAATGTTTTAAAGATGTTGTATGAGGTTGTAATAGACCCCAAACCGGGGGGGTATTATGTAATTTACCCATTAAAAATTATGTCAACTTTCTGTTAATTATTAGCACGTGAGCCAACCTCACGAGCCAACAATTAAAGAAGATTTCCGTTTTGGCCTAATATGTGTACCGAGAGTTTTGTTTTAGTCTAATTTATGTGGCTCATGTGCTAATAATTAACAGAGAATTGACGGAATTTTTAATTTTGGGTATAAATCCCAACATACTTCATTACAAAAGCTTAAATCCTAACTTTTTTTACTACATGAACTATCTTCTAACTACCATATCATCACGAGGATTAATTATCCAATTAGGCCTTCTTATTTTTTTGCCAAAAGACAGGCATAAAACCACTCTAATTAAAAAGGAAATAAAAAAGTTGAATGTTCCCTAAACCCTTTGGAAATTAGAATAGGAAATACAATATTGGTTTCTATTAGTCATGTCAAATTAAAGACAATAATTATATGTGCGAACTGTCAATTTAGTCCCTAAATTGTTACCAGAATGAAAATTAGGTCCGTAAACTACTTTTTCCGGAAAAATTAGTCCTTAAACTAATAAAAATCTACTAATTAAATCCTTAATATTAGATTCGAAGATGGTCTATTCAGTTTTTCATCAATTTAAGTCACGTGACTTACATATGATACACTTTGGATGATAGATTGATAGTTTTCATAGTTTAAGGACTTAGTCTCTTCGAAGAAATAGTGTGTTTGAGTTAACTCTAGAAGGTAAATTAAATGTTAGATTTGCAACCTATATACAATGTTATAGGCAAGAAAATGACAGCTTTACCCTCTAAAATGTGTCATGTGACTTACGTTGACGAAAAATTGGATAAAATAGCTATGAAAATAATATTAGGGATGAAATCAACAGTTTTAATGAATTCATGAACTTATTTTAGCGAAAAAAATAATTCAAGGACCTAATTTTGACTAAGGTAATAGGGACTAAATAGACATTCACCCTAGTTATATACTTAAGATTAGAGGTTGAAACTAACACATCAAATAGCCTATTTATTTTCTTACTTTTGTTAAATTTTTATCAAACCAAAATGATTAAGATTAACCATTTAACCTAACCATCTTAACAATTTGAAGCAAATAATATAATTTTGGTGATTCTAACAAATTATCCACATTGCAAGATTTCAAATAAAGAAACAAGATACACTTTTGACATTTCGCTAATGTTTTTCACCAGTAGATAATAATGAATTAATTTATAAAATAAGTGGAATCATGTTCATTTTGAAATCCTGAGTCCGTCCCTAGTTTCACATCAAACAAGGTTTTACTCATTATTATTGCATTGAGCACCATCCAATCCAACCCAACCATTATGTTATTGCATCAGTTTTCAACCTTACCTTGCGACGTTCCCTCATATTTTCATCACTGCAATAACTTTATTTTTCAAATTTATATTTGGAGAGGTCGAAAGAGAGTCAAGTGTTTATTCCTACTGTATGCCTCCGCAGATCATGAACATTTCTTGTATAGCCCGAGTATAAGTTATCGGCCTGAAACAACTTATATCTTAGAGCCATCAGCAGTGACTCGACTCAAGGCAACCGCGGTCTTTGAGCCAGACGGCCGACCCAAATGCTTGCTGATGAAATCCCCAGCCGTCAAAAGCTTCGCCAAATCCACATTGGTTTTCACACCGAGTCCATTCAGCATGTACACAACATCTTCAGTGGCAACGTTGCCTGAAGCTCCTTTGGCATATGGACACCCGCCTAAACCCGCAATCGAGGAATCCAGTGTGCTAATCCCCATCTGTTCAATGGATTATAAGTTTGCAATAAATTAACATTGCAACAAATTTACAGATGAATTAGAAGAAAACAAAATGATCACATGTTTGTACACATGAAGTGAATCATTAATTAGTATGACGTTTGCATGTTAATGATGTCTACAAGGTACGAGTTTTTAGCTTGGATCATTGCACATGGTATGGTAATATCAGTAACATTATTCCAAGGGAAGGATCTGATGTTTTTCGATCTCTGCACTGATGTAATTATGCACAAAGCGAGGCTGAAGATACAAATCAACTTTTTCTCCATTACTTAATAGCTTTACACTTTTTGCCGCAAACTGTAGGTAAGCTAATTCGTTGTGGGCGATTCTGAGTTCATGGAGAAGACATCAGACACATTTGGTGGGGGAGAGGAAGCAAAAGTTTTTAAGTTTATTGAAGTTGTAATTTGTTGGCATTTGGGTGGTGTTGTGTAACAAAATTATTGCCGTAAACTGTTACGGGAAGTAGCAGTTTTTAAGATACAGTTTGCTTTTTGGCATCACCCTGAGCCTTGATGCGGACAGATCGTTAATTGTTAGCTAATGTGGATTGGTAACTAACATATTTTTCTATTATAGATATATGTTTGAAGTTTATCAAGCTGGAAGAAAGCAGCTTTGGTGCTGACAGATCGCTAAGTGTGGTCGTACTTCTACCTATTATTCATATTTTAATTTTTAAGAGTCTTCTTTTTCTTTCTGAAAAATATAAAAATAAAAATCATGGTTGTACACGAGGCAATTGACATGTTAAGATGGCTTACTTGAAGAGAGACGAGAATATTTGATAGAGATTGCCCATAGGTGTCATGGAAGTGAACAGCAAGCTTTTCAACAGGAACAACAGCCATTACAGCTTCCAGCATGGGGACAACCGTCCCTGTTCCACAGGAAGACAGAAAAAAATAAGTACAAGGCCAAAAATACGGAACCAGAGACGGATATGATAGTTTAAAAAGCAATAAAAATGATAATCCTACATGCCTCTGGGAGTAAAGCTTCAGAGGAAACACAAAAGTTCACCCCATGAATCGACACCAATCTTTAGGGACCTTATCTAGTACAATGGTATAAGGTTTCAATTGATCAAGCACAAGTGCCTGAGTTCAATTCTTGGATGGATCCAAGGACCCGACATCTGTGTGGTCAACAAGGGGTAATAACCTTCATTTGAAATAAACACATTTTCCATCCTAATATTGGGCATCCAATAGAGCCATCCAAATACGGCTAAAACATCTGCCTTGGTATTGGGTCTCTCCATCCTATTGTGGAATGATTTATGCCTACAATGAGGTACAATATGTGCTAAATGGTATGCTTTACTCAAAACGCCAGCTAAAGGAATGGTTCGAGAGTCCAGATACATAATCTTTAAAACAAAATGGGATGAACGAAACTTTGGAAAGAAAATAATATGATTGTAAAGATAAAGTGACTAATCAAAGAACAAAGTTCAGAATGTTACCAGGTGTACCAACCCCGATTGTGTCACCAAGAGAAATTTCAAAGCAGCCCATGTTGTAAAGTTCTTTTGCAACATATGCCACTTTTGATGGAGAAATTGCTCCCTCCTCTGGACATCCAACAACGCACGAGACATACCTATCCAAGGTAAAACCATGTTTACACATAAAGAAACCACCTAAGAAAATAATAAAACTGATACATACAAATAAAGAAGCAAGACGTTGATCTGACTCTCGTCTAACTAAGAACACAGAGCTCGTAAACCAAACTCCAGCAAAGGAAATTTATTTATTACAACCAAGTACAGAATTTTAAACTCTAAATTTTAAATTACCATAAGACAATAAACTCTTATCTGCTCTAAAATACACATTGAAGTGATATATATACCATTCTATCTAACCCACCGAGTCAAATACTAAATTCTTCATCCCCTCCCAAAAGGAAAAAAAGATAAAACATAAAACCCTACATAAATGAAGAGAAACAAGAAAAAACTACACAAGACAAGATTCAAAGACAGAATCCATCACTATCCTCACATACTTTTTAAGTTTGCATGCTATGTTATTGTCTCAAAGTAACGAGATGATGCGAGGGGTGGGTTGAAAACCAAAGAGAGACAGAAGGTTGAAAATACAAATTAGCTAGTTCAACGACAAGCTTGTACTTTCATCTGTGGTCTCCAGGGGTTAGGCCAGATTCCAGAATGTGTTAAACTAATAAGGCCAAATTGTAAAGGAAGCATGCCATATCAGAGAAAATACAGAGATCTAACCCAGACATCATGTAAGAGAATGCTAGCATAGAGTAGGGGGAACTGTAGAACACTCTACTTAACATTCGTTTTATGCAAGCACAGAGATCTAACCTCTGTTTGCATCCAAGGAGAGAGAAGTGAGAACAAGAGAGAGAGAGAGAGAGAGAGAGAGAGAGAGAGAGAGAGAGAGAGAAAGAGAGACAGAGACAGAGACACAGAGAGACAGAGAGAGAGGAGGCTGAGAAAGTATCTGTGTAAATCCCACTATAATATTGATAAACCATCTTTTTCTCAAGTAGCTGTCATGCTTAGTTTACTTAATAAAGTCTCTGTTTCTTATCACAGAGAGAGAGAGAGAGCATACCCTCGTACAGGAATTGAAAGCTCTTTCGCAGCATGAGTAACAGCACGATAACGAACAAGACTTTCTTCAATGCTACAATTAATGTTTGACTTTGAAAATGATTCAGAAGCTGCTGCAAACACCGCTATATCCTTAGCACCTGCTGCAATAGCTGCTTCAAAACCCTATAAAAAGTGACATGATATGTTAGATAAGTAACATGACTAATGTCCGGTACTTCTAAAGATCACTCACTTGTAAATTGGGTGTCAGTACAGGCAATCTAGCACCCTCCAGACTTTGAACTGCTTCCATTACACCTTTTGCATCTGCTAGCTATATAGAAACGAAAATGGAATGGGAGTGAGTTGACAATTACAAAACATTTTAAATATCTTTGAATTAAGACAAAGTAAATTTGTGTACTTTCTCAAGAAAAGAGGAAAGTTTGTGTAATTCACTGAACCTCAGGGGGGGTCTGTACAAATAAAAATCTGATACTTACCACGCATTATCATATCACAAATTAATGCTTAGTTGCCAAAATTTGATTCAGAAAATGTCATCTGATTAAGCTTCACGGGACTTATAGGTTAAGCCATGAAAACCCTAGAACTTTCTAAGATATTTAGTAGATAGCTATTCCCAATTAAATCACACTTTCTAAGATAAATTTGACGTCACCAATTAAAATTAAATAACAAGTAAGGGTAAATTACCTGAGGAACCCATTTGGGCGACACAAAACTTGTAGCCTCGACAACAGACAACCCAGAAGATACCAGTCTCTGAATCAGTTCAATCTTTACAGATGCAGATACAATATTCTTTTCATTTTGTAGTCCATCCCTTGGACCTACTTCTACTATCTTCACAAACTTTGGTATACCTTTTAAAAACTGTTTACTCCAAAGCACAAATCAGTACAGAAAAAGGAAACTTTATCTGTTAATCAAAGAAATCACGACATCCTCATACAATGTGTCAAAAGAAAAGGAAAATATATCATCATCTAATTAAAGTTATCAAAGCACCTTATTTGCCATATCTGTGTCATTGCACCTGGGGCTATATTGATCCGAGAAATACCATGAATCACAAATATTTACAAATACCCTGTGATTCCTGCATAAGCTTAGTGTCTGTTGATTGAATGAGTCACCATGGGACAAGTCCTGGTCTCTTGTATGTCTTTTCCATGGAAAGGCCTCCCTTGTATATTCATCATAATCTTCGCTGAAAATCAATAGAGGTTTAAGATGAGATCATCACTCGAAGATTATTGTAGTACAAAGCAACTGAACTACGTTACTATGAAGGCATGAAACAATTATAACCGACTTATTGAACTTAAACATGGAAAGAGAAGATTGATAAATCAATATGATCTTTAACTAAAAGGTAAGGAAGAGAAAGCAAGATCTCGCCGACAATTCCAACAATGTCCCTTTGATGGTCTGACCAGAACACATGCATGCATGTGCACACACATGGACATAAAATAAAAGGAATATGACAGATTTGAATGTTTTGCAAACATGAAAGTACACCAAATGGATACACATATACATTTTGAGAGTTCCACAAACAAATCATAACACAAATTACTAACTCGCAGCTATTCGATGTGCTACAACTTCTTCCTTCGATCCAACAGTTCCCCAGTGCTGCATCATCTGACCTAGACCTGCAAGCAGTGGATGAGAACCTCTGAATCCGGTCCATGGTACTCATGCTAGGCAATTTGTCACAACCAAGTGGCTCCTCCACGCTCGACATGGTGGAAGTAGATAGAAAAATCCCAGCTGAAATTACCACGAAACAGAAGTAAATATCTGCTGGAAGCACAAAAACATACTTTTGTAGCATGAACCAATAACACACCATGAATAATTTCTTTTAACTTACAAATGGAAAATGACCATCAAAATAATACTTGAAAAAGTAGACATTAAAGTTCATACGATCCACCAAACTTTCAAAGAACCAGAATATCATGTCCGGCATGTGAAGCATCATTGAAAAATGAAAATGAACCAAAATGGCATTATACTTTTCAGCATTGTACCAGTACTCTCACATAATTAACTTAAATGACGATTAATTTGAGTTAGTATTAGTAATCCAGGTCAACATCTCAACAAAGACGAGAAAATTAAGAACAAAGAACTATGAAAACAGTAAATTGCAATTCAATTAACTTGGAAATTGTTTTAAGATATTCAGCAATAAGAAATGAACTACAAATTTTTCAAATAACAAATACAGAGACTAGGATAGAGGCTTAAGCAATCTGGAGGAAAATGCATAAATCTTGTCAATTCCGACCCCTTTTTATTGAATTTATCAGAATGAAAGCACATAATGTAAGAACAGTTCCGTGAAAAATGGAGTCCAACCAAAATTGAAGCATGAACTGTTATATAACATTTGTAGCTAGAATCACTCTCACAGATGATAACAAGCACACCACAATTTGAGTACTCTATATATATCCTGTTACGGTGATAATGCTATACATCTTCCATTCAAAACAAAGTGCCATGTATCATGACGATTTTTACAGTCCACTCTGAATGGTTCAATCTTGTATAAAATCCATAGGTCATCTTTCCTCTACCAGAGCAATTGTATTAGCTTGTTACTTATACTTTCAATCGCCATTCTAGTTCCTCGAATTTCCCTTTCATACATTGACACTTCCTTAAACATTCTAATGTAGAAAAACTCAACATATAGCCATGTATATATGGATATCAGTGAAGATCAGTCTAGTGATTACATCCTCTCGTTTTCTGTCACTCACCGATTACAGACACATCAGAGACCCTATTACAAATAATTTCCGAACTTTGGTCAATGAACAACAGGCGAAGACTAATGCAACTAAAACGTAGCATGAGCAATCTTATGGCCATTGTGTATTTGGTTTTACCTACTAATCTACTCTGTGCGAAAACTGATCTGCAGGTAACAGTTCCCAGCGGTTGTGGAACATGAAGATAAAAACATAGCGTAGAAAGCTGTAAAGCTGGTAAGGAAAAAAGCGATCATCCCTCTGTTCATTCTCTCAACAAAACAACTAGTAAATACAAGCAGTATACGAGCTCGTTTACACCCCACCAAAACTATGATTAGCAACATTTTCCTACTACGCCAAAGCAGCCAAATAGCCCATCGTGCAATAAATACAGCAACAACAACAAAGCCCTTATTCCAATAACTGGGTCAGCTATATGAATCATAAAGCGTCATTGCGCTCGGTTTTGTATCATGTCTTTCGTTATATCTAAGTAGTAAAGCAAATTAACAATAAAAACATTAAAAAGTCCAATGAACAAAATTAAGCATCGAAATCAGAAAAGAAAAGAAAAACAGAGACCCTCTGTTTGGTTTGGTTGACAACACAAGCAAACATTGAAAAATAAAATACTTAGAATTATAAAATAGAAAAAATAAAAAGGGAGGAAGGAGAGGGAAACAGACCTGAATAATTGCTTAGGGTTTCTGAGAAGGAAAACAGAAACCGTAGAAATTGGGGATAATTTAGGCAGTTTGAGTTTGAGATTGGTTGCTGTTATGGGTGGTTGGATGGAAAGAAGAGAAGGTGATGAAACGTGACAGAGTCGTTTAAAGCGTTTGTAATTGTAAGCATTGATGGGATGGGATGGGATGGGTCAGATGGGTAGGTGGACGACGTTAAAACCTAAACACTGCATTCTTTTTCTTGATTAGAAATTACGCTTTTTTCAGATTTTTACTGTTTTTTAATCCTTCTTTCTGGTTCTTTTCGTCCATAATTTTCTTCTTGTTGAATGGAGAGGCATTGACATCTCTCCCTTCTCTCTCGTTGTGTGTGCAATGGCGTATCCGGAATGCTGTGCCAAAGGAGAGAGGGGAGAGAGAGAGGAGAGACAAGGGAAGAGAGAGGAGAGAGACAGGGGAGAGGTGGGAAAAGGGTCGGATCAGCTGTGCTGACATTTCCTCTACCTACGCACTTTCGTATTCACATGTAAGTTTACTGTATTATAAACCAGAAAACACCAAAGCTCCCCCTACCTCTGGATAGATTTTGTTGTGTAACTATAACACGTTTAGTACATCACATATCATTATACTAACAGTGAAATATGCGTGCTAAAAAGTTAATAACTTAAAAAAGTACAATTTTCCACTATTTATATAAAAACCCACTCATATTCATGTCCCAATGAAAATTTTCTCCTACCTCCGTCGCTGACCGCCGCTCTTCTACGCCGTCAGTTAACCGCAGTGCGCTCCCTCTCCCTCTTTAAGAATCTTCGGGGCATACTTATTCCACGAGGCTTATTAATCATGGAGCAGGAAGGATTGAAAAAAAAAAAAAAAAGATCAAATTGAAAATTTTCATACATTCGATTAAAAACTGGTTTGATTTATGTGTGTTGTTTCTTTTTCTTTTCTTAGTTAGTTTTGTTTTTAGTACTCTAAAAAAAACACAAAAATATTCAGAAAATTTGAAAATTAAAAAATATTGTCTTGGTTTCTTTATTGTTTTGAAATATATTTTTGTTAGTTTTCCGACCCAATGATATAATTGGATTGAATTCAAACCATGGTGATTAAGAACTTAATAAGCATGTGTTGTGTGAAATTCTTTATTCTCTTATTAGTTTTGTACATGTTTGATTATCCTTGAAAATCCAATTGCACATAGCCTTCTTGTTGTGAAACTAAAGCATGACTTATGTGAATATAGTGACCTTATAAATCTTATGTGAGTTTTTGTAACTATTGAAGGTGTGTGCATTTTTCATACACTCATATTCCTTAATGTGTGATGAACTTATGTGAATTACATCTCTAGAATTTGCGTAAAGATCTTTCAAAATGTTTGTCGTTTGATTGCATAGACTTGAAAAGGATAGAGGCAATAGGTTTATAACCATAGCCCAGATAAGCATGTTTCCTAAAGAATGATATCATTAGATTGCCAATTTGAGCAGTATATGTTGAGCCTTTCATTTCTTATCACCAAATATGTCTTGCCCTTATACCTTACACACTTTTCCTTACCCTTTTTCAAGCTAACTAGTGAACAATGTGAGATTATCTTATGAAAAATGCTTGTGAAGTACACACGAAGCAACATAGCTGCCACCTTGCAATAACGAGCTCAAGCCTATGCCATAAGGCAACCAACTCGGCACGAGGCAACCCAGATCCAGCAAGCCCACAAAGCTGCCATAGCAGCTGAGGCCCAAAGCACGGCTCAAGCAGCTGCAGCTGCGACAAATGTAGCAGCCTAACACTCGCGGCCTAAAGCTAGAGCAAGCCTAATGCACCATTGGCCCAAGGCTAAGCATGCCAAACCACACCACGCCCACATACCCCTGCACATTGCTCGGCCCACTTTCGCAACCCAACTCGCTCCCGCAGTCCACCTAGTGATCCCAACCGGTCAAAGATCGGTTCAACTGTCCTAGCTTCAGATTTCTGGATAGACAATTTAACCAGAGGTATTTTCACCCCATTTTTACGCAAATTTAACATATCTCAACTCAAATCTCGTGCCTGAAGTCTATTATACTAACACTACTTAAGGACACGCATATCGTCCAAACCCTTCCATCCCAAATGACGAACAACACTTGTCTTGACAAGTTATAGAGTTAACAAACGCCCTAGCATAGCAAACAACCTTGGTGAATCAGCTTTTACAACATGCCCCAGGCGACATGTCCCGAAGTACGACAAGGGCAGACGATGAACCTTTCAGTAGCGTCCCGGCAAATAGCCATTCGACCAATCACGAACCGAGCGTTCTAACAATGTACACTCTTGACAGGGCTCTGAGATAAAGTATACTCTCGACTTAGTGTGCAGAGGAGCGTGCACTCTCAGTTAGGCCCACGGACAAGCATATATTCACTGTTAGGGTCATATTTAGATGATCAACATAAGCAACCTTCCAAGCAAAGTGTTCATTCGTGGCTAGGCTTGCAAGGACCTCCACCCTACATCAGAGTTGGCAACACGCTGGACAGAGAAAAAGAGTCACTCAATCTGGCTTAAGTTCAACCGGCAGCCTGTTAGCAACTTGCTGATAGAAGCATATTTATGCAACGTAGTTAGCTTGTTTTCTTGCATTTTCATAGCTAGTTTCTACTTATTATAGTGTTTTAAGTTATTTTCGTGTGTTTGTAGGTCCAAATGACAAAGTTGGCAAGAAAGTGCATTTTGGAGCATTTTAAAGCAATTTTGGGCATCAAATGGATAGCTTATGAGTGGAGCAAGATGGATGGACGAATTTGAAGACCAAAGATGTCAAGGAATGTGCTAAAGAGTTGAAGAAATAAATCCAAGACAAAGAAGATAATGAATCAGCTCAAAAGAAGGAAACATTATCCAAAACCTATCCAACCCTATCTCATCCAAACTAACTTTATCTTATCTTATCATATCATAATCCTATCTTACCTTAATTCTAGTTGCAAGGGGATCACATTAGAATACCTAATATCTGATTCTAGAAGCCCTGAAATAATGCAAATAACCTGATCCTTTTTCCCCTAGAAATTTGACGAATCTAATCCCTTTCTAGAAGCTTTGTACTGAATTTCCTAGTCCTATTCCTCTAGGATTGTGTAATCCTTCTCCTCCACTACTTTGCGCAAAACCCTAGCCTATAAATACATATTTTCTGCCACAATTCAAACCACCACTCTCTACCATCAGATCACCACACCATCCACCAAAAATTAATCCCATTGTGCTGCAGCTGTGCAACGAAAGAGAAGAATGAGCCACCTGGAGTTGTGCTTGCCATTCAAGACAGTGGATTGTTAAAGCACTCTTAGGTGTTTTCTATCTTTTATTTTCAATGTCTAATTTAAGTTATCTTTGTTTAATTGCGAACATGAGAAATTAATCTCTTTTTAGTTAGAGGTGAATTCGAAGCCATGATTATATGTTTTATATGAATTGATTACACCCAGTTATTGTTTCTTGAGTCTTGAATGTGATTTGCTTTTCTGATTTATTAAAACTTGTATATGTATGTTGATTGAGGATGCATACTTAGTTTGCGTGCATAAACTTGATGCTAGAGTATAAGGGAGTTTCACCTAATCGTTATGAACTTATATTCATAAGTAGTGGGAGTCACTAGTCATGATTGTGTTAAGTAAATCCTTGGCAGGAGTATCATGCTTTTCATAGTTACGAATGCCTCGTCAATGCTTATGGTTTTCAAAGAACTTAATGACCTTTGATATGTTTTTCTATCATGCTTTTCATAGTTAGGGAACTTGAGAAGGATAATTTGGTTGTGATGCGTATCCCGTCCAATTCAATGGTTTAAGGAAAATCTGATGGTTAATTTGTGTTGTCACGGTTAACTTGGGGTGTTGTCATTCATAGTCTAAGGGAACAATACTGGAAATTGGTTTATATGCATATGTCATGTGTGGAGAAGGATCCTCTGGCTAAGTTTTCACCATTCAAATCACCTAATTTATTTTGTTTTGCAATCTGTTTAGTTTAGTTAAATTTCGTCCAAATCAATCCCCCTTTTAATTAAGTGTCTTAGATTAGTTAGAAAAGTGTTTAAATCTGTCCAATTTAGTGTTTTGAGTCTTACTAGTCTTAAATTCGTCCAAATAGCTCCCCAGAGTTTGTTTTGAGTCTTTTTAACTTAGTTTTGCTGTTTTGAGTGTTTTGAGTTAGTTTTAAGTCTTAAGTGTCTAGTTAAGTGTTTTCAAGCCTAGTTTAGTGTTTTTGAGTCATATTTGTGTAGATTAGCAGCCCTAGTTAATCCCCGGCCTATAACGATATCTACTTACATCTTTACTACAATTGTCAACAATAAGGTTTAATTTGTGTGTCAAGTAATTTTCACATCACCTGCTCGCCTGCCAGGAACATACCACATACTCCACAGCCGTAGCATAGACGAGTTGAACACAGGGAAGTAGCCTAGACCAGTAGGCCACGACCAGGGGCAATTGATGTGAAAATTATCTTAACACACAAATTTAACCCTCTTTTGACAACTGTAGTATAAGTACAAGTAGGAATCGTTCTGGACCGGGGATTAGGAGGGCTTGCTAATAACCTCTAAACTGACTCAAAAACATAAAACTAAACTTAAAAATACTTAATAAGACTCACAAGACTCAAAGCAAACTTAAAATACTCAAAACAGCTTAAAACAACTAAATAAACTTAAACTAGACACTAGGAATGACTTTGGACGAAAATTGACTTTTACTTGAATCAAAACATTTAAAAAACACAAATTAAAACAGATTCTAACTAATTAGACACACTAAAGTAAAGGGGGATTGAGTTTTAGACGAAGTTGAAACAAACAAACAAGTATGAAAAACTAGACAGATTGTAAAACAAATTTGAGAAATAAGATGATGGATGGGATAACTAGAGGCTTTTTCTCCACACATGACATGTATGCAAATAACTCGATTTCCAGTTACTACTTCATTGAATTATGAACGACAATGCTCCAAATTAACCGTGACATCACTAGTTAACTCTCAGATTTTCCTTGTTTTATTGGATTGGATGACATCATTCGACAACCCAAAACATTCTTCTAAAGTTCCCTACATGACATCATAATAGAGATACAATCAAAGATCATTACGTTTAATGAAAATCATAAGCATTGACAAAGCACTTGCAACTATGACATCATGTCACTCATGCAAGGAATTGAACTTAACGCGATCGTTTATAAGCAACCTTCACTACATGTGAATATAAGTTTGTAACAATTATGTGAAACTTCCTTATATTCTAGCAACGGATTTATGCATGCCAATTAAGTGTCGACCCTTAATTAACAAATACAAATAAGTTATCAATCAAATAATTAAGCCAATTGCATTCACGATTCAAGAGTTCATAACTGGAATTTATCAAATTATATTGCACACATAATCATGGCTTTGAAATCACTCCTAGCCAAGAGGGGTTTAGCCACTCATATTTACAACAAAATGAAAGGAAATGAATTTAAACATTAGAAACAAAATAAAGAAAACACCTAAACGCTCCAACGATCCAAGTTGAACAGCAAGCACGTCCAAGCACTTTCCTTCCCTTCCTTTGCTACGGCACAAGGTGTTGGTGAGTGTTTGAAGGTTTGTTTGTATGGAGGAATAGATGTGAAGATGAATGGATGTGTTTGGATGAAGGTTGTGTTGAAATGGGAGTGAATGATCTAACAAAGTATGAATCAATTTATGTTACACACATTTCCTTTTATAGAGGAAGTGCATGGCAATGGAGAGGAACATGGAGTGGTGTAGCAATTGAGTGCAATGATGCATGAAATCTGAAATGATGGAGGGAACAAGGAATGGTGTAGCAATTGAGTGCCATGATTCAATGTAATGATGCATGAAATCTGAAATAATGGAGGGAACAAGGAATGGTGTAGCAATTGAGTGCAATGATTCAATGTAATGATGCATGAATCTGAAATGATGGAGGGAACAAGGAATGGTGTAGCAATTGAGTGCAATGAGTGGTGTTTGAAATGATTCAAAGGTGAAAGTGAAGTGATGATGCAAAGCATGAGGGTAAAATGGAGTGATGTTGCAGCTAGGGAACATGAATGATTGTGCACATGGTGAGAAAGGAAAGGGAGGTGGAATGATGCAACAAATGAGTCAATGAAGGGAACATGGATGATGATGCATGGCATAGGAATCCAAAGGGATTGCAATGGTGGTGCACGACAATGATGGAAAGGTGAATGGTAGAGTGACACCCCTTTGTGGCTGAGCTCTTTGTCCTTTTTACATTAATTCTTCTTTCTCTTTAACACATTCCTAGCCGCTTTAGTCTTCAATTTCGTCCATCCATCTTGCTCCATGCATGTGCTATTCATTCCAAGCCCAAAATTGCTCCAAAATGCACCAAAATGCATCTTATTGCTTCATAAGGCCTATGAACCTACAAACACACAAAAATAGCTTAAAATACATAATTAACTAAGAAATAACAACATAAATGCATGAGAACATGCTAACTCAATCGCATAAATATGCTCCTATCAAATTCCCCCACACTTAGTTTTTGCTAGTCCTCGAGCAAAACAAAACAAACGAAACAAACAAAACATAACTTAGACCTTCCAACATTTGCCTCAGGGATTTTTAATGAAACATGACATGTTAAAAATCATCATTCCCACATGTTTTGGTCATCTTTACACTTGAGCACATACTTAATCATAGTCACCACTTACTAGTTCACAATTAACCAATTAAAACAATGTTTTGAATGTAGTAACATGCCTTAGAGAATTTGCTCAATTTCTTACAAGATACTCTCTATTTTCACACACATTTTCTTACTATACACCCTACACTAGTATATGTGAGAAGATTAATGTAAACACGAAAGACTAGGACTCACATATGTTATAACAAAGAAAGCAATTTTCTGGAGTTATTAAGCATGTTTAGATATGATCTCATGAATGGAATGCTACTACTTAGATGCGAGAACCAGTGACATCATATGCTCATACCAATTTCAAACTCCACAAATTAAAACACACAACACTCAAGATTGAAGTCAATGGTTGTAACAGGGCTTGGGGGTAATGACGAATAAAGAAATGATAGGAATAACAAACGTTCTTAAAGCGATAGCAAGCAAAGCAATGAAATAGACACTTGAAATTCACTTTACAATGCATAATCAACTTTTAAATACAAAGGGAAGATTCATGCAACACTTAGGGCCGAATTCAATGTTTTGGACCCTTTTTTAACAAACTTTTTTCTTTTCACTCTTTTTTTTTCTACTCGTGCCTTATTAAGGACTTTGGCACACACACACACACACAAGAATCACTTCCCCCACACTTGCTTTCTGCAATACATTGATAAAAAAGAAGTTCATTTTAAGTCATGCTTTACTATGCTTCAAGAACAAGGGTATGGATGGTCCTAAAACTAGGCTAGGTAAGGATAGTGTGGATTAACAAAGAACATAGGCTTAACAAGGCTCAACAGGGTTAAACTTAAACACATAATGAAATAGTGGCACGGCAATTTGGCTTTGGTGGTCACTACACAACTTCATCTTGAATATGTGTTATGCAAATCAATAGCATGCTTTGAATGAAATAGGCATGAGTTATAGCATTTGGAACTAAATGATGAAACGCCTTCTAAGTAGCAACCAAGCAAAGAATAATGAGATCATGCAACGACTTTAGAAAACAATGGTGCACATATTATTAACTCTCAAAATAAACGTTTAGGCTCAAGTTTCACAAGGTTGTAACGTTCATTTAAGTTCCTTCCTTCAAGCATGTTACAAAAATTGATTTTTCCTTTATGATTGC
The DNA here is from genome assembly GCF_042453785.1 of Malus domestica. NCBI lineage: Eukaryota > Viridiplantae > Streptophyta > Magnoliopsida > Rosales > Rosaceae > Malus > Malus domestica. The sequence continues at coordinate 20,615,072 of NC_091663.1, forward strand.
ATGTGAATTCATAAATTATAACCACAACCAAGCGTACACCAAAGAGTAAATCAAATTTTCATCCATGTTTATAACTCTCTTTAACAGTCATGCAATTAAAAACCAAATCCTCATCATTGTGTTGGAAGGTACCCTAAGACACAAATAAACACACAAAAACAACTCTTTTTGGGTTTTTCAAAACAATTTTTCAAATTTTTATGAGATTTTTGGATTTTTATGTCAAAACACACTAAAACACTCCAAAGCAGCTTAAAAACACTTAAAAACAGCAAGGAACAACACAAGAAGTAATGGGTGATAAACTTCTACGAATTTTATGCAAAACAACTTGGTTATCCCCCCCACACTTAAATCAAACATTGTCCTCAATGTTTCAAGCATAAACTCACACAAAAACAAGCAAACAAACAAACAACGGATAAATATAACAAGTATAGCAAAGTAAAAACCAAACAGAATAGAGTTTAAGAACGCAAATCTGGTTTTGGAGATAGATGATCTTGTTGACTTTCCACAGCTTTGATCTCGAACTGGTTTGGAATTTTGAGCGAGGGATATTAAGGTTCCTTGGTTATGCAGTCTACATTCTTCTCTGCTTGTTTCTTCTACACGGCAAGTAGGCACGAGGTAGAGGTGTTGGTCTGTTTCTTTGTTCAATCTGTCCAAGTGCTGACCATTTGCTTTCTTTCTCCTTGTCCCTAGCTGAGGATGAATTAGCACATTGTTTCCACATGCTTCGAGGTATCATTTTCACTTCCCTTATCTATTCCCCAGGGACATATGGTAGCTTGAGGAAGCATAAAATGTTGAAAATGAGTACTCGAGAGCAAGGCTAGGTAAGCAATCAGGAAGGGGTTCCAGGCAGTCGGTTCCAGATCGAAAGATTGATACCAAGTGCTGGCTGATTGCTCTCTTTCTCCTTGTCCCGCATGTGAAAAACAACGACAAGGAGAAGGACAGGGAGAAAACATGATATGAGATACTCTTGCTTTCAACCTTCATGATATGAAATACTTTTGCTTTTGATGGGTTGTTTGCAGAGGTATCCTAAGGAATAAGGAACACTGAGCGACTCGAGAGGCTTTGTTGGGAAGGCATTCTCGGAGATGAAGAAGGGTTATGTATGTCTGCCTTGCAATAGAAGGTGAAGGTCGACATTTATATGAACTAATAACCGGTATTATTCTTTCACTCTTGTTGGTAACCATTGGATGATTGAACAGTAAACTTCACGTGCTTTCTACGTCACCAGAAATCTTCGACAGATTGCCCGTAATTTTCGCAAGGCTGAGTGTGCATGTGACAGATGCTGACATGTCTGGAAAAGCAAATGCCTCTCCGATTTCTGAGCTTGCCTCTTTGATTTCTGAGCTCGCCTCTTCGATTTCTGAGCTCCGTCGAGTGTAGAGGTTACATGTGACAAGTGCGGACAAATTTGGAAAAGAGGATGGCCCGTGGTTTCTGAGCAAGCCCAATTTTTTAGAAAGCTAGCGCCTCTTCGATTTTTGAATTAGCCTCTTCAATTTCTGAGCTCGCCTATTTGATTTCTGAAATCCCGTCGAGTGCTGATTTTTATAGAGGGGCGCAGTTTGTTTCAAAGTATACTTGAATTTCCACTCGTAGAAACTCCCTTCTTGCACTTCTAAGGTCTTGATTTGTCCGACCTCTTCTTTCTTCAACACCTTTGAAAATGTTTGGCCCCTCCGACCGTCGTTTTGACTTGAACCTTGGTGAAGAGGCATCCATGCCTTCTCTAGACAACATATGGCGCATATCCTTCATATCCCATACTGGTCCTCTTACCGTTAGGGATTCGGTGATGAAGAATGATATGACCGCTGCGGTGGTGGCCCGGAACCTTGTCATTCTCAAAGATAACAGACTACTTTCCAAACGATCAGATGAGTTGGCTGTTAAGGATTCTCTGGCTCTCAGTGTGCAGTGTGCAGGTTCTGTGTCCAATATGGCCCAACGTTTATTTGCTCGAACCCGTCAAGTTGAATTATTGGCGGCTGAAGTGATGAGTCTCAAACAGGAGATTAGAGGGCTCAAGCATGAGAATAAACAGTTGCATAGGCTTGCACACAACTATGCTACAAACATGAAGAGGAAGATTGACCAGATGCAGGAATCTGATGGTCAGATTTTATTTGATCATTAGAGGTTTGTGGGTTTGTTCCAACAGCATTTGCCTTCGTCTTCTGGGGCTATACCACGTAGTGAAGCTCCAAATGATCAACCTCCGATACCTCCTCATTCTGTGGCTCCGCCAACTGCTAAGGCTCTACCGACTACTAAGACTTCTCTTAATCAGCCTCTGTGAAGGCTTATTCTTGTATTTTTCTACCTCCTGTTCATTGTCAACGAATTTTAATGTACAAATACCTTGCATATCTGTCAATGTTTAAAAAAATAAACCCACACCAAAAATAATTAAACAAGCAACAAATAAAAATGACAATCATGACAAAATAAAACTGCAGAAAATGGAAGGTTTTTAGGAACGCAAAACATGGGTTGCCTCCCAAGAAGCGCTTGCTTTAACGTCTTGCAGCCGGACGAAACTTCCTTCTAAGCTTGGATAGGGCCCACAGCACTGAGTGGGATTTCTTCCACAATCTGCCCCACAACACTCTCATAGTATAGCTTCAGGCGATGCCCGTTCACTTTGAATTCGTCGCCGTTCCTTAAGCTTTTAACTTGGACTGCACCATAGGGAAAAACATTAGTGACAACAAATGGCCCAATCCACTTAGATCGTAACTTACTAGGAAACAATCGTAGACGAAAATTAAATAGTAGCACTTTCTGTCCAATTGAGAATGTTTTTCCCCGAATCATTTTGTCATGAAACGCCTTTGTTTTCTCCTTGTAAATTCGTTCATTCTCATAGGCTTCGTTCCGTATCTCCTCAAGTTCATTCAGTTGGAGCTTCATATTCATTCCAACGGCATCTAAGTCCAAATTGAATGTTTTCACAGCCCAATGCGTTTTATGCTCCAATTCCACAGGTAGGTGACACGGCTTGCTGTAGATTAGTCGAAATGGAGACATCCCTAGAGGTGTTTTGTAGGCAGTGCGATATGCCCACAGTGCATCATCTAAACGCAAGCTCCAATCCTTTTGGTTTAACCTAACAGTCTTCTCCAAGATTTACTTGATTTCTTTATTCGAGACTTCGGCTTGGCCACTTGTTTGAGGGTGGTATGGCGTGGAAACCTTATGCTTCACATTCAATGGTGCGATTGCAAAAGTGGGAGCCTCCATCGCTTATGAACACCCTCAGTATGCCAAATCTAGAAAAGATGTTGGCCTTGATAAAACCTGCCACCACTCTAGAATCGTTAGTATGGGTGGCTTTGGCTTCCACCCATTTTGACACATAATCAACAGCTAGCAAAATATAAGTAAAACCATATGAGGGCGGAAAGGGTCCCATAAAATCCATACCCTGTACATCAAAGATCTCCACATTAAAGATGGGGGTTTGCGGCATTTGGCCTTTGGCACCGATTGTACCTGTTCTTTGGCATCTATCACAAGTTATACAAAATGTTCTAGCATCCTTAAACAATGTAGGCCAATAAAAACCACTCTCTAAAACCTTAAGGGCTGTCCTTTGGGTGCCAAAATGACCCCCACATGCATAACTATGGCAAAATGCAAGAATTGAATTAAACTCAGAATTGTACACACATCTACGAATAATTTGTTTAGGACAATACTTCCATAAATATGGATCATCCTACACATAAAATCGTGCATCATTTCTGAGTTTATCACGCTTGTATTTATCTAGAGTGCTAGGAACTTGTTTTGTGACCAAATAATTGACCAAATCAGCATACCAGGGCTCACTTACCTCTAGGGACAGCAATTGCTCGTCAGGAAAGGTCTTTAGAATGGGTAAGGAGTCTTCCTCGTGCACCAAACGGCTGAGGTGGTCAGCCACCACATTTTCACTCCCCTTTTTGTCTTTTATTTCAATGTTGAACTCTTGAAGTAGGAGCATCCAACGAATCAGTCTTGGTTTGGTCTCCTTCTTGGTTAGGAGGTACTTTAACGCTGCATGGTCAGAATATACAATCACTTTAGTGCCAAGTAAGTATGAACGAATTTATCTAAAGCAAATACAACTGCAAGAAGTTCTTTCTCAGTGGTAGAATAATTCAATTGAGCATCATTTAGTGTCCGAGAAGCGTAGTGGATGACGTGGGGCTGTTTGTTCCTCCTTTGGCCTAAAACAGCACCAATGGCATAATCAGATGCATTACACATTAGCTCAAATGGAAGGTTCCAATCTGGTGGCATGATGATGGGGGCCGAAGTCAACATGTCCTTGAGGGTTTTGAAAGCAGTCTCACACTCCTTGTTGAACTCGAATGCTACTTCCTTTTGGAGTAAACGACAAAGGGGTTAGGCGATTTTTGAGAAATCCTTGATGAATCTCCTATAAAATCCTGCATGGCCAAGAAAAGAACGAACCTCCCTTACCGAAGTAGGAGAGGGTAAGTGACGTACAAGATCTATTTTAGATTTATCAACCTCAATCCCTTTTTTTGATATGATATGCCCCAAAACTATGTCTTGTTTTACCATAAAATGGTACTTTTCCCAATTCAAGACAAGATTAGTTTCGATGCATCGTTGTAAGATCAAAGTAAGATTATTCAAGCATGCATCAAATGAGTCACCAAAAACACTAAAGTCATCCATAAACACTTCAATGGTCTTTTCCACAAATTCTGAGAAAATACTTACCATACACATTTGGAATGTGGCTGGTGCATTGCATAACCCAAATGGCATGCGTCGATAAGCAAAGGTACCAAAGAGAGATGTGAAGGTAGTCTTTTCTTGGTCATCGGGAGCTATCACAATGTGATTATAACCCGAATAACCATCAAGAAAACAATAAAATGAATGACCGGCTAACCTTTCTAGCATTTGATCAATAAAGGGTAGCGGGAAGTGATATTTTCTTGTCGTAGCGTTGAGCTTCCGATAGTCAATACAAACTCTCCATCCGGTTTGGATTCGGGTGGGCACAAGCTCATTATCTTCATTTTTTACCACAATGACTCCGGACTTCTTAGGAACAACTTGGACAGGCGAGACCCAATTGCTATTAGAAATTGGGTAAATCACTCCACAATCTAATAGCTTGATGATTTCCTTCTTCACAATGTCCATCATGGGTGGATTGAGCTGGCGTTGTGCTTCTCTAGATGGTTTGGCTCTTTCTTCCAAGAGTATTCGATGCATGCAAGTGGTAGGGCTAATTCCTTTGATATCGGCCAATGTCCACCCAATGGCAGTTTTGTATTCCCGAAGCACTCTCACCAACTTGTCGTCCTCTTGTGCAGTGAGTGAAGAAGAGATGATGACGGGCAGCGTCTCTTGTTCTCCCAAAAACACATATTTCAAATGGCTCGGCAATGTTTTAAGCTTTAGGGAAAGGGGCTGGATTACAAAAGGAAGCAACTTGTTAGTCAAATTGGGAATTGAAATTAGGTTAGGAGACTTACCAATATGCCTTGGATTTGACTCTAGGGCAGCAACCATCTCCACTAATTCTTCTTGAATAGGCAGCGCAAGATGTTCCTTGTTGTTGCCGTGTGCATGCCTAAATGTTAACCCTTCGTTTTTTAGTCCAATGCTTTGCGTGAGAGTCTTTTCAAGTGCATCCTCACTCAAATCATTAAGGAATTCTTGTGCCCAAGAGTCAATCACATCAATAGAGAAACAAGAGTGACCATCATGAGGATATCTCATAGCATCAGAAATATTGAAATCAATAACTTCCCCATCAAATTCCATGGTCAATGTTCCCCTGAATACATCTATCTTTGTATGGGCAATCTTCATGAATGGTCGGCCAAGTAATATTGGTAATTTAGGGGAATGGTTCGAGTCTTCCATTTCAAGCACGTAGAAGTCTGCCGGAAAGACTAGGTGATTCACATGCACTAAAACATCTTCCAAAACACCTTTTGGATACGCATTAGATCTATTGGCCAGTTGAATGATCACTCCATCATTTTTTAATTCTCCCAAGTTCATAGATGCATTTATTGAATAAGGCATGACATTTATTGATGCACCTAGTGAAGGAAATTTTGTGAAAAACATGTTCATTTAAGCAACATCTATAGCATGCAATTAACAATTAAAAGGCGGAATCATGCTTGGATGCACTCAAAAACAAAACATTAACCATGAAATTCAAAGCCTAGTAGATTGGTGAACCTTAACTCAACTTAAAACAACATTTGTTAGTTGAGAAATTATAACTTTGTAGATTCCTCTTTGCATAAGCAAAGGCTAATCACCCAAAGAGAGGGCCTTCATTCCTTGCATCTTAGATCTATGGATTTGGATGGATGAAATGGTTCTCCAAGTTCCCAAAATTGAGAACCTCTAAGTCTCTTCACCAAGGTTAGATTGGAGAAGAAATGAGTAACCTTGGAGTAGTAGGATTGCTAGCTAAACCCTCCAAGGAGGCCGGCCTCTTAGAGAGAAAAGAGAGAGATATGTTCTCTCCAATTCTCTAAAAGAAACCCTAAATGAATTTTGGCTATAAAGTCATATTTATACCTTAATTCATTGGAGTGGCAAACTTGTAAATAAATCCAAAACTCACTCCATCTCTAAATGGCCGGCCTTCGGGTATTATTGGGCTAATTGGGCCTTTGTGAATCATTATTCATTAAGTTGTCATACAACTTAAGTCAATGGGCTTGACGTTCGAAGCCCATTGGACCTTAAGGTCCAAAACTATCCCGAGGTCTTTAACGAACTTATTCGTTTGATTAGTTAACATATTAATTAATCCTTGCCATAAATAATTAAACCATTTAATTATTCTTACTCATCTCCATTGTTTCTTCAATCTCCACCTTACACGGTGTATGATCCATTAGGTTCCTTTTAGCGAGGCAGTGGCGATTAAAACCATTTCAAATCGATTGTGAATTGAAACTTACTTTCAATTCTCCCTTTAGTGATTATACACGTTTAGGGCTTCCACAAATCATGAGTGACACCTAACAGCATATCATGGTTACCCAAGCTAATCAGAAGAGGTGGAGAACCTATTCAGTTTAGGATTACAAATGCAATACGGTCTTTCTCTAATACAATACTCTTGACGACATTGTTTGGTTTGATAGTTTATTCATGTCTACTATCCAATGTGATTCGTGTGCTTATATGATTACCTTGAATGTGATTGGAACGACTTCCTAAATCTCATTCATACTCTGGCCAGAGATTCTTAATCATATCATAGAGTATTCTCCCCCAAACGGTTTGAAGGTTAGAGATCCCTTGTTGCGCATTCACTTACCTCCATGGCTGAGTGGCTTAACCCCGACGATGCCGTGGACACCCTCCTGATGGAGTGACTTTGACATAATCAAAGATCAAGGACTTAACCACAAGATAACTATGATGCCTCAGGTCAAAGGACTACTTTGCATTATCCCAACCATGAGTTCTCATGTGACATGAGTATGAGAACTCCTCGTTGATCGTGTTCAGTGGACTCATTCATTATTGAGCACCTACATGCTTGTCTTGATGTCACACACACCAATGACTCGAGACTAGTCACTCTCCCTGAGAGAAGACACAGCACGTACTGATCTTAACGGACTGTCAATGCCCAATTGGCAATCCTATGATCAGGAACGTTTAGGATGTGTCTACGAAAGAATGGTCTCATGAATCGAACTTCTTTAGATCGCATTCTCCCAATCACATATTCCTTGGACTTATCGTTTAAGCGTATAACATTTATATGAGACGGCTCAAACAATAATTTTTGCCCTTGATATTAAACTAGATTAGTTTAACATGTGAAATGTCCGTAAAGTATCATCATATGATTGGTTTTAGGGCACATTTCCAACAATTTCCCACTTGCACTAGAGCCAATCAGCTTGGTCATCAGTGATGATACCTCTTCTGTAGTCATTTCATAAATGGCTGAGTAGTAGGCCTAGACAATGGATATCTATATGTTATCCATAGTAGCAACCTTGAGAATAACGACGTCACCATTATACATGATTCTTAATCATGTGGTTCAGTCTCTCATTTGAGTTCGGATCTTAATGAGACCTTGATTCCCTGGCTTGAGCTATCGCCCCATTAGTGTCGTAGTGTCGGTACACTAGAGACACTTTCTGGTTGGAACCGAATAGAGAGTTCATAAATGAACTTTCCCATCCAAACAACATTGTTGTAAGCTTCTATATGGCAATATATTTTGCATTCATAATGGAACACACTAAAGTCATTACTTTTAATGTTTCCATCCAAATATCTCTTTAGTCATAATAAAGAGATATCTGATTATCTCTTCATTCATAATGAAGAAATATCTAACGATGGATTAGATTCATAATCTAATACATTTACGCTTCCATTACGTTACTCTAATTCTTCCTCATTCTTTGAGGAATCTATCCTTTAGTATTTCTTAAATACTTAAGGACTCACTTGACAGTTGCCGTGGTTCTAATCCTGGGCTTGCACTGATATCGTTTTGTACCTTTCTAGGTACAACTCATATCAATGTTTTTCATACAATATGAAATAAATAAATCACCTCTCTGCGTATGCATAAAGGATTCTATTTACGCATTATTTCTTTGGGAGTCAAAGGGTACGTTCCCTTTGAGAAGGGCAACTTGCTAGTCTCACTAGAGTCGTCCTTCTAATTGAAGTTTATCATCATATGAGAAACTTCCTAGCATCTCTTGTCTATTATGAGGGCTTGATATAATCCAATTATATCCTAAAATCTATCAATATAGATTTCCATCCCATGTATATAGATTATGTCTCCCATATACATTCTATCTTCATATAATGTTTTAAAGTCATAACTTTAACGAAGAAGTATTCTTTTCATTTCCAAAATCAATATATCATATATTTGTATATATATATATATATTGAAATTTAGGAACATGATTAACTCCCACTAATCTTTTGTAAACCTAGTAAACAAAAGATTCATTTACATCTTTATGAGAAATCAAACGTTTTGATCTTTCTCTCATAAGACGTTTACAGCTCCCACTAGCTTGCTAAGATCCATGATGGTTGGATCTCTACAACTTACATGTCTTGTGATTCATAGTTTTAGACATATATTATCAAGACTATCTTAATAATGGTTACGGAAACCTATATTATGTCCAAACATTGAATCATCATTTAGTTGTAGCTAGCAATCTTCGAATTAATTGAAAACAAGACTACGTCAAAGATGGTTTCTTCAAAGTCAACCATTCTCTTTGATTGTAGTCACCTTAAGCTACCAATTAGCTATGAAGGTTTCATCATTTCGTGTCAAATGGTACTTTACCATTTCCTTGAGTATATCTCGTATATACACTCAATGTAGTCATAAGGATTTTCATTCTTATTTCGTTCGAATTAAGAGGTGTAACTCTATGACATAGTCATAAAGTTCAAACCATTCAACTGAGACAGTTTATAAATCCTTCTCGACTACCTTGGAGCTTTTGGTGTAGAAACTAGGTTGTTATATTTGTTGATTATCATCTTGTCTCTCAAAGAACCCATTCTTTGAGTTCTATCTCTTGTTCATTTGCGCTATCTTAGGCAAATCCTAGTGTAGGATTACAATGAACTACCCAACAAACAACATTTGTTAGTTGGTTTATAGAAGTGATATCCAAATGTTAATTTAAGGATACCCACAAGATAATTTTAAACAAATATTGCTTATTAGCACACAACCCCAAATCTTAACATGATTAAGATTTGTCTTTCTTTCCAACTACATCTTATGGAGTCATGAAAATTTTGGAAGATCTTCTAATTGACAATCATATTGTCTTAGAAGCATATATCCTATATATGGGTAATTGATAACATCCAACGAACTAAATCTTATTCAAGTTCGTTCTTCTCCTAATGGAGAAATCCATTATCTTTTGATGCTTCTTTCCTTGATATTTTTCAAGGAAACTGTTCTAAAGTGTTATCTTTCCTTGGATCAAATCTAAGGAGGCAAATACTTTAGACGTCTTACTCATCAACTTACATTTCTTGAATTCTTTGAAACCTTTTGCAAAGTATTCGGACTTGTGTTTATTCAAAATAAACTATAGTCCAACCGAGAGTGATATTCGGTGAATGTCATACAACATGAGTAGTATTATGTGGTGGACAAGTGCCACTAACATCTAAGTGAATTAACCTCAACAACTTTGTGATTCTTTCTTCTTTCCAAAAGAATAAAGATTCGAACATTTCGCCTCTATACAATTTTAATAAGAAGGTATTGGATCCGGATCTAACGATCCAAAGCATCCATCTATGACCAACTCGTATTTTATGTTTTTGAGGTATCACAACTCAGTTGGGATTAGTCACTACCTTGCAATCTTTTGGATTTTAAGCATCGTTATATTCTAAACAGTTAACACTACCATATCATCTCTACTATAGAGACAATCAATTAGATTACTATAATCCAATCATTGACTAATAAAGAACAATGTTTTGTCAAACAAAACATTCATCCATCTCTACTATAGTGACGGAATTAAGTTCCTTAAAATTGGAATGTAAAGACAATCTTTGGTTTTTCCAATTTCTTTGGTAGTTCATATGAGGAAGTAAGTACTATCTGCTTTCGCAGAGATCTTTATTTTATTCACGTTCCGAATGTGAAGCACTTTTTTCTTCTCTCATATATCTTCTACTTCTTATTAGTCACACTTTTACAACGATTGTAAAACATAGTTACTAATACGGAATCAAGCATTCAAGTAGAAGAACCAACTTTTTTGAACTTTTCAAGAACAATTTACAACACCTTCGAAAGGTGTGTTCTTGACACTTGCAAGACATTTCTTGCAAATACCCCTTCCAATGTCCATCCTTTCATAAAGAAAGTTTGTTCCCTTGGAGTTAATTTTATCTTCCTCATTTGGCTTCTCCTTTGACTATAATAGTCATGGTCCCTAAACTCCCACTATCTCTCTTGAAACTTATTTCAATTGTGTTATACACATCAAACGATTTGGAGAGTGTGTGGTTATTGTTCACTATATAGTTTACAATAAACTTAGTGAACCATTTGGATAGGGACACAAAGGTGAAGTCTTTGCTTAGTTTCCGTTTCTAGAAGTGGTTTAACACTTCAACACTCAATGATTCAAAATCATCATAAGTCCATGTTGATGGACTATTTTTGTCAACCAACCATTATGTTCTAAACATAATTACAAACTTTCAAGAGTTGTTCAAGACAACTCTCATTTCTTCATACAACAATTTGTAAGTGAAGAATCATGGCACATAAAGTGTCCATGCCCTTGTGCTTTCTTCTTAAGTTCTTTGTTCATTTAACAAAGAAACAAGCACTAGTGTTTGCATTAGCTAAGGGTTGTTCAAAGCAACTCTTATTTCTTCATACAACGATTTGTAAGTGAAGAACTATGACATTAAAAGTGTTGTCCTCTTTATGATAGACTTATCTAACATGTTCTTCCAATGATACATTATCAATAGGAAGATTGTGAGGATTAGACTACTTAGGTACATATACAATCCATTTAAGACAAATCTTTGGGATTGTGGTACCAAGTCCAGAAACTAAAGCATTCGGCTTTTCTTTGTCAAGTTTTGGATAGCGTTTGCAAATATATTGGTAAACAAATACATAACGAATATAAATTGATTGATTTTAAGCCATTTGATTCGGGTCTTTAAATCAAATAGCACCACCCACTATTTTTGGCAAATTCCATATCCCTCATCGGAATTCGAGAGTTTTAGAGGAAACTCTTAGTAGGGTATGGGAGGCTCACTATTACCAAGCCCACCTCATAATTATATCATGTTGGCTAGCGTTAATAATAATGAGAGAGTACGCTTACTCATTTGCATCTCTTGCAAGTACCCATCTAATTTGGCCTCTAGAGAATGATGCCTCAGAATTATATCATGTTGGCGTCATTGTACTTAGTTAAGTCATTCCCACCATGCCTAGTTCGTGTAGGGGTTCAAGCATAGCCTTAGAATTATATCATGTTGGCTAAACTCGTTGCCTACCTCACTTCATCATGTATGTATATAGAACTCCTCCTGAGTGTAAGCACGCACTTTGTACTCCCCCATTATAGGGTGAAGTCGGTGTACGAGTCACAAACGATCGGAGCCTACCACAGTGGAAGGCCACGAAAGAGTGTTCAAAGCACTCTCACGCTTATCAACTTAATAATGGTTTGGTTGAGGGTTTTTAGGTCTCATCACATATAAATATTCATTTTAATCTTTATTAAAACAATTTTGGTCCTATTACAACTATTGGTCCATTTGATTGAATTTAGTTGTATATAATACTCCCACTATGCTTATAAAACGGTTTTTAAAGCAAGAGTATATGATACTACTAACATAAACTTTGCATTCATTTGATGGACTATATAGTTGCCTTAGGGCCTTAGGATGACTATGAACCTTTGTTTAGATTCAACATGAGCCTAGTGTTGAATCTCGGTCTAGGGATGGTGATTGATTTTAGTTACGAGTTTAATCACATTAAGGCGTGTTGTCTTAGGGGCGTTGGACCCTCTACTCCATTTTCATGCATATCAAATAATACAAGAAAGGAGTACTTCAAAGTAAAGATGAGCTTATGCTCTTTACAACATTTGAATAAAACAAATTACTTTAAAGTAAAGAAGAGCTTATGCTCTTTTACAACATTTGATCAAATCAAATTACAACCAAAATCTAATCTACACATTCCCATGGTTCAAACAAATTTGAAACGGCCTTTCACATAGCTCAATTATCGTAGGCTTAGGTTCATAATCACCCTTTAATTAATTAACACTTTAACTAATTAAATTGAATGCAACATTTTCATTTGGTTTTTGTATCCATAAAATTGATTTAAATGGAGCTAAATGAAATGAAAATCCAATTCTCATTTAAAGAGACAAAACCATTTTGTTCTCATCCTAATTTGGGCCAAAATGCAATAATCTCAACTTTTTGGGCTATGTTGCAAAACTTAAACTTTTGAGCTCATTTTGTAAAAACACAAAAGTCCACTACTTCATGTAATCACAACTAGAACCCAAAAATTTCAACAAATTGAAAAACATCATTAAAGGAACAAAACAATTTGTCCTTTAATGATTTTGGGCCTTTACGTAAATACGTAAACTTTTGGGCCAAAGTTGCAAATACACAAAAGTACCAAAACTTTATGTAATTGCATAAAAACCCCAAAAGCATCCCACTTGTAGGGTGGCCGGTTTTAGATAGAGTGAGGAATGCAAAATTTTGAAATTTTTCAACAAAGTCATAAAGCCATGCAAGTGGTGTGTGTGACATAAATTCATGCAAGTGGTGTGTGTGTAAGAGAAGTACTTCTTACACACCCATCACCATTTCTATCACCTTTCAAAATTTCAATCACATTAAAACATTTGATAAAGCACAAAACAAAGACTTTATGAAATAAATCAAAACTTTGAATCAAAACACCAAACTTTTTGTTCTTGGCTAAAATGTCAAGAACAATGAAGAACATTCATGAAAAACCCATAAAAGCTTCATGAACATTTTTCATCCAAAGACATCCCAAAAACACTCAAACTTAAGGGAAATAACATATAACCTAACTAGGGTACATAGGGGTTCCAAAAGTCACTTGAAAACACTTTTAACAAGTCAAACATGAACCCAAAAATCCACCCTTTGGATTTGGCCGAATTTTCCCAAAAACATGGCCCCAAATTTTAGCTCCAATATTCATGCTCATATGAACTACATCTACAACATTTGAGATGGCAAATTTTCTAACAAAATTTACATTCAAAGAAACAAGAATAAAGCTTGTAACATATTACAACTTTTAAATCAAAGACTACGAACTACAAAACCCAAAAGGATTCACCAACTACTAGACCTAGGCTCTGATACCACTTGAAGGAAATTTTGTGAAAAACATGTTCATTTAAGCAACATCTATAGCATGCAGTTAACAATTAAAAGGCGGAATCATGCTTGCATGCACTCAAAAACAAAACATTAACCATGAAATTCAAAGCCTAGTAGATTGGTGAACCTTGACTCAACTTAAAACAACATTTGTTAGTTGAGAAATTATATCTTTGTAGATTCCTCTTTGCATAAGCAAAGGCTAATCACCCAAAGAGAGGGCTGATAGGAGCATATTTATGCGCCTTAGTTAGCTAGTTCTGATGCATCTTTGTTATGTTTTCTTCGTTAAAGTAGTCTTTTAAGCTACTTTCATGTGTTTTCAGGTTTAAAGGACATGTTACATGAAATGATGCAATTTGGAGCTTTTGGAGCAAAAAGTGAGCTTGGAATGAAAAGGACATGCTTGGAACACAAGGTTGGGATGAAATTGAAGAGTTCGAGATTTGAGGTTTCCTACTTGAAGTAGGAAAGCTAAGCCTAAAAGTTTCCATTTTGGGTTGATCTTTCCTAAATCGGAATTGGCAACCAAAGTTTCTAAAGTTGGAAGTTTCTATTCTTGGAGGTTTCCATTTTCGTGAGTTTCTATTCTCGGCTTTGGGCTTTTAGATGACTTAAACCCTAATTCCTTGTGAACCCTAAGTCCATGCCGCATCCTAGGGCCTAATCATTCAATTTCTGCCATGTTAAACCCTAATCCATTTCTCCTAAGCCCATGCCGCACCTAATGTTCTAGAAACCCAATTTTCTGGTGGATTTCCAACCCTAGCCGCACCTAACCCTAGCCCATTGTCTAATCTGATTTCTTTAGGGTTTAGGTGCCTATATATATGTGTTTTACATCCTTTGGCCGATCCTCTCCCATTCTAAAAATCAGAAATTCATCCAACCCTTATTTCCCCACCTTGCCGCAGCCACCTTCATCCATTCCAGCCACTTCGCAACCTTGCCGCAGCCACCATCCACCTCCATACACCATTCTACACTTCCCTCCACCACCCCCACACCTTGCCGCACCACCATATCATCCTAACTCCATTCTTGAACCAAAACCACATCCAAAAACCCCCAAAACCATCTCTGCCGCAGCAAGGAGAAGAGAAGAGGAGCTTGACGTGCAGAAATTCAAAGTGGAATTCTTGGGCGTTTTAGGTGTAATCTTTCTTATGTCTTCGATGTTTCAATTCAATAAACTTTATGTTGTGAGTATGAGGAACTAAACCCCCTTGGTTGGGGGGTAATTCGAAACCATGTACATGCTTGCAATTTGATTCGATTACATTCAGTTGTTATTTCATAAGTTGTGGATTCAATTCGTTCATCTATTTGATTGATAACTTATTTGTGTATGTTGATTAAGAGTGCACGCTTAGTTTTCATGCATGAATATGATGCTAGATTATGAGGGAGTTTCACCTAATAGTTACAATCTTATAATCACAAGTAGTGAAGATCGCTTGAAAACGATCGCGTTGAATGAATTCTTAGCATAAGTTTCATGCAATTCATAGTAACAAATGCTTCGTCAATGCTTATGTTTTTCATAGAACGTAATGATTCTTGCTTGTATCTCTATTATGCAATTCATGTAGGGAACTTGTAGGGAATGTTTTGGGTTGTCGTATGCAATCATCCAACTTAATAACTTGTGGAAAAACTGAGGGTTAATTAGTGCAATTCACGGTTAATTTGGGGCGTTGAGTATTCATAGTTTATCGGAAGAACAACTGAAAATCGTTTTGTTTGCAAGTGTGACATGTGTGGAGAAGAACCTCCTAACTAGCCTTTTAACCATTGATTTCACCAAAATCGTTTTTACAATCTGTTTAGTTTCAAGTTTCTGTTTTGTGTTAAATTTTCGTCCAAAACAAATCCCCCTTTTATTTGAAGCCTTAGATTAGTTAGAAAGTGTTTTGATTTGTGTTTCTAAGTACTTTGATTCAAGTTTTCATCAAATTTCGTCCAAATTAGTGTAGGTGCTCAAAACTGCCAAGAAAGTGGTTTTTAGGCAGTTTTGAGCCTTCTAGTTGCTGTTTTGAGTTTTAGGTTTGTTTAAGTGTTTTAACCTTTACTTTTGCATTCTTTGAGTCTAGTTTAGTGTTTTAAACTTTGTTTTTGAGTTTTTAAGTCAGTTTCCAAGTGTTTAGCAATCCCTCCTAATCCCCGGTTTAGAACGATCCCTACTTACATCTTTGCTACAATTTGACAAAAAGAGGGTTTAATTTGTGTGCTTATCTATTTCGCATCAAGGGCCTTCATTCCTTGCATCTTAGATTTATGGATTTGGATGGATGAAAAGGTTCTCCAAGTTCCCAAAATTGAGAACCTCTAAGTCTGTTCACCAAGGTTAGATTGGAGAAGAAATGAGTGACCTTGGAGTAGTAGGATTGCTAGCTAAACCCTCCAAGGAGGCCGGCCTCTTAGAGAGAAAAGAGAGAGATATGTTCTCTCCAATTCTCTAAAAGAAACCCTAAATGAATTTTGGCTATAAAGTCATATTTATACCTTAATTCATTGGAGTGGCAAACTTGTAAATAAGTACAAAACTCACTCCATCTCTAAATGGCCGTCCTTAGGGTATTATTGGGCTAATTGGGCCTTTGTGAATCATTATTCATTAAGTTGTCATACAACTTAAGTCTATGGGCTTGACGTTCGAAGCCCATTGGGCCTTAAGGTCCAAAACTATCCCGAGGTCTTTAACGAACTTATTCGTTTGATTAATTAACATATTAATGAATCCTTGCCATAAATAATTAAACCATTTAATTATTCTTACTCATCTCCATTGTTTCTTCAATCTCCACCTTACACGGTGTATGATCCATTAGGTTCCTTTTAGCGAGGCAGTGGGCGATTAAAACCATTTCAAATCGATTGTGAATTGAAACTTACTTTCAATTCTCCTTTTAGTGATTATACATGTTTAGGGCTTCCACAAACCATGAGTGACACCTAGCAGCATATCATGGTTACCCAAGCTAATCAGAAGAGGTGGAGAACCTATTCAGTTTAGGATTACAAATGCAATACGGTCTTTCTCTAATACAATACTCTTGACCACATTGTTTGGTTTGATAGTTTATTCATGTCTACTATCCAATGTGATTCGTGTGCTTATATGATTACCTTGAATGTGATTTGGAACAACTTCCTAAATCTCTTTCATACTCTGGCCAGGGATTCTTAATCATATCATAGAGTATTCTCCCCCAAACGGTTTGAAGGTTAGAAATCCCTTGTTGCGCATTCACTTGCCTCCATGGCTGAGTGGCTTAACCCCGACGATGTCGTGGACACCCTCCTGATGGAGTGACTTTGACATAATCAAAGATCAAGGACTTAACCACAAGATAACTATGATGCCTTAGGTCAAAGGACTACTTTGCATTATCCCAACCATGAGTTCTCATGTGACATGAGTATGAGAACTCCTCGTTGATCGTGTTCAGTGGACTCATTCATTATTGAGCACCTACATGCTTGTCTTGATGTCACACACACCAATGACTCGAGACTAGTCACTCTCCCTAAGAGAAGACACAGCACGTACTGATCTTAACGGATTGTCAATGCCCAATTGGCAATCCTATGATCAGGAACGTTTAGGATGTGTCTACGAAAGAATGGTCTCATGAATTTAACTTCTTTAGATCGCATTCTCCCAATCACATATTCCTTGGACTTATCGTTTAAGCGTATAACATTTATATGAGACGGCTCAAACAATAATTTTTGCCCTTGATATTAAACTAGATTAGTTTAACATGTGAAATGTCCGTAAAGTATCATCATATGATTGGTTTTAGGGCACATTTCCAACACCTAGATCTAAAATGACAGATTCAAAGCGAGTATTTCCTATAACATAAGGAATTGTAAAACTGCCGGGATCTTTGCACATAGGAGGTAATTTTCGTTGCAACACAGTTGAGACATTCTCACTTATGCTTACCATCTCTTTGTTCGAAGCCTTCTTCCTTGTAGGGCACAGCTCCTTCAGGAACTTAGCATACTTGGGGACTTGTTTAATTGCATCTAGAAGTGGAATGTTGACTTGCGCCTTTCTGAATGTGTCAAGGATGTCTTTGTCCCTCTCATCCTTTTTTGATTGCATAAACCTACGAGGAAAATGTGCATTGGTTGGAATGGAATTAGAAGTCATGGAATTTGAACCCAACTTACCTTTGGTGGTCGAGTTAGGGCGTGTAGGTGGCTGCGGCAAAGATTGCTCAATCCTTGCCGAGGGCAAACCTTGTTCCTTCTCCCCAGATTGCATATTTTCGTCCTCCTTTTGATTGGATTTAGATGGGCTGGGATCAGATCCAGCTTCTTTTCCACTTCGCAAGGTGATGGCTTTGGCAGATTCGAAGCCTCCCTTTGGATTCACATCTGTCGAACTAGGTAACTTACCTGGTTCTCTACTAAATTGCCTTATAAACTTTGCCATTTGTCCCATTTGTCTCTTCAATTCAGTCACCTCTCGACCTTGATTTTGCACTTCCTTGGCGTAATTGTGCATATCTTTGGCTTGATTTTCCTGACTCTTTGCCAACGTAGTTAGTAACTGAATAACTTGAGCATTATCAAAAGACGAACCTGAGTTATTTTGGGCAGGTTGTGTTTGGGGTTGTGCGGGTGCATACGGCCTTTGATAGAATCCCGGAGGTTGCTGTCTGAATGCACTTTGTTGTTGGGTTTGTTGGGGATCCCTCCATTTGAAATTTGGATGATCTCTCCAACCTGGATTATATGTATTCAAGAAGGGATCATTCCTTGGTTGGTTTGGACTCCCAAAACCCACGGCGTTGGCAGATTCCCACCCTCCGTTCTCGATCAATTGAAGGCACTTATCCGTGAGATGTCCATTCATTGAGCACACGTCACAAGCGGCTACACTTTGTTCTTTTGGTTTTTCAACCACCTGTGAAAGAAGAGTAGTAAGATTAGCCATTTGATTTTGAAGTTCGGAAATAGCACTTACCTCATTAACTTGTTGCTACCGTGGGTTGTCTCTTTGACCAACGCCTTCATATTGTTGGGCATTCAATGCTCGGTTAGCAATTAAGGTCTTGGCATCCATGGGTGTTTTATCCACCAAAGCTCCTCCCGCTGAGGCATCTAACATTTGGCGTTCAATTGGTAGAGGCCCTTCGTAGAAATATTGAAGAAGAAGCTCATCATTCATCTGGTGCTGTGGACATGAAGCAACAAGGGTTTTAAAACGCTCATAGTAAGTGGGAAATGATTCACCTTGGTTTTGCTGAATGCCACTAATCCTTTTGCGTAGTAGAATGACTCGAGAAGTTGGGAAAAACTTCTCTAAAAATGCCCGTTTCATACTCTCCCATAATGTGATAGTTCCAGGGGCTAGCTCATACAACCAATCTTTAGCCTTTTCCAAGAGAGAAAAGGGAAAAGCCTTCATTTTCAGAATGTTCCCATCAACATTCACAGGGGTCATGCTCGAACTCCTTCAAATGTTTATTAGGATCTTCCATGGACAACCCATGAAACTTAGGAATATGGTGCAATAAACTGGACTTTAATTCGAACTCGTCGGTCTTGTTTTGGGCCGCTCTTGGATATTGAATGCATAAAGGCAGAGCATTGTCCAATCCCGAAGCGGAAAGCTCCTTAATTGTTCGATTGTCTACTACCATATCTTGGACTTCTTCAAAAGTCCTTGTCGTGGCCTCCTCTTACTCTTCTACTTTGTCTTCTTCAAGATCTGGTGCAGGTTGAGATGGTTGGGGATCTTGTTGATTCCTTGCTCGTGTCAAAGTTCGTTCAAAATCGTCGTCAAAGTCAAAGATGTGCTTATGAAGAAGTTGAGAATTTCGAGTCATAAACCACCTAAAACAAGAAAACAAGTAAAATCAGCAACTAGGAACAAAAACACATGAAAATAAACAAAAAGAAATAACAAGGGATCAGCAAAGTTGCTAATCCCTGGCAACGGCGCCAAAAACTTGATGCGAAAATTATCTTAACATACAAATTTAACCCTCTTTTGACAACTGTAGTATAAGTATAAGTAGGGATCGTTCTGGACCGGGGATTAGGAGGGCTTGCTAATAACCTCTAAACTGACTCAAAAACATAAAACTAAACTTAAAAATACTTAACAAGACTCACAAGACTCAAAGCAAACTTAAAATACTCAAAACAGCTTAAAACAACTAAATAAACTTAAACTAGACACTAGGAATGACTTTGGACGAAAATTGATTTTTACTTGAATCAAAACATTTAAAAACACAAATTAAAACAGATTCTAACTAATTAGACACACTAAAGTAAAGGGGGATTGAGTTTTGGACGAAGTTGAAACAAACAAACAAGTATGAAAAACTAGATAGATTGTAAAACAAATTTGAGAAATAAGATGATGGATGGGATAACTAGAGGCTTTTTCTCCACACATGACATGTATGCAAATAACTCGATTTCCAGTTACTACTTCATTGAATTATGAACGACAATGCTCCAAATTAACCGTGACATCACTAGTTAACTCTCAGAATTATCTTGTTTTATTGGATTGGATGACATCATTCGACAACCCAAAACATTCTTCTAAAGTTCTCTACATGACATCATAATAGAGATACAATCAAAGATCATTACGTTTAATGAAAATCATAAGCATTGACAAAGCATTTGTAACTATGACATCATGTCACTCATGCTAGGAATTGAACTTAACGCGATCGTTTATAAGTGACCTTCACTACATGTGAATATAAGTTTGTAACGATTATGTGAAACTTCCTTATATTCTAGCAACGGATTTATGCATGCCAATTAAGTGTCGACCCTTAATTAACAAATACAAATAAGTTATCAATCAAATAGTTAAGCCAATTGCATTCACGATTCAAGAGTTCATAACTGGAATTTATCAAATTATATTGCACACATAATCATGGCTTTAAAATCACCCCTAGCCAAGAGGGGTTTAGCCACTCATATGTACAACAAAACGAAAGGAAATGAATTAAAACATTAGAAACAAAAGAAAGAAAACACCTAAACGCTCCAACGATCCAAGTTGGATAGCAAGCACGTCCAAGCATTTTCCTTCCCTTCTTTTGCTACGGCACAAGGTGATGGTGAGTGTTTGAAGGTTTGTTTGTATAGAGGAATGGATATGAAGATCAATGGATGTGTTTGGATGAAGGTTGTGTTGAAATGGGAGTGAATGATCTAACAAAGTATGAACTCAATTTATGTTACACACATTTCCTTTTATAAAGGAAGTGCATGGCAATGGAGGGGAACATGGAGTGGTGTAGCAATTGAGTGCAATGAGTGGTGTTTGAAATGATTCAAAGGTGAAAGTGAAGTGATGATGCAAGCATGGGGGTAAAATGGAATGGTGTTGCAGCTAAGGAACATGAATGATTGTACACATGGTGAGAAAGGAAATGGAGGTGGAATGATGCAACAAATGAGTTAATTGAGGGAACATGGATGATGATGCACGGCATAGGAATCCAAAGGGAGTGCAATGGTGGTGCACGACAATGATGGAAAGGTGAATGGTGGAGTGACACCCCTTTGTGGCTGAGCTCTTTGTCCTTTTTACATTAATTCTTCTTTCTCTTTCACACATTCCTAGCCTCTTTAGTCTTTAATTTCATCCATCCACCTTGCTCCATGCATGTGCTATTCATTCCAAGCCCAAAACTACTCCAAAATGCACCAAAATGCATCTTATTGCTTCATAAGGCCTATGGACCTACAAACACACGAAAATAGCTTAAAATACATAATTAACTAAGAAATAACAACATAAATGCATGAGAACAAGCTAACTTAGTCTCATAAATATGCTTCTATCAGTAGTTGAAAGCTATGCTACCCTAACAAAGGAAAATTCAAGAAGAAGTAGAGAGGTTCTTGACCGAATGATTGCGTAACTTCCAGCGTAACGAAGTCACTGACAATGTGCTCTGACAAGACACAACCAACATAAGTAGGTCATATTTCATTAACGAGATCAAGCAGACAGAACCATCATCATACATTGGCAGATACAAAGATTACTTATGTTCAAACAAATAAACAACTTAACCTAATGGCACATCGGGGGCACATAAGTACCATAACGACACACAACCCAACCACCAAGAACCAAGGGGCATGTTTTGTTTTCATCACTCTAGAAGATTCATTACTAGAGTAACACATTACCAATAGCTGAACACCGCGAACCCAATGGTCCAATTTCTCTTGCTACACATAACTTGGCCCAAGTTAGCCCAGCTCCGTGCTCACAGTTGTCCCTACTTGCTTCTTGGTTCCCGACCTCCCTCGATCTGTCACCATGCCTCCCAACTGTGTCAATCTTGAACCAAGACTCCTAACCATGTTGATCTTGCACCACGGGTCCCAGTCGTGCCGATATTTCCATACGACTCCTATCTACGCCAACTAAGCCTACGACACTTCAAACATCAAAGCATCCAACGACGGAGCAGATTATGAGGCTTTACTGGCAGCCTTTGCTGGCGAAAGAATTAGCAGTGATGAAGCCTGCAATCCATGTAGATTCTCAGCTGATCACTAACTATGCCTCAAGAGAGCACGTGACAAAACATCCAAGGATGCACAATAAGGTCCGAAAGCAGTTCACTGCGCTCATACATACACCCTTACGCAGGTTCCATAAGCAGTTCAAAGTCTCAAGCAGATTGCCGAAGAATAGCTCACCGGTTGAGTATTATTTTAGTTATCTAGCAGTCTAGGTTTCCTTAGTTGTGCTCATGAAAACGACTTTCATGCTCTCCAGTGCAAGAGGGTAAACCAATCCCCGGACACCCATCTGGGTAAGCTCTCAAGTGCGAGAGGGTAAACTAATTACTCTCCAGTGCGAGAGGGTAAGCCAATTCCCCGACACATATATGGGTATGCTTTCCAATGTGAAAAATGATGTGAAAATTAACTTTACACACAAATTAAACCCTATTGAATATGTAATTGTAGTATTAAGCAAGTAGGGATCATTCTAACCAGGGATTAACTAGGTCTGCTAATCTACTTCAATTAAACTCTAAAACACTAAACTAGACTTAAAAACACAAGACTAGACTCTATAGACTCTAAACCAACCTAAAACACTCAAAACAGCAAAACTAACTTAAAAAGACTCAAAACAGGTTCTAAGGACTATTTGGACGAATTTAACACTAATGAGACTTAAAACACTAATTTGGACAGATTGAAACACCTTTTTAACTAATCTAAGACACTTAATTAAAAGGGTGGTTGATCTAGACGAATTTGATTAAACTAAACAGATTGTAAACTAAAGCAAACTAGATATGAAATTGGGTGAATTGAATGGTGAAATAGGTTAGTTAGAGGATCTTTCTCCACACATAAACATATGCAACATAAATCGATTTTCCAGTATTTTTTCTTTAAACCATGAACGACAATGCCCCAAATTAATCGTGAATGCACAAATTAACTCTCAGATTTCCCTAAATTCATCGAATTGAATGGACAACGCATCGCAACCAAATTATTCTCATCAAGTTCCTTATATGAACAACATGATAGAGATACATTCAAAGTTCATTTAGTTCCATGGAAATCATAAGCATTGACAAGGCAATTATAACTATGAACTGCATGATACTCTTACCAAGAATCTACTTAACACAATTGTGACTAACAATCTCCACTACTTGTAATTATAAGTTCCTAACGATTAGGTGAAAGTCCCTTATAATTTAGCATCAGATTCATGCATGCAAATTAAGTATGCATCCTTAATCAACACACAAGAATAAGTTATCAATCAAATAGATAAGTAAATCACATTCATGTTTTATGAAACAATAACTGAAAGGAATCAATTCATATTAACATATGTCTATGGCTTCAAATTCACCACTAACTAATAAGAACTTAGTTACACATGTCTTTAAAAACTGAAGATAACATTAAATTAAACATTGAACTAAAACTAAGGATAGAATACACCTAGAAACACTCCAATAATCCAAACTTGAATGGCAGGCACGACTCCAAGGGTCTCCTCTCCTTCCATCCTTACAAATCTGTGCAAAAATATGTATTTTCTGATGTTTTGGCTCTTGTATGTGTGGTGTGGATGAAGGGGATGAATTTGTGATGAAAGGTGGGTAGATGGTGGTGATTTGATGGTAGAGGGTGGTGATTTGATGCAGCAGGGATGTGTATTTATAGGTTGAAATACATGGCACAATCCCTAAGGATTTGGATTGCACAATCCTTGAGAAAAAGGACTAGGGTTTGGCAAAAATCCAAAAGGAAAAGGATTAAGGTTTCCAACAGATTCTAAGGCTTCTAGAACAAGGAAAAACGCCAGATTTATAGGGTCTTCTAGAATGGGTGGTCACGGCACCAATTTAGGGATTCTAGAACATTAGGATATGCCTTTTAGAAATCAGGTTTTTAGGTCCTCTTCCAGCTGGATTTAAGGCAGAAACTGATTTAGATAAGATAAGATAAAGCTAGATTAGGCAAGGATAAGATAAGATAAGATTGGATAAGATAAGGTTAGATAAGGTTTTGGATAATGTTCATTCTTTTAAGCTGATTCCTTATCTTCTTTGTCTTGAATTTATTTTCTTCATCTTTTCAGCACATTCCTAGCCTCTTGAACTTCAAATTCGTCCATCCATCTTGCTCCATTAATAAGCTATCAATTTGATACCCAAAATTGCCTTAAAATAATCCAAATTGCACTTTCTTGCCAACTTTGTCATTTGGACCTACAAACACATGAAAATAGCTTAAATCACTATAATAAACACAAACTAACTACGAAAATGCATGAAAACAAGCTAACTAAGTCGCATAAATATGCTCCTATCAAGAAGGTAAATCAATCCCCTGATACCCATCTGGGTAAGCTCTCCAGTGCGAAAGGGTAAACTAATTACTCTTCAATGGGAGAGGGTAAACCAATTTCTCGACACCCATATGGGTCTCCTCTTTAGGGTGAGCAGGTAAACTAATTGCTCTCCAATATGAGAGGGTAAACTAATTCCTCGACACCCATCTAGGTAAGCTCTCCATTGTGAGAGGATAAACCAATTCCCCAACACCCATTTGGGTAAGCTCTCTAGTGCGAGAGGGTAAACCAATTCCAAGCTCTCCAGTGCGATAAGATAAACAAATTCTCCGACACCCATTGGGGTCTACTCTTCAACAAAATAAGGCAAATTGCCTATGAATATCCACACAACTACTCATTTTGATGTGAGTAGTTAACGATTTTCATATTCCACATATCTTTATCATGTTGTGATGCAGGCCACACAGCTCAAAGGATCGAATACTCGAATACCAGCTAAGCAACAAACTGTTAGGGTGAGCCGATGACGAACTCAACAGCTCGACGCCCAAAGAAGCCAAAACTCACAGCCATAGTGACTTCGTGGGATCGTTAGCCTTTTTTGAAGCAGTGTGCCCCACCGATGGTTTTATGGCTAAAAGTTTTACAAGACGCTTCAAGCAAGCAAAGTTTCAAGAAAAACAAAGATGGAATAAAGCAAAAGCAGTTTATTAAATTTCTAGCAAATTGTAAACTTATACAAAGGTTGCCGAAATTCGACACAAGCAAAACAAAATAGATTACTCATTTAGCAGCTTGGATAACCTTGGGCTCTCCAGCAACCATCCTACCTTCAGCAGCCACTTCGCACTCAGCAGTTTGCTCACTCGACATTTCATCTTTAGCAGCTCTAATCTTGGCAACAAAATCTTCAATTACTCAATCTACAACAGCTGAGAAATCAAACTCAAGCAATTTCCTCCTTCTTGGCAAGCAGCACAGACGTGGCAGCCCAAATTGTGGCATACCACTTCCTTGGTCCATGTTAAGCCAACCCTTGGCTCTGGCCAAGTCGAGCAGCGTAAGCCATGGCCTTTGCCACACCGTCTTCTCGGCCTATGCCTAGCCGACTCCTGGCCCTTGTTGTCGACGTGCCGCACCACCCCGACAGCTGCCCCGCGGCAACACCACCTAAGAAGAAAACAAAGAAAATTAAGTTTTTCTTACCTTGGTGCGATGTGGAGAAGACAAAGAAATTAAGGGAATACGGTACTTTGCACGGGTAAGCGAAGAAGAATACTAGGGGATGGGGAACAAATATCCTCTAGCTTTCTCTTTTTCTTGTAGGGATAAATAATTGCCCTCCAAAGTTGATTTAATCCCCTACTTAAGGTAGGCTTAAATAGGCTTTGGTGGCGATTTATTTCCCTTTCCTAGAATAATCTAATTCCAAGTCCAAGTGCGATTTATTTCCATACCTGAGGTTCTTGATGATTTGTTCTCTTGAATAAAATTCTATGAGGGTCGCATAGGGAGAAGCTAATGTTTTTCATGTTTTCTTTCTTTTGCTCGAGGACTAGCAAAATGTAAGTTTGGGGGTTCAATTGAATTGGAAAATATCTTTGGCTCGAGGACTAGTCAATTGAATTGGAAAATATCTTGTGTATCGTTAACTTGCATTTGTGTGTGCCATTGGGTTCAATTGATACATCTAATTTTTCTTGTTCTGCATGAAAGTTGATCACCACATGTAGAATGGCCTTACTCTTTCTTTTTCATAAAAAAGAGAAGCTTCGCTTTCTCTTTGTATTCCCACCAGCTAATTAATGCATTGCTTCAAATATCAAGGGAAATGGAAATAAAGATGAAGATTAAGTGAGAGTAATTGGCATAAAGGCTACCAAGGAGTTACAATTGTTTTTCCATTTCTTCTCCCTTATTGTCATCATTAAACAGGGCATTAAGTTTGGTGAGTTATGGAGAAGAAACAAATAGAACAAAATCAAAGGAAACAAAAGGGGGAGCTGACAGGAAGAAAGGGGGATGAAGGAGGAAATCTTGGCATTCTCTTCTTTTGGTTTCTTTTAAACTCTTGAAACTCATGTCTTTATTTTGTTTTAATTTACGAATTATGTGTAACTAATTTCCAAAAGTTAGGGGCTGTTTTGAAGCCCTGTTTATAATTGCAAGTTTGTTATGACATTTTGTTTGAATTTCTTTTCTGAATGGATGAATTCTTTATGTGTTTTCTATGGATGCATACTTAGTAAGCATATGATTCTAATTCTATGAATATGTGTGTGCATGCCCTTACCGAATGAGGGTCTACATACGTTCTAGAGTTGTACTTGTTAATTGTGATTAACATGTGAACCAATTTCTAGGATAAGTAAGACAATGAGACCACCGAGCCACCTAGCCTGCCGTCTAGACACCGATTAATAGCTTGCTGATTTGTTGAACGATTTTAGGATAATCGCAACGGCGGACTGCCGTCGAGTGCCTAGGCACCGCTTGGCCACTTTTTTGAATAGTGCTCTTAACATACTACATGAGAGAGAGAGTAATAATAAGTTGAGTTCTAACAGTGAGCCAACCTGACCTGAGCACCTTCATCCGAAAATAAAAGGAATTTGAATGAAACATAACATGTTTGCATAATTATTTGGTGGTGGATAAGACTTTTCCTAACTTGTTTTCTTAACTTGTGAACTAAATTTTGTTTTTCGACATTTTATCATTTTATCATTGTGAACTAAATTTTGTTGGATTAAATTAAAATAGCAAATCAACTCCGAAAAATCCTGAAAATTTGTATGAGTGTACCTCTGTGTGTCTAGTATTTGCATATAAAATTACGTTAAATTTAGATAAGCTTAAGTTAGTCTAATAATTACTTTTCAGTGGCTGGTCAGTAGAAACAACCGCCTAGTTTTTGTGATATTTTAAGTAGTTGGGCAAGACAATCTTCTGAGGGGGGAAGACCTTATTCTCATATGCTACAATTGACAAATATTAGTGTTAATAAGGAAAATCAATACGGCATTTTTTGTGCTACTTTGTCGTGAAAATTTAATCCTATCATGGAGGTCTGCGAATTTCAAGTCTTCATCCCTTCTAATGGGAACACCAGACCACACTTGGGAATTGACAAGTGATTTGGGCGAATTCGGTCGCGGGCTTTTTTTTTTTAATTTTGGTTTTTTGTTTTTTTTTGTTTTTTTGTTAAACGATATATTTTGTTATATTAGATGTTAGATTAGCTACTGACGAGATTTGAACTCATACCATCATGTAAGGGCTCAACATCTTTCCAGCACTGTGATTAAATGACCACTTGCTTAATTTTTGGTTGAATAAAGTTAACCTTTCTTTGTTTTTTGGAACAAACATTATTATTTACACTAAAGGGATGGGAGAGTGGGGTCAGCCTCGCAATAGGCTAGTAATAATGTGATTTAAATTTACATTTGACAATAATCAAACTTAAAATTTTTAACTTTTTTTAATAAAAAAAACGGTACAATATTCTTTGATCAAGGAAAATATATAAAGCTTGAGGATAGTGTGCATAATAGGCGATGATAAAGAACTTGCCATGAATTTCAATTCAGTTCAAAAGAAAAAGAGTGCAGTACTAAGTCGCCGTTAACCTTGTTAAATTGGCGTCAAATGAAAGGACACTTGTCAATACCAAAATGCAGGTAAAGGGTGGGCAGAGGAAATCTCGGCACTGCAGATCTGTACTCAACTCGATAGGTAGCTGGAAGTTGGTCAATTTGTTTTATTATTTTTTATTGCTTGGTCTCTCCTCGTACACGGTTCCATTAATTCCCCACGCTATAGCCGTTGCCAATTCTTAGTGTATTGTTTTATTTCTTTTTCAATCATAAATATGGCTTTATTTCTTAGTTTTTGTTTCAATGCTACTTAGTATTAAATGTTGCAGGTTTTTTATTTGTTAAATTTGATATCACTTAGTGTCACGTATCATTGAAAAAAAAAATTGTTTTATTTCATAGATAGTTTAATTAATCTAAACTTTGAAAATATGAACACACACTATTTTAAGCAACTTATGAGAAGATGACTCTAGTTTAAAGGCTAGAGATTGGCAAATTCCATCGTCAATTCTTTTTTTTTTCTTTTTTTTAAGAGGCACTTGGCATTAAGAAGAGTCTCCTTATAAAAAACAATGAACGGAATAGGACACGAAAAGAAACGAGAAAGACAATTAACGGACCCAAAAAATAAGATTTAAAGAAATCATTGTCCACCTTGTCCCTTGTTATAATCGAAAGACAATTTAAAATTTGAGGATTTTTTGCATAAAGTATTTTAATTTGTGATTTATAAAATGAGTAGTTTCAATTATAACATGCATCCCGTGATCAATCATATTATACGGACAAGAAAGTAGGTGAATCTATGTATTGTACGAGGAGTAGGATTTTTTTCTTCCTTTTTTCCCCTCTCCATCCCTCCCCTCCTATTTGAACAGTCACGGTTAAGTCACGTCAATATCTTATATTAATTTTTTTATAGAAAAAGAAAGATAAAATAGAGAATGTGAGAGGAGAGGATGGAACGGAATGGAAAGAGGAGGGGATAGAATCCTAGTCCATTGTACGAAGCCTTATGATCATGAGGCTCACAATGAATGATATCCTAATTCACTCTGAAAAAAAAAGTCCAAATATTATGCATCAAAAATTATAAGTGGCCTCTCTATGGCTTCCCTAAATTTTGGACATGTCCCCTCATTGACTCCAACTTAACTACGCTATCATCATTGTTACCTCTACATCCCAACCACCACACTCTATTACTGGCACCATCATCACACCCTTACCATTGCTGCTGCCATCACTGCCACTACTCTCGCCATCGCTATTGCTATCACCACCGTACTACTTATGTCCATTTTTTGTCACTATATACAAATATTTCACTTTTACATTAAATTTACTAAATGTTTTTACACTGCTTTCATACTCACAACTCGTTTAAAATAGATCATACACACAACTGCTTAATTTTACTGCTGATTATTCTTAAAGCACATCAGAAACAGTTTTTAAAAAAGTACAGCAATCCCACTCTGGCATTCCAACATGCATTGAGATTCCATTTTAGTACATTGTGGCGGTGTGATAGGCACATTGACAGCACAACTAGAAATTCGTAAATGTGAAATGTTTGGCTGGTGTCTAAACACGAGTTGTAGTGAGGAATATTGATGGTTGGTAACATATCTCAATCGAACTAATTATGCAGCATGTAGAATAACAGGTCTCTATGCAGACATTTGCAATTTTGTATCATGAGAAGAGTGCGAGCGATTAATTAAAGTCGCTTGATAAACAGGTAATATGACCCTACCCCAACTCGAATCGTTAATATTAACGGGTAAAATGACTCAACCCGTTACCCCTTAAAGAAAATATTTTTTAAACCAATAAATAATCAAATGAAAAATATAATACTAAATTAGTATATACATGACACACCCCGACCCGGAATGTCCACCTAAACTCCGAATCGAGCTGTGATGGCCGATATCAGGAAGGTGACAAAGTCATAAAGTGTAGTGATGTGGAAATATGAGTAGATTTAAACCTAAAAGTGCCTAAATGCAAAAGCATGCTTGTGAGCGGGAATGAACCCATTTCACACGTGATGTCAGAGCACAAGTAAAGTACAATAAAAGTAGAATGAGAATTTATATCATTGAAGGTAATCTCCAATACCAAGATTTGCCAAGAATCCTCATCGACACAAAAACTCTGTCACTATAACCTGGAGCCTAGAGGGGTGAAAAACAAGGGTGAGTGGGCCTAAAAATAAAGTTTGTAAAAACCTTTTCGAAAATGTAATATCCCCTTGCCGTAAAATAAGTATAGTTTCCAAAATAACATATTAGGTATAATATGAAAATACTTACCGTAACTAGCAATATCTCAAGAATTCAATACGTCACAATATTTCAAAAATAAACACCTAACGTCTTGTAATCACTTAATCTCGCATAAATAAACATATCATATCGAGTGATCATTAACATATGCTGACACACAAGTTCATGCAAAGATATTCTGACATGAACATGATTGTGTGTAATAATGATTTACGCTCTAGTACTACAATCATGTCAAGATTAGCGCTGTGCGCATCACATACAAGTCCTAATTGCCTCTAACAATCTAGGACAGGACTAGCACCTACAATGGATCCAAAGTGAGTGTATGGTGCGATGTGAACATACACGTGAAGACTGACCCTGGCCCCGACGAGTACTAACACCAGTGTAGCACACGATGAGCAAAAAACATAAATATGATCATGCAACGGTAAAACAATAATTCTAGTTGACATAATACTATTCATAGCCATAAGTATCAATAAGGCATCCCTTAATAATATGCATACCTATGCATCCCATAGTATTCATAATGATCTCATAATTTTCATCATTGTGACAATTCTTATAACGTCAATTTAATTATGGCATCACTTAGAAAATGCATTATTAATATATGTACAGAAACTCAAATAATATATATATGTATACACACACACTATATAAAAGAAAATACCCACTCACATAACCATAGCTTGCTTGCTTTCGATAAGCCTTGTCATTCGTCGATCTGAATACGCTTGTATCAGAACCAAGGCTCCCCTAGGTGGCCGAGGAAGTTGAATTTTGCTAAAATTGTTGGAAATGTGCCCTAAAGCCAATCATATGATGATACTTTACGGACATTTCACATGTTAAACTAATCTAGTTTAAATATAAAGGGCAAATATTATTGTTTGAGCCATCTCATATAAATGTTATATGCTTAAACGATAAGTCCAATGAATATGTGATTAGGAGAATATGATCTAAAGAAGTTAGATTCATGAGACCATTCTCTTTCATATACATATCCTAAACGTTCCTGATCATAGGATTGCCAATTGGGCATTAACAGTCCATTAAGATCAGTACGTGCTGTGTCTTCTCTCAGGGAGAGTGACTATTCTCGAGTCATTGGTGTGTGTGACATTAAGACAAGTACGTAGGTGCTCAATAGAGAATGAGTTCACTGAACACGATCAACGGAGAGTTCTCATATTCATGTCACATGAGAACTCATGGTTGGGATAATGCAAAGTAGTCCTTTGACCTGAGGCATCACAGTTGTCTTGTGGTTAAGTCCTTGATCTTTGATTATGTCAAAGTCACTCCATTTGGAGGGTGTCCACGGCATCGTTGGGGTTAAGCCACTTAGCCATGGAGACAAGTGAATGCGCAACAAGGGATCTCTAACCTTCAAACCATTTGAGGGAGAATACTCTATGATATGATTTAGAACCTCTGGCCAGAGTATGAATGAGATTTAGGAAGTCGTTCCAAATCACATTCAAGGTAATCATATAAGCACACGAATCACATTGGATAGTAGACATGAATAAATAAACTATCAAACCAAACAATTTGGTCAAGAGTAGTGTATTAGAGAAAGACCGTATTGCATTTGTAATCCTAAACTGAATAGGTTCTCCACCTCTTCTGATTAGCTTGGGTAACCATGATATGCTGCTAGGTGTTACTCATGGTTTGTAGAAGCCCTAAACGTGTGTAATCACTAAAGGAAGAATTGAAAGTAAGTTTCAATTCACAATCGATGTGAAATGGTTTTAATCGCCCACTGCCTCGCTAAAAGGAACCTAATGGATCGTACACCGTGTAAGGTGGAGATTGAAGAAACAATGGAGATGAGTAAGAATAATTAAATGGTTTAATTATTTATGGCAAGGATTAATTAATATGTTAATTAATCAAACGAATAAAGTTCGTTAAAAGACCACGGGTTAGTTTTGGGCCTCAAGGACCAATGGGCTTCGAACGTCAAGCCCATTGACTTAAGTTGTATGACAACTTAATTCACAAAGGCCCAAAAGCCCAATAAAACCCTTATGGCTGGCCATGTTAGAGAGAATGGCCTTTTGGTTCTTTAGGTCACTTATTTGAAGTGACTATATAAAGGACTTTATAGCCTAAATTCATTAAGGGTTTCTTTTGGAGAAAATTGGAGAGAACATGTCTCTCCTTTTCTCTCTAAAGAGGCCGGCCCCCTTGGAGGGTGAATCTAGCAATCCTACTACTCCAAGGTCACTCATTTCTTCTCCAATCTAACCTTGGTGTGGATACTTAGAGGTTCTCAATTTTGGGAACTTGGAGAAACCTTTTCATCCATCCAAATCCATAAATTTTATGTTGGAAGTATGCCCACAAAGCCACTCATTTGATGTAATAGCTTTTT
The DNA here is from genome assembly GCF_042453785.1 of Malus domestica. NCBI lineage: Eukaryota > Viridiplantae > Streptophyta > Magnoliopsida > Rosales > Rosaceae > Malus > Malus domestica. The sequence goes on from NC_091663.1 coordinate 20,648,225, forward strand.
GGAATACTTAATGTATTAAACTTTTATATGTTTAGTGAAGGGCAATTCTTATTGTTAATCACTATTTATTGTATCATGTGTTTAAGCAATAAGAGAATCCAAGGAATGTATTTGTTCTAAGAGATAAGTGATCTAAGTGAGTTAGATTATCGAGACCTTTCTCTTATGTTCATTCCTAAAACGTTCCTAGCCATAGGATTGCCAATTGGGCATTGACAATCCGCTAAGGTTAGTATGTGTTGTGTTGACTCAAGCGTGAGTATGACTAGTCTCAAGTCATTTGGTGTTGGACACTAAGACAAACACATAGGTGCTCGAAAGAGTAGTCGAGTACACTGAACTACGATCAAAAGAGAGTTCGAACATACATGTCATGTATGAACTCTAAAGTTGAAATATGCAAAGTAGTCCTTTGACCTGAGGCATCATCGATGTCTAATGGTTAGGTCCTTGATCTTTGATCCTGTCAACGGCATTCCTTTGGAGTGTCCACGGCATTGTTGGGGTCAAGCTATCTAATCATGTAGGCATATGAATGCACAACAAGGGATCTCTAACCTTCCATGGTGGAGGGAGAATACTCTAAGATATGATTCTAAAGTCTTTGGCCAAAGCAAATGAATATGACTTAGGAAGTTTGTTCCAAATCATATTCAAGGGAATCATATAGGAAAGTATCACATTGGATAGTAGACATGAAACAAACTATCACTTAAACAATGTGATTAAGAGTATTGTATTAGAGAAGGACCGTATTGCATTGTAGTTGTAACTGGATAGGTTCTCCAACCAATTCTACTTAGCTTGGGTAACCATGACATACTGCTAGGTGTCACTCATGGTTTGTGGAAGCCCAAATGATTAGGTAACACTAATCATTAAAGGGAGAATTGAAATGTGGTTTCAATTCATAAATCGATAGTTAAGAGTAACATCGCCCACTGCCTCGCTAATTGGAACCTAATGGATCGTACACCGAGTAAGGATGTATGTGAAGAAATTATATGAAATGGATAAGCAATTAAATGGTTTAATTGAAGAATGGTCAAGATTAATTAATTAGTTAATTAATTTTACGAAAGGTTCGTATTGGGCTTATATGTTGGTTTTGGGTTTCGGGGCCCAAAAGCGTTTTGGTCCAAAAGGCCCATTATGTTCAAGTTGTATGACAACTAAAACAAAATGGGCAAATTAGCCCAATAACAAAGGATGGCCGGCCATAAGGGTGGATTGGCAAAGTTTGCTTAATTACAAGTTTGCCACTCACCAAAGAAAAGGTTATAAAAGCAACTTTATAACTATTTTCTCATTAGGGTTTTTCTTGTTGAAATTGGGTGAAACATTTTCTCCATTTTCTTCTAAGGAGGCCGGCCACTAAAGGAGGGGACATCTAGCAATCTCTTCTTCCTTTAGTCATCCATTCCATCTTCACAAGATACAACCTTGGTGAAGAGACTTAGAGACATCAAGCTTTTGATGTTTTTGGAGAACAAATCCTTTTTCCTCTAATCATCAAAGGAGCACTAAAGGGAGGAAAACACAAGGAGGATTCAAGGAGCTTGGAGGTGACTTGAAGGCCCTCCACTTGGGTGAATCCCTTGTGTAAACAAGGATGAGCTTCAAGGGTAAAGAATCACTAAATCTTTACTTCTCTTTAATTTTGTTAAAGAGTTTATTTTGGTTCACCATATACTAGGCTTTGAAAGTCATGGGTTTTATGAATTGTTTTTGGATGCATGCCTACTTTAAAGTGTTGATAGCTTGCATGTGTATTCAAATGTTCATACTTGTTCTTAGCTAGGACAAAATTTTTCCTTCAAGTGGTATCAGAGCCTAGGCCTAGTGTATGGTGAATCCTTTTGGGTTTTGTGATGTTCATATTTTGAGATTTAAATGTTGTAAATGTTACAAGCTTTGTTCTTGCTTTTGAATATATAAATTTTGCTAGAAAATTTAGCATCTCAAATGTTGTAGATGTATTTCATTTAAGCATGAATATTGGAACTAAAATTTGGTGCCATGTGTTTTGGGAAATTCGGCCAAATCCTTAGGGTGATTTTTTGGGTTCATGTTTGTCTTGTTAAAATGGTTTTAAGGTGACTTTTGGAACCCTTAAGTACCCTAGGATATTAGCCCTCTTTTGAGAGGTGAAAAATTGAGTTTTGGTGAATGAAAACATCCATGGAGCTATTATGAGTTTTCATGGTGTTCTTCAAATGTTCTTGAAGTTCTTGCCAAGAACAAAAAGGTTTGAAGTTTTGATTCAAAAGTTTTATGTTTTTCATAAAGTTTTGGTTTATTTTGATGGGTGATGGATATTGGTGAAGCATTAATTTTGGTTTTAATGTTAGACAAATATCTTTAATGTTTGACACAAAACATTTTCTTACAAACCATCAACTTCACCTTTACCTCACCCACCAAAATCAACTTGCATTTTGCACATGCATGCTCAACTTGCATAAAACCCTTTCACACTCATTCACACCTCTAAAAACCGGCCACCCCCTAGTGGGGGTACTTTTGGGGCCTTTTGTGCAATTACATAAAGTTGTGAAAATTTTGTGTTTTTACATTTTGGCCCAAAAGTTTACGTTTTTACGTTAAGGCCCTAAAACGCTAAAGGACAAATTGTTTTGATCCTTTAATGATGTTTTTACATTAATGAAATTTTGGGCTCTAGTTGAAATTACATGAAGTTGTGGACTTTTGTGTTTTTTCAAAGTGACCCCAAAAGTTTTTGTATTTGCCTTATGGCCCAATTGTTGTGGTCATAGTTTCCTTTTGGCCCAAATAAAATGAGAACAAAATTGTTTTGTCTCTTTAATGAGAATTGGATTTTCATTTCATTTAGTTCCATTTAAATCAATTCTATGGATCCAAAAACCAATTGTTTAAAGTTGTTTTCTTAGTTAATATGATTGATTAAGAAAAGGGTGATTATGAACCAAAGGCCACGATAATTGAGCTATGTGATTGGCCGATATACATTATGAATGTTTGGGTTTTAGTAGTGTAGATTTGAATGTAATTTGATTAATTCGAATTGTTGTAAATGGACATAAGTCCATCATTTGATTTATGTTGTAAAAGGGCATAAGCCCTTATTATTATTTCATGTATTCCTTTTGTTTATATGTATGCAAATGGAATAGTTGGGTCCAACGCCCAATAGGAAATAACAGTTTAATTGGATTAAACGCGTAACTAAAATCAACAACTATCTACCTTAAACCCAAGGTCCAACACAAGGCTCGTGTTGGATCAAATCGATCGGTTCATAATCATCCTAAAACCTAATATGACTATATAGTCCATATGAGGATGCAATGCATTCGTTAGTAGTTCTATATAGTCTCGCTTGTTTCTTCGAAATAGTGGGAGTATTATAAACTACTAAATCATATTAACTTGGACCAATGGTTGTGATAGGCCCAAGTTCTTTTAATATGATTAAAATGTTTTGATGTAGCCCAAAACTACTCCCTCAAAACGAATATTAAGTTGATAAGCGAGAGATGCTTTGAACATCTCTTCGTAGGCCTTCCACCGTGGTGGGATCCAATCGTTTGTGACTCATGCACCGACTTCACCCTATAATGGGGAAGTACAAAGTATGTGCTTACATCCAGGAGGAACCCATAAACATATGATGAGGTGAGTGTAGACAACGAGTATGACCAACATGATATAATTCTGAGGTTGTGCTTGAACCTCTACATAAACTAAGCATGGTGGGAATGACTTAACTAAGTGCAATGGTGCCAACATGATATAATTCTGAGGTAATCATTCTCTAGAGGCCAAACAAGATGGGTAATTACAAGAGTTGTAAATGAATAATGCGTTATTCTCTCATCATTATTTTTGCTAACCAACATGATATAATTCTGAAGTGGGCTTGGTAATGGTGAGTCTCCCATAACCCGCTAAGAGTTCAATATAACTCTCGAATTCTATTGAGGGATGTGGAATTTGCCAAAAATAGTGGGTGGTACTATTTGATTCAAAGACCCAATCAAATAGTTTTAAACAAACAATCTAATACGATTTCTGTTATGTTATGTAGTGAACGACATGCCTAAAATTATACCCACCATTATTCTTGACAAAAGTGGCCTTAAGGGCCAACGTTTCCTTGCTTGGTATCGCCAAATTGAGAATGTCTCAAAGGTGAAAGACATATTGTATGTGCTTAAGCAATCCCCTCCTCATGTACCTCCTACGAAACTAGCTTCAAAGGAGGAGTGTCAAAATTATGTTAGACACTATGAGGATGACTTACAAGCCAAATGCTTAATCCTTACTTCACTTAGTGAGGAGCTTATGAAGCTACATAAGCACATGGACACTTCTTGTGCCATGGTTGAAAGTTTGCATAAGATGCATGACATTGAGACTAGTAATGTACGATTCTCAAATGTTTGTAGTCTAATGAATGCCAAGATGGCAAAGGGGGCATCGGTTCATAAACATGGACAAAAGGTGGAAAAGATATTTAGAGATCTTAAAAGTTTAGGAACTTCCATCGATGGGAAAATGGCCCAAGACTTTTTCCTTGCATCTCTCTCGGATGATTTCACTAAGTTTATTGTAAACTATAAAGTGAATAGATTCGATCATTCTTTGAAAGAGATGATTGACATGTGCTGTAAATTTGAAAAAGGTTTCAAAAGGGACAGTGGGAGTGAGAATGCAAACACAAGGAAAAGGTTGCATAAGAAGAAGGCAAAGAAATCCAAAGGAACATGCTTTCATTGTGGAAAGGATGAACGTTGGAAAAAGAAATACAGGGTGCGCATTGCGAGCCTTATGACACGAACTTTTGAAGAGACTATTTCTGTCATAGAGAGTGCTTTTACAGTGAGCTCCAATTCCTGGATATTTGATTCAGGCGCTAGTCAACATATTTGCAATACGTTGCAGGGACTAGCAGGGAGCAGGTCACTGCGCAATGGGGAGATGGTTGTGCGAGTTGGGAACGGCACTAAAATCTCTGCAAAAGCAATAGGCACCTACATGCTTAACCTACCCTCTGGGGAAGTCCTGGAACTTAAAAATTGTTTATATTTTCCTTCATGTATAAAGAATTTGATTTCTATCTCTAAGCTTTTACGAGATGGGCACTCAGTATTGTTTGACAAAATGAGTTGCACTTTATACTTGAACGGTCGTATTATCTCTCATGGTAATATGATAGAGGGACTTTTTCACCTAGAGACGAATAGTGGGACGCACTGTATTGAAAGCGGGAATACCTCAAAACCCAAAAGGGCTAGAGAAGAAGTTAACCAAGAAAAGATGTGGCATCTTAAACTTGGACATGTGAACCTTGATAAGATTCGCAAGATGTCGAAAGACGGATATATCCGCCCATTAGGTAATGACCGGATGGGTACTTGTGAATGTTGCTTAAAAGGGAAGATGACCAAATCTCCATTTACTGGAAAAGGAGAGCGTGCCACTGAAATTCTAGGGTTAATCCACACTGACGTTTGTGGACCTATGTCTACTACGTCGAGAGGAGGCTTCTCCTACTATATCACATTCACCGACGATCACTCTCGGTTTGGCTATGTGTATCTTATGAAGTACAAGTCAGAATCCTTTGAAAGGTTCAAAGAATTCAAGAATGAAGTTGAGAAGCAAACTGGGAAACAGATAAAGACCCTAAGATCGGATCGAGGCGGTGAATATCTGAGTAATGAGTTCCTAGATTATCTCAAAGAGTGTGGAATTGTATCACAGTGGACTCCACCAGGAACTCCACAACATAACGGAGTTTCTGAGAGGAGAAACCGAACCTTGATGAACATGGTTCGTTCTATGATGAGTTCCGCTGATCTACCAATATCATTCTGGGGATATGCACTACACACAGCAGCTTATTTGCTAAATGCAGTGCCCTCTAAATCTGTTCCACAAACACCATATGAGATATGGTATGGGAAGAAGCCAAGTCTTAAACATCTTAAGATTTGGGGTTGTCCAGCATATGTTAAGAAACAAGATGCTGGAAAGCTTGAAGCGAGATCCGTTAAATGCTATTTTGTGGGGTATCCTAAACAGACTTATGGATACGAATTCTATCACCCTGACGACCAGAAAGTCTTTGTCGCCAGAACTGCTATATTCATGGAAGATGAATTCGTTCTTAAAGGAACTAGCAAGATAGAATTGAAAGAAATTAATGAGATTAATGATGAACCACAAACAAGCACTCGACAAGTTGACAACCCTGTTCCTGAACCCCTAGCTCCACGTAGATCTGAACGGGTTAGTAAGCCACCTAAGAGGTATGGCTTAGACAATGACTTTGATGAATTGTACCTTCTAGGTGACAATGAAACAAAGGAGGACCCTAGAGACTACACTGAAGCAATGTCCGACATTGATTCAATGAGATGGCAAGAGGCCATGAAATCCGAGATGGATTCCATGTATCAAAATCAGGTCTGGACTCTTGTAGACCCTCCAGAAGGTATTGTACCTGTTGGAAACAAATGGGTCTTCAAGAGGAAGATAGGCGTTGATGGGAACGTGGAGACTTATAAGGCTAGACTAGTAGCCAAGGGTTACAGGCAAAGAGAAGGGATTGACTATGAAGAAACTTTCTCTCCTGTAGCCATGATTAAGTCCATTCGGATTTTGCTTGCGATAGCTGCGTACCATGATTATGAGATATGGCAAATGGACGTGAAGACGGCCTTTCTGAACGGCTACCTAGAGGAAGAGCTCTATATGACTCAACCCGAGGGTTTCGTGTCCAAGTCTGAAAAGACTAAGGTATGCAAGCTTCAAAGGTCCATTTATGGACTTAAGCAAGCCTCCAGGAGCTGGAACATTCGTTTCGACAATGAGATCAAAACGTTTGGTTTTACTCAAAACGAAGACGACAATTGTGTTTATCAAAAGGTCGTTGGAGATGCAGTTGTATTCCTAGTGTTATATGTAGATGACATATTACTATTCGGGAATGACACTGCAGTACTTTCTTCTGTAAAAGTGTGGTTGTCCAAAACCTTCCACATGAAAGATTTGGGAGATGCATCTTATGTACTTGGGATAAAGCTCTATCGTGATAGATCCAGAAAATTAATTGGATTATCCCAATCTATGTACATTGATAAGGTGCTAAGTAGGTTCCAGATGGAACAATCTAAGAAAGGTTTTCTTCCTGTTGGACATGGAATTCACCTTTCTAAATCCATGGAACCTAAAACTCCTGAAGAGATACGGCAAATGAGTTGTATTCCTTATGCCTCAGCCATAGGAAGTCTCATGTATGCCATGATATGCACAAGGCCAGATATTGCATATGCTGTGAGCATTACTAGTCGATATCAATCTAACCCAGGATCAGAACACTGGGGAGCTGTCAAGACGGTCCTTAAGTACTTAAGAAGAACTAAGGACATGTTCCTCGTGTATGGAGGAGCATCAGAGTTGCGAGTGGAAGGCTATACAGACGCAGATTTCCAATCTGACGTCGATGATAGAAGTTCCAACTCCGGATATGTATTCACTCTGAATGGTGGGGCTGTCAGTTGGAAAAGCAAGAAGCAAAGTGTAATTGCTGATTCCACGACAGAGGCTGAATATGTCGCTGCAGCTGAAGCCGGCAAAGAAGCGTTCTGGATGAAGAAGTTCATCACTGAACTTGGGGTGGTTCCAACCATTACATCACCAGTAACTTTGTACTGTGATAATAGTGGGGCGATAGCTCAAGCCAAGGAACCCAGGGCACATCAAAAGAACAAGCATATTGACAGACGCTTCAATATCATTAGAAGATATGCTGCCGAGGGGAAAATCAACATCCTCAAAGTTGCTTCAGCCGATAACGTAGCAGATCCACTGACAAAGTGTCTCAGATCCAGCTTGACCGTCATATGGAAAAGATGGGTATTAGATACATGGGAAGGTGGCTTTGAGTGCAAGTGGGAGATTGTTGGAAGTATGCCCACAAAGCCACTCATTTGATGTAATAGCTTTTTGGAATACTTAATGTATTAAACTTTTATATGTTTAGTGAAGGGCAATTCTTATTGTTAATCACTATTTATTGTATCATGTGTTTAAGCAATAAGAGAATCCAAGGAATGTATTTGTTCTAAGAGATAAGTGATCTAAGTGAGTTAGATTATCGAGACCTTTCTCTTATGTTCATTCCTAAAACGTTCCTAGCCATAGGATTGCCAATTGGGCATTGACAATCCGCTAAGGTTAGTATGTGTTGTGTTGACTCAAGCGTGAGTATGACTAGTCTCAAGTCATTTGGTGTTGGACACTAAGACAAACACATAGGTGCTCGAAAGAGTAGTCGAGTACACTGAACTACGATCAAAAGAGAGTTCGAACATACATGTCATGTATGAACTCTAAAGTTGCAATATGCAAAGTAGTCCTTTGACCTGAGGCATCATCGATGTCTAATGGTTAGGTCCTTGATCTTTGATCCTGTCAACGGCATTCCTTTGGAGTGTCCACGGCATTGTTGGGGTCAAGCTATCTAATCATGTAGGCATATGAATGCACAACAAGGGATCTCTAACCTTCCATGGTGGAGGGAGAATACTCTAAGATATGATTCTAAAGTCTTTGGCCAAAGCAAATGAATATGACTTAGGAAGTTTGTTCCAAATCATATTCAAGGGAATCATATAGGAAAGTATCACATTGGATAGTAGACATGAAACAAACTATCACTTAAACAATGTGATTAAGAGTATTGTATTAGAGAAGGACCGTATTGCATTGTAGTTGTAACTGGATAGGTTCTCCAACCAATTCTACTTAGCTTGGGTAACCATGACATACTGCTAGGTGTCACTCATGGTTTGTGGAAGCCCAAATGATTAGGTAATACTAATCATTAAAGGGAGAATTGAAATGTGGTTTCAATTCATAAATCGATAGTTAAGAGTAACATCGCCCACTGCCTCGCTAATTGGAACCTAATGGATCGTACACCGAGTAAGGATGTATGTGAAGAAATTATATGAAATGGATAAGCAATTAAATGGTTTAATTGAAGAATGGTCAAGATTAATTAATTAGTTAATTAATTTTACGAAAGGTTCGTATTGGGCTTATATGTTGGTTTTGGGTTTCGGGGCCCAAAAGCGTTTTGGTCCAAAAGGCCCATTATGTTCAAGTTGTATGACAACTAAAACAAAATGGGCAAATTAGCCCAATAACAAAGGATGGCCGGCCATAAGGGTGGATTGGCAAAGTTTGCTTAATTACAAGTTTGCCACTCACCAAAGAAAAGGTTATAAAAGCAACTTTATAACTATTTTCTCATTAGGGTTTTTCTTGTTGAAATTGGGTGAAACATTTTCTCCATTTTCTTCTAAGGAGGCCGGCCACTAAAGGAGGGGACATCTAGCAATCTCTTCTTCCTTTAGTCATCCATTCCATCTTCACAAGATACAACCTTGGTGAAGAGACTTAGAGACATCAAGCTTTTGATGTTTTTGGAGAACAAATCCTTTTTCCTCTAATCATCAAAGGAGCACTAAAGGGAGGAAAACACAAGGAGGATTCAAGGAGCTTGGAGGTGACTTGAAGGCCCTCCACTTGGGTGAATCCCTTGTGTAAACAAGGATGAGCTTCAAGGGTAAAGAATCACTAAATCTTTACTTCTCTTTAATTTTGTTAAAGAGTTTATTTTGGTTCACCATATACTAGGCTTTGAAAGTCATGGGTTTTATGAATTGTTTTTGGATGCATGCCTACTTTAAAGTGTTGATAGCTTGCATGTGTATTCAAATGTTCATACTTGTTCTTAGCTAGGACAAAATTTTTCCTTCATTTTAGATGCAAGGAATGAAGGCCCTCTCTTTGGGTGATTAGCCTTTGTTTATGCAAAGAGGAATCTACAAAGGTATAATTTCAACTCACTTTGTTTTGAGTTGAGTTTTGGTTCACCAATCTACTAGGCTTTGAATTTCATGGTTGATGTTTTGTTTTTTAGTGCATGCTAGCATGATTCCGCCTTTAATTGTTAATTGCATGCTTATGATGTTGCTCAAATGAACATGTTTTCACAAAATAATCCTTCAAGTGGTATCAGAGCCTAGGTCTAGTAGTTGGTGAATCCTTTTGGGTCTTGTAGTTCATAGTTTGTGATTTAAAAGTTGTAATATGTTACAAGCTTTATTCTTGTTTCTTTGAATGTAAATTTTGTTAGAAAATTTGCCATCTCAAATGTTGTAGATGTAGTTCATATGAGCATGAATATTGGAGCTAAAATTTGGTGCCATGTTTTTGGGAATTTTCGGCCAAATCAAAAGGGTGGATTTTTGGGTTCTTGTTTGACTTGTTAAAAGTGTTTTCAAGTGACTTTTGGAACCCCTATGTACCCTAGTTTGGTTATATGTTATTTCCCTTAAGTTTGAATGGTTTTGGGATGTTTTTTGGATGAAAAATGTTCATGGAAAATTTTTGGGTTTTTCATGAATGTTCTTCATTGTTCTTGACATTTTTGCCAAGAACAAAAAGTTTTGTGTTTTGATTTATTTCATAAAGTTTATGTTTTATGTTTTTCAAATGTTTAAATGTTTTAGATATTTGTTTAAATGGTGATAGAAATAATGGTGGGTGTGAAAGGATTAATTCCCTTTCACACACACCACTTGTGCACTTGCATGCTTTATGTCAAAACTCACAAATCAACACACACATCACTCACATCTCCTCTCCAAAACCGGCCACCCTACATGTAGGGTACTTTTGGGGCTTTTATGCAATTACATAAAGTTTTGATACTTTTGTGTATTTGCACTTTGGCCCAAAAGTTTACGTTTTTACGTTTAGGTCCAAAAACGCTAAAGGACAAATTGTTTTGCTCCTTTAATGAAGTTTTTGCATTATTTAAATTTTGGGTTCTAGTGTAATTACATGAAGTAGTACACTTTTGTGTTTTTACAAAGTGACCCCAAAAGTTTATGTTTTTGCAATATAGCCCAAATGTTGTGGTTATTGCATTTTGGCCCAAATTAGGTTGAGAACAAAATTGTTTTGTCTCTTTAAATGAGAATTGGATTTTCATTTCATTTAGCTCCATTTAAATCAATTTTATGGATACAAAAACCAAATGAAAATGTTGCATTCAATTTAATTAGTTAAAGCGTTAATTAATTAAAGGGTGATTATGAACCTAAGCCTAATATAATTGAGTTATGTGAAAGGCCGTTTCAAATTTGTTTGAACCATGGGAATGTGTAGATTAGATTTTGGTTGTAATTTGATTTGATCAAATGTTGTAAAAGGGCATAAGCTCTTCTTTACTTTAAAGTAATTTGTTTTATTCAAATGTTGTAAAGAGCATAAGCTCACCTTTACTTTGAAGTACTTCTTTCTTGCTTTATTTGATATGCATGAAAATGAAGTAGTTGGGTCCAACGCCCCTAAGACAACACGCCTTAATGTGATTAAACGCGTAACTAAAATCAATCACCATCCCTAAACCGAGATTCAACACAAGGCTCGTGTTGAATCTATGATGCGAAATATATAAGCACACAAATTAAACCCTCTTTTTATCAATTGTAGCAAGTATGTAAGTAGGGATCGTTCTAGACCGGGGATTAGGAGGGATTGCCAAATCACTTGAAAACTGACTCAAAACTTAAAAACAAAGTTTAAAACACTAAACTAGACTCAAAGAATGCAAAACTAAACCTTAAAACACTAAGACAAACCAAAAGACTCAAAACAGCAAACAAACACTCAAAACTGCTTTAAAACCACTTTCTGGGCAGTTTTGAGCACTAGGGAAGAATTTGGACGAAAATTGGTTCTAACTTGACTCAAGACTCTTAAAAACACAAACTAAATCACTTTCTAACTAATATGACACTTGAAACTAAAGGGGGAATTGGTTTTGACGAATTTAAAAATAAAACAAGAACTTGTAAAACAAAACAGGTTTTAAAACGAATTTGGTTTAAATGGATAGATGGAAGGCTAGCTAAGGGGTTCATCTCCACACATGTTATACTTGTATTCAAAACGATCTCTAATTGCAATTCAATAAACCATGAATACTCAACACTCCAAGTTAATTAGGTCCACTTAAATTAACTCTCAGATTTCCCTTATGTCAATGAATTGGACGGAAAATGCGCATCGCAATCAAATTATTCTTCAAAAGTTCTTTATATGAAAGCGCATAATAAAGATACAATCAAAGATCATTACGTTCAATGGAAATCATAAGTATTGATGAGGCATTCATAACTATGAAAGCGCATGAAACTTATGCCAAGAATTTACTTAACACGATTGTGATCAACAACCTTTACTACTTGTGAATATAAGTTCATAACGATTAAGTGAAACTCCCTTATATCCTAGCATCAAATTCATGCATGCAAATTAAGTGTCGACCCTCAACCAACATACATAAATTAGTTTTAATTCTTGTAGATAAGCAAATTGAATTCATAATTCATGAAACGCAATTAGAAGTAATCAAATCATATAGCAAGCATAAACATGGTTTCAAATCCCCCCCTAGCCAAGGGGGGTTTAGTTCCTCATACTCGCAAAGCAAAGATACATAAATTTAGACATTAAAATCAAAGATAGAAAACACCTAGAATGCTCCAACTTGGACAGCAGGTGCATCAATGGATTTCCCTTCCTCCTTGCTGCGGCATGATGCTTGTGGACAGGTTTTTGGGTGGATTTATGGTGTAGAATGGATAGGGAATGGTATGGAAGGGTTTAGGGTTGATAGGTGGTGCGGCTAAGGGTGATATGTGGCAGAAATTTGGGAGTATGGTGGTGGAAGGGTGCGGCAAAGATGAGGGCAGATTTCTGGCGTGATTTTTGAATGTGAGAGGTGGTCAGTTTGGCCAAGGCTTAATATGAGTATTTATAGGCACTTAAAACCCTAGGTAAATCAGATATGGACTTGAGTAACCCAAATCCATAAGGAAATAGGCTTAGAAATCAGAATCCACAAGGGAAAAGGCCTCATAGGTGCGGCAGATTAGATGGGGGAAGGATTGGCCTTCTAGAATGCCTTGCAAGGCAAGGAAAAGGGTTTCTAGAAGGGCTTAGGTGCGGCATGGTTTGAATGTGAAGGGATAGGGCTTCTAGAAACCCTCCAATGCAAGGAAAGTGCATGGCACCATCTAGAATAAGGACAAGGTGTCCTAAAGTGTTTGGGACTCCTCTTTCTTCTTGGAAACCTTTTCCTTCTTCAACTTGGAATACTTCTTTGTTGCTGAAAATCAAAGCCAATTAGGGTTCACTTTCCTACTCCAAGTAGGAAACCTTGTTTGAGTAGGAAACTTCATTCGTCTAGGAATCCATCTTCAATTAGGAATCCTTGATTGATTAGGACTCCTTCTTGGACTAGGATCTCATCTTCAATTTGGCTCTTTTCCTACTTCAACTAGGAATCCTTGCTCAAGTAGGAATCATCATCTTCAAATCTTCATTTTCGTCCAAACCCTTGGCTCCAAATATGTGATATCCAATCCAAGCTCCATTTTGCTCCAAAAGGCTCCAAATTGCATCTTTTTATGTAATATGCCTTTAAAACCTGAAAACACAAGAAACTAGCTTAAAAGACTACTTTAAACTAAGAAAACATAACGAAAATGCATAAGAACTAGTTAACTAAGGCGCATAAATATGCTCCTATCAATCTAATCAAAGGTTCATAGTCATCCTAAGACCCTAAGGCAACTATATAGTCCATCAAATGAATGCAAAGTTTATGTTAGTAGTATCATATACTCTTGCTTTAAAAACCGTTTTATAAGCATAGTGGGAGTATTATATACAACTAAAACAATCAAATGGACCAATAGTTGTAATAGGACCAAAATTGTTTTAATAAGATTAAAATGTATGTTTATATATGATGAGACCTAAAACCCTCAACCAAACCATTATTAAGTTGACAAGCGTGAGAGTGCTTTGAACACTCTTTCGTGGCCTTCTACCGTGGTAGGCTTCAATCGTTTATGACTTGTACACCGCCTTCACCCTATCATGGGGGAGTGCAAAGTGCATGCTTATACTCAGGAGGAGTCTATATACATACTTGATGAGGTGAGTTTAGGCAACGAGGATGGCCAACATCATATCATTATGAGGCTATTCTTGAACCCCTTCACAAACTCAGCATGGTGGGAATGACTTAACTAAGTGCAATGGAGCCAACATCATATCATTGTGAGGTGACATTCTCTAGAGGCCAAATAAGATGGGTACTTGCAAGAGATGCAAATGAGTAAGCGTACTCTCTCATTATTATTAATGCTAGCCAACATCATATCATTGTGAGGTGGGCTTGGTAGTAGTGAGTCTCCCATACCCTACTAAGAGTTTCCTCCAAAACTCTCGAATTCCAATGAGGGATATGGAATTTGCCAAAAATAGTGGGTGGTGCTATTTGATTTAAAGACCCGAATCAAATGGCTTAAAATCAATCAATTTATATTCGTTATGTATTTGTTTACCAATATATTTGCAAACGTTATCCAAAACTTGACAAAGAAAAGCCGAATGCTTTAGTTTCCGGACATGGTACAACAATCCCAAAGATTCTCTTAAATGGATTGTAGAAGTACCTAAGTAGTCTCATCCTCACAATCTTCCTATTGATAATGTATCATTGGAAGAACATGTTAGATAAAGTCTATCATAAAGAGGACAACACTTTTAATGTCATAATTCTTCAATTACAATTTGTTGTATGAAGAAATAAGAGTTGCTTTGAACAACCCTTAATCAATGCAAACATTAGTGCTTGTTTCTTTGTTACATGAACAAGGAACTTTAGAAGAAAGCACAAAGGCATGGACACTTAATGTGTCATGATTCTTCACTTACAAATTGTTGTATGAAGAAATGAGAGTTGCCTTGTACAACTCTTGAAAGTTTGTAATTATGTTTAGAACATAATGGTTGGTTGACAAAAATAGTCCATCAACATGGACTTATGATGATTTTGAATCATTGAGTGTTGAAGTGATAAACCACTTAACGAGACGGAAACTAGGCAAGGACTTCACCTTTATGTCCCTATCCTAATGGTTCACTAAGTTTATTGTAAACTGTATGGTGAACAATAAACACATACTCCCCAAAATGTTTGATGTGTATAACACAATTGAAATAAGTTTCAAGAGAGATAGTGGGAGTTTAGGGACCATGACTAATGTAGTCAAAGGTGAAAGTCAAATAAAGAAGATAAAAATAACTCCAAGGGAACAAACTTTCTTTATGAAAGGATGGACATTGGAAGGGGTATTTGCAAGAAATGTCTTGCAAGTGTCAAGAACACACCTTTCGAAGGTGTTGTAAATTGTTCTTGAATAGTTCATAACAGTTGGTTCTTCTACTTGAATGCTTGATTCCGTATTAGCAACTATGTTTTACAATCGTTGTAAAAGTGTGACTAATAAGAAGTAGAAGATATATGAGAGAAGAAAAGGTGCTTCACATTCGGAACGTGAATAAAATAAAGATCTCTGCGAAAGCAGATAGTACTTACTTCCTCATATGAACTACCAAAGAAATTGGAAAAACCAAAGATTGTCTTTACATTCCAATTTTAAGGAATTTAATTCCGTCACTATAGTAGAGATGGATGAATGTTTTGTTTGACAAAACATTGTTCTTTATTAATCAATGATTGGATTATAGTAATCTAATTGATTGTCTCTATAGTAGAGATGATATGGTAGTGTTAACTGTTTAGAATACAATGATGCTTAAAACCCAAAAGGTTGCATGGTAGTGACTAATCCCAACTGAGTTGTGATACCTCTAAAACATAAATTACGAGTTGGTCATAGATGGATGCTCTGGATCGTTAGATCCGGATCCAATACCTTTTTGTTAAAAATTGTATAGAGGTGAAATGTTCGAATCTTTATTCTTTCGGAAAGAAGAAAGAATCACAAAGTTGTTGAGGTTAATTCACTTAGATGTTAGTGGCACTTGTCCACAACATAATACTACTCATGTTATATGACATTCACCGAAGATCACTCTCGGTTGGACTATAGTTTATTTTGAATAAACACAAATCCGAATACTTTGCAAAAGGTTTCAAAGAATTCAAGAAATGTAAGTTGATGAGTAAGACGTCTAAAGTATTTACCTCCTTAGATTTGATCCAAGGAAAAGAAACACTTTAGATGAGTCTCCTTGAAAGATATCAAGGAAAGAAGCATCATAAGATAATAAAATTCTCCATTAAGGAGAAGAACGAACTCGAATAAGATTTAGTTCGTTAGATGTTATCTATTAACCATATATAGGATATATACTTCTAAAAACAATATGATTGTCAATTAGAAGATCTTCCAAATTTTTCATGACTCCATAAGATGTAGTTGGAAAGAAAGACAAATCTTAAGCATGTTAAGATTTGGGGTTGTGAGCTAATAAGCAATATTTGTTTGATAACAATCTTGTGGGATATCCTTAAATTAACTTTTGGATATCGCTTTTATAAACCAACTAACAAATGTTGTTTTGTTGGGTAGTTCATTGTAATCCTACAATGTGATTTGCCTAAGAGCAAATGAACGAGAGATAGAACTCAAAGAATGGGTTCTTTGAGAGACAAGATGATAATCAACAAATATAACAACCTAGTTCCTATACCACAAGCTCCAACGTAGTCAAGAAGGATTTATAAACCGTCTCAGTTGAATGGTTTGAACTTTATGACTATGTCATAAAGTTGCACCTCTTAATTCGAAAGAAATAAGAAAGAAAATCCTTATGACTACATTGAGTGTATATATGATATATACTCAAGGAAATGGTAAAGTACCATTTGACCCGAAATAATGAAACCTTAAATAGCTAATTGGTAGCTTAAGGTAACTACAATCAAAAGGATGGTTGACTTTGAAGAAACCATCTTTGACGTAGTCTTGGTTTCAATTAATTCGAAGATAGCTAGCTACAACTAAATGGTGATTCAATGTTTGGACATAATATGGGTTTCCAAAACCATTATTAAGATAGTCTTAATAATATATGCTAAAACTATGAATCACAAGACATGTAAGTTGTAGAGATCCATCCATCATGAATCTAAGCAAGCTAGTGGGAGCTATGAGCATCTTATGAGAAAAGGATCAAATCGTTTGATTTCTCATAAAGATGTAAATGAATCTTTTGTTTACTAGGTTTACAAAAGATTAGTGGGAGTTAATCATGTTCCTAAAATTTAAATATATATGATATATTAATTTTGGAAATGAAAAGAATACTTCTTCATTAAAGTTATGACTTTAAAACATTATATGAAGATAGAATGTATATGGGAGTTAATCATGTTCCTAAAATTTAAATATATATGATATATTAATTTTGGAAATGAAAAGAATACTTCTTCTTTAAAGTGATGACTTTGAAACATTATATGAAGATAGAATGTATATGGGAGATATAGTCTATATACATAGGATGGAAATCTATAATGATATATTTCATGATATAATTGGATTATATCAATCCCTAATAATAGACAATAGATGCTAGGAAGTTTCTCATATGATGATAAACTTCAATTAGAAGGACAGCTCTAGTGAGACTAAGAAGTTGCTCTTCTCAAAGAGAACGTACTCTTTGACTCCCAAAGAAATAATGCATAAATAGAATCCTTTATGCATACGCATAAAGGTGATTTATGTATTTCATATTGTATGAAAAACATTGATATGAGTTGTACCTAGAACAGTACAAGACGATATCAGTGCAAGCCCAGGATCAGAACCATGGCAACTGTCAAGTGAGTCCTTAAGTATTTAAGAAATACTAAAGGATAGATTCCTCAAAGAATGAGGAAGAATTAGAGTAACGTAAAGGAAGCGTAAATGTATTAGATTATGAATCTAATCCATCATTGGATATTTCTTCATTATGAATGAAGAGATAATCAGATATCTCTTTATTATGACTAAAGAGATATTTGGATGGAAACATTAAAAGTAATGACTTTAGTATGTTCCATTATGAATGCAAAATATATATTGCCATATAGAAACTTACAACATTGTTGTTTGGATGGGAAAGTTCATTTATGAACTCTCTATTCGGTTCCAACCAAAAAGTGTCTCTAGTGTACCGACACTACGACACTAATGGGGCGATAGCTCAAGCCAAGGAATCAAGGTCTCATCAAGATCCGAACTCATATGAGAGACTGAACCACATGATTGAGAATCATGTATAATGGTGACGTCGTTATTCTCAAGGTTGCTTCTATGGATAACATATAGATATCCATTGTCTAGGCCTACTATTCAGCCATTTATGAAATGACCACAGAAGAGGTATCATCACTGATGATCAAGCTGATTGGCTCTAGTGTAAGTGGGAGATTGTTGGAAATGTGCCCTAAAGCCAATCATATGATGATACTTTACGGACATTTCACATGTTAAACTAATCTAGTTTAAATATAAGGGGCAAATATTATTGTTTGAGCCGTCTCATATAAATGTTATATGCTTAAACGATAAGTCCAAGGAATATGTGATTAGGAGAATACGATCTAAAGAAGTTATATTCATGAGACCATTCTCTTTCATATACATATCCTAAACGTTCATGATCATAGGATTGCCAATTGGGCATTGACAGTCCATTAAGATCAGTACGTGCTGTGTCTTCTTTCAGGGAGAGTGACTAGTCTCGAGTCATTGGTGTGTGTGACATCAAGACAAGTACGTAGGTGCTCAATAGAGAATGAGTTCACTGAACACGATCAACGAAGAGTTCTCATATTCATGTCACATGAGAACTCATGGTTGGGATAATGCAAAGTAGTCATTTGACCTGAGGCATCACAGTTGTCTTGTGGTTAAGTCCTTGATCTTTGATTATGTCAAAGTCACTCCATTTGGAGGGTGTCCACGGCATCGTTGGGGTTAAGCCACTTAGCCATGGAGACAAGTGAATGCGCAACAAGGGATCTCTAACCTTCAAACTGTTTGAGGGAGAATACTCTATGATATGATTTAGAACCTCTGGCTAGAGTATGAATGAGATTTAGGAAGTCGTTCCAAATCACATTCAAGGTAATCATATAAGCACACGAATCACATTGGATAGTAGACATGAATAAATAAACTATTAAACCAAACAATGTGGTCAAGAGTATTGTATTAGAGAAAGACCGTATTGCATTTGTAATCCTAAACTGAATAGGTTCTCCACCTCTTCTGATTAGCTTGGGTAACCATGATATGCTGCTAGGTGTCACTCATGGTTTGTGGAAGCCCTAAACGTGTGTAATCACTAAAGGGAGAATTGAAAGTAAGTTTCAATTCACAATCGATGTGAAATGGTTTTAATCGCCCACTGCCTCGCTAAAAGGAACCTAATGGATCATACACCGTGTAAGGTGGAGATTGAAGAAACAATGGAGATGAGTAAGAATAATTAAATGGTTTAATTATTTATGGCAAGGATTAATTAATATGTTAATTAATCAAACGAATAAAGTTCGTTAAAAGACCATGGGTTAGTTTTGGGCCTCAAGGCCCAATGGGCTTCGAACGTCAAGCCCATTGACTTAAGTTGTATGACAACTTAATTCACAAAGGCCCAAAAGCCCAATAAAACCCTTATGGCCGGCCATGTTAGAGAGAATGGCCTTTTGGTTCTTTAGGTCACTTATTTGAAGTGACTATATAAAGGACTTTATAGCCTAAATTCATTAAGGGTTTCTTTTGGAGAAAATTGGAGAGAACATGTCTCTCCTTTTCTCTCTAAAGAGGCCGGCCCCCTTGGAGGGTGAATCTAGCAATCCTACTACTCCAAGGTCACTCATTTCTTCTCCAATCTAACCTTGGTGTGGATACTTAGAGGTTCTCAATTTTGGAAACTTGGAGAAACCTTTTCATCCATCCAAATCCATAGATTTTAGATGCAAGGAATGAAGGCCCTCTCTTTGGGTGATTAGCCTTTGTTTATGCAAGGAGGAATCTACATAGGTATAATTTCAACTCACTTTGTTTTGAGTTGAGTTTTGGTTCACCAATCTACTAGGCTTTGAATTTCATGGTTGATGTTTTGTTTTTGAGTGCATGCTAGCATGATTCCGCCTTTAATTGTTAATTGCATGCTTATGATGTTGCTCAAATGAACATGTTTTCACAAAATAATCCTTCAAAAATGTCGGGCATGCAAGCTCTCTTGCTCCTCGTGACCAAGGAAGAAAATATCGGTAATATCGGAAATATCGGTAGTCCGAAAACACGGAAATATCGATGGAAATATCGGTAAAATATCGATATCGATAAAAATTACATGGAAACCACGGAAATTGTAAGAAAAACTTGGAAATTTTTATTGAAACTTTGTAGGATGTTTATTTAGTCAATTATCTATTAGTTTATCACAAAAAATTGGAAGGAAATGCATTGCATGATGGATTTAACATTATCAAGTTGATTATATATTGAGTTGACAAACATTGTGAGTGTAGAAAATATGTAGTAATTAATGAAAGAAGTCTAAACACACCATAATCATTTATATATAATGAATTAGTACAATATTTGGAGGTTTTATTTAGGATATTAAAAAAAAAAAAGGGAAGTGAATAAAATGATGAAGACTAATGTGCCGAATTTGACATTTTAAATTTCTTACACATAAGCATGCGTCTAGGCATTGAAGTTCCAAATTATAGTATATCAATTAACGATTGAAAATCAATACATTGAATAAAACTAAACTTTAATTTGGATGCCGATTATGTTTTTTCAAGTTTATATAAAGTAAAAGAATTGAATTTTGGAAGTCAGGAGTGTGTCAATTGTTTTATAATTCGTCCGAATACATATATCAGGTTGCTACTCAACGTAATTTGAAAGTATATCTAGTGCAAGGACTTGTCTTTTTTTGCTGATAAGCAAAGGGTTTGTAGCTTTTTTTGCTAAGCAGTAGAACATATTATGTTTGTTTAATCTTTAGCATTTGATGGTTGTCCACAAATATAGGATAGAAGGCCCCAAATTAGATTTGGCTCTTACCTAGTTAGAGTCACAAGTTCACATGTACCAGCCCTTGAGGCAATACGTTTTGGTTTTCCGGCCAAACCACGGCGAGTTGGCCGGCGTGCAAGGTATCAATCTCTTCGTCTCGTCGAGTAGTACAACTTTCCTTTTTGTTTCACTTAATTTCGTTGAGTATTGAAAAAGTTATACTCATTTGAATCTTACCCAGTTTTCGGCGACCTCAGTGGCTTTCGAGGCAATTTCTGGCCAAACCACAACGAGTCAGACATCGTGTGAGGTACTATTCTCTTCGTCTCTTCGAGGGCTACAACTTTCCTTTTTGTTTCACTCAATTTCGTTGCGTATTGAAAAAGTTATACTCATTTGAATCTTACCCAGTTTCCGGCGATCTCAGTAGCTTTCGAGGCAATTTCCGGCCAAACCACGGCGAATTGGCCGGCGTGCAAGGTATCAATCTCTTCGTCTCGTCGAGTAGTACAACTTTCATTTTTGTTTCACTCAATTTCGTTGAGTATTGAAAAAGTTATACTCATTTGAATCTTACCAGTTTCAGGCGACCTTAGTGACTTTAGAGGCATTTTCCGGACAAACCACGACGATTCAGATGTTGTGTGAGGTACCATTCTCTTCGTCTCTTTGCGGGCTACAACTTTCGTTTTTGTCTTGCTTGATTTGGTTGAGTTTTGACAAAGTTATGGCCGTTTAAAGTGGGTATGAATTTTCGGCCGAAATTCCTATTTTTTTTCCTTGGTCAGTCCCACATCGCCCAGAGAGGGCAGTGAGCATGCCAAGAATGCCTATAAAAGGCACATTCACTCGGTAAGAAAATCAGGTCTTGGTTAGCCTTTTGGGGCTTTGATCAAGTGTAGTATATGTTGATATTTTCAACATTTTAAAATATTTTTGAATATTATATTACGATATTATCGATAATTTTAAAAATATCGCGATATTATCGATATTTTCGATAATATCGCGATATTTTGACGAAAATTATGTGGATAGTTAAAAAAATTTCGGATCTCTAAAAAAACGATAATATCGGCGATATTTCGCCGATATTATCGATTTTTTCTTCCTTGCTCGTGACAATGGAGGTTAGAACCAAGGACTTAGTTTTGCCTAGAACAATAAGGTTTCGAAAATCGTTGTTGGAATTCTCAAGTTGAGAGCTTAAGAACTCATCGGGGTATGCGATGAATAGTAGTGGAACCCATTGTGCAGAGCTAGGCTTGGCTTGGTGTTCGTAGTAGATTCTATGAGGGTGTTGCCAACTATTAGTGTGTGTACAAAAGGTTTCAGCAAGCGATGGTGATGGTTTTTCTTTACTTGGCCGATATAAATGGAAAGTGCAGAGAGAGATAGAGACGGTTAAAAGAAAGTGTGTTGAGTGGGTAAAGAGAAGTGAAGCGTGGACGAGAGGTGATAGGAGCATATTTATGTGACTTAGTTAGCTTGTTCTTGTGCAATTATGTTGTTATTTCTTAGTTAATTTAGTATTTCAAGCCATTTTTGTGTGTTTGTAGGTCCAAAGGGCTAAAGTAGCAAGAAAGTGCATTTTAGGCCTTTTGGAGCAGTTTTGGGCATGGAATGGATATCACATGCTTGGAGCTAAGTAGATGGACGAAATTGAAGATCAAAGGAGGCTAGGAATGAATAATGAGATGAAAGAAATGAAGAAATCAAAATGAAGAACAAAGAGTTCAGAATTGGAAGCCAAAGTTTCTAAAGTTGGAAGTTTCTATTCTTGGGTTGGAAGTTTCCTAATCCTTCCTCACCTATGTTCCAGCCACAAAAGGGTTTCAAAACATGTTAGGTTACCTAATTACATGTTTCTAGAAGTCCTAGAACCTGCCCTAGATATTGCCGCAACACTCCTTTGATTTCTTGTTCCTTGCTGCACAAGACACAACCTTTCTTTCCTATTTTCTGCACCTAAACTACATTCCTGTTTTGTTCTATCCCTTGCCGCACAAGGGAGAGGTTCTCCTTCTTATTTTATGTCCTAAAACACATTTCCTTTTCCCTAAAACCCTATGCCGCACCAAATTCCACCTTTCATCTTCTCTGCCACAATTATTTACCTCTTTTCCTTCGAATCTGCCAAATATTTTCCTTTCCTAAATTCATTGATTTCTGTTAGCTTTTCTTGGGGATTTGGAAAGCTAAATCCTTCCCTAAAACTACTTCAAAACCGTGCCCTTTCCTCCCCCTATAAATAAAGCCCTTTTGCCGCACCATTGGGGAGATCCATCAACACATTCCATCATCCACCCATCCACCTCTCACCATAACTCACCTATATCCATCCACCACCATAATTTACCACTCATCCATCATCCCACACCTTGTGCCGCAGCAAAGGAGAAGGAAGGAGACCTTTGGACGTGCTTGCCATTCAAGATTGGATTGTTGGAGCATTTTTAGGTGTTTTCATTCTTTGTTTTCAATGTTTAAGTTTAATAATCTTTGTTCTGTGAACATGCGTGGCTAAACCCGTTTTTGCTAGAGGGAATTCAAAGCCATGAATATATTTGCAATATGAATTGATTACTTTCATTTGTGACTTCATAAACCTTGAATGCAATTTACTTAACAGCTTGATTGATAACTTATTCTTGTATGTTGATTAAGGGTCGACACTTAGTTTGCATGCATGAATTTGATGCTAGAATATAAGGGAGTTTCACCTAATCGTTATGAACTTATATTCACAAGTAGTGGAGGTTGCTAGTCACAATCATGTTAAGTAAATTCCTGGCATAAGTATCATGCAATTCATAGTTACAAGTGCCTTGTCAATGCTTATGATTTTCATAGAACTTAATGATCCTTGTTCGTATCTCTATTATTCAATTCATGTAGGGAACTTGTGAGGAATAATTTGGGTTCTCGCATGTAATCATCCAATTCAATGAAACTAGGAAAATCTGAGGGTTATTTAGTGCAATTCACGGTTAATCTGGGGCATTGAGGTTTATGGTTTATCGAAAGGACAACTGAACATCAATTTGTATGCAAGTGTGTCATGTGTGGAGAAGGAACTCTAGCTAACCAATCATCCATTCAAATCCCCAATTTTGTGCAAATCTGTCTAGTTCTAGTTTATGTTTTGTTTTTACTTTATTTTCGTCCAAAACCCAATCCCCCTTTACTTTAGAGTGTCTAATTAGTTAGAATCTGTTTTGTTTGTGTTTTTGAGTGTTTTGAGTCAAGCCAAAACCCTAAATTCGTCCAAAGTTGTGTTTAGAGTCAGAAACTACCTAGTTGGTATTTTTAGACATTTTTGAGTGTTTTTAAGTTGTTTTGAGTCTTGTGAACCTGTTTTGAGTCCTTTGAGTCTATTCTAACGTTTTTAACCTTGTTTTTATGTTTTTGAGTCAGTTTAGAGGTTTTAGCAAGCCCTCACAATCCCTGATTTAGAACGATCCCTACTTGCATTTATACTACAATTTGACAATAAGAGGTTTTAATTTGAGTGTTAAGTTAATTTTCGCATCAAGAGGGAGAGGAAGCAACGGGAGAGAGGGTGAGAGATGTGAGGTGACAGACCAAAAAGAAGGAAAATGATGAAGTGATGTGTGTGGTGGAACAAGTGTAGGTTTCTAAAACCCAAGATAAATATTTAATGGCCCATTTGTCCACAACCCATGTGATGTTCAATTTTTCAAACCCATGCATGCCTTTGGTATGCACGAGGGTCATTAGATAGACAAGACCAAGGCAGCCCACTGCACGAAGCCACAGTTCAAGTTTTGAAATTATCCCGATAGTTTTACACAGTGTCGGACATAACGGTTCGTCACAATTCCGAATTGAGTTCCGCTTGAGGTCATGTGTTTGTAAAAATGAGGACTATTTAAAAATAGTAAAATAAGAGTGGAAAAGTGAAGGGAAAATTGAGGTCCATGTGGAAGGCCTACATGGCATCTCAAGGGCATTTTGATAATTTCACTACTATTGAGAATAAAATATAATAAATCTTGGGACAACATGTCACAATACATACCACATTGTATTTAAGTATTACTTCAAAACATAAAAACACATTTGTCTTGTAAGTATTACATACTCCAAATAACAACCTATGAAAAGACATTATTCGTACTTGTAGATTAATTATTATAAAGGGATTAAGTACCTAAAAGTCCTCAACCTTTTAGTGTCATTTTAAATTGGTCTCAACCTTTATAAATATTCCAAACAAGTACCCAACCTATTAAAAATGTCAAATTTGTTAAGCCTCAGTTAAAAATTTGTTAAATTAACTAGGCTAATGTTGTCGCCAAAATCAATAGAAGGTCATGAAAACATAACATCCACCAATTAACAGTCACCACCACCCCTATCAAGCCATCACCTCCAAACTCAATGCAAAACCACCAACTCCATCCTACAACTCGAGATGCTAACATTGAGAAGAGGTTATAGGGGTTGCTAAAATTATATAGACTGCCATAATGCGGCCACCATCATCTTCACTGTCGACAAAGAAGAACTGGAAGCTTTGCGAGCTGAGAATCGGAAAATGAGAAATCACATGAGCAGAAACAAGCTCCTTGAAACCCTATCTGAATTCTTAACCCTCCTTTTTGTTAGGAGATTGCCTTCCTGATGTAACTTCAATTTGGGTCCATTTTCAATTCAATTTTATACTGATCATTGGATTCCATAGTATACCGTCTGCGTTTGAAATTTAGACTTTAAGGCAACTAGTTTTAATGTTGACCATGATAGACCTACTTGGTAGGTTTTGAATATAACATCTATGTTCGAAAAATTAATTGGGGTTTAACGGATGTGGCATTTTCAATAGACCAATTTGGAATGACACTAAAAAGGTTGTGGGGTTTCTGGTATTTAATCCTAATTTTTTTTATGGAATTGTATTAGCACTCCAAACTCTCTATAATTAGAAAGAAAAATACACGTGTGAGGAGTGTAGAATGAGATTTTTGGAGTGCTAATAACAATTCCGTTTTTTTTAATGTGTTTGATGTTTTTAAATTCCTTTGATATATTTATTTTTAATGTTTTTATAATGTTTTAATCTCACTTTTAAGAGGATAAAACATTTATGAGTATGACTGTATGAGAAAGAGTAAAAAACTTGTTAGGTTGTTGACTCTAAAATTGAAAGTTTGTTTTTTTGTCAATACTAATACTATACTAGTTGATTTGAATTTTGGACAATAGGCCAAGTAAATTTTATCTCAATAATGATAATAAGGAAT
Organism: Malus domestica; assembly: GCF_042453785.1. Taxonomy (NCBI): domain Eukaryota; kingdom Viridiplantae; phylum Streptophyta; class Magnoliopsida; order Rosales; family Rosaceae; genus Malus; species Malus domestica. The sequence goes on from NC_091663.1 coordinate 20,674,479, forward strand.
TCTTATAATAAAAATAAATAAATATATAAAAATTAATTTTTTTAAACTTATATAGAAATAATAATACAATCATACATATTTAATATACACATGACTATTGTATTTGATAGTAAGTTTTTTTGTAGTTTAACTTTAAAATCATTAAAATAACTTTTTTTGTATGGGTCAAAACGGGTTACCCGTATGTAAATCCGCTAAGGACCTGTTATTATTGGGTTCTTTATGGGTGGCCCGATAACGACCTGATTAGTTATCGTGTTGATCCAAAATCCGTTATTTTTGTGTCGTGTTAACTGGTTGTGTAAGAAATTGTCAGGTCTAACCAAAACGATGAAATATCAAAATGGTCCACAAGGTGGTTGAATGAGCTCACAAATATTGCCTTGAATTCTTTGCAAAAATGATGAGAATCTAGTATCAATCTTTGATTGAGATGGTCTAATTACTAACTTCACTTGAGAAGAAACCTTGCATGGGTTATCATTTGATATAGCAATATGTTTGCTCAATAATGGATGTCCATTAAAGTTGGTATAGATACTATGCATCAAGGTGGATCATGTATGACCCAGACGATCATGTCAAAGCATGTAAATTTTTTGATCAGTGAACTTCTAGTTCACGACATTACGTGTTTTAATTGTCTTTATGTATGTGTAATACAATTCATTGATAAACCACGCAACTTCTTCAATGTGCGCTTTTGGGTATCATTTGAGGTATGCATATATATCCCATATTATCTGCATTTTTTGTTTCAATATAGCATCTATTCAAACATATATCTTTAAAGTTCAAGAAGTAGCGTGTAATGCATTTTATATGAATAATATTGTTCTGGTTGGTAATATGACCTGGGCTTTTTTGAAACCTTCAATTACGTCTAATTGGCCAAATATTATCGTTACTTTTGCTTTTGTAAAGTATCAAGCTTGAGAAATATTTTTGATCTCGAACTATCGTATACCTGATGAGTAAGACAATCTGAGTTAAAAGCAATGTATTCATAATAAAAAGAAACTACAATGCTACTTTTATTGAATTAAAATTACAAGCTTCAAACAACAAGTTTAGATAATGAAACAATAGTACATAGAATAAAATTGATTTGAGTACACTTATAAACTTAATTCCTCATTTCCACAATAAAGTTGGAAACATCTAGATGGGTTGTTTCAATTGACCTGATAAATTAGACAGTGGATCAGGTATATCTAACGAATCAGTTTGGTTGATGAAATTAGTCTTGACATTCTTTCTTATGAGTGAGGCTTGATAAAGATCCACAAAATGTTTTGGGATATGACATGTAAGCGCCCAACACCCATTACCGGCACATCCGTTGCAGACTCCTTCAGAATTTCCTGAGAGCGTTATTCATATGGGTTTTTCGTTTATAGCGATTGCATTCTAGATCCTTTAAATAATTTTTCACTCCACCGTTAAAAAGCATAAGATAGTTGGGGCTGGAAGTATATAGCTCTGATAATGTTTAGGGAAAATGTAAAATGGCAGGGGAAAGTTGTATTGAAAGGTATTACCGGAATGTGTTAGTTCAGTAGCTCGCTTTTTCCAATTTACAGGTATAACTGGAACACTGCCGCAGGTTTTGCAGGGAAGTTATCTTATTTGACTATTTTATGTTTGTTGTGATCTCTGATCAATCAATCCCCATCAACATTAATGGCTCGTTTACCAATCTGTAATCAGAACGAGGGAAGTTGAATTGAGGGATAGAATCAGAATCAAATTCATGTTGAAACTGTTTACTAAAATTTCTTGGGATCGGATTAGAAATTGTATTTATCCATATAAGTTGTTTACTAAAACACATGAATCAGAATGAAAAGTAAACGCATGAATGTTTCGAACACAGTGCAATTCCGTTTCTTGCTATTCCATTCCCGTTTCGTAAACACGCCCTGGATTTGAAGGCACTTTTTAGAGGGGGATCCCAAGCAAGGAAAAACTTCAACGGTTCACTAACCATACACTCTAGGAAATTACATTCTCAAAGTAATAATAATAAAAAGATTCTTCGTACTAAAAGCTAACATTAACCTCTAATAAATGGTCGCACCAATGATCTAAATCTGATAAAATCTTTCAAACTGCTGCATGCTGCATGTCATCATTCCTCTCTTTTGGTTTATAACAAGCAATCGGGGGCAATCTGCAAATTTTAAGTCACAAATACCTCTGGGTTGGACGATAGGTCTGACTTAATCTCCATCCCTTTTCCGTATGCGGCAATGAGTAGTGCATCGGCCCTCCCTAAATATCAGGAAAATTCACGACAATCTTAGAATTCAATGGAACAATGAATGTACGATGATATTTCAACACTAAAGACAGAAGAGAAAGAACATTTTAGAACTTTGAACTTGATTTATTACAACGTTTGATCCTTTATATGATTACCGCATTAGCTCCCTCGCTCATATAAGGGTTCATGTAGCAATGAAATTTGTCTAGAAAATGACATTAAGTAAAGTCACTTACGAGAGACAGTTAGGAGGGTTGAGTTTATATTGAATTTGCTCCAAATCAATAAGAAAATCTCCCAAGGGGACACGTCCAAAAGTCGAGATGAAAACAGCAGGCTTTGTTTTTTTTTTTTGTTTTTTTGTTTTTTGAACAAACGATATTATCTATATTAAGGGGGGAAGTGGGCTAAGCATATCAATGGGCTAACAATAATGTGGTTTAAATTCGTCTTTAGCAAGAATCGAACCTAAGACCTCTCACTTACAAGTGAAGAAGAATACCACTAGACCGTAGTACCAAGTGGCGAAAACAGTAGGCACTAAAATGATCATAAGATAGGAGATAAGCTTTTGCAAGGATTAGCACAAGCATATATACCACAGAGGAAAAGACAGGTGATATGAGCAAACATGTCTTCTACATAACAGAAGCGCAAACCTATAGACTATAGAGACGCCCTTTGAAACATGCACTTCCAACTTTCCTCTATTCCTAGATTAGGTAAAAGTAGACTAGAAGCTTCTAGTCATATATCCCCCGAGTTTTTTCTTTCCTTCCCAACTCTCTTTCTCAATTCTGAGAATTTTCTTTATTTATCATTTATTGACATAAAATAGTAGAAACAATATATACACACACACATATGTATGTATGTATGTGTATGTGTATGTGTATGTGTGCGTGTGTGTATATATATATAATTAAGAAGATAGATTTAGTACCGTGATCTTTTTTCCTTTCCAACATGGACTTCAATGATGGAAATAATGCAGACGCAACCCTCCGGCTATCATCCTATCAAGTCAATAAATAGAATAGAATTAATACCATCTTTTTTCCTTTCCAACATAGAACTCAATGATGAATTAATGCAATTCCAACTGTCCGGGTATCATCAAAACTTAGCGTTTGAAATTTATGCAATGGAACAATTCACAGAACATATTCTAAAAAATTAGTTAAGCAATGTCAAATACAATAAAGTTGTCCTAGTTTCATTTTTTCTTTTTTTCTTTTTTTTTATATATATATTTTTTTATACAGATGAAGGGAATCGAACCATTGGCCTAGCCTATTGTTTCTATTCAACAAAAAAATTATGATAAATTCTGAAATCAAAATGCTGTAAATAGGCTGTGAAAGCACATATAGTTGAGCCCAACTAACCTTTGTATACATACTTCCGCTGATTTCAAATTTGCTCTTCCACGAAACAGATGACACTGGAACAACAGAAAACCCCATCGCAACTAAGATCCCAATCCATAGTCCATATCCGAACCCTCCACTCCACCATCCCTTCATCCAGGAAAAGGCTCTCAGCAAGAATCAAAAGAATTCAAACAGATTTCTGTATTCTTTTTCCTATTCAGTTTCAAGGCAATCAGTCAAGCAAAATGGAAATTATAACAGTAGTCTAGGCTTACAGCTAAAATAATTGGCCGAAAGGCTTCTCTACCGCTAATTATAAACGATAAATGTCATGAGATAAACTGGAAAATATGGAGAAATATTCTCTTACAGAATCTACTGGAACCGAAAATCAGTTTGTAAAACTTGACGGGAATTTACTTTAGCATAGGCTCACATTTTCAAGGAATATGTAGTGTACATGAAACCTTTCTTTGTAAATTAGTTTCCCAAGGACAAGTTGAATCCATCGGTTTAACATGGGTTCTGATCCCAACTTCCAACTTGTAAGCGCGGTTTGCAAGGTGCAGAGTGGGGCTGTACCTGCACATTTCTCTCTTTCTCTCTCCCTCCATGTGTTGGCTTGAGGACGGGCGGTTACTTAGCTGATATGCATTGTTGGCCCATTCCCTAAAAACTTAATTTTTTGGAGTCAAATGGTTATCTAACACAGTATCAGAGCTGGTTTACCACAGGGATGGGTCTGCTTTGTATCTCTATGACGGTAATCTGATTCCATATATCAAATTACAGATCAAATGATTTGAATCTTGCCAAAAGTGTTCATCACACAAACTGCTTAGTATATTGTCTGTTATTTAACTTATTTTCAGGATCAACACATATGCAAGCACTACAGACCCTACTATTAAAGACTAACCAGCCTGCTAGTAATCTCTTATGCTGAAATAAAGACAAGTGTTTTAACGGCCCTGATTTTTTCCAATTTTTCGTAATACTGGGGATGACAATGGTGCCGGTCATACGCACAATTTATAAAAACAAAGGAACCAGATGTAAAATGGTTTATAAAATAGCATAATGAGACCAAGGAATAGTATACTGAGAGATATCACACTAACCTGCTTTCCATCTTGTGGAAAGGGGGTCGACTGCTCCACATATGCAACCGTACCTTAAACACGAAAGCGCAGTTAGGATTGAGGATAAAGGGAAAGAATGAAAAGAAGAAGAGAACATACCGGGAGGAGCATCAAAGCTGCCGAGCAACTGAACAATAGATTTTGCATCTAAACGCCTCCGAACTCTTTTACCAACCAGCACTTTCAAATGTGGAGAGTCATATACCTGAGAAATCGGAAAACAAAAGGAGATTGCATAAGTTGACAGGGACAACAATCCAAAGCAGGATTAGTAAGGAAAAATTCATGGCATTGTACCCAGATTTATCAAACTCATGTAGGAATCTCTTAAGTGTATAAAACAATTTATCTTAAACTGCCAAGAATCTTTCCTCGAATCGAAACAAACTGAAACAGTTGATACCCAAAATGACAAACAATGATGCCATTAAACTGAATAACTAACTAACTAACTGTTGCTAAAAATTAAAAGGAAAATAGCGGTGCAATTTGAAAAAAAATAGAGCATTTGAAGCAGGAAGGCAGTTAGTTAGTTAACCCGAGCGGAAGAAGAAGCAGGGTCATCATCATCCGCTTTCAAGAGGGCCAAAGCACCAGAAACATCCGGGTCGACCCCAATGACCCAACTGGAATCCGAATTGGTACGGGTCGAATCCAAGGTCTCAGGGGCGTGAGGAAAAGGGCACGAGAGAGAGGCCAACCAGTTGTGTTTGAGCTGAGCAGCGTCGGAGACCTTGGCGGGGGTGGCGGCCTTAACCCCATCCCCGGAAGCGGAGGCAGAGGAGAAGGGTGTCGTCGAGTGAGAGTAAAGCGAAAAACACCGATGGAGGTTGAGTTTGGAAGAGAAGGAGAGAGGAAGTCTTATCATGTGTTGGGGATGAAGTTGGGGGTGGAAAGCTTCCATCAAAATCCAATTTCAGATTTCAAATTCTCACCCACTCCCACTTCACTCCACCAACCAATTGGTCCAACTCATTCACATCATCCTATCAGGCGCCCACCTCCTCCAGTTTACGTCCAAGTCGAAAACTTTTTTTCTTTTTCTTTGGGGGAAATTTTGAAGGCAAAAATTATGTTTTTTTCGTCTCTCTATTTCTAGCCTCGAACAGAATTAAACACACTTGTGTTCGAGAATAAAATGTTGTAAAAGTCGTGCGAATTGAATGTCCACATGATTTAATCATAAGTAATTGTATTCCCAGATTTTCTTGGTGAAAGACGTTGTTTTCAACCTTCATTAATTTTTCTGCTAGACTTCTGCGCTTTAATTAAATAGAACTTTAATGCAAATGTCTTGTGCTAAATTTATTTTAATAAAAAATCATGTTATAACTTTATTTAATGAAAAAGAATAAAAATTTAATAAAAACTCCTTAAATTTTAATAAAAATGATTAAAAAAAACTTAATTTTTAATGAAAATGACACAATTAAAAAAAAAAAAATCTAACATGTGCGCAGGACTTGTACACCATTTATGAAACTGAACACTATTTATGAAATTGAAACTATTTATAAAACTAAATAGTATTATACTATTTATTGATCCAATTTCATAAATAGTGTCTAGTTCTTAATCATGTTTCATAAATAGTGTCTAGTTCTTAATCATGTTTCATAAATAGTGTCTAATTCTTGATCATGTTTCATAAATAATGTCTAGTTATTGGGTCCAGTTTCATAAATAATGTATAGTAATTGGTACAGTTTCATTAATAATATATCTTTCTTGATTCGGTTTCATAAATAGTATCTAGTTATTAGTCCACTTTCATAAATAATGCCTAGTTATTGGTCATGTTTAATAAATGTTGTCTAGTTCTTACTCCAGTTTAATAAATAGTGTATAGTCCAATTTCATAAATAGTTTCCACCTATTGGTTTAGTTTTGGAAATAAGGCCTAATTCTTGTTTTCGTTTCATAAATAGTGTCTACTTATTGGTCATGTTTCATAAATAGTGTCTACTTATTGATATAATTTCATGAATAATGTCTACTTCTTAGTGAAGTTTTATAAATAATGTTTAATTCTTGGTTCAGTGTCATAACGTTTGAAACTTAAGCCCTTTTTGGTCCTGTAAAAGCACCCATTGTGTCGAAAACGATGAACCCATAAGTGACTCTTTAGATCAAAACCTTGAGAAGATTATATTCTCAGTAATTATATTTAAAAAGCTCTTTTCAATTACCAAATTAAAATTTCCTCATTTTATTTCATATACCTACAATAATAAATGTAGCTCTCCATCCAATTTCTTGAGCTTGGGTGCCATCTTGGAGAAATTTTTTCTTGTGTCCATAACACAAATAGTATACCACGTGTTATTATATGAGTGGTGAAAATTTTTATTTTTTATGTTATTAATTTTTTAACATAAGAATCTCACAACTTGTATAAAAGGTACCATCCCGTGTTCTGGATATATTGAAAAGTTTCTCGCCACCATGACTACTATTGGAAAATAACACCACAAAAATAAAATAGGAGAATGTAATTCAATTCGAAGTATTTTTCTTATTCTAAGCAAAAAAAAAAAAAATCCATAAATGTAGATGAAGATGGGACAAAAAGATAGCAGGAAAAAGTAGAGTGTTTGAAGTTGGGGAGGGGAGGGGGGCTGGTACGCACCTAGCGCAAGTTGGGTTTGTTAGGTTTTTTTTTTTGTAAAAAAAATCTTTCCTATTAGTCTTTTATCCTTATTATTAAAATAAAGTTAGTGGGTGGTTTTTTTATTAAAATGTAAAGATTTGAAGTCATTTTCATTAGTTTTCTTTAAATTAAATGACTCTATATAAAGAGCATAGTGTAAGATCAAACAACACACAAGATCAAGAGTAAAAGTAACAATACCAATTTTCTTCCCCTCTCTTTACCTGCATCTTTTGTGTGATACAGTTACGAAAATAAACGCTGTGATAATGTTGCTAAAATTAGATTAATCGAAATCAACCCATTTAAGTCCAAATTTTAATGCTCGTAAGTGTACAAATCGTAGTATAATATAGTAGGCAAGCACAAGATCGTTCCAACTAAGATTGAATGTAATTCTAACTATCTAACTAAATTTAAGTTTCACTTGAATTGGAATAGAAAAATTGATGATTTGAATAAGAATTTTGAAATGGTGATTGTAAATAAAATGAAATGAACTTAGCTAAGTGATGACAACGACAAAGTAAACAAATTATAATTCAATTGTGAAAAACCCTAGAGCATCTGATTCACCATAATCAATCCTACTTAATTCCAATAGTTAATTATTAACGAATAAACATCCAACTTAACAGTCTAGTTCCTCTAATTCATATAGTATCCATGGCATCTAGATTACTACGTATACTCATATGTGCTAATAATCTATGGCATCTAGACTACTAAACACACACAAGTTCATTAAAAATTTGGGAACTAACTAAAAGACTGCATAAAACCTAGTGCATGGCATCTACAACAAGGAATTCATGGTATCATTTGCAAGACGCTAAAGCCGAATTAACAACATGGAATATGAGTTAGCTCGCATCACATACACTCGATTCAAACCCAAGTGGTAGCTAATCACCAAGATTAAAATTAAGCTCATAAGCATAACAAATGATACTCGAAGTGAATGAAAATTCATAAATAATTAAACTGAGAAATTAAGAATTCATAGTTAGGCTACATCGTAGCCCTAGCGAAACGAAATTAGTTCCTAAACATAATTGAAATTGGTACTGAATCCATAAGAAATAAGAAGAAAATTTAGTTTAGAAAAAGCCTGAAAAATCCCCTTGCTCTGCTGCTGCTTTCTTTATTTGCTTTGTCGATGCCTTCTTCAATGATCCTTAATGATCAGCAAAAAAGATTCCAAATTAATGCCAAGCATCCACTCCTTTTTCCTCCTTTCTCTTCCCCCTTCTGATTCATTTACTTTCCGTAACCAACAAAGGCTTGATCACCGATTTATTACCTTGTGCCTCTTGGGTTTAATCGCTGCAGATATAGCCTTCATATTGCCCTCTTAGATTCCCTGGTTGTTTCGGAACGGTAATCGTATTTTTCCTAAATGGACATCCTCTAATACTGAAGGTGATCAAATCCCCACACCAACTGAACCAACTCAGCATCCAAATTCTCATATTTATACTCTTGGTGAAGACCCCTGACTTGAAGATGGAATTAAGAGATTGATTCTCCATCTTTCTTTGATCTTTGCTCGATTGAAATCTCTTCGTCTGCTGCTAGAGTGTCGGTGGCTAGAGCTCCAAAAAAATTGGATTAAAGATGGACTTGCTTCTCTTTTGTCGGTTTGAATGAAAAGTAGGCCAGCCCTTACTTGTGCTAGTCATGTGTTGATGCATAAGGAAGAATCCTATGTGAGACAAATACTCTACTTTTCTCTTAATTTGTCATACTACATAACATTATTATGATAAAAACATATCACAACATGGACAATATGCCAACCAACATGTGCGACAAACAAAAAAAAAAGAAAATAATAGGATTTTTTCATCTCCTTAATTTGGCCATCAAAACATAATACCATGAAATTTCTTGCATTTAAGTTTAAAAATACATAAACATGTCATGACTTCAACTAAAAGCAAAGATATCACTACAAAATGTCGTTTTTAGGGATAAAATAAGTAGTACAATTTGTGCTTATGAATTACCCCCAAACTTACATTTTGCTAGTCCTCGAGCAAAAGAAAGAAAAACATGAAAAAGTAATAGCATGGAAAACGTCAGGTTCCCCCTATGATCTCAAAGAATCTCAATCAAGAGTTCATAATAAGCAAGAATTTTCGTAAGCACAAAGCAAGTGAATCAACCATTTCCAAATGTTAGCCGAAACCTTTCTATCATCCATGAAGTGTAGTGTGTGTAATAGCCAAGCCTATGCAATTCCAAGCTTCTTAAATCATCATATGCAAACACATGACCTTCTCACAGGGCATACACTCATTCACACATATTTCTTGGTTATGTATTTCACTCAAATGATCTCATTAAAACATGATGCCATATGCTTGCTTACCAGCCTAACTTTATATCAATTTCAAGTAATTCCTTGGATCAAAAGGTCTTTTGTCAGGTTGTAATGGGGCTAAGGGTTATTGGCTATTAAAAGAATGAATATGGAATTCAAACATTTTGACAAAGTATACATTAGAGCAAGCCAAAAACAGTAGCACCCCATCTCAATTTCGACTGGAAAATATGAACTTTGCATCACAAACTATCCCTCCACCTTATGCAATCGCATGCTCAAGCTTTCTACAAATGATAACAATGAATTAAGAATACAAGTATGCATGTACAAAACACATTGCAACACCATAGAACTCCAATTTGTTTTCTTTTCAATCTTTGCATAAATGAATGAAACCCACAAAAATAACGACCTTCTTGCGGATTTTTAATCTTCTCTTTTGTTTTATTTTTTATTTTTTTTATCATGCTCAAATCTACAAAGCTACAATGCCCCTCATTTTCACATGTCAATGTAACACACTCTCTATCCATTTTTCTATACAACAAAACCCCAATAGCTAGCACAACCTCGGTAATACTTCCTCAAAATTATAAAGGATAGGTATATGCATAAGGGCTCAACTCCAATATCGAAGAATGGTAGGGAGATATGGCTAACAAAGAAAAGGCTTATAGGCTCAAACGGTTGCTAGGATAAAATTAACATATAAGGGCATGAAAGGCTTAAACGATCCAAGAATGGCCAATATCCTTTCCAAGTTATTATATGAATTGATGAATGAATCGAGAGGTATAAAGCAAGTTCTAGAGATACATGTAAAAATGAGATCAAACACACAAGAATAAATGTGATTGATGCATGATAGTTCAATCATATTAGGCTCAAAATCTCACAAGGGTTGCATTAGATCACTAAATTTACACATGAAGCGCTAAGTCATGCTCTAGTTTCACACCAACAAGGCTATGTGCATTTGTGTTTGAAGGATGATTGGACATGTACAAACTAACAAGAGAATAAGGAAATTCACCTAAAACATGCTTACTAAATTCTCGATCACCATGTTTCGAATTCAATCCAATCATAACATTGAGTCAGGAAACTAACAAAAATCTAAAACAAAACAATGATTTTTGGATTTTCAAATTTTCAGATTTCTTTTTTCAAAATAAAAACTTCCAGTGCAATGCATGAAGCAACATAGAAACAAAGCACCAGTTCTTGTTCAATTCAATTTTTTCCTGTCATACCCCCCAACTTAAACTGGACATTGTCCCCAATGTTTAAAAACATAAGAACTAAAGACAAGCAAATGAAAATGAATGAGGAAAAACATTGGGAGTAAGACATTTCCCTAATTTATGCACCGTATGGCAGCCATTATTTTCCAACTCGTAAAGGCAATTTCCAATGAAATCACCACCCCTAAACTTCTATGTTTCAGAGTTCTAACTTGTGTTGGATGGCAGCAACATGAACCTACAAAAACAAAGGGTAAAAGGAAAGGAAAGGATCAGTAACCGAGCAAGAGAGAAACAAAATTCAAAACTAAATAAAATGACAGAAAATAAAAGGAAAACAAAGGAAAAATAAAGGAAAAGAAAATTTGGGTTGCCTCCCAAGAGCGCTAAATTTAGAGTCTTCAGCCGGACTATAGTGTTGCTCAGACTCGATCAAATAAAGGGATGTCAAACTTCATTGCATTGAAGTTGACTTCCAAATAAGGCTTCAATTGTTGACCGTTAACTTTGAATACATTCCTGATCTCCAAATTTTGCACTTCAACTGCACCATGAGGAAAGACTTGTAATTCTAGAAATGGGTCATACCAACGTGAACGAAGCTTTCCAGGAAAAAGCTTCAATCTAGAATTGTACAACAACACTTTCAGACCAACATAGAACTCTTTTCGCAGGATGTTTTTATCATGCCAACGCTTAGTTCTTTCCTTGTAAATTCGAGCATTCTCATAAGCCTCGTTTCTCAACTCCTCAAGCTCATCTAATTGCAAAAGCCTTTTCTATCTAGCAACTTGAAAATTGAAATTAAGCTTTTTGATTGCCCAATAAGCCTCGTGCTCGAGTTCAACTGGCAAGTGACAAGCTTTACCAAAAACCAATCTGTATGGAGACATCCCAATGGGCATTTTGTAAGCTATTCTAAACGCCCATATAGCATCATCTAAACAAAGAGAACAATCTTTCCGTGATGCATTCACCATCTTCTCCAGAATCCGCTTAATCTCTCTATTTAACACCTCTACTTGGCCACTAGTTTGAGGATCGTATGGTGTAGCGACCTGAAGAGTGATATTATACTTTTCCAAAAGAGCTTCAAACTACTTGTTACAAAAATGAGAACCTCCACCACTGATAATTGTTCTTGGTGTTCCAAACCGAGTGAAAATGTTGGCCTTGAGAAACCGTAGAACAATTATAACATCATTGGTTGGTGTGGCAATGGCTTCCACCCATTTAGACACATAGTCAGCAACCACTAGAATGTATTTGTGCTGATATGATGAAGGAAAGGGCCCTATAAAGTCTATGCCCCATACATCAAAAAGCTCAACTATCAAAATGTTGTTCAACGACATTTGATTTCTATGAGAGATATTACCAAGCCTTTGACATCGATCACAAGTAACAACAAATGAATGAGAATCCTTGAACAAGGTTGGCCAAAAGAATCCAGATTACAGAACTTTGGCTGATGTCTTTGTTGCTCCAAAATGCCTTCCAAAGCATATGTATTTCAATGGTTCAAAATACTTTGCTGCTTATCTTCAGGAATACACTTGTGAATGATTTAATGTGGACAATGCTTATACAAATATGGATCATCCCAAAAATAATGCTTCACTAGAGAGAAGAATTTCTTCCTTTGTTGAGAATTCAAATCCTTCGGAACCACCACACTTGCCAAGTAATTTACAAAGTCAGCAAACCAAGGGACTGCACCATGTTGGACAACAAACAATTGTTCATTAGGAAAAGTCTCAGTGAATGGAACAACATCAACATCTTCTTATCGAACTATCCTGGATAGATGGTCTGCCACCACATTTTCGGACCCCTTCTTATCTCAAATCTCGAGATCAAATTCTTGGAGAAGAAGTACCCATCTGATTAACCTTGGCTTTGCATCTTTTTTGGATAGAAGATATTTCAAGGCAGCATGGTCAGTGTACACAATGACCTTTGAATAAATAAGATAGGATCGAAACTTGTCAAGCGTAAATACAACAGCTAGTAACTCTTTTTCAGTGGTTGAATAGTTCAACTGGGCATCATTTAGTGTGTGACTAGCATAGTAAATAACATGCAGTAATTTTTCCTTTCGTTGTCCCAAAACTGCTCCCACATCATAATCATTTGCATCACACATCAACTCAAATGGAAGACTCCAATTGGGTGCTGTAATAATTGGAGTTGATGTGAGAAACTTCTTCAAAGTGTTAAAAGCTAACAAACACTCCAAATTGAACTCAAATGCGACATCTTTTTGCAGTAGGTTGCTAAGAGGCTTAGCTATTTTGGAGAAGTCTTTAATAAATCACCGGTAGAACCCCACATGGCCAACGAAACTTCGGACTCCTTTAACTGATGTAGGTGCTAGAAGCTTTTTAATAAGCTCAATTTTTGCTCGATCAACCTCAATGCCCATGCTAGAAATTCGATGCCCCAATACAATGCCCTTTTGAATTCCCAGTTCAACACTAAGTTCGTCTCTTGACACCATTTCATTACAAGAGTCAAATTGTGAAGACAATCATCAAAGGAAGATCCAAAGACAAAAAAATCATCCATGAAGACTTCGATAAACCTTTCAATCATGTCAGAAAAAAATACTCATCATACACCTTTGAAAAGTGGCAAGTGTGTTGCAAAGTTCAAAAGGCATTCTTCAATAAGCAAACGTCCCAAATGGACAAGTGAATGTTGTTTTCTCTTGGTCTTCCGACATAATGGCAATCTGGTTATATCCAGAATAGCCATCTAAAAAACAGTAGTGGGAATGACCTGCAAGTCTCTCCAACATCTGATCAATGAACGACATAAGGAAATAATCCTTGCATGTGTCATTGTTTATCTTCTGATAATCTGTGCAAACTCGCCAATCTGTTTTCGGTTATGGGCACTAACTCATTGTTCTCATTTTTAACAACAGTGATGCCTTTCTTCTTGGGAGCTACTTGAATCGGATTCACCCATTTACTATTAGATATTGGAAAGATAACTCCCACATCTAAAAGCTTGAGAACTTCTGCTCGAACAACTTCCCTCATAAGCAGATTGAGTCTTCTTTGTGCCTCAATAATAGGCTTGCTACTTTCTTAAAAAAGAATTTTGATGCATACATAAGGTTGGCCTGATGCCTTTGATGTCAGCTATAGTCCATCCCAATGTTGTCTTGTATTCTTTGAGTACTCGAAGCAATTTTTCTTCTTCGAGAGAAGTTAACTTGGATGCAATAATCACTGGCAATGACTCAGAAGCACCTAAAAATGCATACCTTAGATGGGTAGGCAATTGTTTCAAGTCTAGCTTTGGTGCAACTTCAACAGATGGATAAATTTTCACCAGGGTAGGTCCCAAAGCTTCGTAATGGTGTCTCCAACGCAGATTAGGTAGAGGGGTAGAGTTGAGAATATTGACAATTTCAGTAACTTCTTCCATTTCAACTCTAGGCATGGATGAATGAACTAGACAAGCTTCAAGAGGTTCAATTGGATGTTGTGCTCAGAACTGCCCGCTTACAATTTGATTCAAGATATCAATACTAAAACATTCTTCCTGCTTTCTTGGATGCTTAATAGCTTCAAAAACTTTGAACACCACTTTTTTGTCTTCAACTCGCAAAGTAAGCAAACCACTTTTAACATCAATCAATGTACCGGCAGTAGCTAAGAATGGACGACCAAGTATAATTGGAATCTCTCTATCTTTTTCCATATCAAGAATCAAGAAATCAACATGTAGGCTTAAATAATCAACTCTAACCAACACATATTTGACAATGCCTCGTGGATAAGTGGCAGATCGATCCGTTAGTTGTAGAGACACAAGAGTAGGTTTCATCTCGCCCAAACCTAGATGTTTAAAAATAGAATATGGCATCAAGTTAATACTAGCACCAAGATCACATAAAGCTTTTTCAAAGGAAGAATTTCCAATTGTGCAAGGAATCGTAAAATTCCCTGGATCGGTCAACTTCAATGGCAACTTCTTTTGTAAAATAACGCTACACTCTTCCGAAAGCATTATTTTTTCATGCTCCAAAAACCTCCTCTTGTTCGTGCATGCATCCTTCAAGAACTTTGCATAACTAGGAATTTGTTTCACTGCATCAAGTAGAGGTATGTTAATGTTCACTTTTTTAAATAACTTTAAGATATGAGAACAATTTTGGTCTTTCTTAGCCTTATGAAGTCGCTAAGGATATGGAACGAGTGCAACATTGGCCTTCTCCAAAATCGAATCGCCTAGATGTGTAGAATTTGATGTATAAGAACTTGAGCAGCTGAATTCATAAAACTCTCCTCTTTTGCTTTGGTGACAACATTCTTAGACTTTTCAACCAACGACCCATTTTCTTCACCATTCATCTCTATAGTGCTCCCACTCCTGAGTGTAATAGCATTTAATTGCTCCATATTCCTCGGATTAATCTCAGTTTGACTGGGAAACTTGCCCTTCTCCCTCTCAACCATTGCATGTGCAATCTGCCCAACTTGATTCTCTAGCTTCCGTATAGATGCTTGCTAATTTTGTAGAGAAGTTTGAGTTGCTTGCACGAAATTATTGGTGTTTTGAGCTAGAGTGTTGGTTGTTTGAGCCAATTGAGCCATCATATCTTCCATTGAACTTTTCTTAGCTTCATTGTTTTGGAACGGTGGAGGTGGGTTCACTTGACTTTGTTGATTGTTCTTCCAAGCAAAATTTGGATGATGACGCCAACCGGGATTATACTTGTTAGAGAATGGATTAAACTGTTGGCAATTGAAATTTCCAATTTGATTGGCTTGTTCTTCAATGAACTTCGGAAATGAACCTTTCATAGGACAATCCATACTAGAACATGTACCTGCACAAATTTCACACATATTAGAAACCATTTTTGACTGATTAGAAGACATTAAAGAATCAAATTTCTTATTTAAGTTAGAAATTTGGGCAGCCATAGCCGTAAATGCATCAATCTCATGTACGCCAGCTTTCTTTGGTTATTCTCTTTCTCCACCCCAGTTTTGAGAATTGGCAGCCAAGGTATTGAAAAGTGTAGACGCCTCGCCAACAGTTTTAGTCATTATAGCACCCCACTGGCAGCATCTATCATTCGTTTATTGTCAGTGCTCAAACCTTGATAGAAAGACTGAAGCTGCAACCATTTCGGCAAACCATGATGTGGACATTTTAGTAACAAATCTCTAAATCTCTCCCAACTCCCATAGAAAGGCTTGCCTTGGAATTGAGCAAAAGTCATTATTTCATTCCTTAGCTTTGCAATCTTGGGAGGGAAAAATTTCTGCAAAAATTTGTTGGCCAGATCATTCCAAGTAGTTATTGAATTCAGTGGAAGTGAATAAAGCCAATTTTTCGCCTTGTCTTTCAGGGAAAATGGGAACATGCGTAATCTGATAGCCTCACTTGGCACATGATGAATCTTGAAAGTATCACATATCTCGAGAAACTCATTGATATGCAAATTAGGATCTTCAGTAGTCAAGCCATAAAATGATGGTGTCATTTGAATGAAAGATGGCTACAATTCAAAGTTGTTCGCAGCAAATTTCGGTCGAACGATGCATGACGGTAAGGTTGTCATAGTAGGAGCAGAAAACTTCATCAACATTTGGTTCTCGTTAAGATTAGGAAGAGCCATTTCGTCAGTCAGTTCTTGCTTAGTTTGCTCTCTTCGTAAGTGATGGAAAGTCCTTTCAATCTCTGGATCAAACGGTTCAAGCTCTAAACTTCGAGAACGGCGACCATGCATGCACTTCAAAACGTACCTGAAAGCAAAAGAAAACAAACACAAAAATTAAAATCACACAAATCACAATAAAAATAAGTTAGAAAAAGAACTAACTCAATCTTCGTCAACGGCGCCAAAAACTTGTTGCTAAAATTAGATTAATTGAAATCAACCCAATGAAGTCCAAATTTTAATGCTCGCAAGTGTACGAATCGTAGAATAATATAGTAGGCAAGCACAAGATCGTTCCAACTAAGATTGAATGTAATTCTAACTATCTAACTAAATTTAAGTTTCACTTGAATTGGAATAGAAAAATTGATGATTTGAATAAGAATTTTGAAATGGTGATTGTAAATAAAATGAAATGAACTTAGCTAAGTGATGACAACGACAAAGTAAACAAATTATAATTCAATTGTGAAAAACAATAGAGCATCCGATTCACCATAATCAATATTACTTAATTCCAACAGTTAATTATTAACGAATAAACATCCAACTTGACGGTCTAGTTCCTCTAATTCATATAGTATCCATGGCATCTAGATTACTACATATACTCATATGTGATAATAATCTATGGCATCTTGACTACTAAACACACACAAGTTCATTAACAATTTGAGAACTAACTAAAAGACCTCATGAAACCTAGTGTATGGCATCTACAACAAGGAATTCATGGTACCATTTGCAAGATGCTAAAACCGAGTTAACAAAATGGCATATGCGTTAACTCGCATCACATACACTCGATTCAAACCCAAGTGGTAGCTAATCACCAAGATTAAAATTAAGCTCATAAGCACAACAAAATGATACTCAAAGTGAATGAAAATTCATAAATAATTAAACTGAGAAATTAAGAATTCATAGTTAGGCTACATTGTAGCCCTAACGAAAAGAAATTAGTTCCCAAACATAATCAAAATTGGTACTGAATCCATAAGAAATAAGAAGAAAATTTAGTTTAGAAAAAGCCTGAAAAATCCCCTTGCTCTCCCACTACTTTCTTCTATTTGCTCTGCCAATACCTTCTTCAATGATCCTTAATGATCAACAAAAAATATTCCAAATTAATGCCAAGCAGCCACTCCTTTTTCTTTTTTTTTCTCTTCCCCCTTCTGATTCATTTACTTTCGGTAACCGACAAAGACTTAATCACCAATTTATTACCTTGTGCCTGTTGGGTTTAATCGTTGCAGATATAGCCTTCATATTGCCCTCTTCGATTCCTTGGTTGTTTCGAAACGGTAATCGTATTTTTCCCAAATGGACATCCTCTAATTCTGAAAGTGATCAAATCCCCACACCAACTGAACCAAATAAGCACCCAAATTCTCATATTTAGGCCATCTCTAACCGAGGCCTGGCCAGAGGGCTCGTTTGAGCCCTCTGGCCCTCCAAGATTCCCCAAGATATTAATATTTTAATGAACAGTACAGGGCCATATTTGCCTCCGTCTCCAACCGAGGGCTAGAGGGCCAAAGGGCTCGTTTTAGCCCTGTCACAAAAAACCATCTCCAACCGAGGGCCAAAGGGCCATAGGACCAAACATAATTTATTATTTAAATTTAAAAACTACAACAACTTAAATTTAAAAACAACAACTTATATTTAAACACTACAAATTAAATTTAAAAACAACATTAACTTAAATTTAAAAATTACAACGACTTAAATTTAATATCCATAATCAATATCATCTTCATCATCCGCCATTGTAGGAGTATAGTCAGAGGTAAACAATTGCCGCCGAGCCATAATTTCTTTTTTTTTCCTATCAAAATAGGCCTTACTCATTGGAGTGTAATTCGAAGTGTTCCTTTCCATATTCTTATCATCCATCTCTTCTTGTATTTGTTTGGCTCGCTCTTCATGTCTACACTTCCTTTCTTCCGCCTCACGGGCATTTTGCTCCGCCAGTAATCAAAATAAGGCCGCCACTTCATGTTGAGCGGCGTAATCAGCATTTGCCTTGCCCTTTTCCCTCAACCTTCGGGCCTTGTTTCGTCCCATAGCCCTAGGTAAAGAACTTTCGGACGGAGTCGGATTTTCTACCCTTGTTTGTTGAATGGTAGGAAATCCATCTTCATTCATATCTACAGGTGGGGATGCAGCTTCCAAAGGATCCACTATATGTTGAGGTGGATCTTCAAATAACACCCACCCTTTACAAATTTCCCAACAACCGTGAAACTGAAAGGGTTTTGAGCTGCCCTCCATATACAAGTCCTCCGCTTGGCGTACCTAGAAAATATAATTAAAAAAATTTTAGGAAATTAATTCACGAAATTAATGTAATATAATTAAACATTTAAAATAAACTGTAAAAACACTAACTTCGTCATAGTAATTGGCGCCGCTTTCATGTCTACTTGCTGCTGCTAATAGTGCTTGATGTCATTTATTCAAACTTGGATGAAGATGTTTCTTCCATCTTGAAGAACAATTTTCGTGGTTTCGGGTATTCGGTGGAATGGTGCCTTCGTAGAACTCTAAGTATTTTTTGGACACACGAGTCCAAACACCTTCACTTGTTTGAGAAATCCCCCTCACACTATCTTCTGAGATCCATCTATAAGCCTTGCAAAGAGCTTCATCTTCTTTTCGGGTCCAAGCCCTACCTTTCATTGCAGATGAGGCCATTTTTTTTGAAAAAAAAATGAAGGAAATATTGAAGGAAATATTGCAAATGAAGTGAAGAAATATTATAGATGAAGGAAATATTGAAAAATTGAAACAAATATTATAGATGAAGGAAATATTGGAAAATATATTGAAGGAAATATTGAAAAATTGAAACAAATATTATAGATGAAGGAAATATTGAGAAATATATTGAAGGAAATATTGAAGAAGGAAATATTGCAAATGAAGTGAAGAATTGAAAGAACTTCACCATATTTATAGAAGAAAAAAATGTTTAAAATTAAAAAAAAAAAAAAAAAAAAAACCCAACGGCTAGTCAGCTAGCCGTTATATTAAAAAACATTTCAAATTATTAGTGTCGGTTATAACCGACACTAATAGTAAAACTATTAAAAAAAAATAATCTCTTTAATGCTGTCGGTTATAACCGACAGCAATAGGAAACCATTAAAAAAAAAATAGCCAGCCCTCCAGCCCTCTCCGATCCCGTGGGGCCCTCCCAGATTCCAGAGCCCTCTGGCCCTAGCCCTCGGTTGGAGACGGTTTTAGGGC
The DNA here is from genome assembly GCF_042453785.1 of Malus domestica. Lineage (NCBI taxonomy): Eukaryota > Viridiplantae > Streptophyta > Magnoliopsida > Rosales > Rosaceae > Malus > Malus domestica. Next base: position 20,694,424 of record NC_091663.1, read on the forward strand.
TATTTTTAGCCCTCTGGCCCTCTGGACCCTTCGGTTAGAGATGGCCTTATACTCTTGGTGAAGACCCTTGACTTGAAGATGGAATTAAGAGATTGATTCTCCATCTTTCTTTGATCTTTGCTCTATTGAAATCTCTTCAACTATAAGCAAAGATAGCACTACAAAATGTCGTTTTTAGGGATAGAATAAGTAGTACAATTTGTGCATATTAGATACATGCACTCGTTCCACTTCTATTTCTAGCAATTGGTACCTCTCTCACTTTTACCTATTTATACCACGTTTATAGCACAATGCTCGAACCCTAACTAGTTTTCATTTCCTTTGCCAAAAAATGTTTCGCATAGGATGTTATTGTTCCTCTTCCTTATCTGCCTCACTTGCTTTGTGTTTCCTCACCAAAAGCTACTAGCACCATGCGTTTTCCTAGTCCTCAATTTAATAATTACTTATATTTTTTTTATTTCTTATTTGATGTAGCTCCTATTACTAATTATGCACTGCAATTTTAGATGGTTTGGTATAATCGCCCACTTTGAACTAAATATTTAATTTTACGACAATTTTAGATGACGCGGTGTAGTCACTCATCCTGCATTGCATATTTAGTTTTCCTGCTACTTGAATGGTGCAGTATAATCGACTATTCTACACTATATTATCTTAATGAGAGTGGTGTAGTAGAATCAACTTCCTCATTAATTTTCTTTCTTTCTGGTGGTAGTGCACAATACTGATGGCAGTGTCTGCGTACTAGAGTATTACTAACTACCTAATAATATTTGAATTAATGTCTAAATTATGTAAATCTCGAGCTTAAAGTTTCGAGTGCTTATCATTTTGACTTGAAATTCAAAATGAAAAATTTGTAAGAACCAGAAGTTCTAACACTACATTCCTCTAGAATTTATATTATTACAAGTTCTTACACATCTCATTTTTCTTTCAGAAAAGGAAAATGGTGAACTGGCAAAGCTTGATTTTGTTGCACTTAATATCACTAGGCAAAACTACCTTACCTAGGTCGTGGATGCCAAGATCCATCTAGAGGCAGGAAATATTGGAGACACCATGAAGGAGGGAAGCACTACATCCTCCTAAGATTGGGCGAAACCCATAATCTTTATTTGCCACCACTTCCATGAAGGATTGAAAAGCAAGTATCTAACAGTTGAAGACCCATTGGCTCTCTAGAATTCATTGAGAAACATATATAATCACCAAAAAACGGTGATTCTCCCAAGAACTCGTTATAAGTGGGCACACATGAGAATCCATAATTTTAAGACGGTTGTTGAGTATAACTCTGCAATGTTCAGATAATAGTTCATAAAACAATTAACACAACATAGTGCAGTGTCATGCATAATCAGATGTACGATCTTGCAATTATTACAAACTAGATAAAAGTGCAGTAAAGGAGTCATCACCCAAGTCCGTAGGTGGAAGCCTCCTTGCCAAGCCCACTCGTCACTCCCATGAATTTCCTTGTTCTCGCTATGTCCTAAGGGGTCAACAAAACATAGTGTGAGTGGATCAAGTTTATCTAGTCAAAATCCTTTGCACATACTAACCTCCATTTTTAAATCACTTATATAGTCAAAAACTACATAAATATCATACTACCATAATAGTAAACAAGTTCTCTTCATAACACTCATAATATCAAAGAAAGTAAATCAATCAAACACTCCAAGTAAATCAGTTTGTGTAGCAAGCATGTGAAATGACATCTACCTGATTTATGACTAGCATTTATTAGTCATAAATCAACATACATAAATAACCTCTACTAGAAATAGTTTATTTAAAAACATTTAGTTTTCGAAGGATAATGAGGATGGGCGATAAACAGCAAAGAGAGAGAGATATCGATGAAAAGTCATCTTCCACATGATCCGATCCGTATCTCATCTAACTTTCAATCTCCGATACCACTACATAAAAAAATTAAAAATTAAAAAATAAAAAAAAAAATAAAAAAAAAACACTTTCCAAATAAAAGGATTTCGTCAAGCCAAATAAGGTTTCGTCTGGCAAAGCTCGCTGCGCAAAAATTTGCTCAATGAAAATTTAAAATCCATCAATGAAACTATTGACGACTAGTTTTGTCAAGCGAAGTGCGTTGACCAACTTGGCTCGATGAATATAACTTGCCTGACGATAGTTTTTTCGTTAGTTAACAATGCTGTAACACCCTGAATATTTTAGAAATGATATGGATATTCATTTTATTGTTTATGTGGAGGAAAATAAAAAATAAATCGATTTATGGTTATGAAACTCGAATGGGGAAAATGTGAAATTCTACTTCCATATTTTATTATTATTATTTATGTCGTATAATTTTTCGTTAAGTGGGGAATGATGAAAATACCTCTATGTGGTTAACGTAATTATACGAGGACGTATTTTATCGTATTTTTTGGTATATTTGAATATAGGACGACATTACCAGCGCGTAGATGCAAACGGATCTTAATTCTGAGTTAGAGCGAATAAGTTACGAGCTTTGGAAGTAGTGAGACCTTTTAGACACGTGGACTTACTATTGGTAGTAAGTTTCCACTGCCTAAATTAGCAGGTTTCCATTTTGGGAAACCTGGTTCAGATGCCTAAATAACCTAGAAAACACACCCCATTTGACCTTCGCAACCTCCCATTTTCAGAGCTCGATTTTGGCCAACTCCGGTAGCATTTTTCGACGCCACCACCACCATCTTGAAGCACTCATTCCCCTCTACAAAACCCAACCAAGAGACATCTTGATTAACCACCGTACGTGGCGGTGCAAGGCCACAAAAACTGACGAAAATCAACAGTATTTTGGCCCTTCTCATTTTTCTGGCGAATCGGCAAAGCGATGGCTGATGCCACCACTTGGATTTTGTAGCCCATCATCCCAGGAGTAAATCCCGACCAGCTTTGACCTCGTTGGACCACCGTAGGCAACAAATTGACACTGGGAAGCTTTAGGCACATGCCGACTTTATTAGCAAAATTGACCTTTTTCCGTCCACTTTGGGACATTGTGGCAGTCATAAAACTTGTTCCTCTTGTTGAGCTCTATCTTGTTATAAAATTTGGTAATTTTTGGAGTTCGTCAGAAAACTGAGTTTTTGTTTGTCGGAAACCGCCACTCATAGCGGCGCATGGCCAATGGGCTGATGATGCCTTTTTATGCAAATTTTGATATTCTAAATATGTAGTTGGTATTCAATTGATGTGTTTCGATTATTAAAACTAATGTTGGTTATTTCTGTTATTTGAATGATTTAGAAAATGGATTAACATTGAATTGTGAACTACGAAGGACTTGATCCTTTCGTAGGATACGTAGGCAGTCTAACCACACAGTTAGATGAAGCCATAAACTAACCCAAATTTATTATTGTACTTGATTTCTTTAAGGAAAGAAATTTGTTATGGTTCATAGCATAAAGATGACTTTGTTTTGGCCTATCACCTGATTTAGCTTCCAAATAAGAATTTTGGGTTGTTACAAAGTGGTATCAGAGCAAATGATCCTGCTTTACAATATGGAACATTATGGAGCTTTGTGGATGTGAATTATGATTTGCATTGATATTACATTATTTCATAATTCCTATGATTAATGTGGCATTAATGTGAAATACACATGTATTATGAATCTCGCACTGGTAGGAGAGTGAATGTATGTGTGTGTGTGTGTGTGTATTCTCGTGTGTTTAATGATGTGAAATATGATTGCAGTGATATTGAAATATTTCATAAGTTTTATGAATCATGGGGCATTTATGTGAAATGCATATGTATTGTGAATCACTCACGCGTGAGGTTGGGCATGTAGTTTCATGCGGATTGTGAATGCAGGTTCCATGGATGATTTTGATGATCTGAGAGTGAAAGGGACTGTGAAGTTCCCCTGGGTTTCGATCCCCGAAACCTTCAGAGGGTGTTATACGGACGAGCTACTCCTGCGGGATAGTCTATGTGGTATAGTTGTTGGAAATAGACACTCCAAGATTGAGAGACACTAGGAGTGAGAGGCATCGTGCACTTCCTTGGGTTTTGATCCCCTAAACCTCTGGAGGCCTACACGGATAGACTTGTACCATATCTCGTGGCTGATGCGAAAATTAACTTAACACACAAATTTAACCCTCTTTTGACAATAGTAGTATAAGTATAAGTAGGGATCGTTCTGGACTGGGGATTATGAGGGCTTGCTAATAACCTCTAAACTGACTCAAAAACATAAAACTAAACTTAAAAACACTTCACAAGATTCACAAGACTCAAAACAAACTTAAAATACTCAAAACAGCTTAAAACAACCAAATAAACTTAAACTAGACACTAGGAATGACTTTGGACGAAAATTGACTTTTACTTGAATCAAAACACTTAAAAACACAAACTAAAACAGATTTGAAACACTTTGAAACAATAAACTAAAATGGGGATTTTGATTTGGATGAAATTGTAACAAACAAACAAGTATGAAAAACTAGACAGATTGTAAAACGAATGTGAGAAATAAGATGATGGATGGCATAGCTAGAGGCTTTTTCTCCACACATGACATGTATGCAAATAATTCGATTTCCAGTTACTACTTCATTGAATTATGAACGACAATGCTCCAAATTAACCGTGACATCACTAGTTATCTCTCAGATTTTCCTTGTTTTATTGGATTGGATGACATCATTCGACAACCCAAAACATTCTTCAAAAGTTCCCTACATGACATCATAATAGAGATACAATCAAAGATCATTACGTTTAATGAAAATCATAAGCATTGACAAAGCACTTGCAACTATGACATCATGTCACTCATGCTAGGAATTGAACTTAACGCGATCGTTTATAAGTTACCTTCACTACATGTGAATATAAGTTTGTAACGATTATGTGAAACTTCCTTATACTCTAGCAACGGATTTATGCATGCCAATTAAGCGTCGACCCTTAATTAACAAATACAAATAAGTTATCAATCAAATAGTTAAGCTAATTGCATTCACGATTCAAGAGTTCATAACTGGAATTTATCAAATCATATTACACACATAATCATGGCTTTGAAATCACCCCTAGCTAAGAGGGGTTTAGCCACTCATATTCACAACAAAACGAAAGAAAATGAATTTAAACATTGGAAACAAAAGAAAGAAAACACCTAAACGCTCCAACGATCCAAGTTAGACAGCAAGCACGTCCAAGCACTTTCCTTTCTTTCCTTTGCTACGGCACAAGGTGTTGGTGAGTGTTTGAAGGTTTGTTTGTATGGAGGAATGGATGTGTTTGGATGAAGGTTGTCTTGAAATGGAGATGAATGATCAACCAAAAACTAAACTCTATGGCTACCACACACACTTCCTTTTATAGAGGAAGTGCACGGCAAGGAGGGAAAAAATGGTTGTGTGTGCAATGATTCAAAGGTGAAAATGAAGTAATGATGCAAAGCATGGGGGGTAAAATGGAGTGGTGTTGAAATGTTTCAAAGGTGAAAGTGAAGTGATGATGCAAAGCATGAGGGGTAAAATGGAGTGGTTTTGCAGCTATGAATGCAAGTGGGGAACGTGAATGATTGTGCACATGGTAGAGAAAGGAAAGGGAGGTGGAATGATGTAGAAATAAGTCAAAGGTGCAACAAGACTCATGATGCATGGCATGGGATTCCAAATGTGGTGGATGGTGCATCAATGAGTGCATGTAGTGGAGGTAAAAGTTGTATGAAATCTGATGGGTGAAGGGGACAAGAAATGTGCAGCAATTGAGTGCAATGATTCAATGTTTTGATGCATGAAATCAGAAATAATGAAGGAGACAAGGGTGGTGCACGGCATGGGTGGATAATGAGTGTAATGGTGTATGAAATAAGTGCAAGAAATCTGGTGCATGAAGGGGACAAGGGTGATTATGCGTGGCATGGGTGGAAAGGTGAGTAAGTGGTGAATCAATGAGTGCAAGGAGGTGAAAGGATATTGTGCACATGGTAGACAAAGGAAAGGAAGTGGAATGGTGTAGCAAATGAGTGCAAGGAGGGAACATGGATGAATGTGCACGGCATAGGTGGTAAAATGGAGTGATTTATGGCAGAAAATAGGAAAGGAATGGCTCCCTTGCACGACAAGGAAGAGAAATGGTGAAGGATGGTATGGCTTGGACTTTTAGGGCAGGTTTAGGACTTGTAGAATATGTAATGAAATGTCCCAAAGTATTTAGGAACCCTTCGTGTGACTAAATCTTTGGTAATTTAGGATTAGGAAAGGTAACGACAAGATAAGGCAAGTTTGACTAGTCTTTCCTCATTCTTAATGGTTTCCTTGTCTTCCTTGGTCCTCAATTTATTTTCTTCCTTTCCTTGGCACATTCCTAGCTTCTTTAGATCTTTAATTTCGTCCAACCACTTTGCTCCATGCATGTGATATCCATTTCATGCCCAAAACTGCTCCAAAAGGCACCAAAATGCACTTCTTTGCCTCTTTAACCCTTTGTACCTACAACCACACGAAAATGGCTTGAAATACTAAATCAACTAAGAAATAACAACATAAATGCACAAGAACAAGCTAACTAAGTCGCATAAATATGCTCCTATCAAATTCCCCCACATTTAGCTTTTGCTAGTCCTCGAGCAAAACAAAAGAAACAAAACGAAACAAAACAAACAAAACACAACCTAGACCTTCCAACATTTGCCTCAGGGATTTTTAATGAAACATGACAAGTTAATAATCATCATTCCCACAGATTTTGGTCATCTTTACACTTGAGCACATATTTAATCACAGTCACCACTTACTAGTTCACAATTAACCAATTAAAACGATGTTTTGAATGTAGTAACATGCCTTAGAGAATTTGCTCAATTTCTTACAAGATACTCTCTATTTTCACACACATTTTCTGACTACACACCCTACACAAGTATATGTGAGAAGATTAATGTAAACACGAAAGACTAGGACTCACATATGTTTTAACAAAGAAAGCAATTTTCTGGAGTTATTAAGCATGTTTAGATATGATCTCATGAATGGAATGCTACTACTTAGATGCGAGAACCAGTGACACCATATGCTCATACCAATTTCGAACTCCACAAATTGAAACACACAACACTCAAGATTGAAGTCAAAAGTTGTAACAGGGCTTGGGAGTAATGGCTAATAAAGAAAAGATAGGAATAACAAATGTTCTTAAAACGATAGCAAGCAAAGCAATGAAATAGACACTTGGAATTCACTTTATAATGTAGAATCAACTTTTAAATACAAAGGGAAGATTCATGCAACACTTAGGGCCGAATTCAATGTTTTGGACCCTTTTTTTAACAAACAACACTTTAGAGCTCTTTTTCATACTCTTTTCAATTCCTTTTTTATTTTCACTCTTTTTTTTTTCTTTTCTACCCGTGCCTTATTAAGGACTTTGGCACACATACACACAAGAATCACTTCCCCCACACTTGTTTTCTACAATCCATTGATAAAAAAGGAGTTCATTTTAAGTCATGCTTTACTATGCTTCAAGAACAAGGGTATGGATGATCCTAAAACTAGGCTAGGTAAGGATAATGTGGGTTAACAAAGAACATAGGCTTAACAAGGCTCAACGGGGTTAAACTTAAACACATAATGAAATAGGGGCACATCAATTTGGCTTTGGTGGTCACTACGCAACTTCATCTTGAATATGTGTTATGCAAATCAATAGCATGCTTTGAATGAAATAGGCATGAGTTCAAGCATTTGGAACTAAATGATGAAACGCCTTCTAAGTAGCAACCAAGCAAAGAATAATGAGATCATGCAACGACTTTAGAACACAATGGTGCACAGATTATTAACTCTCCAAATGAACGTTTAGGCTCAAGTCTCACAAGGTTGTAGCGTTCATTTGAGTTCCTTCCTTCAAGTATGTTACAAAAACTGATTTTTCCTTTATGATTCCATGTGAATTCATAAATTATAACCACAACCAAGCATACACCAAAGAGTAAATCAAATTTTCATCCATGTTTATAACTCTCTTTAACAGTCATGTAATTAAAACCAAATCCTCATCATTGTGTTGGAAGGTACCCTAAGACACAAACAAACACACAAAAACAACTCTTTTTAGGTTTTTCAAAACAATCTTTCAAATTTTTATGAGATTTTCAGATTTTTATGTCAAAACACACTAAAACACTCTGAAACAGCTTAAAACACTTAAAAACAACAAGGAACAACACTAGAAGTAATGGGTGATAAACTCCTACGAATTTCATGAAAAACAACTTGGTTACCCCCCCCCAACACTTAAATCAAACATTGTCCTCAATGTTTCAAGCATAAACTCACACAAAAACAAGCAAACAAACAAACAACGAATAAACATGACAAGTATGGCAAAGTTAAAACCAGACAGAGTAGAGTTTAAGAACGTAAATATGGTTTTGGAGATAGATGATCTTGTTGACTTTCCACAGCTTTGATCTCAAACTGGTTTGGAATTCTGAACGAGGAATATGAGAGTTCCTTGGTTTCAAATCAGACTCATTTTGCTAGGTCGTTTTGATTATGCAGTCTGCATTCTTCTCTGCTTGTTTCTTCTGCACGGCAGGCAGGCACGAGGTAGAGGTGAAGGTCTGTTTCCTTTTTCAATCTCTCCAAATGCCGACCATTTGCTTTCTTTCTCCTTGTCCCTAGCTGAGGATGAATTAGCACATTGTCTCCAAATGTTTCGAGGTATCATTTTCACTTCCCTTATTTGTTCTCCAGGCAGATGTGGTAGCTTTTGAGGAAGCATAAGATGTTGAAAATGAGTACTCGAAAGCAAGACTAGGTAAGCAATCAGGAAAGGGTTCCAGGCAGTCGGTTCTAAATAGGAAGATTGATACCAAGTGCTGGCTGATTACTCTCTTTCTCTTTGTCCCGCAGGTGAAAACAACGACAAGGAGAAGGACAGGGAGAAAGCATGATATGAGATACTCTTGCTTTCAACCTTCATGATATGAAATGCTTTTGCTTTGATGGGTTGTTTGCAGAGGTATCCCAGGGAATAAGGAACACTGAGTGACTCGAGAGGCTTTGTTGGGAAGGCATTCTCGGAGATGAAGAAGGGTTATGTATGTCTGCCTTGCAATAGAGGGTGAAGGTCGACATTTATATGAATTAATAACCGGTACTATTCTTTCACTCTTGTCGGCAACTTTTGGATGATTGAACAGTAAACTTCACGTGCTTTCTACATCACCAGAAATCTTCGACAGATTGCCCGTAATTTCCGCAAGGCTGAGTGTGCATGTGACAGGTGCTGACACGTCTGGAAAAGCAGGTGCCTCTTCGATATCTGAAATCGACGCTTCGACAAATTGCCCGTGATTTCTGCAAAGCTGAGTGTGCATGTGACAGATGCTGACACGTCTGGAAAAGTAAATGCCTCTCCGATTTCTGAGCTCCGTCGAGTGCAGAGGTTGCATGTGACAAGTGTGGACAAATCTGGAAAAGAGGATGGCCCATGGTTTTTAAGCAAGCCCAGCTTTCGAGAAAGCTAACGCCTCTTCGATTTTTGAATTGGTCTCTTCGATTTCTAAGCTCGACTCTTCGATCTCTGAAATTCCGTCGAGTGCTGATTTTTATAGAGGCACGCAATTCGTTTCAAAGCACACTTGAATTTTCACCTATAGAAACTCCCTTCATTGTACTTCTAAGATCTTGATTTGTCCGACCTCTTCTTTCTTCAACACCTTTGAAAATGTCTGGCACCTCCGACCGTCATTTTGACTTGAACCTTGGTGAAGAGGCATCCATGCCTTCTCCAGACAACATATGGCGCCCATCCTTCATATCCCTACTGGTCCTCTTACCATTGGGGATTTGGCGATGAAGAATGATATGACCACTGCGGTGGTGGTCGGAACCTTGTCACTCCCAAAGATAACAGACTACTTTCCAAATGGTCTGATGAGTTGGCTGTTAAGGATTCTCTGGCTCTAAGTGTGCAGTGTGCAGGTTCTGTGTCGAATATGGCCCAACGTCTATTTGCTCGAACCCGTCAAGTTGAATCATTGGCGGCTGAAGTGATGAGTCTCAAACAGGAGATTAGAGGGCTCAAGCATGAGAATAAACAGTTGCACAGGCTCGCACATAACTATGCTACAAACATGAAGATGAAGATTGACCAGATGCAGGAATCTGATGGTCAAATTTTACTTGATCAACAGAGGTTTGTGGGTTTGTTCCAACAGCATTTGCCTTCGTCTTCTGGGGCTGTACCCTGTAATGAAGCTCCAAATGATCAACCTCCGATACCTCCTCCTTTTAGGGCTCCGCCGACTGCTGAGGCTCCGCCGACTACTGAGACTTCTCCTAAGCAGCCTTTGTGAATGCTCTCTTTTGTATTTTTCTGCCTTCTGTTCATTTTCAACGAATTTTAATGTAAAAATAATTTGCATATCTGTCAATGTTTCAAAGATAAATCCACACCAAAAACAATTAAACAAGCAAATAAAAATGACAATCATGGCAAAATAAAACTGCAGAAAGTGGAAGGTTTTTAGGAACGCAAAATATGGGTTGCCTCCTAAGAAGCGTTTGCTTTAACGTCTTACAGCCGGACGAAACTTCCTTCTAAGCTTGGATAGGGCCCACGACACTAAGTGGGATTTCTTCCCCAATTTGCCCCACATCACTTTCATAGTATAGCTTCAGACGATGTCCGTTCACTTTGAATTCGTCACCATTCCTTAAGCTTTTAACTTGGACTGCACCATGGGGAAAAATATTAGTGACAACAAATGGCCTAATCCACTTAGACTATAACTTACCAGGTAACAATCGTTGACAGGAATTGAATAGTAGCACTTTCTGTCCAATTGAGAATGTTTTTCCCCGAATCATTTTGTCATGAAACGCCTTTGTTTTCTCCTTGTAAATTCGTGCATTCTCATAGGCTTCATTCCGTATCTCCTCAAGTTCATTCAGTTGGAGCTTCCTATTCATTCCAGCAGCATCTAAGTCCAAATTGAATGTTTTCACAACCCAATGCGCTTTGTGCTCCAGTTCCACAGGTAGGTGACACGGCTTGCTGTAGATTAGTCGAAACGGAGACATCCCTAGAGGTGTTTTGTAGGTAGTGCGATATGCCCACAGTGCATCATCTAAACACAAGCTCCAATCCTTCCGTTTTGGCCCAATAGTCTTCTCCAAGATTTGCTTGATTTCTCTATTCGAGACTTTGGCTTGGCCACTTGTTTGAGGGTGGTATGGTGTGGAAACCCGATGCTTCACATTGTACTTTTTAAACAGCACCTTAATGGTGTGATTGCAAAAGTGGGAGCCTCCATCGCTTATGAACACCCTCGGCATGCCAAATCTGGAAAAGATGTTAGCCTTGATAAAATCTACCACCACTCTAGAATCGTTAGTATGGGTGGCTTTGGCTTCCACCCATTTCGACACATAATCAATGGTTAGCAAAATATAAGTAAAACCATATGAGGGCGGAAAGGGTCCCATGAAATCCATACCCCATACATCAAAGATCTCCACATTAAAGATGGGAGTTTATGGCATTTGGTCCTTGGCACCTATTGTACCTGTTCTTTGGCATCTATCACAAGTTATACAAAATGTTCTAGCATCCTTAAACAATGTAGGCCAATAGAAACCACTCTCTAAAACCTTAAGGGCTGTCATTTGGGTGCCAAAATGACCCCCACATGCATAACTATGGCAAAATGCAAGAATTGAATTAAACTCGGAATTGTGCACATATCTACGAATAATCTTGTCAGGACAATACTTCCACAAATATGGATCATCCCACACATAAAATCGTGCATCATTTCTGAGTTTATCACGCTTGTATTTATCTAGAGTGCTAGGAACTTGTTTTGTGACCAAATAATTGACCAAATCAGCATACCATGGCTCACTTACCTCTAGGGACAGCAATTGCTCGTTAGGGAAGGTCTCTAGAATGGGTAAGGAGTCCTCCTCGTGCACCAAACGGCTAAGGTGGTCATCCACCACGTTTTCACTCTTATTTTTGTCTCTTATTTCAATGTTGAACTCTTGAAGTAGGAGCATTCAACGAATCAGCCTTGGTTTGGCCTCCTTCTTGGTAAAAAGATATTTCAACGCTGCATGGTCAGAATATACAATCACTTTAGTGCCAAGTAAGTATGAACGAAATTTATCTAAAGCAAATACAACTGCAAGAAGTTCTTTCTCAGTGGTAGAATAATTCAATTGAGCATCATTTAGGGTCCGAGAAGCGTAGTGGATGACGTGGGGCTGTTTGTTCTTCCCTTGGCCTAAAACAGCACCAATGACATAATCGGATGCATCACACATTAGCTCAAATGGAAGGCTCCAATCTTGTGGCATGATGAAGGGGGCCGAAGTCAACATGTCCTTGAGGGTTTTGAAAACGGTCTCACACTCCTTGTTGAACTCAAAGGCTACTTCTTTTTGGAGTAAACGGCAAAGGGGTTGGGCAATTTTTGAGAAATCCTTGATGAATCTCCTATAAAATCCTGCATGGCCAAGAAAAGAACGAACCTCCCTCACCGAAATGGGAGAGGGTAAGTGACATACAAGATCTATTTTAGATTTATCAACCTCAATCCCTTTTTCTGATATGATATGCCCCAAAACTATACCTTGTTTTACCATAAAATGGCACTTTTCCCAATTCAAGACAAGATTAGTTTCGATGCATCGTTGTAAGATCAAAGTAAGATTATTCAAGCATGCATCAAATGAGTCACCAAAAACACTAAAGTCATCCATAAACACTTCAATGATCTTTTCCACAAATTCTGAGAAAATACTTACCATACACCTTTGGAATGTGGCTGGTGCGTTGCATAGCCCAAATGGCATGCGTCGATAAGCAAAGGTACCAAAGGGATATGTGAAGGTAGTCTTTTCTTGGTCATCGGGAGCTATCACAATCTGATTATAACCCGAATAGCCATCAAGAAAATAATAAAATGAATGACGTGCTAACCTTTCCAGCATTTGATCAATAAAGGGCAGCGAGGAGTGATCTTTTCTTGTCGTAGCGTTGAGCTTTCAATAGTCAATACAAACTCTTCAACCGGTTTGGATTTGGGTGGGCATAAGCTCATTATCTTCATTTTTTACCACAGTGACTCCGGACTTCTTAGGAACAACTTGGACAAGCGAGACCCAATGGCTATCAAAAATTGGGTAAATCACTCCACAATCTAATAGCTTGATGATTTCCTTCTTCACAACGTTCATCATGGGTGGATTGAGTCGGCATTGTGCTTCTCTAGATGGTTTGGCTCCTTCTTCCAAGAGTATTCGATGCATGCAAGTGGTAAGGCTAATTCCCTTGATATCGGCCAATGTCCACCCAATGGCAGTTTTGTATTCCCGAAACACCCTCACCAACTTGTCCTCCTCTTGTGCAGTGAGTGAAGAAGAGATGATGACGGGCAACGTCTCTTGTTCTCCCAAAAACACATATTTCAAATGGCTAGGCAATGGTTTAAGCTCTAGGGAAAGGGGCTGGATTACAGAAGGAAGCAACTTGTTAGTCGAAATGGGAATTGAAATTAGGTTAGGAGACTTACCAATATGCCTTGGATTTGACTCTAGGGCAGCAACCATCTCCACCAATTCTTCTTGAATAGGCACGGCAAAATGTTCCTTGTTGTTACCGTGTGCATGCCTAAGTGCTAACCCTTCGTTTTTTAGTCCAATGCTTTGCGTGAGAGTATTTTCAAGTGCATCCTCACTCAAATCATCAAGGAATTCATGCGCCCAAGAGTCAATCACATCAATAGAGAAACAAGATTGACCATCATGAGGATATCTCATAGCATCAGAAATATTGAAATCAATAACTTCCCCATCAAATTCAATGGTCAATTTTCCTTTGAATACATCTATCTTAGTACGGGCAGTCTTCATGAATGGTCGGCCAAGTAATATTGGTAATTGAGGGGAATGGTTCGAGTCTTCCATTTCAAGCACGTAGAAGTCCGCCGGAAAGACTAGGTGATTCGCCTACACTAAAACATCCTCCAAAACACCTTTTGGATACGCATTAGATCTATCGGCCAATTGAATGATCACTCCATCATTTTTTAATTCTCCCAAGTTCATAGATGCATATATTGAATAAGGCATGACATTTATTGATGCACCTAGATTTAACATGGCAGATTCAAAGCGAGTATTTCCTATAACACAAGGAATTGTAAAACTGATGGGATCTTTGCACTTAGGAGATAATTTTCGTTGCAACACAGTGATGCGATGAAAGTTAAGCACTCAAATTAAACCCTCTTGTTGTCAAATTGTAGTATAAATGCAAGTAGGGATAATTCTAAGCCGGGGATTAGGAGGGCTTGCTAAAACCTCTAAACTTACTCCAAAACATAAAAACAAAGTTCAAAACGTTTGAATAGACTCAATAGACTCAAAACAGATTCTAAATACTCAAAACTACCTAAAAACACAAACTGGGCAGATTTGACTCTAACACAATTTTGGACGAATTTAATGTTTTGGTTTGAGTCAAAACACTCAAAAACACAAACAAAACCGAAATTTAACACTTTGAAACAAGAAAGTAAAATGGGGATTTTGGTTTTGATGAATTTGAAACAAACAAACAAGTTATAAAACTAGGCAGATTGTAAGACAAATTTGAGGAATATGATGATGGATGGATTAGTTAGAGGTCCGTTCTTCACACATGACACACTTGTACATGAATTGATTTCCAATTGCTTTTCAATAAACTATGATGCTCAACACCTCAGATTAACCGTGATGCACAAATTAACCCTCAGATTTTCCTTTACTCATTGAATTGGATGAATGCATGCGACAACCCAAATCATTCTCTAAAAGTCCCCTATATGAATGCATAATAGAGATACAATCAGAGATCATTACGTTCAATGAAAGTCATAAGTGTTGACGAGGCAATTATAACTATGAATGCATGATACAATTGCCAAGAATTCAATTAACGCAATTGTGATAAACAACCTTCACTACTCATGAATATAAACTTGTAACGATTACGTGAAACTCATTTATATTCTAGCATCTAATTCATGCATGAAAACTAAGTATGCATCCTAAATAAACATACAAGAATCAATTATGAATAAAATAGATAATTGAATTGCAATCACAACTTATCAAATCACAATTGGAAGAAATCAATTCAAATCTCAAGCATGTTCATGGCTTCAAACTTCCCCCTAACTAAATAGGGGTTTAGCCACTCATAATTGCAACAAAATTAGAAAATAACAAAGTAGACATTGAAAGCAAGAACGAAGTACACCTAAACGCTCCAAAGTTCCAAGCTTGAAACGCCAATGACCTTTGTTTGCTAGGGAGAGGAGTGTATGGAGTTGTAATGAGTGGATGTAATGGGTGTAGTGGGTGAGTGTTGTGGTAATGAGTGGATGTAATGGGTGTAGTGGGTGGATGTTTGGTAATGAGTGGATGTAATGGGTGTAGTGGATGAGTGTTTGGAGAATGGATGTGTTGGGTGAAATGAGTGGATGTAGTGGTAGGTGAATGTGTTGGGTGAAATGAGTGTGCTAAAATGGTTATTTATAGGGAGAGGATGATGCACAAACTTCAAATTTCGTCCATTCCTTTTGCTCCAAGCATATGTTATCCATTTCATGCCCAAAAATGCTCCAAAATGCACTTCTTCGCCACATTAACCCTTTGGACCAACAAACACACGAAAATAGCTTAAAATACTAAAATAACTACGAACTAACAACATAAATGCCAAGAAACAAGCTAACTAAGTCGCATAAATATGCTCCTATCAAATTCCCCCACACTTAGCTTTTGCTAGTCCTCAAGCAAAACAAAACACAACCTAGACCTTCCAACAATTGCCTCAGGGATTTTTAATGAAACATGACATGGTAAAAATCATCATTCCCACAGATTTTGGTTATCCTTACACTTGAGCACATACTTATAGTCACCACTTACTAGTTCATAATTAACCAATTAAAACGATGTTTTGAATGTAGTAACATTCCTTAGAGAATTTACTCAATTCTTTACAAGATACTCTCTATTTTCACACACATTTTCTGACTACACACCCTACACTAGTTATATGTGAGAAGATTGATGTAAACATGAAAACGAACACTCACATATATGTATAACAAAGAGGGTAATTTTCTGGAGTTATTCAGCATGTTTAGATATGATCTCATGAATGGAATGCTACTACTTAGATGCAAGAACCAGTGACACCATATGCTCAAACCAATTCCAAACTCCACATATTGAAACGCATAACACTCAAGATAAAGTTAAGGGTTGTAATGGGGTTTAAGGGTAATGGCTAACAAAGAAAGGATAAGGATAACAAACGTTCTGAAAGCAATAGCAAGCAAAGTAATGAAATAGACAATTGGAATTCACTTAATAATGCAGAAATTAACTTTTAAACACAAAGGGAAGATTCAAGCAACACTTAGGGCCGAATTCAATGTTTTGGACCCTTTCTTCAACAAACAACACTTTAGAGCTCTTTTTTCACATATTTTTCAACTCTTTTTCACTCTTTTCACAACGTTTCTTCTTTTCATTCTATTTTCCACGAATGTTTCTTTTTTTCTTTTTCTTTTCTACTCGTGCCTTATTAAGGACTTTGGCACACACACACAAGAATCACTTCCCCCACACTTGTTTTTCTGCAAAAGTTCAACAAAAGGAATTCCTTCTAAATTATGTTTTACTATGCTTCAAGAACAATGGCATGGATGGTCCTAATCTAGGCTAGGTGAGGATAGTGTGGGTTAACAAAGAACATAGGCTACAAAAGGCTCAACGGGGTTAAACTTAAACACATAATGAAATAGGGCACGGCAATTTGGCTGTGGTGGTCACTACATAACTTCATCTTGAATATGTGTTATGCAAATCAATAGCATGCTTTGAATGAAATAGGCATGTGTTCTAGCATTTGGAACTAAATGATGAAACGCCTTCTAAGTAGCAACCAAGCAAAGAATAATGAGATCATGCAATGATTTTAGAAAACAATAGTGCACAGTTTATTGCATGTGAATTCATAAATTATAACCACAACCAAGCATACACCAAAGAGTAAATCAAATTTTCATCCATGTGTTGGAAGTATGCCCACAAAGCCACTCATTTGATGTAATAGCTTTTTGGAATACTTATTGTGTTAAACTTTTATATGTTTAATGGAGGGCAAATCTTATTGTTAATCACTATTTATTGTATCATGTGTTTAAGCAATAAGGGAATCCAAGGAATGTATTTGTTCTAAGAAATAAGTGATCTAATGAGTTAGATTATCGAGACCTTTCTCTTAGATTCATTCCTAAAACGTTCCTAGCCATAGGATTGCTAATTGGGCATTGACAATCCGCTAAGGCTAGTATGTGTTATGTTGACTCAATCGTGAGTATAACTAGTCTCAAGTCATTTGGTGTTGGACACTAAGACAAACACATAGGTGCTCGAAAGAGTACTCGAGTACACTGAACTACGATCAAAAGAGAGTTCGAACATACATGTCATGTATGAACTCTAAGGTTGCAATATGCAAAGTAGTCCTTTGACCTGAGGCATCATCGATGTCTAATGGTTAGGTCCTTGGTCTTTGATCATGTCAACGGCATTCCTTTGGAGTGTCCACGGCATTGTTGGGGTCAAGCTATCTAGTCATGTAGGCATATGAATGCACAACAAGGGATCTCTAACCTTCCATGGTGGAGGGAGAATACTCTAAGATATGATTCTAAAGTCTTTGGCCAAAGCAAATGAATATGACTTAGGAAGTTTGTTCCAAATCATATTCAAGAGAATCATATAGGAAAGTATCACATTGGATAGTAGACATGAAACAAACTATCACTTAAACAATGTGATTAAGAGTATTGTATTAGAGAAGGACAGTATTGCATTGTAGTTGTAACTGGATAGGTTCTCCAACCAATTCTACTTAGCTTGGGTAACCATGATATGCTGCTAGGCGTCACTCATGGTTTGTGGAAGCCCTAATGGTTAGCAAACACTAATCAACAAAAAAAAGGGAGAATTGAAATGTGGTTTCAATTCACAATCGATCGTTAAAAGTAACATCGCCCACTGCCTCGCTAATTGGAACCTAATGGATCGTACACCGAGTAAGGATGTATGTGAAGAAATCAAATGAAATGGATAAGCAATTAAATGGTTTAATTGAAGAATTGTCAAGATTAATTAATTAGTTAATTAATTATACGAAAGGTTCGTATTGGGCTTATATGTTGGTTTTGGGTTTCGGGGCCCAAAAGCGTTTTGGTCCACAAGGCCCATTATGTTTAAGTTGTATGACAACTAAAACAAAATGGGCAAATTAGCCCAATAACAAAGGATGGCCGGCCATTAGGGTGGATGGGCAAAGTTTGCTTAATTACAAGTTTGCCACTCACCAAAGAAAAGGTTATAAAAGCAACTTTATAGTTATTTTCTCATTAGGGTTTTTCTTGTTCAAATTGGGTGAAACATTTTCTCCATTTTCTTCTAAGGAGGCCGGCCACTAAGGGAAGGGACATCTAGCAATCTCTTCTTCCCTTAGTCATCCATTTCATCTTCACAAGATACAACCTTGGTAAAGAGACTTAGAGACATCAAGCTTTTGGTGTTTTGGAGAACAAATCCTTATTTCCTCAAATCTTCAAAGGAGCACTAAAGGGAGGAAAACACAAGGAGGATTCAAGGACCTTGGAGGTGACTTGAAGGCCCTCCACTTGGGTGAATCCCTTGTGTAATCAAGGATGAGCTTCAAGGGTAAAGAATCACTAAATCTTTACTTACCTTTAATGTTGTTAAAGAGTTTATTTTGGTTCACCATATACTAGGCTTTGAAAGTCATGGGTTTTATGAATTGTTTTTGGATGCATGCCTACTTTAAAGTGTTAATAGCTTGCATGTGTATTCAAATGTTCATACTTGTTCTTAGCTAGGACAAAATTTTTCCTTCAAGTGGTATCAGAGCCTAGGCCTAGTGTATGGTGAATCCTTTTGGGTTTTGTGATGTTCATATTTTGTGATTTAAATGTTGTAAATGTTACAAGCTTTGTTCTTGCTTTTGAATATATAAATTTTGCTAGAAAATTTAGCATCTCAAATGTTGTAGATGTATTTCATTTAAGCATGAATATTGGAACTAAAATTTGGTGCCATGAGTTTTGGGAAATTCGGCCAAATCCTTAGGGTGACTTTTTGGGTTCATGTTTGTCTTGTTAAAATGGTTTTAAGGTGACTTTTGGAACCCCTAAGTACCCTAGGATATTAGCCCTCTTTTGAGAGGTGAAAAATTGAGTTTTGGTGAATGAAAACATCCATGGGGCTATTATGAGTTTTCATGGTGTTCTTCATTGTTCTTGGTGTTCTTGCCAAGAACATAAAGTTTTGAAGTTTTGATTCAAAAGTTTTATGTTTTTCATAAAGTTTTGGTATATTATTGATTTATTATTGATGGGTGATGTTTATTGGTGAAGTATTATTGTTGGTTTTAATGTTAGACAAAAATCTCTTACAAACCTATCCAAATCAACTTTACCTCACCCACCAAAATCAACTTGCAAAAACTTTTTAGAAATTTTTCAATTTTTCATTAAATGGCCGGCCACCCCTAGTGGGGGTACTTTTGGGGCCTTTTGTGCAATTACATAAAGTTTTAGATACTTTTGTGTATTTGCATTTTGGCCCAAAAGTTTACGTTTTTACGTTAAGGCCCTAAAACTCTAAAGGACAAATTGTTTTGATCCTTTAATGATGTTTTTACATTATTAAAATTTTGGGATCTAGTTGTAATTACATGAAGTTGTGGACTATTGTTTCTTTACAAAGTGACCCCAAAAGTTTTTGTATTTGCATTATGGCCCAATTGTTGTGGTCATAGTTTCCTATTGGCCCAAAAGGATGAGAACAAAATTGTTTTGTCTCTTTAATGAGAATTGGATTTTCATTTCATTTAGTTCCATTTAAATCAATTCTATGGATCCAAAAACCAATTGTTTAAAGTTGTTTTCTTAGTTAATGTGATTGATTAAGAAAAGGGTGATTATGAACCAAAGGCCACGATAATTGAGCTATGTGATTGGCCGATATACATTATGAATGTTTGGGTTTTAGTAGTGTAGATTTGAATGTAATTTGATTAATTCAAGTTGTTGTAAATGGACATAAGTCCATCATTTGTTTTGTGTTGTAAAAGGGCATAAGCCCTTCTTATTATTTCATGTATTCCTTTTGTTTATATGTATGCAAAATGGAATAGTTGGGTCCAACGCCCAATAGGAAATAACGGTTTAATTGGATTAAACGCATAACTAAAATCAACAACTATCTACCTTAAACCCAAGGTCCAACACAAGGCTCGTGTTGGATCAAATCAATCGGTTCATAATCATCCTAAAACCTAATATGACTACATAGTCCATATGAGGATGCAATGCATTCGTTAGTAGTTCCATATAGTCTCGCTTGTTTCAACGAAACAGTGGGAGTATTATATGCTACTAATTCATATTAACTTGGACCAATAGTTGTGATAGGCCCAAGTTCTTTTAATATGATTAAAATGATTTTGATGTAGCCCAAAACTACTCCCTCAAAATGAAGATTTAAGTTGATAAGCGAGAGATGTTTAGAATATCTCTTCGTAGGCCTTCCACCGTGGTGGGCTCCAAGCGTTTGTGACTCATACACCGGCTTCACCCTATCATGGGGGAGTACAAAGTATGTGCTTACATCCAGGAGGAGTCCATAAACATATGATGAGGTTAGTGTAGGCAACGAGGGTAGCCGACATCGTATCATCGTGAGGCTATTCTTGAACCCCTTCACAAACTAAGCATGGTGGGAATAACTTAAACTAAGTGCAATGGTGCCAACATCGTATCATCGTGAGGCAATATTCTCTAGAGGCCAAACGGATGGGTAATTACAAAAGTTGTAAATGAATAATGCGTTATTCTCTCATCATTATTTTTGCTAGCCAAACATCGTATCATCGTGAGGTGGGCTTGGTAATGGTGAGTCTCCCATAACCCGCTAAGAGTTCAATATAACTCTCGAATTCTATTGAGGGATATGGAATTTGCCAAAAATAGTGGGTGGTACTATTTGATTCAAAGACCCAATCAAATAGTTTTAAACAAACAATCTAATACGATTTCTGTTATGTTATGTAGTGAACGACATGCCTAAAATTATACCCACCATTATACTTGAAAAAAGTGGCCTTAAGGGCCAACGTTTCCTTGCTTGGTATCGCCATATTGAGAATGTCTCAAACGTGAAAGACATATTGTATGTGCTTAAGCAATCCCCTCCTCATGTACCTCCTACGAAACTAGCTTCAAAGGAGGAGTGTCAAAATTATGTTAGACACTATGAGGATGACTTACAAGCCAAATGCTTAATCCTTACTTCAATTAGTGAGGAGCTTATGAAGCTACATAAGCACATGGACACTTCTTGTGCCATGGTTGAGAGTTTGCATAAGATGCATAACATTGAGACTAGTAATGTACGATTCTCAAATGTTTGTAGTCTAATGAATGCCAAGATGGCAAAGGGGGCATCGGTTCATAAACATGGACAAAAGATGGAAAAGATATTTAAAGATCTTAAAAGTTTAGGAACTTCCATCGATGGGAAAATGGCCCAAGACTTTTTCCTTGCATCTCTCTCGGATGATTTCACTAAGTTTATTGTAAACTATAAAGTGAATAGATTCGATCATTCTTTGAAAGAGATGATTGACATGTGCTATAGATTTGAAAAAGGTTTCAAAATGGACAGTGGGAGTTAGAATGCAAACATAAGGAAAAGGTTGCATAAGAAGAAGGCAAAGAAATCCAAAGGTACAGGGTGCGCATTGCGAGCCTTATGACAAGAACTTTTGAAGAGACTATTTCTGTCATAGAGAGTTCTTTTACAGTGTGCTCCAATTCCTGGATATTTGATTCAGGCGCTAGTCAACATATCTGTAATACGATGCAGGGACTAGTGGGGAGCAAGTCACTGAGCAATGGGGAGATGATTGTGCGAGTTGGGAACGGCACTAAAATCTCAGCAAAAGCAATAGGCACCTACATGCTTAACCTACCCTCTGGGGAAGTCCTGGAACTTAAAAATTGTTTATATTTTCCTTCATGTATAAAGAATTTGATTTCCATCTCTAAGCTTTTACGAGATGGGTACTCAGTATTGTTTGACAAAATGAGTTGCACTTTATACTTGAACGGTCGTATTATCTCTCATGGTAATATGATAGAGGGACTTTTTCACCTAGAGACGAATAGTGGGTTGCACTGTATTGAAAGCGGGAATACCTCAAAACCCAAAAGGGCTAGAGAATATGTTAACCAAGAAAAGACGTGGCATCTTAAACTTGGACATGTGAACCTTGATAAGATTCGCAAGATGTCGAAAGACGGATATATCCACCCATTGGGTAATGACCAGATGGGTACTTGTGAATGTTGCTTGAAAGGGAAAATGACCAAATCTCCATTTACTGGAAAAGGAGAGCGTGCCACTGAAATTCTAGGGTTAATCCACTTGACGTATGTGGACCTATGTCTACTACGTCGAGAGAAGGCTTCTCCTACTATATCACATTCACCGATGATCACTCTCGGTTTGGCTATGTGTATCTTATGAAGTACAAGTCAGAATCCTTTCAAAAGTTCAAAGAATTCAAGAATGAAGTTGAGAAGCAAACTGGGAAACAGATAAAGATCCTAAGATCGGATCGAGGGGGTGAATATCTGAGTAATGAGTTCCTAGATTATCTCAAAGAGTGTGGAATAATATCACAGTGGACTCCTCCAGGAACTCCACAACTTAATGGAGTTTCTGAAAGGAGAAATCGAACCTTGATGAACATGGTTCGTTCTATGATGAGTTCCGCTGATCTACCAGTAACATTCTGGGGATACGCTCTATATACAGCAGCTTACTTGCTTAATAGAATATCTTCCAAGTCAGTTCCACAAACGCCCTATGAGATATGGCATGGAAGAAAGCCAAGTCTTAAACATGTTAAGATTTGGGGTTGTGAAGCATATGTCAAGAAGCTTGAAGCTACTAAGCTTGAAGCGAGATCAGTAAGATGTTATTTTGTGGGATATCCTAAAGAAACTATGGGATATGAGTTCTACCATCCTGACGACCAGAAAGTCTTTGTCGCCAGAACTGCTAAGTTTCTAGAGGACGAATTTGTTCTCAAAGGAACTATAAGCAAACAGATGGAAATTAATGAGATTAATAATGAACCACAAACAAGCACTCGACATATTGACAATCCTGTTCCTGAACCCCTAGCTCCACGTAGATCTGAACGGGTTAGTAAGCCACCTAAGAGGTATGGCTTAGACAATGACTTTGATGAATTGTACCTTCTAGGTGACAATGAAACAAAGGAGGACCCTAGAGACTACACTGAAGCAATGTCCAACATTGATTCAAAGAGATGGCAAGAGGCCATGAAATCCGAGATGGATTCCATGTATCAAAATCAGGTCTGGACTCTTGTAGACCCTCCAGAAGGTATTGTACCTGTTGGAAACAAATTGGTTTTCAAGAGGAAGATAGGCGTTGATGGGAACGTGGAGACTTATAAGGCTAGATTAGTAGCCAAGGGTTACAGGCAAATAGAAGGGATTGACTATGAAGAAACCTTCTCTCCTGTAGCCATGATTAAGTCCATTCGGATTTTGCTTGCGATAGCTGCGTACCATGATTATGAGATATGGCAAATGGACGTGAAGACGGCCTTTCTGAACGGCTACCTAGAGGAAGAGCTCTATATGACTCAACCCGAGGGTTTCGTGTCCAAGTCTGAAAAGACTAAGGTATGCAAGCTTCAAAGGTCCATTTATGGACTTAAGCAAGCCTCTAGGAGCTGGAACATTCGTTTCAACACTGAGATCAAAACGTTTGGTTTTACTCAAAACGAAGACGACAATTGTGTTTATCAAAAGGTCGTTGGGGATGCAGTTGTATTCCTAGTGTTATATGTAGATGACATATTACTATTCGGGAATGACACTGCAATACTTTCTTCTGTAAAAGTGTGGTTGTCCAAAACCTTCCACATGAAAGATTTGGGAGATGCATCTTATGTACTTGGGATAAAGCTCTATCGTGATAGATCCAGAAAATTAATTGGATTATCCCAATCTATGTACATTGATAGGGTGCTAAGTAGGTTCCAGATGGAACAATCTAAGAAAGGTTTTCTTCCTGTTGGACATGGAATTCACCTTTCTAAATCCATGGAACCTAAAACTCCTGAAGAGATACGGCAAATGAGTTGTATTCCTTATGCCTCAGCCATATGAAGTCTCATGTATGCCATGATATGCACAAGGCCAGATATTGCATATGCTGTAAGCATTACTAGTCGATATCAATCTAACCCAGGATCAGAACACTGGGGAGCTGTCAAGACGGTCTTTAAGTACTTAAGAAGAACTAAGGACATGTTCCTCGTGTATGGAGGAGCATCAGAGTTGCGAGTGGAAGGCTATACAGATGCAGATTTCCAATCTGACGTCGATGATAGAAGTTCTAACTCCGGATATGTATTCACTCTGAATGGTGGGGCTGTCAGTTGGAAAAGCAAGAAGCAAAGTGTAATTGCTGATTCCACGACAGAGGCTGAATATGTCGCTGCAGCTGAAGCCGGCAAAGAAGCGTTCTGGATGAAGAAGTTCATCGCTGAACTTGGGGTGGTTCCAACCATTACATCACCAGTAACTTTGTACTGTGATAATAGTGGGGCGATAGCTCAAGCCAAGGAACCCAGGGACATCAAAAGAACAAGCATATTGACAGACGCTTTAATATCATTAGAAGATATGCTGCCGAGGGGAAAATCAGCATCCTCAAAGTTGTTTCAGCCGATAACGTAGCAGATCCACTGACAAAGCCAATGTCTCAGATCCAGCTTGACCGTCATATGGAAAAGATGGGTATTAGATACATGGGAAGGTGGCTTTGAGTGCAAGTGGGAGATTGTTGGAAGTATGCCCACAAAGCCACTCATTTGATGTAATAGCTTTTTGGAATACTTATTGTGTTAAACTTTTATATGTTTAATGGAGGGCAAATCTTATTGTTAATCACTATTTATTGTATCATGTGTTTAAGCAATAAGGGAATCCAATGAATGTATTTGTTCTAAGAAATAAGTGATCTAATGAGTTAGATTATCGAGACCTTTCTCTTAGATTCATTCCTAAAACGTTCCTAGCCATAGGATTGCTAATTGGGCATTGACAATCCGCTAAGGCTAGTATGTGTTATGTTGACTCAATCGTGAGTATAACTAGTCTCAAGTCATTTGGTGTTGGACACTAAGATAAACACATAGGTGCTCGAAAGAGTACTCGAGTACACTGAACTACGATCAAAAGAGAGTTCGAACATACATGTCATGTATGAACTCTAAGGTTGCAATATGCAAAGTAGTCCTTTGACCTGAGGCATCATTGATGTCTAATGGTTAGGTCCTTGATCTTTGATCATGTCAACGGCATTCCTTTGGAGTGTCCACGTCATTGTTGGGGTCAAGCTATCTAGTCATGTAGGCATATGAATGCACAACAAGGGATCTCTAACCTTCCATGGTGGAGGGAGAATACTCTAAGATATGATTCTAAAGTCTTTGGCCAAAGCAAATGAATATGACTTAGGAAGTTTGTTCCAAATCATATTCAAGGGAATCATATAGGAAAGTATCACATTGGATAGTAGACATGAAACAAACTATCACTTAAACAATGTGATTAAGAGTATTGTATTAGAGAATGACCGTATTGCATTGTAGTTGTAACTGGATAGGTTCTCCAACCAATTCTACTTAGCTTGGGTAACCATGATATGTTGCTAGGCGTCACTCATGGTTTGTGGAAGCCCTAATGGTTAGCAAACACTAATCAACAAAAAAAGGGAGAATTGAAATGTGGTTTCAATTCACAATCGATCGTTAAGAGTAACATCGCCCACTGCCTCGCTAATTGGAACCTAATGGATCGTACACCGAGTAAGGATGTATGTGAAGAAATCAAATGAAATGGATAAGCAATTAAATGGTTTAATTGAAGAATTGTCAAGATTAATTAATTAGTTAATTAATTATACGAAAGGTTCGTATTGGGCTTATATGTTGGTTTTGGGTTTCGGGGCCCAAAAGCGTTTTGGTCCACAAGGCCCATTATGTTTAAGTTGTATGACAACTAAAACAAAATGGGCAAATTAGCCCAATAACAAAGGATGGCCGGCCATTAGGGTGGATGGGCAAAGTTTGCTTAATTACAAGGTTGCCACTCACCAAAGAAAAGGTTATAAAAGCAACTTTATAGCTATTTTCTCATTAGGGTTTTTCTTGTTCAAATTGGGTGAAACATTTTCTCCATTTTCTTCTAAGGAGGCCGGCCACTAAGGGAAGGGACATCTAGCAATCTCTTCTTCCCTTAGTCATCCATTTCATCTTCACAAGATACAACCTTGGTGAAGAGACTTAGAGACATCAAGCTTTTGGTGTTTTGGAGAACAAATCCTTATTTCCTCAAATCTTCAAAGGAGCACTAAAGGGAGGAAAACACAAGGAGGATTCAAGGAGCTTGGAGGTGACTTGAAGGCCCTCCACTTGGGTGAATCCCTTGTGTAATCAAGGATGAGCTTCAAGGGTAAAGAATCACTAAATCTTTACTTACCTTTAATGTTGTTAAAGAGTTTATTTTGGTTCACCATATACTAGGCTTTGAAAGTCATGGGTTTTATGAATTGTTTTTGGATGCATGCCTACTTTAAAGTGTTAATAGCTTGCATGTGTATTCAAATGTTCATACTTGTTATTAGCTAGGACAAAAATTTTCCTTCACCATGTTTATAACTCTCTTTAACAATCATGTAATTAAAAACCAAATCCTCATCATTGTGTTGGAATGTACCCTAAGACACAAATAAACATACAAAAACAACTCTTTTTGGGTTTTTCAAAATTTTATGAGATTTTCGGATTTTTATGTCAAAATACACTGAAACACTCCAAAACAGCTTAAAACACTTAAAACAGCAAGGAACAACACTAGAAGTAATGGGTGATAAACTCCTACGAATTTCATGCAAAACAACTTAAAAACACTTAAAACAGCAAGGAACAACATTAGAAGTAATGGGTGATAAACTCCTACGAATTTCATGCAAAACAATGGTTACCCCCCCCCCCCCCCACACTTAAATCAAACATTGTCCTCAATGTTTCAAGCATAAACTCACACAAAAACAAGCAAATAAACAAACAACGAATAAACATGACAAGTATAGCAAATTTAAAAAAAAAGACAGAGTAGAGTTTAAGAACGCAAATCTGGTTTTGAAGATAGATGATCTTGTTGACTTTCCACAGCTTTGATCTCGAATTGGTTTGGAATTCTGAGCGAGGAATATCAGAGTTCCTTAGTTTCAAATCAGACTCCTTCTGCTGGGTTGATTTGATTGTGCAGTCTGCATTCTTCTCTGCTTGTTTCTTCTGCATGGTAGGCAGGCACGAAGTAGAGGTGTTGGTTTGTTTCTTTCTTCAATCTTTCCAAGTGCCCACCTCTTGCTTTCTTTCTCCTTGTCCCTAGCTAAGGATGAATTGGCAAATTGTCTCCACATGCTTCGAGGTATCATTTTCACTTCCCTTATCTGTTCCCTAGGCAGATGTGGTAGACGAAGAGGAAGCATAAAATGATGAAGATGAGTACTCGAGAGCAAGGCTAGGTAAGCAATCAGGAAGGGGTTAACGACAAAGAGAAGGACAGGGAGAAAGCATGATATGAGATACTCTTGCTTTCAACCTTCATGATATGAAATACTTTTTCTTTGGATGAGTTGTTTGCAGAGGTACCCCAAGGAATAAGGAACATTGAGTGACTCGAGAGGGTTTGTTGAAAAGGCATTCTCGAAGAAGAAGAAGGGTTATGTATGTCTGCCTTGCAATGGAAGGTGAGGGGTGACATTTATAGGAATTAATAACCGGTACTATTTTTTCACTCTTGTCAACAACCGTTGGATGATTTAATAGTAAACTTCACGTGCTTTCTACTTCACAAGAGATCTTCGACAAATTGCCTGTAATTTCCGTAAGACTGAGTGTGCATGTGACAGGCGCTGACACGTCTAGAAAAACAAGTGCCTCTTCGATATCTGGAATCGGCACTTCCACAAACTGCCCGTGATTTCTGCAAAGCTGACTCTGCATGTGACAGATGCTGACACGTCTGGAAAAGTGCTTCGACAAACTGCCCGTGATTTTCGCAAAGCTGACTCTGCATGTGACAGATGCTGACACATCTGGAAAAGCAGATGCCTCTCCGATTTCTGAGCTTGCCTCTTCGATCTCTGAAATCCCGTCGAGTGCAGAGGTTGCATTTGACAAGTGCGGACAAATCTGGAAAAGAAGATTGGTAGTGGTTTCTGAGCAAGTCCAGCTTTTGAGAAAGCTAGCGCCTCTTTGATTTTTGAGTTGGCCTCTTCGATTTCTGAGCTCGCCTCTTCAATCTTTGAAATCCCATCGAGTGCTGATTTTTATAGAGGTACGCAGGACGTTCAAAGCACACTTGAATTTCTGCCTGTAAAAACTCCCTTATTGCACTTCTACAATCTTGACTTGTCCGACCTCTTCATTCTTTAACACCTCTGAAAATGTCTGGCCCCTTCGACCGTCGTTTTGACTTGAACCTTGGTGAAGAGGCAGTCCTGCCTTCTCCAGACAACATATGGCGCCCATCTTTCATATCCCCTACTGGTTCTCTTACCGTTGGGAATTCGGTGATGAAGAATGATATGACAGCTGCGGTGGTGGTCAGGAACCTTGTCACTCCTAAAGATAACAGACTACTTGCCAAACGATCTGATGAGTTGGCTGTTAAGGATTCTATGGCTCTAAGTGTGCAATGCGCAGGTTCCGTGTCTAATATGGCCCAACGCCTATTTGCCCGAACCCGTCAAGTTGAATCATTAGCGGCTGAAGTGATGAGTCTCAAGCAGGAGATTAGAAGGCTTAAGCATAAGAATAAACAGTTGCACAGGCTCGCACATAATTATGCTACAAACATGAAGAGGAAGATTGACCAGATGTAGGAATCTGATGGTCAGATTTTACTTGATCATCAGAGGTTTGTGGGTTTGTTCCAACAGCATTTGCCTTCATCTTCTGGGGCTGTACCGCGTAATGAAGCTCCAAATGATAAACCTCCGATGCCTCCTCCTTCTAGGGCTCCGCCGACTGCTGAGGCTCCGCTGACTACTGAGACTTCTCCTAAGCAGCCTTTGTGAAGGCTCCCTCTTGTATTTATTTGCTTAATGTTCCTTTCCTTTTTTATGAATGTAAAAATACCTTGCATAACTGTCAGTGTTTCAAAAATAAACCCACACCAAAAACAATTAAACAAGCAACAGATAAAAATGACAATCATGGCAAAATAAAACTACAGAAAAGGAAAAGTTTTTAGAAACGCAAAACTGATTGTGGAGCAATTCAAAAATCTTCCTTATTTGAATACATGGGTTGCCTCCCAAGAAGCGCTTGCTTTAACGTCTTCCAGCCGGACGATACCTCCATTTAAGCTTGTACAGGGCCCATGGCATGGAGGGGTACATTCTCCACGACATGCTCCTCAAAGTGCTCACACATTGAATCCTTGAACGGAACGGGATAGTAGTCCTTCCTGATTTTGGTGTGTTGCTTCCAACAATCAATGTACCATTCCCTACTACCTTGCATTCGATTAGGTACCTGCACCATAGAAGGTAACAACCTATTAGTTGAAATGGGAATTGAAATTGGGTTAGGTGACGTACCAATGTGCTACAATGAAGTGGCAGCACTATCAACAAATGCACAAGGATTGCTCTCGGTCAGAATTGGAGTTTTGAGAGGTGTGGTCGTGCACTCCTTGTTGTTCACTCCAATTTCCTCCTCGATAATGGTTTGAGGTACTTTCTTTTTTATTAGTGTTGAACGTTTCTGCCCTATATTTTCAATCACATCAATGGCACAACAAAAACGAACATCATTAGTATTCTCAACAGATTCAGGAATATTAAAGCTAATCATATCACCACCAAATGCCATAGTTACTGATCCTTTGGCTACATCAATCTTGGTTTGAGCCGTTTTCATGAATGGTCGTCCAAGGAGGATGGGCAATGTAAGGGAGTGGTCTGACTCGTCCATTTCAAGCATGTAGAAATCCGCCGGAAAGATTAAGTGATTGACCTGCACTAAAACATCTTCCAAAACTTCCTTTGGATAGGCATTAGAACGATCGGCCAATTGTATAATCACACCATCATTTTTCAATTCGCCTAAGTGCATAGATGCATAGATTGAATAAGGCATGATATTTATAGATGCACCTAAGTCTAGCATGGCTGATTCAAAACGAGTATTACCAATTACACAAGGAATGGTAAAACTTCCTGGATCCTTGCATTTAGTGGGCAATTTACGTTGTAAAACAGCTGAGACATTTTCACTTACCTTGACAACCTCCTTGCCCAAAATTCTCTTCCTAGTTGTACAAAGTTCTTTTAAAAACTTGGCATACCTTGGAACTTACTTAATTGCATCCAAAAGTGGTATATTAACTTGAACTTTATGGATACAGCTGGAATTTATGATATTTGTTTTGCCAATGATGAATTTGACATTTTTTATGTTTGGTATCGCCAGTGATTGTGGCTAGAAATTTTGAGGAAGAATCGTGGTAACCGTTGTATATAGCCAATAATGGTAAGTGGTTTTACCAATGATTGTGATTATTATGCTAGCATTTATCTAGCCAATGGTAGATGTAGTTTGATAATCTGGTAGTTATTTAGCCAATGAGGAGTGTAGCTTGATGTTTGATATTTATTTTATCAATGTGTATGGTTAGAATTTCTGATATTTTTTTGCCAATAAATGTGGCTGGGAATTTGAGTATATGGGTGAGAATCATGATACTTGATTCGTTGAATTATTTATTTGGAGCTTGAATAAGATCGTAGACTAAGGTTATGATTTTATTCACTATAAATAGAACGGTGGGATTAGTTCTAAATCCCTTTTCGTTATTCGATGGTTGGAATCTCGAGGAATAGATTTATTTTAATGGGGCTTGAATGTAACACCCTGAATATTTTAGAAATGATGTGGATATTCATTTTATTGTTTATGTGAAGGAAAATAAAAAATAGATTGATTTATGGTTATGAAACTTGAATGGGGAAAATGTGAAATTCCGCTTCCAGATTTTTTTATTATTATTATTTATGTCGTATAATTTTTCGTTAAGTGGGGAATGATGAAAATGCCCCTATGTGGTTAACGTAATTATACGAGGATGTATTTTATCCTCATATATTTTATCGTATTTTTTGATATATTTGAATAGAGGACAACCTTACAAGCGCCTAGGTGCAAACGTCTTAATTTCGAGTTAAAACGAATAAGTTACGAGCATCGAAAGTAATGAGACCCTTTAAACATGTGGACTTACTATTGGTAGTAAGTTTCCAAAACCTAACTGCCTAAATTAGTAGGTTTCCATTTCGGGAAACCTGGTTCAGAGGCCCAAATAACCCAGAAAACCAACCCCATTTGACCCCTGTGACATCCCATTTTCCGAGGTTGATTCCGGCCAACTCCGGTGGAATTTTTCAACGCCACCACCACCATCTTGAAGTTCTCATTCCCCTCTACAAACCCAACCAAGAGCCATCTTGATTAACCACTGTACGTGGTGATGTGAGGCCACAAAAATTGACGAAAATCAACAGTTCTTCAGCTACCCTTTTAATTTTTCCGGTGAATCAGCAAAGTGATGACCGATGCCACCACTTGAGTTTTGTAGCTCATCATCCTAGGAGTAAATCCCGACCATCTTTGACCCCGTTGGACCATTGTAGGCAACGAATTGACGCCAGGAAGCTTTAAGCACCTTTCGGCTTTATCGGAAAAATTGACCTTCTTTCGTCCACTTTTGGACGTCATGGCAAGTATAAAACTTGTTCCTCTTGTAGAGCTCTATCTTCCTATAAAATTTGGTAATTTTTGGAGTTCATTGAAAAACTGGGTTTCCGTTCGCCGAAAACCTCCACTTGCGACAGTGCGTGCGACGGCATGTGGCCAATGGGTTGATGCTACCATTTTATGCAAATTTTGATATTCTCAACACGTAGTTGGTATCCATGTATTTCAATTATTAAAACTAATGTTGGTTATTTCTATTATTTGAATGATTTAGAAAATGGATTAACATTGAATTGTGAATTACGAATGGCTTGATCCCCTTGTAGGGTACATAAGCAGTCTAACAAGATGGTTAGATGCAGCCATAAAATAACCCAAATTTATTATTATACTTGATTTCTTTAAGGAAAGAAATTTATTATGGTTCATAGCATAGAGATGACTTTGTTTTGGCCTATTACCGAATTTAGCTTCCAAATAAGAATTTTGGGTCGTTATAGGTATATTTATAGAAATAAAAGCTAAAAAATTGTTTGTCCGACGATCATTTCGTCGGGCAAGACTGCAAATAATATAACAAAAAAACACATAAAGTACATGCTCGACGAAATTATTCTTTGGGCAAACTGAGCTCTTTTGAACATGATGTATTGTCAGCACCTTTGCCAACTTCTTTGCCTTCACTGGCCAAAACAATACCAGATTTGGCGGTTGACGCCACCTTTTCAGTATGTAACGTGAAGGCAGGAGCTCTATTTTTTTCATTATGGTCACCAACCACCTCTTTCTAACGCTGTCTCCCAAGAGCTCGATTAAAACAAATGACAAATTCAATCAAAGAGTGATTTCTATGCACATACTGCTTCAAAAATGAATGACAATTCTCCGTCCGTTGACTGCTCGACATTCTGCAGAAAAAAGCCTTCTTACAAAATGTCGGAACCTAATTTTCATGCAAGACATAAATGTCATAGATTTATCAACCAATTCAAGTTGTTCCACCAATGCCTTCCACTTTGCCTCAAATTCTTCTTTACGTTCGATATCTCATCTACACTCATGCAAATCATTGAAAATGCCCTCAACCCAACCCTTGTTTTTGAATTTATTTATAATATCCATATGCAGTACCAAAGAGAGATTGTTGGTAGTTTACTGCCAATCATATTTGCCCTGACTCTATCTTGATCCATAATTATGACTTTCGATGAATCAACCGACATAGCTTTAAGGAATTCTTCAAATAACCACTCAAAGCTCTTGGTCTTTTCATTTATTAGGAAAATGCACAACTCAATATCGTGGTGTGGCTGATAGGGATTTTACTACTCATGTGAATACGATAAAAACTCCTATAATACTTGCAAGAATCACAAGGTTCTTGTAGTATAAACGGATCTCGCAAGGTCGTTCTCCACAGGGAATATTAAATAATTCAAAGCAAACCAAATTCCAATTAATTATTGTTTAGTAGAAATTGAGGTGTTTGATTTTATAGCCTACTTAAATTAAAAATGAAATTAATTAATAAAAATAAGACAATCTGCAATATTAAAAACTAGAAGGAAAAGAAAACAGTTTTGGGATAAATCAAATTAAGAAAATATTAGGGTTCCACCATCACCTAGCAATCCTATGAACTTTTACCAATTACTTATGATCTACACATGCCACTTTGAAGGTTAGATTTTCCTAATTCATATTCTACTTGGAACCTCCAACATAGAACGTATATCTAACATGCAACCCGTCCGGACGTTCGGATCAAATCTGAACATGAAAGACTCATTATGCTTTATGAAAACCCTTTGAAAAGCCATGCAACCCTTAAGACGTGGTATTCATCCTAAGTGAAATTACAATTATTAATCACAAGAAGCCAACGTCAATTTCAGGGAACCTTCCGACCAAAATTGCATCAAATTACTTTTCTAAAGATCCTAATGGTGATCAGGCATTAAGACAATTAGATAGTTTTTATCCCGGTGATTAACAATTCAAAGTATGCATGCAATCAATCATAAGCAATTAAATAAAAATCACATACTCATGCTAAGGCTCAAGGCTTCGCCCTAGCAATAGAAATTAGTTACGCATATTCATAATTGAAATCATATAAAATATTATTAAGAAAAGAATTGAAAACACCTTAGAGTAGAAAATCTCCAAACCCTAGCAATTCTCTCTGTCTCCAAAATTGCATAAAAGAAAATGTACTGAAATATGGTAGACGGCCAAGCAATATATCTGCTAAGCCCCCACACAAACCCTAAAAACAGGTCATTTATTCCCCCTAGGAAACTAAAATTAATAATCAAATAAAATAGGAAATATAACCCTAAATTAAATGGTAAAATTCATCTAAAATCTGAACAGACACGTTTTGGACCCATAAGCTGCTCCAAAACTGGCTCAATATAGCTGGATTTAATGTTTGGAATATTCTGAACACTTCTCCAAAAGGCTACGAACCCATCCGATGTCATCTTGGGCTCCAAAAACGCAATTTAAGCCCAAAAACGTCATTTTCCAGCACTGCGCATCGCTTCTTTATTTTAACGCCAGAAAATAACCGCTTGGTGGAAAAATCCCATATTTTGATAGGATCAAGCTAAGTGACTCATGAACGTTTTCCAACTGGAATTACTCCAAAATTCATCCATTTGATCTTGTTTTGCTCCAGAGGAAGTCAAAAGTCCTATATTGAAAATACAATTCAAAGCATCAAAATTCTTCCAAAATATTAACCAAAATGTACTAAGATTAGGGTAAAATATATAATATAAAATCTACTCATCAAAATACCCCCAAACTTAGCTTTTTGCTTGTTCTCAAGCAAAACAAAACTAGAAAACAAAAATAAAAACTAACAAACCAAACAACTAGCTAAAATTAACTAACAAAAATTTTCACCTTCAAAGTTGCAATCCATGGCAAATTTTAAAAACTAGAACATCTTTTTAAAAGATCCAACCAATCCCACCACATAGTCTAAACCATTTAGAATCAATTACAAAAGAATTCACAAACTTCCTTTGGTGTAAAGTGAACCAACATAGTTAAGGAGACTCGACTAAAACTCTTACCTCTCGTCCTTCTTTATTTCACACATGCTAACTTTATATATAACTATTTTTCTTTTTCTTTTTCTCTTTTTTTTTTCCAGTAACAGTAGTGGTCATGCAATGTCGGTTCACTTAAGCTTTCGATCCAACCCATGTAGTGAGCTTTAGGTCAATGACTCCCAAACCACTAGGGTTTTAGGGCACTAGGTGTAGAACACCCCTAAGGACTTATTAACCCGAGCTGAAAAGGCTACGAAACCAACTAACCACCCTGCCCCATGCCAAAACTCTACCATTTGACGCGAGAATCACTGCTAATTAGGCAAGACTAGCCCGGTTACCAGGCAAAACCTCGGGTGAGACAATTATTACTTTATAACACAATAATAACTGACTTTACTTAAAACAAAAATTAAAAATAAACTTAGACTAAAAGTAAGTGTTTCAATCTCACTCCCCACAAACCATGTTGGTGTGATGTGCAAAGTTCAAAGTATAATTCATGAATTAGTGTCTAAGCAACGATAAATAGAAAGGACTCTAATGTGGGATTAATCTTTACCGTGTCCATTTGTTCCAACGTTTAAAATAATTTATGGATATTAAATTAAAAAGAATAAAATTGCTTAACTGACACAAAAATTAAAATCCTAAAAGTTTACTTTCCCACCCCCAAACTTATATCACACTTTGTCCTCAAGGTGTGGAAAATAAATGGAAACTAAAAAAACAAAAAGCAAAACTGGAAAAGATAAAACAAAAGCCTAGACTAAATAAATTAAAAGAAAAAGGAAAACAGAGAAGAAACAAAGAAATTAAAATAAACAAATAATAGAACAAACAGAAAAGAAGGAAAAGAAGCACCTGGATTCGAAATAAATGGAAACTAAAAAAAAAACAAAAGCAAAACTGGAAAAGATAAAACTGTTGGAAGTATGCCCACAAAGCCACTCATTTGATGTAATAGCTTTTTGGAATACTTAATGTATTAAACTTTTATATGTTTAATGAAGGGCAAAGCTTATTGTTAATCACTATTTAATGTATCATGTGTTTAAGCAATAAGGGAATCCTAGGGATGTATTTGATCTAAGAGACAAGTGATCTAAGTGAGTTAGATTATCGAGACCATTCTCTTATGTTCATTCCTAAAACGTTCCTAGCCATAGGATTGCCGATTGAGCATTGACAATCCGCTAAGGCTAGTATGTGTTATGTTGACTCAAGCGTGAGTATGACTAGTCTCAAGTCATTTGGTGTTGGACACTAAGACAAACACATAGGTGCTCGAAAGAGTAATCGAGTACACTGAACAACGATCAAAAGAGAGTTCGAACATACATGTCATGTAAGAACTCGAAAGTTGCAATATGCAAAGTAGTCCTTTGACCTGAGGCATCATGGATGTCTAATGGTTAGGTCCTTGATCTTTGATCATGTCAACGGCATTCCATCGGAGTGTCCACGGCATTGTTGGGGTCAAGCTATCTAGTCGTGTAGGCATATGAATGCATAACAAGGGATCTCTAACCTTCCATGGTGGAAGGAGAATACTCTAAGATATGATTCTAAAGTCTTTGGACAAAGCAAATGAATATGACTTAGGAAGTTTGTTCCAAATCATATTCAAGGGAATCATATAGAGAAGTATCGCATTGGATAGTAGACATGAAACAAACTATCATTCAAACAATGTGATTAAGAGTATTGTATTAGAGAATGACCGTATTGCATTGTAGTTGTAACTGGATAGGTTCTCCAACCAATTCTACTTAGCTTGGGTAACCATGACATACTGCTAGGTGTCACTCATGGTTTGTGGAAGCCCTAATGATTAGGCAACACTAATCATAAAAGGGAGAATTGAAATGTGGTTTCAATTCACAATCGATCGTTAAGAGTAACAATCGCTCACTACCTCGCTAATTGGAACCTAATGGATCGTACACCGAGTAAGGGTGATAGTGAAGAAATTAAATGAAATGGATATGCAATTAAATGGTTTAATTGAAGAATGGTCAAGATTAATTAATTAGTTAATTAATTTTACGAAAGGTTCGTATTAGGCTTATATGTTGGTTTTGGGTTTCGGGGCCCAAAAGCGTTTTGGTCCAAAAGGCCCATTATGTTTAAGTTGTATGACAACTAAAACAAAATGGGCAAACAGCCCAATAACATTAATATGGCCGGCCATTAGGGTGAATGGGCAAGCTTGGATTAATTACAAGTTTGCCACTCACTTGAAATGAAGTATAAAAGGAACTTTATAGCTTTATTTCTCATTAGGGTTTTTCTTGGTGAAATGAGGTGAAACACTTTCTCTCTATTTCTCTAAAGAGGCCGGCCACTTAGGGAGATTAATCTAGCAATCTCTTCTTCCCTAAGTCATCCATTTCATCTTCACACTTAACCCTTGGTGTGGAGACTTAGAGACACCAAACTTTTGGTGTTTTGGAGATCCTTTCCTTACATCCACAAAGTCCAAAGGAGCACAAAAAGGAGAAGGAAATCACAAGCAATATTCAAGGAGCTAGGAGGTGACTTGAAGGCCCTCCACTTGGGTGAATCCCTTGTGTAAACAAGGATGAGCTTCAAGGGTAAAGAAACTCTAAATCTTAACTTCTCTTTAATGTTGTTAAAGAGTTTATTGGTTCACCATATACTAGGCTTTGAAAGTCATGGGTTTTATGAATTGTTTTTTAATGCATGCCTACTTTAAAGTGTTAATAGTTTGCATATGTATTCAATTGTTCTTACTTGTTCTTAACTAAGACAAAATTTTTCCTTCAAAAACAAAAGCCTAGACTAAAAAGGAAAAAACAGAAAAAAAAACAAATAATAGAACAAACAGAAAAAAAAAAGGAAAAAAAGCACCTGGATTCGAACTCAGAACCTGAGGCTGTGTGAAGATGCGCGGACCACCACGGACAATGCAACACTTGTGTCAACTTGCGTAACAGCTGGTATAGAAACAGGTGTAGCAGCTGCATGTGTCATTTAAAAAAAAACCTAGCTATTATTGAACACGCATAGGATTCCCCTTTCACTAGCCTCGATCCCTAAGCCACCCCACGGCTCCCTGTCTCCCATTTTGAAAATGTCCCTATCTTAACAAACATGACAGGCCACATGTCACGCATCCATATGATGCATTCCTTAGGATTCTAAAAGAAAGGCTCAGATGCACCCATTTCTCTCCCTTCTAATTTTTTTTTTTTCGTTTTAAGAAACTCCAGCCCTATCTCACTAAAAACCCAAACGTACATCCATATCAGAAATAAGTCTCCCATTTTCCTCAACCCACTCTCTCTTTTGCTCTCAGACCCCATATCTCTTTAAAATGAAAATTAGCTTTCATTCTTTCTCATTTTTCTCAATCCTTGCAGCCATCTCATCATTTCAAACCTCTCATTGTCTTCTCAGTTTGGCACCCCTCTTCATACAAAAAGCCAAACAATATACATACCCCGTGTCTCTCGACCCCATCCATGGTGGAGCAAAACATACATGTATGATTCCTCTATGAACTAGAAGCTGAACACAGTAAAGGAAAGGAGAAAACAATGAAGATTGTGCAGATCCGGGTATTTCGAAGGTAAAATCTTGTTCGCTGTCAGTGATGAACCCCAATATGTGAAACAGTGGCTGCATTACTGCTGCATGTAATTATAATGGTGTGGTCTTTGTGCAGAAACACTCGGATCCATGACAGATCCGAGAGAAAGAATGCTCAAACTGGAGATCCACTGGACGAAAGGCAGGACACATCACAAAGGCCATGATCTATCGATTTGGAAGGTATAAGCACTCATCCATGTAGAAATCATGATTTTCACAATATCGGGTGTTGTAAGTGATGCACAACGAAGGTAAAACTGAGCTGGGGTTGTATTTGGGTCTTGTTCTGTAAAGATGATGTTTTATGGCTCTGCATGGTCTCATGTTGGTGTGCTTTGTGCAATAAAGGTGGATCACTGATAGATCCGTGGGAAGGAAAGTGGATGGATAAACATCAGCTTCAATGGACAAAAACGGCACAAGCTTCCAAAAGCCCAGATCGGAGCATCTAGGAGGTAAAATTTCATATCCTTGCAATTTCCCACCCCCAAACTTGCATCGCTGAATGAGCTCATATTAATTGCTTTAAATTTTAGCATAGTGTAGATGTGGTTGATGTTAATGCAAACTTGCTGCTGGGTGCATGACTCCAGTATATGATAAGCTGTCTCTATTTTCCCTTGGTTTCCATGCGTGCAACCTGCAATTAACCAATATATGCAAATATTAAAAACGGAGCTAAAATCAACTGTGTAAATAAAGAAAGCAAAATATTTTTGGATTTTTCACGTTTTTATTTTTTTATTTTATAATCTGTATTTTATTTATTTATTTAAACTTAGGTATGTAAATGCATCTAGAAATTTAACTAATAATAAAAAAAATCAAACGAAAAAAAAAATAAGGAAAGAGTTCAGAAAAATTGGGTTGCCTCCCAACAAGCGCTTTATTTTAAGTCTATAGCTAGACATTGTAGAAGTCTGGTGGCTAGATCACTGGTTCCTTCAGAGTCAAAAACTCGCTTGCACCAAATTTCCCTATGCATGGTTTAAGTTGATGTTTGGTAACCTTAAATGGGAAATCTTTACCCTCAACCGTGATGTCCACATTACCATTCTCAAAAAACGTTAGTAACTAGAAAATGACCTTTCCATCGAGACTCTTGTTTCCCTGGAGATGATTTGAAATAGGAACTTAACAACCACACTTTTTTACCAGGCTGTATATTTGCACAACTTGGACTGCTTTGCAATTTTTTATTGCCCTTGACATTCAAATGTTTTTGGTCAATCTAGTGGCAAATCACATTTTGAGTCTTTATGGGCAGCTTGCCAATAGATGATCTGGTCACAAAATTGCCATAAGGTAAACCATTTAATACATCAACGCGCATGCATTCTTGCTTGTCACCTGAATGTATGCTTGCTTCAAACAACTTGAAAACAACCGTTTGATCTTCAACCCGAAATGTTAATGTTCCGGCTTCCACATCAATAAGAGTTCGGGTTGTTGCCAGGAATGGGCGGCCCAAAATGATAGGTGTTGTCAAATCCTCATCCATGTCCAACACCATAAAATCAGCCAGTAAATATAAATTGTCAACCTTCACAATAACATCTTCAATGACTCCTCTAGGATAGGTAATTGAACGGTCAGCCAATTGAATAATGTTGGAGGTCGACTTCGGCTCTCCTTCACCTAAACGATTAAAAACAGAATAAGGCATTAAGTTTACACTAGCACCTAAATCAATTAAAGCACTATTAAAATCACAATTTCCAATGGTGCAAGAGATAGTAAAACTCTCTGGATCTTTTTTCTTTAGAGGCAATTTATGCAATAAGACCGCGCTGCACTGTTCTGTCAGAATCACTTTTTCAAAATCAACGAGCTTCTTTTTCTTTGTGCAAACGTCCTTCAAAAACTTGGCAAACGTCCTTCAAAAACTTGGCATAATATGGAATGTTCTTGATTGCATCAATTAACGATAGATTAATCTGAACTTTAGACAAAGTCTTCATAAAATCTGTTAACTGTTGATCTTTAACTTTAGGCTTCAACATTTCAGGATAAGGCATAGGTGACTCATAAACACGCTCTGCAATTTTTGTGGTAGCTTCTGCAGTATTTTTGGATCTGTCTTGGGGCTGCCCAGAATCTTCATAAATTGCAGAATCTTCAAAAGTATAAGATTTAGTTTGGGGCAGTTCTGCTGCCTATGAATTTCTAGCAGAATTTTCAAGTCTGTTGTCATAATTTTTGCTAGACCGTAAAGTCTGTATAGCATTGCATTCTTCTCGTCCTCTTGGATTAGGTACTGTTTGACTAGGAAATGTACCTGGTGCTCTTTCTGAAACTTGCAACGCAATCTGCTCAATTTGTTTTTCCATATTTTTCATTGATGCATACAGATTTTGGATTTCTTGATTGGTAGTATTAGCTAATTTTTCAATTGCTATCTCCCAATAAGCCTTAGGTGCAGCAGGTTGTTGTACCTGTTGTTGAAATTGAGGCCTATAGTGTTGATCTTTGTCCCACTTTAAATTAGGATGATCTCTCCAACCTGGGTTATAGAAATTTGAATACGGGTCATATCTGGGACGCTGAAAATTGTTAAATGAATTAGCCTGCTCCGCTGTAAACTTCGAATAAGCATCTCTATGTGGACAGCTCAAAAAATCATGATTTGTCATGTTGCAAACGTTGCAGGCAGCTTGTAAAGGCTGCTGTACAGCAACCTGTGAACCTAGAATTCTTTGTAATAACATGTCAAATTTTTCATCAAGCATTTTCTCCATTTTTTCAATTTGTGCTATAATATACGGAGAACCGTTAGACATCTAAAAAACGGATCTAGATTGTGGCTGCTCAACTGCCCATTGTTGTGTATCTGCTGCCATTTTTTCAAATAACAAACAAGCCTCTTGTGCAGTTTTATCTTTGTACGAACCTCCGCATGAAGCATTGACAAGAGTTTTTGTAGTCATATTTAACCCTCTGAAAAATATATGCATTTAATTTGTAGTGTTAATACCCAAATGTGGACATTTTCTAATCAACTCCTTGAACCGCTCTCATGCCTCATGAAACTCTTCATTAGGTTTTTGGGCAAAAGATAAAATCTGAGTTCTCATGTCAAGAGTCTTAGAAGCCGGATAATACTTGTTTAAAAAAATTTCACTGAGTTAGGCCCAAGTACTAATGCTTCCAGATGGGAGTGTGAGGAGTCATCTCCTTGCTTGATCTTTTAGAGTGTAAGGAAACAAACGGAGCTTAATAGATTAGGCTGAAAATCCCCTCACCAAAATATTTTTGCAACCCATTAAAAATTCTGCAATATGCATGTTTGGATCGTCAGTTGATAACCCATGAAATGTAGGTAGAATATTCAACATGTGCTGCTTTATT
This sequence comes from Malus domestica, assembly GCF_042453785.1. NCBI lineage: Eukaryota > Viridiplantae > Streptophyta > Magnoliopsida > Rosales > Rosaceae > Malus > Malus domestica. The sequence continues at coordinate 20,736,519 of NC_091663.1, forward strand.
TCAAATGTAGACCCTTCCTCCACTGCTGGATAAGTAATGCAACTTGGTATATTAGTGGTATGAGCTGTTAAAGAATCACCCCAAGGCTGACCTGCCTCTGGAATAACGAATGCCATTTTTCCTTTACTGTGCAGATTCCCAGAAATTGAAGACTGCAGAAAAGTCCCCTACAGAGAAGGAACCCATTGCAAATTTTTCTCCCTGCGTCTCCTTAAAGTCTGCTCGAGTTCTGGATCAAAAGGAAGCAGTTTCTGTACTATTGAACGGGTGCTGACCATGCACATATTATCTTTGTAATTTGCACTGTATTGTTGTAATCTGTGAAAAATAAAATAAAAACGAAAATTAAATTTTTTTTTCTTTATATATATATAAACAGCAATAACTAATTGAAAATTTGATTAGTAGGAATTATTTTAAATAATCCCCGGCAACGGCATCATTTTCTTGATAGGGATTTTACTACTCATGTGAATACGATAAAACTCCTATAATACTTGCAAGAATCACAAGGTTGTTGTAGTATAAACGGCTCTCGCAAGGTTGCTCTCCACATGGATTATTAAATAATTCAAAGCAAACCAAATTCCAATTAATTATTGTTTAGTAGAAATTGAGGTGATTGATTTTATAGCCTGCTTAAATTAAAAACGAAATTTTGATTTTATAGCCTACTTAAATTAAAAACGAAATTAATTATTAAAAATAAGACAATCTGCAATATTAAAAACTAGAAGGAAAAGAAAACAGTTTTGGGATAAATCAAATTAAGAAAACACTAGGGTTCCACCATCACCTAGCAATCCTATGAACTTTTACCAATTACTTATGATCTACACATGCCACTTTGAAGGTTAGATTTTCCTAATTCATATTCTACTTGGAACCTCCAACATAGAACGTATATCTAACATGCAACCCGTCCGGACGTTCGGATCAAATCTGAACATGAAAAACTCATTATGCTTTATGAAAACCCTTTGAAAAACCATGCAACCCTTAAGATGTGGTATTCATCCTAAGTGAAATTACAATTATTAATCACAAGAAGCCAACGTCAATTTCAGGGAACCTTCCGACCAAAATTGCATCAAATTACTTTTCTAAAGATGCTAATGGTGATCAGGCATTAAGACAATTAGATTTTTATCCCGGTGATTAACAATTCAAAGTATGCATGCAATCAATCATAAGCAATTAAATAAAAATCACATACTCATGCTAAGGCTCAAGGCTTCGCCCTAGCAATAGAAATTAGTTACGCATATTCATAATTAAAATCATATAAAATATTATTAAGAAAAGGATTGAAAACACCTTAGAGTAGAAAATCTCCAAACCCTAACAATTCTCTCTGTCTCCAAAATTGCATAAAAGAAAGCGTAGTGAAATATGGTAGACGGCCAAGCAATATATCTGCTAAGCCCCCACACAAACCCTAAAAACAGGTCCTTTATTCCCCCTAGGAAATTAAAATTAATAATCCAATAAAATAGGAAATATAACCCTAAATTAAATGGTAAAATTCGTCTAAAATCTGAACAACCACGTTTTGGACCCATAAGCTGTTCCAAAACTGGCCCAATATAGCTGGATTTAATGTTTGGAATATTCTGAACACTTCTCCAGAAGGCCACGAACCCATCCGAGGTCATCTTGGGCTCCAAAAACGCAATTTAAACCCAAAAACGTCATTTTCCAGCACTGCGCATCGCTTCTTTATTTTATCGCCAAAAAATAACCGCTTTGTGGAAAAATCTCAGATTTTGCTACGATCAAGCTAAGTGACTTACGAACGTTCTCCAACTAGAATTACTCCAAAATTCGTCCATTTGATCCTGTTTTGCTCCAGAGAAAGTCAAAAGTCCTACATTGAAAATACAATTCAAAGCATCAAAATTCTTCCAAAATATTAACCAAAATGTACTAAGATTAGGATAAAATATATAATATAAATTCTACTCATCAATGACCATGGTTATTAACTTCTAGCAAAGGAGCAAACATCATCTCATACACATTGGTGTTGAACGTGGTGTCAAAAACAATCACATCACCAAAATGGCCATAACCACGTCGTAACTTAGCATCCGCTCAAAAGAAATTGTTAAGTGTTTTGGCTTCGTCAATCTCTATCTTGAAATAGAATGGCTCGTTTTTCTCTTTTTCATCCTCAAAATTTCCGCATCATGCTTGATTAGATGAGCTCACAATTGATGTTCAATATTATACATATTCTTAAGGGTATAATCAATATTTCCAATCCCTTCACTTTTCACCTCCAATAATCCCATTTGTTTAATTTTGAAAATATTCACCATAGCACATTGTTCAATCATCACCTCCTTTGCCTCCGAAACTCAATGATGAGATCTAAATAAGTGTGAGGCACTTTCTATAAGGTGGTTGTGTCCTTTGTTGAAAACTTTTACAACAAACTTATCACGACCAATTCTCTTATACAACCAATTTTTGCCTTGCAGTCACTTCTAGCATCTCCCCCCTCCTACCTCTCCGATTGGGTTTGAGATTGGCATCCACCATCTTTTTGCCTTGTTTGCAACAAACAAATTCTTTCCTTACCAAACAATTACCATCATTGCACTTTTAGCTACTCTGCTACTAAATCCCAAACCCAGATGCAAGTGCATAATTGTTGGAAAAAATATATCATTCATCCAATGAATAAAACTCCACTTTCAATTTGGGTTTCAACTCATCGTCTACATTTCGTATCACAAATACAACCCTTCTTGCACCAAATTGATCTCCTGCATCTACATCCTCTCCTTCCTTGATAATTTCATCTATTTTTAACTCATCCCCCATCAAATTACAATTCAATAACTACCTGCTACAAATCTTTGAATTTATCACAACTTAGCACAAGTTTTAAGCGTATACATCTAAAATCGAATTTCAAGATTTCAACGAAGTCTAGTGGTAACCCCCAAGCATTATGGATTCAAAAATCCAGAATTATAAATATCTTACACATGTACCCAAAGTTGGTTTCCAAAATAAAGAATGAAATGAAAATGTAAGGGAAACGTACATCCCGCAACACTTCAACCAAATGATTAAACCAAATGCCGCCACGACGAACGCAACGGTGACAACGCTCTAACCACATGGTTTCATAACACAACATCTTGTCAACTCCAGTCCAAACTGATCTTTAGTCCACCTAAAATCGAGCACTCACTCACTTCCCCAGCTTCCTCTCTGCCTCGATCCTCACAAATACAATCCTTAGCTATCCCGCACGCAAAGTGAGCACCATAGAAATGCCCAATAAGAGTATTGTTAAAAAAGGAGGCGAAGAGAAAGCATTAATATACTCTTCAATCAATCAAGAATACAGAGATTCGTTGGGACTTTGGGAGAGCGAACAAGCGTGGGAAACCAGAAAAAGCAATCACAATGTTGTCGTCATCACATGCAAGAAAGGACAATTCAGCCTTTCATGGCCCCAATAATCAATGAGACTAATGCCAATGTTAGGGCACAAATAATTCATTAAAAGTCCAACTGCGCGTGGAAGCCCAACCAGCACATATTTGTAGCAAACTGAACTTAGGGTCAATTAAAAGAAATGAAAACTAATAAAAAGAGCTTGAAAACTTTGAGTTTTAATGATAAGGACAAAATAAAGGGTAAAGTGAATAGTACCAAGATTGACTTTTTAGTGTAAAAATATGGTTTTTCGTTAAAGTGAACAGTATCGGGTGCTTTTCGTTAAAGTTCCCTTAAAAGAACTATGCAAATCCACAGTCATGCCACGCTAAAATATATAATAATTCATAACTCAAGCAATCGAAAAAAAAATCATGCTAAATTCGTGCCACGCTCACAAGCTGGTGAAACAAGCTTTTCTTCACCCGACATGTTTAAGTGGATCCAAACCTCATGAGATTAAAGTTGTGGGCTTACTCCCAAGCAGCCCAAAACCTTCACAAGCTTGAATTTCACATAGGCTTGGTGGACTTTTGTAGCCGTCCACACCATGAATTACTCAACCAAGTCATAGTTTTTTATGTTATTCATTTATCTATATTTGGTGCCATTATTTCACTAGAATATCTCTTTAAGGCACTTGTTTTCTTTCGAGGTATTTTAGGACCTGGTGCCAAAAACGTACTAAGGAAAATTAAGGTGTCTCAAACCCCAAAAAGTCTTGCCTAATGATGGTAAAATGATGTCACCTCTATGTATATTGCCAAGTACTATCCATTTGCTTTCCCTCTTTAATTATCTTGAACCTTAAGAAGTGCTTATTTCAACCACAATCTAGTCCGTGACTTGACTTATAAATAAAATCTTTGTACAAAGGTTGGGATGAGGATTTTCTCTGGATTTTCTTTGTGAGGATTATGGATATCACTTCATCGTGTCCATTCATCGTACATTGTGTAGTCATTTTTCATCAGGTGCTATTTGTGTTCAATTTTAAATAAAAAAATTCAAAATGATTTCTGACAGCAGAATGACGAATGAACGGACACGATAAAGTGATTCTAGAATCCTTACAAAGAGCATCCGGATAGAATACTAGGTTGTGGCACTTGATTCACTTTTCTGACTGTTTCGCACAATAATAATAATTATTTAAGACAAGTAAATATTTCTTCAAGAAAAACAAAAGCTACTTCAACCCAAACAAACAAAAAATGAAATAAAACAGACACTCGTAAATATTAGAAAAGACAAATACTTGGATAAGGGAGGGTTGATTAGAAAGAAACAAACTTATGCTCACAATTCTGATTAGAAGACTCCTATTTGACTCCTAATTGACGATAGGAAGAGAAAAGAACCAAGAATTAATATGTTAATTGATAATAATTCTTTTGTTAAGTTTATGCTTAAAAACCACGACAAGTGGCCCAATGGACAAGTGCGAACATCAGCTCCCTAAAGAAAAAACGGGAGGTCCTGAGTTCGATACTTTGTAAGCTATGAATCTACTTGATAGTGGCCACTTAGGGGGGAATTTCCAACAAGCCTTCTCCGAGCCTGGAATAGGTGGATAACCATGGTTCGTCACCAGTTGTCTCCCTTTCAAAACAAGAAAAGAATGTTTGAAGATTAGTTTGGAAGATGGAAATCAATCCTTGTTTATAAATATAACCCAGTCAGTCAGGCTTTCCTTCAATTCGGGAGTGAAAATCTCTACACTCAATTCCAAATTAATCTCTCTCTCTCTCTCTCTCTCTCTCTCTGAAATTGAACGGAAATGGAAATCCCAGATGATTTCTGCTCCTATGTCAGTGCACCTGCTACCCCTGGAAGATATTGCGGCTCTGCCAATAACAACGTCTTCTTCTTTAGTGTCCCAACTAGTCCTAGGAAAAGGACCATATCATCAACTTATGATGACTACCCAACACCACCCATGACACCATATCATGATGCCAATTCCGAACTCGGGGACTTTGAATTCGACACCAGTAACAGTTTCAATCTTGGTTCGGTTGATAATGTGACTAGCCAGCAGGTGAAAGACTTGTTTGATCGCAAGCAGCGCGAAAAAAGGCAGACCATGGCATTTGCTGATGACCTTTTCTGCGAGGGAAAAGTTATGCCGCTTGCACCTCCACTCAAACTTCCACCCCGTCTTGGTCAGAAATATACCAACCAAAGCCCGACCCCATCTACCCCAAGGTCACCTAGTTCTGGGATCAAAATGCGGGTTTTGCATAGGAGGTTGTGGAATGATGATTTTGATCCGTTCATGGTGGCGCTGCAGCATGTCAGGGAGGAGGAAAAGAGAGGGAAAGCTGAGACAGAGGCTCGTGACATATCTGACCTGAATGACCAACAGAATAAAGAAACTGGCCTGCAAACACCAATTCACTCACCTTCTGTGAACTCCCCAAGTCTGCTACAAAGTCCAACCAGGCTGGCTCTGCCCAGAGGACTGGAGTTTGCAAGACAAGTTAGACTCGTCGGAATGGAATTGGATCATTCTGAGAGACGCAGTCGCCCCAAATTGGAGACGGAGACGCCTAAGAATAACATTGCTCAAGAAAGTGGGGGGCCTTGTAAAAAGCAAACCAAGGGGCAGAAAATCAGAAGGCTTTTATTGAGTGCGTTGTTTGGGAAACCAGATGATGAAGACAAAAAGAGGAAAAATCAAACTTCTGAAATATTGAAAAAGCCAACATTTCTAAGGAGACTAAGCCTTAAGTCAGGAAGATCAACCAGCTGCAAAGCTGAGAAGAGGATATCTAACCAACTCACCAAGACAACGCTAGTACAATTCAGGCCAAGGCTTTTGCTCTGTATGGGTTATAGGGCAAGGTATCCACGGTGAACCAGCCAGTGTCGTGGCAAAAAATATTTTCTACTTCAAGCTCCTGCACTCTATGTCTTCAACTCCCAAAAGGAGAAAAAAAGTTGTTATTGTCGTTTATATAGTGAAGTAAACTGTAGAACCATATTAATGAAACTAATTTTTCAACACATTAAACAGAAAAAATAAATAAAAAAAAAAAAAAAACTTACTTGTAAATGAAAAGTCGTTTGGAAGTGCTTTTAAAATGATTGAAAGTGCTTCTAGTGAAAATGTTTTTGAAACCAATCCTTAGTAAAAATCCAAGTGGATCCTGGAAAAGTACTTTTAAGTGCTTCTTGCAAGAAGCATATATCTGGTGCTTCTTCCAAAAAGCACTTAAAGTGCTTGTGGAATTCAAAATCAATTTCACCAAAAACGCTTCCAGTCATTTTAAAAGCACTTCCGAACAAGCTCAATCTATTGACCAATCTTTAGAAGGAACTAAAGAAATTTTTGAGGTGAATTTCAGTTTGGCTTCTTTAATAATTATTTGATGTATCTTCACAGTCAATATTTACATTATTTCTTTTATACATACTTCTAAACTTTGCATCATCAAAGTAACTTCTATATATAGCTGAAGCTCTTTCATTTTTCAGATTCTTAATAACCTTATTCCAGGCCAAACCCTAAGCATTCGCAGTTAGTACCTCTCCCATCCCAAGCTTACCTGAAAAACACTACGGTCCATCCTTCATTACTATCACAAACGATACCAGCAGCACTGATATGACCTTCACCTCTTCTGCAGTCACCGACATTGAGTTTATTGTATGAGTCAGAGTGGGACTCCTGCACAAAGAAAATTTGAAATATTGAAGGCTTAGTAGTAAGAGAAGAATTAGTTATAACACCCATTCGATAGAATAAGCATAAAGCAGGTATAACATAACGAGGATCAGCAGGCATACTGAAATTAGGATAAAACATACCATGCTTTTTCATTTCCAACATTATCCGCATGCAAAACTGAGATAAACTCTTCATTATATAACAGTTCCAGACTTCAGAATAGATGTAATGTGTAACTGCAGCAAGTCCAATGTAACTATCCAAGGACACATCCAAAATTTCCAGCTAAAGTTAACTTCTGGATTCTTTAGCCTTACAATATCCTAGGTCTTTCCAGTGCATCACCAAATACAAGATTCGGGGCATCACATTTCTCCCCTCCTTGTGCAGAGAGGGCAGTGCCCTTTCATTCATTGTCAAGCAATCATCATCATGACCATGGGCAGTGAATCCGTATAGGCAATGGGGTGGGTTGGACTCGGATACCATCAGTAACGGCCCAAAGCCTCATCCAAAAGCATTACCTGAAGTTAACTTTTGGAGTTAAGAGTCCAGAAGTTGACAGTGCATTACTTATCTACCACATATCTTGGCAGCACATTACTGATGTAAAATTCAGAGTATGACAATTGGAGTTGCACAAAAGCAAATCTTCTTGAGCTCATTATATCTAACCAGGTACGATTTTTCTGGAAAACTTTAATACGTACACAATTGAAAAAAAAATTACTCAGGCTGACACTCCTGATCCTTGAAAATATTTCTCATTTCAAAACACTTCTTCCCATATAATTGTGCACATTAAATAAATTTCTTTGTAGAGAAAAGGTATTCAATTCATTACGTTATATGTTATATGGCCAGATTCATTTTATGTGCTCAAGGTAATTTTCCATTTTAGAATTTGGACTTGGGTATTTGAACTCAATCTAAAGAGTCCCAATGATATAATTACTTCGCGTGTTATTCATTCATCTTTCAGTGCAATTACCTCATAGCAGTTACCTTTTGTCCTTCTCTCTTCATGGAAAAACCAGTTTATGCTTCAATTCCCTTTGGTTTGCATTTCCAATGTACCAGCACAGACACTCCTCCAGAAAACCCCTCGGAAAACTGTAGGGAAAGAAACCACACTGTCCATTTTGCCACAACGGTGAGTACTTCTCGATCTTCAGGATCAAATGACCGTCCACCCTCTAAAAAGAAGCCAATGCAAGGCATGAGCCAACTTACTCTGAGTCAATTTGTTGCAGCATCCACAAGAACTCAAGTTAATGCAGATTGGTCACAAACTATTCGCCTTCAAAAGATTGAGAATAGCCTTCTTTGGTTTATGCAGCCATCTTTTTCTCCGGGTAATTTCTGTCGAATTGCAATTTTTCAGAGATGTCACTTTTCAACTTCTTTGTCAGTCAGATAATTTATTTATTATTATTATTTTTTGTAGATGAATTAAAAACCAAACAAATTCAGATTAAGTACCAATTTTGTTTTTGAAGTGAATTAAATACCGACTCTAATATAGGTGTTAAGGGGAAATACCGATTTTAAGGAAAACTATCAAGCCCAACCCATTCTACTTGGATTAATCCACAATTTGCTTAATACTCATTACTCACTAGTTTTAAAATATGATGAATGAAAGTAATACTCATTAGTTTCAAAACAAAAAATAGAATCCAAGAAGTACACCAAACAACCCCTTAAAAACTTGGAAACCAATTAACTTTATGTGTATGTATATTTTTTTAAATTTTTTAGAAAGCAAGATCCATGGGACTATGTTTAATAACGTTCAATGGCTTCGTTCATTTTGCAGCTTCTGAGGTTTCTCAGTATTGTTCTTATGGTCCCTCATCTCATAACCAGCTCAGAGATCCTATCAATCTCAATACAATTGAGTTTAGAGGCAATAAGGAATTTGCTCGTACACCAGTAAGCGTATCTTATCCTGACTCAAACTTCTCCTTCTTCACTTGGAATGAACCTCATCTTTATATGGAAAGATCAAACTTGTCTGAACTACAAAGCTACAAAGGGAGCAATCCTAGTGTAAATCTCCTAGCTGCTCAGCAAGATAAAAAAGTGGGTTCCAATCCAAGCCTAACTGACAGAATAGGGACAAAAAGGAATTTGAACAAGAGCAAATACACTCTCTACATATGTCCTAAATGCCCCTGTGAATTTGTATTTTCTGAAAACCTGGATGCTCATATGTCGGAGCACCAGAGGATAGAAGATCAAACTAATAGGATGAGAAGCTTGGACACTGCATTTAGGTTGATCGGCTCTGAATGCCCCTTGGTTCATTCACAATTCATCTGGAATCTAGAACATTTAGCTGGGCAGAAACCAGAAGCATCTTCTCCAAATTCAGATACAATGGCTTCGAGTGAGGATCGAGAAAAAGAAGATATGGCTCGTGAGCAAGAAATGCCGCTTAGTAGCAGTGCTGAAATAAAGGGCAGCCCTTCAACTAAGTTGGATATTAAGGCGGTGGCTATTTCTTCTATCATCAAAAGCATCAAGTAGGCATTTGACTTGGTAGTTGGTAGTTGCCCCTGCAAGTATCTAGAGAGATACCTGCCATTTTCGATGTGTTATTTTTGGAATTCTTAAACCATGTTTTAATTTTCCGTGAAGTTTGATGAATGGATTGTTTCTTTCTATTATGTTTTGAACTTTTTATTCTCATCCATCCTGAATTCGATTTCAGTACAAGATTTTCTCGGAGACATTTCATCAAACACATGGCGTGCCACACCAAAATCTGATTGGAACAACTACAACAAGAATACTGCTAAATTGTGATTACAAATTCAGAAGCTCATAACCACGAATCAATTAGTAATGATAATAGTATTAGTAGTATACCTCGGTGAAGATTACGTCCTCCATTGTTGCGTAGAAGAAGCTCCACTCCAAACACCTATTGAGAGCAAAAGTAAAGTTAAAAAGATGAGTACTGAAGAGAAAGAGATGACCATTAAAGGAAGCAACATGTATACCTTTTGATTGTCAAATATGAAATCCAAACACCAGATATCATGAGTTGCGCCAAGCAGTTCGATCAATCACCAAAACATTTCCATGCAGTACAAAATTGAAAATTTCATAAAGAGTTGTTAAAATACTGCAAGTGATACTTCTACATGATGGGGCACATTCGTCGTTTCAAGTGTACCGTGCCTTAACTTGCCAATTTCAGACACCGACCGCGAATCTGACATGAATCAACATGGAAATAATGGGTTTCAGGTCAAAGAATAAGTGGTTGGGTTTGCTGTCCGGTCAATGCCTTAAACATTCGTTAAATAACAGATTAATTCAGGATTAGCCGTGGGTAACCCGTTAAACTAAAAGTCACTATTCATTTTAACTCCAAATTCCGTTACTCCTTGCTCTAATGCATTCCTATCGACGAGCATTACAAGAATATGTTAAAAGAATAATTCATATGTGTCACAAGAATGAAAGTAAATGCAAATTCAACATTTACCCTTCTATGAGGATTTTGATCATTTTACATTTATGAGGACACAATTAAAGGGAAAATTGACATGGGGCACATTCCTCGTTTCAAGTGTACTGTGCCTTAACTTGCCAATTTCAGACACGACCGTGAATCTGACACGAATCAACATGGAAATAATGAGTTTCACGTCAAAGAATAAGTGGTTGGGTGTGCTGTCCGATTAATGACTCAGTTAAATAATATTTTTGATAGGTTTTGACTTGGGGATAATGTGTTAAATGAATAATTCACTATATTTTATAAAATTCTTATAGATCCCATGTAATATATAAAATAATAATTTTCTAATTTCTTTACACCTTTGAGATCAAATGCCAATGTTGTATGTATGATGTGTTGTGTTACCATGGCTTTTGATTATTTAAATAGAGTTTTTGCTTGGTTAAATGCTCATAAAATGAAATAATGTATTACGTTGAACAATGTACAATCTATTTCTAGAATAATAGGTAGATTCATGAAGTGTTCTCTTTTTTTCCTACGGTAGATTCATGAAATTTACTTGGTTAAACAAACATATAGGATTATTAGTTTGTAAAACGAGAAACTAAATACAATATACAATATTTAAGAAATAAGGAATACTTTGGTAAATTAATAATTTATTAAATGACTATTAAATTATTACCCTATATTAATAGATTTTCCTTGGCCCCAAGGCTATTAGTTGCTAGAGGTTTGTTTTGAAAGTAACATCTATGCATGTAGATATAAACTTGTAGTGCTTAATGGAGTTATTATAGTCTTATTGTTGAATAAAACTGAACTTACGAATTCAGATGTTAATATTTAGTAATTTCGTATGAAATTTTTTATTTGATAAGAGATTTACTACTTGTTTGGAAGTGTTTTTAAAATGACCTAAATTGCTTTTGGTGAAAGTGAATTTGGATTCCAAAAGCACTTTAAGTGCTCTTTGCATGAAGCATTTTAAGTTCTTTTCCAGAATTCACTTGCATTTTTACTAAGAATTGGTTCCAAAACCACTTTCATAAAAAAACGCTTTCAGATATTTTAAAATCACTTCCAAACGAGCCCTTATTTAGCAAAATAAGAAAAAACAAAACAAACTAGGGAGAAGGTCTAATAAAGCATATATTGTTCTTAATGGGTGTAAATGGGTTGGGTCGAGTCTGGTAACTTGTTAAGATAATTAGGGTGTGACAACAGATCCATTGATGTGAAAATTAACTTGACACACAAATTAAACTCTAGTAAACATGTAATTGTAGTATTAAGCAAGTAGGGATCGTTCTAGACCGGTGATTAACTAGGGTTGCTAATCAACACAAATAAGACTCAAAAACACTAAACTAGACTCTATAGACTCAAAACTGACTCAAAACAACAACAAACAATAAAAAAGAGACTCTATAGACTCAAAACTGACTCAACACTAAATGCTAGATGCAAAATGAGATCCCTTCTATCCTAAGGAGGATGACGATGAGATTTTAGAGCCTAAAATTCCTTATCTAAGTGCGATAGGCGCTTTATTGTACTTAGCTCACTAGACCCGACATCTCCTTCGCTATTAATCTTTTGGCAAGATACAGTAGTGCACCTACACTCAGACACTGGACTGACGTGAAAGACATCTTCTGTTACCTTAACGGGTACTACAAATTTGGGCTTGTTCTATCCCTACGGATCCTCGAGTAATGTCGTACCCCCTGTTTCTCAAATCGATTCTCACCTTGTTGGTTATACCGACGCAGGATACTTGTCTGATCCGCACAAGACGCATTCTCAAACTGGTAATGTCTTTACCGTTGGAGGCACCGCAATCTCTTGGATGTCAACTAAACAGACCTTAGTTGCCACTTCATCTAACCATGCTTAAATTCTCGCCTTACTGGAAGCTAAAGGAAAAATTTTGTCCTAACTAAGAACATGTGAGAACATTTGAACACATAAGCAAACTAATAACACTTTAAAGTAGACATGCATTAAAAAAACAATTTTAAAAACCCATGACTTTCAAAGGCTAATGAATGGTGAACCACAAGACTCCTTAATAACATTAAAGAGAAGAAAGGATTTTGAGATTCATTACCCTTGAAGCTCATCCTTGTTTACACAAGGGATTCACCCAAGTGGAGGGCCTTCAAGTCACCTCCTAGCTCCTTACATCTTCCTTGTGTTTTTCTTCCTTTTGATACTCCTTTGCTCCTTGAGGATGTGAGGAAAGGATCTCCAAGAACACCAAAGATTTAGTGTCTCTAAGTCTCCACACCAAGGATGAGGTGTGAAGATGAAATGGATGACTTAGGGGAAAAAAGATTGCTAGCTATCCTTCCCCTAAGTGGCCGGCCTCTATGGAGAAAATGAGAGAAAAAGTTTCTCTTCTTTGCCTCAAGAAAACCCTAGTGAGTAAAAGCGATAAAGATGACTTTATAGTACCTCGCATGTGAGTGGCAAACTTGCAATTAATCCAATTTTGCATCCACTCACCCTTATGGCCGGCCTTGACTTTGTTATTGGGCTAATTGCCCATTTTGTTTTAATTGTCATACAACTTAAATATAATGGGCCTTGTGGACCAAAACACTTTTAGGCCCCCGAGACCCGAAACTAAATTGAAAGCCTAATACGAACCTTTCATATAAATAATTAACTAATTAATTAATCTTGACCATTCTCAATTAAACCATTTAATTTCTTACCCATCTCATTTATATTTCTTCACTTTCATCCTTACTCGGTGTACGATCCATTAGGTTCCAATTAACGAGGCAATTGGCAATTTTTACTCTTAACAATCGATTGTGAATTGAAACCACATTTCAATTCTCCCTTTGATGAAGATTAGTGTTTGCTAATCTTTAGGGCTTCCACAATCCATGAGTGACACCTAGCAGTATGTCATGGCTACCTAAGCTAAGTAGAAGTGGTTGGAGAACCTATCCAGTTACAATTACAATGCAATACAGTCCTTCTCTAATACAATACTCTTAATCACATTGTTTGAGTGATAGTTTGTTTCATGTCTACTATCCAATGTGATACTTCTCTATACGATTCATTTCAATATGATTTGGAACAAACTTCTTAAGTCATATTCATATGTTTTGGCCAAAGACTCCCGACTCATATCTCAAAGTATTCTCCCTCCACCATGGAAGGTTAGAGATCCCTTGTTGTGCATTCATATGCCTACATGACTATAGCTTGACCCCCAATAATGCCGCAGACACTCTCAATGGACTGCCTTTAAAATGATCAAAGATCAAGGACCCAACCATTAGACATATATGATGTCTCAAGTCAAATGACTACTTTGCATATTGCAACTTACGAGTTCTTACATGACATGTATGTTCGAACTCCTTTTTTATCGTTGTTCAATGTACTCAATTACCTTTTGAGCGCCTATGTGTTTGTCTCAGTGTCCAACACTAAATGACATGAGACTAGTCATACTCATGCTTGAGTTAACATAACACATACTAATCTTAACGGATTGTCAATGCCCAACTGGCAATCCTATGGCTAGGAACATTTTAGGAATGAACATAAGAGAAATGTCTCGTTAATCTTACTTAGATCACTTCTCTCTTAGATTAAATACATTCCTTGGATTCCCTTATTACTTAAACACATAATACAATAAATAGTGATTAACAATAAAATTTGCCCTTCATTAAACATATAATAAACACAATAAGCATTCCAAAAGTTATTACATCAAATGAGTGGCTTTGTGGGCATACTTCGAACATAAGCAACGGGAATGCTTTTGGTTAAAAGAAGATGTGGGCCATATTCGAAGCTCTTGCGATTTTTACCTCGACGTTGATGTCCTGACGACGATCTTTGAAGACAACATAGCATGCATTGAACAACTTAAGAAGGGTTATATCAAAGGAGACAACAACAAGAACATTGCGTCGAAGTTCTTCTTTTCACATCAACAACAAGAGCATTAGAAGATTGAAGTCACGCAAATCCGTTCATAAGACAATATAGCCGACCTCTTCACCAAATCACTGCCGAAGATGATGTTTCAGAAGCTTGTTCATGGAATTGGTATGTGTAAACTTTATGAGTTGTAACATTGCTATTTCTCTTAGGAATTGTGTCAAACTCAGGGGGAGTATCCTGAAGAATACTTGTTTGATCTTAATGTACTTTTTTCCCCTACGATTAGGAGCATTTTTTCCCATTGGGTTTTTGCTACCTAACTAGGTTTTATTGAGGCACCCACCTTAGGCTGGTCATATCCCTGATGATGTCCCGTAGACATATCTTTTGACTTTGCATTTCTCACACATTTTTTCTTAGTCTATGGATTTTGTCCCTACTCAGGTTTTTGCCATAGCCTTAGGGTTTTTTTTAGTGAGACTCACTTATGCAAATTCCTACCTTATTGAGAATAAGCATTGTTCCTTAGAAACAGTGCCGACGAGTTGACTTCCTCAACTTATGCATGATGCTAAATCTACCTTGCGTATTTACACACTCAAGGGGGAGTGTTGTAAACTTTTCTAGTTTAAGTGTGATTGTGCAAATCCTAGATTATATTTAATTCTAGTTATCCTTTCCTATTACAACTTGTATTCCTTGGGGATGAAGGAATTTCTTTTCTCCTTTTACTACTATAAATAAAGGCACTATGTAGGAGGGATAACTCACACATTCCCCTAAAATTCTACAAACACATCTCTCAATCTCTCTACCCTTGCTGCCAGCCCCCTTTAACCTTGTCAGATAAAATAGGCTACAATACAAATAAAATTTTCCTTCTTTTAACCTAAAAATATTTAGATTCCGATAAAAGTTTTTTTTTTTTTTTTTTGGTCAAAAGATGGAATTTATTAAATTCTAATAGATAAATTTACATCTTCAACTAGAATATTAGAAAGGAAATTAGGACCTTTATAGTCCCAACGTTTGGGGACATGTCGTAAAAGTTGAAAATTCACTAAACCGACTTCTGAAGCATGTATTTATTGAGTTTTGAGCGAATTTTGATTTAAATAATTTTTTTAATTGTTTTAACCATTTGATTTAATTTTGTGTTGCTAGATCTATTTTACCGTTAGATTTAATCATATTTGATCTCAATTGTTGAATTTAATGTATTTAAAAATTAAAAATAGACGAATCATAACATATTAGTATAAAACACGCCATCCACAATAATTGAATTTAAGACCATTCACTTATAAGTGATAAAATACAATTAGACCATATTATCAAATCATAAAGTAAAGGGAGCTTGAATGAAAAGGTAGACATATTGAAAAGCAAAATGAGAAATTGCAATTGCATTACCAATTTCTACGACTTCCAATTGAAGATTTATCAACTAAACTTTTACAAATCGTGGGATAAGTTATCTTACATTAATTGCATGAATTCTGCCGTGTACAGAGATCAGAATCCCACAAAAAAAAAAAAAAAAAAAAAAAAAAAAAAAAAAAAAAAAAGTAAATAAAATGTGATGCAAGTGGATTATATAATTGGAATTAAAGGTAAGAAATAGTTATTAGCATTCAAAAAATCTCATTTTACATTTTGCATAATTTCTTTTTAAATAGAAAGTTTGAGGTAGCTAATGCGAATTTTAGAGTGCCAATAACAATCTCTTAACGCTAATGCAAAACCAAATTTGCATATAATAATATTATATTATTCCAAAACTTGCGTAGGCCAAAGAAGCTTCCACATGGAAATTTCTTGTTTGGTTCTGAGCTTCCTGATTCCCCCATAAAACCCATCTGCCTCATTTCCCTCCTCTCGATGATCTCTTCTGCTGATGTTTGTGCATCTCCACCGTGAACCATGTGTGTACTGGTTGAACTCCAGAACCACCGTGTCTGTCCAAAACCATACATCATCAAACAAATATTCACGATTTTCAATGCCCTAATTTAGGATGACAGGAATAGAGATTTAACTTGAATGCAGAGAAACGGGCACGTTACACTGACCAAATCTTTTGGTCATTGTAATTATTCGAATTACACGACTATACGATCATAATCATGATTATTCATTATCATATTTTAAGGTTATAGTCCAATTGTGGTGAGGAGAGGACACAAATCTTTTGCAAGATTGCTTGGCTGGTGGGTCGGTCAGTGTGATGGAGAGAGATTAAATAACAAATTGGAAAGCCAAGGATGACCATAGCATGCAGCCCCCACAAAGCCTTAAGATTCCAACTTTGCAAAATAAAATAAAAACCAAAAAAATGAGACTACTTCAGCGTACTATTTAATGTGGTAAGTGATGAGCAAATGTCGAATTTTCATGAGTTTTTTTCATTGAATCATTAGCTGTATGCAGAATTTACCACATCATATAATACACCAACGAAATACGAATATGCAATCTCCCTAACAGACACTAGTCAAACAACAAAAAGGCAGAGAGTGTAGAGGGAACATTGAGTTCTTTCAATGTGGTTGGCCATAAATATTCTTGCGAGACAAAGCTAGCACAATGTTGGTGGAAATCATGACATCAAATAGTATAAAAGGTGGTCCACCTAGCCCTAGAGCCCTACATTATTCTATTCTATCTATTATATTCT
Organism: Malus domestica; assembly: GCF_042453785.1. NCBI lineage: Eukaryota > Viridiplantae > Streptophyta > Magnoliopsida > Rosales > Rosaceae > Malus > Malus domestica. Next base: position 20,753,724 of record NC_091663.1, read on the forward strand.
GTGAAAGTGAGGATTGCATTCTTATTATCCACAGATTATTATTAGGAGCAGCATATCAATGACTTGTTACTCAAAAGATTATATATTATCCTAAAATGCTATTTCCAATTAATTGTTAGATTCCTCTAACAACAGCAACAACAACAAAATCTTATCTTACTAAATAATTAGTCGGCCGTATGAATCTTAGAACGTCACTCCCCTAACAGCAACAGAAAAATCAATTTTAGATCACATGCTTGCCAATCCTTTTGAGGGGAGGGGGTGAGATAGAAGAATGAAATCTACTCACCACTATTATGACAAAGGCAGTAATTTTCATTTCCATCACACGATTCCAGGTGACCTACTACACCATACCACCAACCTGCAATACAACCAAATGAATTATAACAATTTAATGATTCATTTAACATACTATCTTCGGGTTGTCCGCTATCCAAAAACCAACATACTTTACACCGCGATGAATGTAAATAAATTACTTAATTGGTTATGACAAAAAAAAATAAAAAATTGGTAAAAACAAAAATTAGAAACAAACCATAAGGAAACTCTTTGTTTCTTCTCCACTGAATCTCTATATGGTCACCGGGCCGCAACTCATTCAAACAGTCGGAGACGTGAAGATCATGAGCCGGAGTGTCAACAGGCGGCGCTCTAAGCCTTTCCCATGGCACAGCGTCCTCAATCGCAACTGCTCTCCTTCCATGCGGCGGATACCTGAAGAAATCAACAACCCTCCTCAATTTATTATCTCAGATCACCCTCATCAACTCACCGCAACCAAAACGCTAACAACAAAACAATACATAAGGAATAAGAAAAGGCAATCAAGGGTGTAAATCGAATTACCTGGCTTGGAAGGTGTCAGTGCGGGGATCATAGCTAAGCTCAGCATCGTAGCATGACAACATAAAACCAACATGCCCATTCTGTAACACAAAACAAACATGAAGCCAAATTAATGAACACAAAATATCCCAGCATGTTTTATTTCTTGTTTCTCTTGTAATCGAAACATATTGGCAAATCGTAGTTGATAGATTACATACCTCGCGGTTATAGACCTGCGCGGGGAACCAGAACCTGCCAGTCTCAAGAGCAAGGTACCAAGACATGATTGAATCAGCTGGCAAACAAGACCTCTGCTTGCTTCCGAGATCATCAACCTTGGATCTGATCCATGAGAAAGGCCAACCAAGAGAGAGAATTCTCATGAGGCCTTTCTGCTTTCCCTGCTTCAAGTCAATCACATCAGTCTTGGAAGCAATATGCCACCGCCACTCCCTGTAAGCAGCAGGGCCAATCACTCTGCCCCATTTCTGCTTCATGTGCTTCTCCCAAAGGTGATCGCTCCTGCATCTCTCCCTCAAAGAAGAACAAACACCCGCCATTCGAAAAAGCGCGTCGGGAGGAAGCTTCTCGAGAATGCATTCCAACACCAATTCCGGCAAGTCCAACACAGACGTCTCCAGTGAGTCGTCAACATTCTCAACTTTGGAAGAAGAAAGGGATAGAGTTTTCCTCACGAGGGACATTCTGGAAGGAATTCGAGGGCGGAAGAGAATCGAAATGCCTTGCTTCGCGAAGTTGGAGAGGGTAAAGAAGGACAAGTCTTTCCAGAAAAAGACAAGGGAGAGGCAAGTTATGAACAAGTAAAGTAGCATCACAAATTTATAAGCGGCCTCAAATTCAAGGTCGGCATAAATGGTGATCTTGAATAGATGGTTTTTAACTGGTTCCCACGAAGCCCACCAAAACCCAACGGTGGGCCTCCGAAAACAACAAACCAACTAACGTATAACTCGCCTTAAGCCAATCCAATCCAAGAAGAGATTTTTCGTGTATGACATGCAACGAATGAATGAAAAAAACGATGGCACTGCAACAAGGAAAAGGAAAGGAAGCCAAATATTGCAAATGGTTTGCTCAGTGGAAAAGAAAGAAAATGGTAAGGACCCCAGCCGTACAGACAGCTAAAACAGATGGCGTTCAAGGATAGGAGGAAGGAGCAAGGAGGAAGGAGGAGAGATAGCTAATGGAGATGGGGTCCTCAGATGGCCTTCAGGGATAAGAAAAGTTAAATGTTAAGATAAGTCTAGATGCAGAGACCCATATCTCCAAAATCCTCAGATTCTCTTTTGGAACAAAGAAAAGAAAATAATGCAACAAACAGATCTGGATTGTTGTTGTTGTGGAGATTGTACCGAAAATTAGGTGAAACCCCACCACCCAAAAGAAATGAAAGATAAGGACGGAAGGAGATGAGGAGGCCCAGGAGGGGGTGGAAGTGAAAGATGGAAGATAATAGGGGGGGTTTCTGATGAAGAACTGAACTTGGTGAGGAGGATCAGTTCAACATATTCTTCATCAGAAACTCTTTAGAATCTTCCCCCACCCTCTCAAGCGCCCTTTCTCTCTCTCTCTCTCTTTCACAAATTAACGAACAGGTAGTTGACAAGAAGAAAAGAGGAAGAAATGCAAAAAAAAGTCTTATATAATTGACTATTGGAGGTTTTCCTTAAATAGCTTTCTGGTGCCTTTTTCATTTGTGTGGATATTGAACAAACTCTCTCTCTCTCTCTCTCTCTCTCTCTCTCTCTCAAGTTGGGAGATGGAGGAAAATTCGTATAACCAGAAAAGGTAGCCGTTAGGGTGACGTTCATTGGTGGTTAACAGATTGAGGGTTCTGTTATCAAAGCAGCCTCCACCACTCAGCAGCCATTTTTCAAACCAATCGCTCACCAACACGTACAAATTCCATGGTCTACTACTTGACTAGTCTAGTATCCATAATTGGAGGTGTGAGGGTTACTCCTTGTGGTAAAACGAGGCTTATCTTTAGCTATGCATCAGAAGACTTGATCTTATTTTATACCTGTAATTTTAAAGTCATCACTTTAATTCTTAAAACTCAAAATTCGTTTTATGGTGTTATGACAAATTGTCTTCTTTAAGCACTCATGCCAGTTCGACTCGACTTGACCGCTTTTCCATACACACCCCCTTGGATGGTAATGATTGTTGACCGTCCATTAATAAATACGCCAAAGTAGTAGTCGTCAAGTATCCTCTTTCTGACAGTCTTTAGTCCAAAGGGTAAAAATATTGGATTCGAAAATCTAATGGCTCACACAGTAGTGAAGAACGGATTTATTCATTACTCCTACTATTTTAGTTTCTGACTCTAGTCTCCAACATGTATGATATGACATATTCTCATACTTCAAATATGAGCATGTCACTTTGTTTGAAACAGACACTAGTACACTATACGAGTCTTAGTCTCATGGCATGCCAACACCTGAACTGCATCTCTAGCATAAATGCCCTCTCGGCACCCACCTGAGACAACTCACATTCGGCTATAATTAGGCTATTTGGAGTCATGGAAACTTAAAACACAAATTACTTCAGATTGACCTTGTCCACCATAAGGTCTCATCTTAGTTATCTCTCTAAGGCGACATATCAGATAATATTTGTGCATTATTTGTTGTACCAAGTAATGCACGTGTTCAGATGCATTCCCTGGGCCAGGACATGTTTGTGCACTCTATGCGTTCATAACATGAATGTCACAACTTGCTTGCCATCTCAAAGTGCCAATGGGAATCGTTCATGTGAGTGAACCAATTCAAAGCCCGATGACATATAATAAAGATTTTCCTGCATCATTTCGATTCATGTATGAAATGAGCCACTAAACGTCAATCATAATGTTAGAAGCAACTCTAATTATAGTTTTAACCATGCTAGTTGCTTAAGACGTGTCTCTAGGCTGCACCTTCTTGTGCAATTCTGATTGGAACAATCATTTACGATTGGAGGAACGACATGTTTAGATCTTCCCATATTAAACTCTCACCTCTCTCTAAAAGCCTTTCCTCATCTCTCTCAAAACAACCTAATTTTTGAAAGCCTTCTGGCCATCGACCCCTTGCTTCAACTTGGGGTTGGCGGCAACCTAGTGTCCCCCCCCCCTCCTCACCCTTTTCCCTCTTCCCCTTTCTTCTTCCCTACCCCCCATATCTCATTGTTTTTTGGTTCTTACCTTCCCCCCCCCCCCCCCCCCCCGTTTTTCCATTCTCCAAATCACCATGGTTGGTGATTTGGTTTTTATTTTAATGCATTTAGATTTCAGTTGTTTTCATTCTAAGCATTTTGTGTCTCAGGTTGCCCTAAGCTTGGTCTCAGTTCCCCCCCCCCCCCCCAGTTTTTCCGTTCTCATGGTGATTTGGTTTTTCTTTTAATGCATTTAGATTTCAGTTGTTTTCGTTCTAAGCATTTTGTGTCTCAGGTTGCCCTAAGCTTGGTCTCAGTTTTCCTTGAGTTTATCTCAAATATTCCTTTCCACACATCGCTTGCTGCTCGTTTCGTCATGTGTCTCCTCCTAGGATCTCCTTTGGAGGCGCACTTTGCTAGTTTGTAGCATTTAAAGTGCATTTTGCACTATTTGGTAGGATTATGGGAGCACTCTCAGCGTGGATAGCTTGCTTGTCCCCATTTTCGATTCATCTTTTTAGTTATTTGGCCATTCTTTCAGGCGGTGGCAATGCATCTGCGATGCTGGTACGGCTGTTTTGGTGGAGGTGGCTGCTTTATATTTTCTTGTCTAGGTTTTTCTATTTGTTAGTTGTTATGGGTTGCTCACTTTGGGCCTATTTCATTGTAATTTTTTGTAATGGAATTGCGCTTTTGCTTGGGCTTTTTAAACTCTCTTTTGGAGGTGCTCTTACCTTGTAATAGCTTTCTCTTTCTATGAAATTTACTTTGATTGACCAGAAAAAAAAGACCTTCTTATATTAGGGACCATCAACATAGACTAGGGGCAATATCATTTCTGCACTGGAGTATAGCTCCTCATTTTTTGGGCTATCTAGTATTTGTAAGATCTTCCGAGCTTCGTCTTTGAATTCAAGCTACACCACCTAGCCTCTAAGTCTATGGCTAGCTTGAATTCTACAGTGAGGTAGGCAATATAGGTTTGTTTCTCTTCTAGGAGCATCACCTTATACTATGGTGTCTTTCTCTCTCTTTCCATTGCTTATCCTTAAGGGATTGTTAATGTAGGGTCCCTTTAGACCCTAAAATAATATATAGTTGTAAGTTAGGCCCTTTATCATGGGCTTAGAAAGGCCTACGAGAGAAGAAGATCAAAGCCTTGGGCCTGTGAACTAGCTGAATGGTACCAGACAACATAGCACCATCGCAAAGATTAGAATAACGAGCACTTGCAAGTCTAGTCTAACTATCGACAAAGAAGATGAGCACCTATCCAAAAAATACTTTCCAACCACTTGAAGCAAGTTGGCAAACTTGAGAACTTTACTACACAGCCCTAGAGACAGGCCTACTGGAACATCAGCTTCAATCCACGCGTTGGCCATCAACAAGAATAGAGGCCTACAAAATGACATAAAGGTTGTCAGATCAAGTGCTCGGGATGATGCTTCCTCAGCCACTCAGGGCGAGCGATGCCTCAGTACATGTTGGCACAGGGAACCTTGCAATCAGTCCTGAACAAATGTCACTTCACTTTCACATGTCGATTGTACGGTGGAGGAATAGGCAATAGGTTAGTTTTGTATGTCCAGTTCATTTAATGCAAAGGCAGTGGAGCACTTGAGGGCCAATTCTTTTGGTCCCACTGACGGCCTATATAAAGAGGGACAAGCACCTCCTATGGGGGGCGGACACAAAGAAAGAGAAACATTTCTCTGTTCTAAAGAATCTTTGTAATCTGTATCCAACATATATACAAATCATTACATTAGATGTAGCCCAATTTTGAAGATGGACCACGTAAACCATGTTGTCAACCATCTAAATCTTTAGCTTGAGCCTATCAATGTTAACCATACTAGTCTTTGTTGACCTCCCGGTTTGGAGTGCTAACAGGGATATCGGTGACTAGTAGAGAAGGGGGGCAATGGTCCAACAGTGATATTAAAGAACTCTCTTCATTTAATCACATGAGTATGTTCAGAAGTTTGCTTAATGAACATAATTAACTCTAAGTTATTTTATGATCGCTCATATTAATATCAAGTGCGTTGTAGAATCTTTTTCAACTCACGTAAGACAAAAATTTATGGTCGCATATCATGATATAGTGCTTCACAAAAGTCTTGTTAATTGTAATGAGACGACAATATAGGAAAATTTCTTGTTTCTCTCATCAAATGCCATAGCATTTCATAGTCTTCACAAAAGTCTTGCCAATTAATGAGACAACAATATAGGAAAATTTATTGTTTCTCTCATTATACTTGAAATGTATATCCTAGTCTGAAGTTATTTCTTTCGCTTCCAAGATGTCCTTGAGTTCAGGAGTGGCCCATATGGTGACATCCAAGGACTTCTATATGCAAGTCCCATTAGGATAAACTAAGAAGTTTCTAAGAACACGATCAAACTCCATAGCATCTCATGTGTAATGTATCAATTGATCGACACCTATAGTCGAACAAAATTTTCACGTCTCTTCAATCTACAAAAGGATGAATGAGAAGTTTTACTCCAATACGTTTTAATCAAACTTGCTATTAGTAGTACACTTTCTTTAGTCGTACTCCCACTAATAAGGACTTAGCACACATGAGATAGCATGGCTAGACAACACAATTCAATATGTGCATTGAAGAATGCGAAGAAAATATTTTTAACCACTTGAGTTACAAACTCATTGCATGCTAATCTTATTAATTTGAAGATTTGCATTTTGAACTTTTTGGGTCACCATATTTTATGTCTTAGTCAAAGGATCAAACCTTCCAAGTAAATTGAAATCAAACTTTCATAAATAGAATATCGTTTCTTGTAACCATCCATTGCCTGTTTCTGTTTAATAGATTTTCTGGTTACCATGTTTTGTGGCCTAACATCTCTCTCTCTCTCTCTCTTCCTGTCTTTCTTACTAGTTTACCTTTACCATATGTTTCTAACTGAAAAAACAAGGATGGTAAATGGTCAGACTAATAACTTGTTTGTCATCATCCAATCATGTGTCGCCAAGTAATTCAAATAATTATCAACTTGTTAAGTTAGAGAGATATATAATGTAAGAAGTTGTGAAAATTTACCAAGCATTTTTTTTAGCAGAAGTCTCTACCTCTCCTTCAAGGATTACATGGGTCACCGGGAGGAGGTAAGCCAACAACTCCAATTGCTGAAATCATCATATTCCTCTTTGTTTAGGGTTCATACATTGTTTTCTTCTTTTCTTTTCCATTTTTCAATATTTACTTTTTATTTTTATTGAAATTTACGAAGAACATTGATCTATTAATTGCAAGTTCTGTACAAATTCCCCATTGAAGTCAAAGCTGTTTTTTTTTTTTTAATGTTCATTTGACCGTTTTTCTAAAGAACAAGAGGATGATAATCTAATGTGTAAACGAGAGGATGATATAAGCTCAATCATCTTTCTTTTACTATAGATGCATATGTCGTTACATGTAAACATGGAGAAACGAAAATGGTGGGTTATGAATCCTGCACTATATGCGGTCTATGAGACGCATAACTTAAAAGAAAAAAAAAGAAATGTATTAGTGCTCCAAAACAATCATTTTGCGACGCTCCCTCTTACTAACTTTTTCGTTCATCGTGCAATATATTCTAATTGATGTCTTTTGATGAATAAATTCAAGCTTGTTACCCTCGAGCAATATTTTGAAGAAAGCTCAATTGTGTTTTTCTTGTGCAGATGGTATTCTTTCAGTTGTAGCCAGTGACATAAGAGAAGTGTGATTTTTATTTTGTTCCCTTGTGCGGGGGGCTTCCATGTCCTTGAGCTTGTATTGGTAAATGGTTAACGTGTGTTTTTACCAAGGGGATGTTAACTATTTACCAATGCAAGGTCAAGGAGCCATCTTACCTATTTATGTAATTTCGCCTGCATTTACTACTCTAGCTACATTATAAGAATTCCATTTGCTAAAAACATGTATGCATTTGCAGAAAAATGGTCGGAAGTCTGTACCTCAATTCGGAGGATGGGATCAGAACAGCCCAGATACAAACTACACCGTTGTGTTCTCTCAGGCTCGTGCTAACCGGAAGCAAAACAAGACCAACTTGACCGAGTTCAAGCGTAACAGCCTTGGGAATGAACAGGAATTCATGGCTGCTCACCCTCATCATCCTCATCATCATCACCAAGATGACTCTGTTACGGTAAGACGCTCGTTTTTCAGTACTTGGCTATTTTTTTGTTTTAACTGAAGTGAGTGTTCTTCACAATTCCATGCTCACCTTGTTTTGATCCATATCCCCTATAAACGCACATGGATCATCACAAGGTAGAGCATTCCATTCTAGTCCATGATTTACATAACACATTATTCAGTTCAGAAGGAAAAGAAAACAAAAGAGGCGACATTCACACATCCTGTTTAACTCTTCACGCATCCTTTCTAATTTTTGGCAATTGAATAAAATAAATCAAACGATATACACAAATAGAAATTAACAGGGGTGTGTGAGAAGCTAAAAATAAAATGATAAAAAAATTATATACCTTTTTTCTTCTAATTGTATTTATATTTATATTTTTATGCAGAGGAAAAAGACGATTCTGACTTACATAAATTGCTGTATTAGGCCTTGATTTCCTAAGAAGGCAAGCAAATCATCAATTCCTGCCTGCCATTTGTAATCATTAATTTATTCACATCATCATGATGTAGTCTTATAGACGATAAGACCCGTTTGTCAAATGAAAACCTAATCAACAGCTTTATTCATCTCCCAGTACAGTGTGATATTAATATTAATAATATTATTATACATTCTATTTACTGTTTACCATGTATTGTTGCATCTTGCTACTAGTTATCCATCGTCTGAACCAAGAAAAATAAATAAAAGGATGTAATAATCTCCCAAACCTAAAGCATCATCTTTTAGTGGAGTCAAATATAGTCTCTAACTTTATAAAATCATCATATTTCAACATTAAAACAAAAATAATAAAAAACAGAAGAAACACAAAAAAACCCAAAGACAACCTAAACCAACGGACACAACATCTCAAGTACAAAGCAAAAGTTGTTCAAATGTTGTGACAACAACTCAAACAAGCATGTAATCTGACTCTACCAACTTGCGAGCATTGCCTCCTTGTTGGGACCTAAGAAATTGGTTAGGTGATGAAGATAGTACATATTTGTCATCTAGCTCAATTAGAGATATGATTGTGAGTCGGCAATGTACCACAACTCTCACAATCGGTCTCATACATAAAATCAATCAAACGGTAAAATACACAAAAATCATAAACATTATCATGGCCTCGTTGCTAAGTTCCTGATCATTATTCTATTTGGGTGTTGCTGTGAACATTTAGGAACCTTCTGGCAGTGCTTGAAACCCTTGAAAACACCTCAAATCCAAAAATGAAATGATCAAATAGCAATGAGCTAAAAGCTCCAACGTTTGATGGGGAAAACCATGATTTTTGAAGGATAAGGATGACCACTATTTTCAACTGCTATGAGCTCTGGGATATGGTCTAGTATGGTTATGAGTTACTGGCAGTAGAAGTTGATGCCATTGAGAAGGGATCTCACAACAACACAGAAGGCTGCATTGCAAGAGGACGAGATGAATGATGCTAGAACTTTGGGAATCATATAAAGGTTGTCTCAGATTTGATGTTTCCCATAATAGCCAATGAAGAAACTGCAAAAGATGTTTGGGATGTCTTCAACATGAATATAAAGGTGATAAGAAACTTAGAAAGGAAAAACTTCAATTTCTTAGATGTGACTTTGAATACATATGCATGAGAGAAAATGAACTGCTGAAGGACTACTTTTGTAGACTGTTTGATGTTGTTAATCAAATGAAAACCCATGGAGAAGATGTTCCTAATGAAGAATTGTCTAGAAACTACTAATTAGTTTGACTAAACCATATGATTCAATAGTGAGTATGATTGAAGAAACCAAAGACACTGATGATCTCAATATATAAGATGTGATGGTATCTTTGAGGGCCTTTGATCAAAGGCTTGAAGGGTATGTTGATGCAACCACTGAAATGACATTTTAATGACTTAATGTAGGATTTAGGAGTCCCTCTAATATGACAAACATAAGCAACAATGGAAGGGCAAGAACAAAAAGTGGGAAGGAAAAAGCAATGTAAATGCAAAGCCCAACAATAGTAGTAGTACCAATGGAAATGCAAAGAAAAAACATGTGTACAAGTTTTGTGACAAACTCCATTTTGGAGAATGTTGGTTCAAAGGTAAGTCTAAGTGTCATCAGTGCAACAAATTTGGTCATGTAATGAAGGATTGCAAGTCAAATAACATTCGACAAGTGAACTGCGCAAATTAAGTAGAGGAAAAGGCAAATGTGTTTTGTGCCAGAGTAGAGAACAATAGCTACCACAATCTACACAAGTATGAAATAGTTTAAGGGCTATCACAATTGGATGAAATCAGTAAAACCTGTGAAGGGTGTGTTTAGGAAGCATCACATAGATCCATTTGAAGCTGGAAAAGCATGGGGAGCAATAAAACCACTGGAATTGATTCATACTGATGTGTGTGGTCCTATGCATACTACTATCAGTGGAAACAATACTTCTTGATTTTCACTGATGATTACTAAAGAATGTGTTGAGTCTTCATGAGATTCAGATCATAAGTGTTCAAAATTTTCAAAAAGCTCAAAGCCATAGTAAAATTGCAAAGTGGACATCAAATCAAGAAGATAATGAGTGATAAGAGAAGTGAATATACCTTGTTGATGCATAAAACCGAAGATCTTGGTACAACGTAAATCCGACCGTGAATCTGCAGAAATGTAAATAACACAAGATGTATCGTGGTTCACCCCAAGGTTTGGGCTACGTCCACACTGATTGTATTGTATTTCTCTGAGAAGTGAGGGAGAGAGAGCTCTAAGAGTGAGAGCTTTGAGAGGGGGTGAGTGGGGTGAGAAGGCTCCAGAAATGGCCTCTTCTAATTGTAAGGGTGAGGAGTTTTTTTATAGAATAAGGGCTTCTCACTTATTACATATTTGCCCCTTCCTTTATCACATGATTACATTTAAGTCCCCTGAGTATTTGTACGAGATCTAAATACGGAGGCCCTAAATATGGTATAAACAGTAGTCCCCCAAGTCTTTAGTTAAGAGAGTCTTTTGGCTAGAGACTTGAAATTCAGTCCATGTGTGGGCCGAAGTAACTAGATGTTGTCTTGAGCTGATGCTCGATATGAGGCGGTGCTCAATCTGAAATGATGCTCAACTAGAAGTAGTACATATTGCGAGGCTGCTCGGCTCGTGGCTTATGTTGCCTTCATTGGCTCGGCTTGTGGCTTTGAAGGTGAGGGAGTCCCTTTTATAGAATAAGGGTTCGCTCTTCACTACATAAGTGATGGGTTATGAATGATGCTGGCGGTGAGGCGGTTGCTCAGCTGGCGGCGATGCTCTTTAATGGAGGTGAGGTAGTCCCTTTTATAGAATAAGGGCTCGCTCCTCAATACTTAAGTGATGGGCTATGAGTGATGCTCGCGGCGAGGTGGTTGCTCAGTTGGCGGCGTTGCTCTCTAATGAAGGTGAGGGAGTCCCCTTTATAAAATAAGGGCTCGCTCCTCAATACATGAATAATGTGTGCTCTCTAATGAAAGTGAGGGAGTCCCTTTTATAAAATAAGGGCTCGTTCCTTAATACATAAATAATAGGCTAAGTCCCCCAAGTGTTTTTCATGAAGCCCAGTTGAGGCCCAATATATGGTACATAATGTAGTCCCCTAAGTCTTTGGTCAATAAAGTCTGTTGGCTGGAGACTTCAAATTGAGTCCATGTATGGGCCGAAGTGGCGGTTGTTCGAAGACGATATTTGTATACCCTGCACTGAAGCTTTGTAGGTGAAGCTTTGCAAGTGAAGCTTTGTAGGTGAAGCTCTGTAAATGAAGCTTTAGAAGCTAGAGTTTTTGTAAATGAAGCTTTTGAAGCTGATTGACATGAGTAATGCTCATGAATGTTTATGTTGATTGACATGAGTGATGCTCATGGATGTTGACATGAGTGATGCTTATGAATGTTAACATGAGTGATGCTCATGAATGTTTATGTATAATTGATATGAGTGATGCTCATGAGTGTTTATGTATGATTGACATGAGTAATGCTCATGTATGATTTGAAGTACTGGGCGTACTTTTGATCACCTGGTTGGTGGCACGAAGGAGAGTACAGGTTGTGCATTTCATCACCTGGTTGGTGGCATGAATGGCTAGTTGCCAAATGATATTAGAGTACGGGTTGTACATTTCATCACCTGGTTGGTGGCATGAATGGCTAGTTGCCAAATGATATTTAGAGTACAGGTTGTACACTTCATCACCTGGTTGGTGGTAATAGCAGCGGGTTGCAAAATAATTTTGGAGTACTGGCGTACTCTTGATCGCCTGGTTGGAGCTATTTTGGGCTTATGGGTCTTCGCTCTCTACACAACATTCCAGCCCATTTATTTTGGGCTTTGCCGTTTTTTTTAATTACCTTCTGATGGGGTTTATACAGATGTCTCCAAAAGATACGAAAAATAAATTACATCATTAAAAAATAAGGAAAGTAAACCACATCATTCTGGTGGGGTGTTTATTCCTTGCTTTTGCTTGTGTTTTTCTGCTGCACTCTCTCTGTCTCTTCACCTGGCAGACAGAAGGCATCATAATAATAAGAATATCTTTTGCTTTTCTTCTTTTCTCTTTTCCTTTTTCTTTTCTTCTTTTGTTTTGTTTCCTACTGCATCTCTGTCTTTCCACCTCCATCCTTTCTGGCAAACTTGCTTTACTTTTTCTTTTCATTTCCGTGGATCAGCTTCCAAGGCGATGTAGAGCGCTTGGCTGATGGCAGGGTATAGGTTCAACAACTTGCTGCTAGTGCCATGAACAATCATTTCCTCCTGCCAACTCCGACCCGTTCAAGCTAGATTTTCCGTAGGATTCTCAATGGGAACTGGCAAGGCAGCTGGACCTACAGTCATTGGACAATTTGGCACCACTGGAAATCCACTGGCGTTACGAGGGTTGGATAGTGGCGGAGGAGGCAATGGATGCGACTAGATGCGTCATCTTAAAGATGTACTTGCTCTTCGCCCATTGAAGATGGAGAGACCGTATTGGTGGTGATGTCAAAGAATAGATTGGATCAATGTACCTGCAATCTATAATTTTAAGTGTGTCGTCTACGGCTATAGCAGAAAAACAATAACCATTTCTTTTATCCAGCTTCTGAATCAAATAAACCCTATCGGCAGCCTCCTGCCACAATCGACCAGCAACGTAGATGGCGGCCATGGTGGAGACCATGGCGAGCAAGAGAGCTGCAATCCGATAGTGAAAAGCCGAGCCGGATAGCCGGTTGTGCGACGGCCGGCTATGCATGTTTTTTTCCGGTGCAGCAGAAAACAAAAGGGCGCAGGGCTCGAGCGAATTTCAGTGAGTGGCGGCGTCGTTTTGGGGATCTTGGAAGCGCTTCTGGAGCCAGTAGTCTTGGAACCCAGGGGAGGACGTCCATGGCCAGTTTGCTTTTTTCTTTCCTTGCTGTCAATCTCGAAACGACTTCGCTGAGAGAGAGAGAGAGAGAGAGAGAGAGAGAGAGAGAGAGAGAGAGAAATTGATACGTTTAAGAAGATGAACCAGCGGATCATTTCTGGTTCTAGGTCTTGTGATTTTGCAGATTCACGGTAGAGGTGAAAAAATAAAAAAGAACCGACATAGTTTTTTGTGTCGATTCCCACAGACGGCGCCAAATGTTGAATGCACAAAACCGAAGGTCTTGGTACAACGTAAATCCGATCGTGAATCTGCAGAAATGTAAATAACACAAGATGTATCATGGTTTACCCCAAGGTTTAGGCTACATCCACACTGATTGTATTGTATTTCTCTGAGAAGTGAGGGAGAGAGAGCTCTAAGAGTGAGAGCTCTGTGAGGGGGTGAGAGAGGTGAGAAGGCTCTAGAAATGGCCTCTTCTAATTGTGAGGGTGATGAGTCCTTTTATAGAATAAGGGCTCCTCACTTATTACATATTTGCCCCTTCCTTTATCACATGATTACATTTAAGTCCCCTAAGTATTTGTACGAGATCTAAATACGGAGGCACTAAATATGGTATAAACATACCTCACTGGAATTCAACTCATTCATTTAGATTTGGGCCTAGAAAAGCAACTCATAATTGCATATTCACCATAGCAAAATGTCTTACAGAAAGGAAGAACATGACTATAGTTGAAATGGCTAAGTATATGCTACATAAGAAGAAATTGTCTTATTTATTTTGGGAGAGGTAGTAAACACTATTCTGTATCTTTTAACTAGGTACCCTACCAAAACTTTGACAAACAAACTCCATTTGGAATGTTTAGTGGAAAAAAAACAACAATCAACCAGCTAATAGTACTTGACTCAATATGCTTTGCTTATGTACTTTCATAGTGAATGCACAAATTAGAAAAGTCCAGCAACAAGAGCATTTTGCTGGATTCGGAACAAGTGAGAAAGGTTAGACTTTTCAATCTGATGACAAAAAAAAAAAAAAAAAAAATCTCTCAAGATATGTGATATTTGATGAAGAAGCACTATGGAATTGGGAAACAAGTATAGAGGAGAAAGAAAATTTCCATTTATAATTTGATCTGAATGGAATGGAATCCAATCAAAATGGATAAATTGAACAAGAAGTCCTGGAATATGTTCATCACCAACGACACCTCAACCAGCAAGTGTAAGTCCACAACAAAGTCAACCGCAGAGTGAGAGCCAAGCTTAACTCCAGTAAGAATGAGAAATTTGGAGGAGATATAATCTATTAGTAACTACTATGTAGTTGAACTCAAGACTTATGAGGAAGTTGAGAAAGATAAATATTGGTAAAAGGTAATGAGAGAGGAACTATCAATGGTAGAAAAGAATGAGACATGGGAATTGGTTAATAGGCCAAGTGACAAGCTAGTGATTGGAGTAAAGTAGGTCTACAAGAACAAGCTAAATTAATGCAAAAGAACAAGGCCAAACTAGTAGTTAAAGGCTGCTCATAAAAGCCTGGTGTGGATTTCAATGAAACCTTTGCTCTGGTAGCAAGGTTGGATACCATAAGGACATTGATTGCCTTGGCAACTCAAAAAGGATAGAAGCTACATCAACTCAATATGAAGTCAGCTTTCTTAGATGGAGTGCTAGAAGAGGTGTTTGTGGAACAATCACAATGTCTCACAATTGAAGAGAATCCTAACAAAGTTTACAAATTGAAGAAGGCTCTCTATGACCTAAAACAAACTCCAAGGGCTTGGTACAGTGAAATTGGTTTCTATTCCATTGAGAAAAGATTCCAAAAGAGTCCAAATGAAGCCACTTTCCACACCAAATCTGGAAGTGACTCAAGAACCCTCATTGTGTCAATCTATGTTGATATGTGGATAACGTAGTCTACATTGAAAATGATGAAACGATGAAGCAATGATTGCAGAATTCAAGGTAAAAATGATGAAGAGGTATGAGATGAGATGAATGACCTAAGCTTCTTGCATCATTTTCTTGGCATTGGGGTAATACAACAGTCAAATGGCATCTTTATTCATTAGAAAAATTATGCCCACATGCTACTTAAAAGTTTGGATTGAAGGAATGTAAACCTATGTCCACTCCTCTATTTGCAAATTAGAAGCTCATGAAGGATGATGGGAGTGAACCTTTTGATTCAAATATATATGGAAGCATTGTTGGCAGTCTTTTGTATTTAACTGCAACAAGACCAAGCTTGATGTTTGCAACTAGCATACTCTCAAGATTTATGCAAAATCCTACCAAAATTCACATGGGAACTGCTAAGAGGGTGCTAAGATATGTTCAAGGATCCAGTGGAATCAAACATGAAATGGGAAAGTCAACGATCCTAATTGGATTTTGTGACAGTAATTGGAAAGGTAGTGAAGATGATTGCAAAAGCATATCTGGGTATGCTTTTACATTTGGCTCAGGTGTATTTTCATGGACCTCAGCTAAGCAACAAAGTTTTTCACTATCTACTATAGAGGCTGAGTATGCGAGTGCCTTAGAAGCAACATCTCAGACCATTTGACGAGATTCATACTCAAGGATTTTGGTGAATTGCATATTGATGCCACACCTCTTCCATGTGATAACACTTCTGCGATTACTATGACAAAAAATCCAATGTTTCATCAAAAGACAAAGCACATCAAGAGAAGATATTATTTCATCAAGGAAACATTACAAGAAAACATCATTGAGCTTCATTACTGCAAGACAGAAGAACATATTCATCAAGCCACTTCCAAAGGACATATTCACTTACCTCAAGCGATTGCTCATGTGACAACCATAACCAATTTAGAGGGGAGTGTTGGAACCTAAATTGCTTCTGGTTCCTCGAATTGAAGGTTCGATGATGAAGGAAGCTTCTAGTTTTTGTTTTAAATGTAACAACTAGTTTTTCAGCTTCTAGTTTTAAGCTTTTAATCAAGTGTAAGTGTACAGTCCAGATTAGATCCCTTAAAACCTTAATATAAGGCTAGGATCAAATATGGAAACTGGTTAGGTGATGAAGATAGTACACGTTCGCCGTCTAGCTCAATTAGAGATAAGATTGTGAGTTGGCAATATAACAAAACCCTAATCAGTCTCATATACAAATGGAATCAAGTTGCTGTATTTTGCACAGCCTTGCAGCCATCACATACTGAAAATTCTTTCATTCCTCATACACAAAATCAATCAAACAGTAAAATACACAAACTGCAAACTGCAGTGAGAATCTTATTGATTGACCTTAAAGCGAATTCATATACATGACATACAATGAAGATACAGAAAACTTTGATCTTATTATTCAAACACGATGCGATATATACAGGAGCATCTTCTCCATTTCTAATCAAGTTTAAGAAAATAATACAAGAAAAGGAAAATAGTCAAAGTACCTGCAATTTTTAAACAGTTGCTCTAGAACGCTTTACAGGGGCTTTCATAGAAGATAGGTACTTAGCATCTGCCTTGTCAATTCCATTAAAAAGATATCCGAAAGGCGGCATTTCTATGTACTTTCCAGAACTAGGAACAACCTTCAATTCATCATTTTCCCAAACAACCCTTCCACCAGAAATGGTCACTTCAACCTTGCCCTGAGAAAGTGGAACATGATCACTTCAAGGATTTGTTCAAGCAAAATTGCCACATCAGCTATCAAAGTACAAATTTGCCTAAAAATTTTGTCTGGCTCTTGCAGATGCTTGAATCGTAAATGCAGGTAGATTATGATATGTAAGTAAATGGAGAGGCTTGAGAGGAAAATACTACATTGAAAAACTGAACCCACACACAAGGAAACAAGGAGTTGGAAGTGTGATGCAGGGAAACATATAACTACGAAAGAAAAATAACAATCCATAACCTTCCTTGGAACCTCTTCGAGTAGGAAGTTGTAATTTCATAAAGAAAAATAACAGAGCTGCTATTTTAACTCCTAAAACGTCATCATGCATTCCTTAAGAATAAAAAAATAAAGTGAAGAGGAGTGCAGTATGACATTTTTGGAGCTCTAATAATAATTTAAAGACTCTTCCTATGACGAAAGAATGCTGCAGTTGAGAAACTAAAGTACTTAACATGCAATATCTTCACAGAAATGGATGCTGTTTGTAGGGATAGAATAAGTAAAAGATAAACAGGAAAGTAGGATGTCAAGGGCGTACAATCACATCTATGCATTAAAAGGCAAATAAAAATACATATACCATAGGTATGCTGCTATGCCTAAGGACTGAGTAAGCAAAGAACACAGAGCAATTGAAAGCTCAAGTAAACCAACTTTCTTGTCCTTATTTTTTTCCATATGAATCTTATTACTTAAGGAAAATTCTCTCTCCGAACCGTGCGGGAAGGTTTACCATCACACGGCTCACCAACTTGATTTTCAGTATAGGTTAAACGTCAAAATTCTTTGTATCACATATTGGTTTTGGCATCAAACAAATTGGTAAAATTGCATTTGACAGTATCCATTACCTGGACACGCAAATAATGTATATGTATATAGTATATCCACACACATATAACATTATGTAAAGTCAGAAACCTCAGAACAATTTTGCTTTTGCTAGTATTAGACACCTGAAATATGTATCCATGCCTGTAGATCATAGAACCAATGTGTCCCATAGAGGGATCACTAGCTTTATAATTCTAAAATAATATTCTAGAAAAAGCATATCCCTCCCTCGTGTGAAGTGAAAATGATTACCTTCCCTTTCCATCCCTCGTAGACATTGGTATCTGTTCTAGAGTGGTGGGACTTTGCATGTATCTCAAAGCTTGAGTTTGGATTTAGTATAATTATATCTGCATCAGAACCTGCGCGAATTGCTCCCTTCCTAGGATATATATTGAAAAGCCTAGCACTGAAATACCATTGACACTGAAATCACTTTGACATACTTTAAACAGCATAATGGAAATCATGTAGTAAAATATACTTTATCTCAAAAGTTCACAACTCGAATAATAAACAAGAAAACCACAGCAAGCATACCATTCAGTACTCGTCAACCGGACGTAGTCAGTAACAGAAATTTGACCAGATTCCTGGGATTTAGAAAAATATATATATATTATCCAAAAGTTTGATTCTAATTTAAGCTGCTTATTAGAAGGAATGAGATTTTGTGGCAGCTTACCACCATTGTATTCCATACAAGATGCATCCTCTCCTCAATACCTAATTTCCAGTAACCATGTTAAGCATTAGAAAGTACAATTATGGTAGAAAACAAGCATATATCTTAGTTAAACAACATCAAAGATCATTTGATGACTACCATTGACACCATTTGGAATTTTCCGGAAATCATCTATTCCAAGAGCTTTCTGTGTTGAATTGAAGGTACAATGATCCGTTCCTACAAGCTGCACATTGCTAAATCTACTTTTAGAAAACATTCATATTTTCATAAAACAAATTTGTACACTATTAAACTTAGGCAACTGAAAATTATATGTACTCTTAGAGTTAGAAATTAGGTCAAAATCTGGTTCTGAGTACAATGTTAAGGGATAACCACAAACTTGTCTTCTTATTTACAGTAATAAATCACTACAGTACCAAGAGGCCCTGTGGATCAAATCAGACAGTTCTCAAATAAGGTTGCAATAAGAAATAAACCTGCAGAACTCCCATTGAAAGAGCAGCTTGAAGGGCTTTGTCATGTCCAGCTACCCTTATAGGGGGACTCATGACATACCTGAAACATCAGAAGACAATTGTTCTTAACGTAGAACCTTTGACTACCTGAACATAACATAAATTAAATAGAGAGAACTCTTACTTAGCAGCAGTGATAAAGTCAGGATCCCAAAGCCAAGAATCATTAAGCACTAACCCAGAAAGTACTGTCTCGCCAATCACCTTCTGCCCTGCCATTTAATAATCATTTGGAGCACGCGTTCAGTACTTAACTCAAAACTAACAGTTTGAGGGTGCATAATGACCTATTCAAAATAACCAATGGAATTTTTTTTTTATTTTTTAGAAAATACAATAATCAATTTTAATGAGCTTCTTCTCTATTTATTAGGCATGTGTTTCCGAATTGTTTCTTAGTTTGTTCACTGTACTCTTTCGATTAAGCCATCTTTTTGGCTTTTTGATCTAGGAAACGATGAAGAAGAAGATATCAAAATTGACGAGTATAATGATGGTCACTTGTTGGAATTTTCCAAAAACCACACCAACTTAGATAAGAAATCTTTTCACTTGCTAAATTGCACTCTGGCTTGATACATAAACTCTGCAACATACTATTTATGGAACCCTTTCAACAACTTGGTCCAAATCACATCATGGAACTTTGGTAAAGGATGATCGAACATGATTTAGACTTGAAACAGTCATGTTAGACGATGAACTTGGTTCAGACAAAATTAAAAGAGAGATGAATTTGGTTGAATACCATGAGCCATTATAGAGTTACATAGGCAACCAATGTAAGAATTTTGAGGAAAATAGGAGAGCGTTTATCTTATTTAATTATATAAACCCAACAATTGGTAGAACTTCTAGTTACCAAGAACAAGATATAGTTGCAAAACAAAAGAAAAACGCTAAAGCTAATGAAAGATAAATTTAACGCAACAAAAAAATTTTAGATACTATGAACCTGATTTGCGAGCTTTAGAAATTTCTTCCATAGCATCAATGCTCATCACATGAACTACATAGAGGGGAGTATTCACAAAACCTGCTAGTCGAATTGCTCGAGCAGTTGCCTCTCCTTCCAGCTACATGGGCAATTATATTGAATCAAACACATACCATGTGCTATTAATTTACTTGGAAATAACTATTAGATAACTAAAAGAACCACATAAATAGGAAGAACAAATTTACCAAATGAATTGCAATTAATATGACATCAGCATAAAAGGATACAATTTCATATTCATTACCTAGAAGAACCAGTATTTAGACAATAACTACTACGCGTGCAGCTGAAAAGGGATTATATAGAAGTACATATCTTGTTATAGTCTTTCAAAGATAGAAAGACCCTCAAACAAAATCCTTTACACAAAAGTTAAACCCGATAGCATGAAAACAGCAGGAATGTATGGCAGGCAGATTGTTGAACTATAAGCTTAATAAAATTGTACGTTTATGTTGCCACAAGGCCATGCAGAAGCGGCACTAACTCTTAAAGCATGACTAATGTTCCATGTGAAAAGAGATGATGCAAAACTAACTAATATTTAAATTTGATAGAGCAAATTTCGTCTTATCCAAATTATGTTTGCATGAATAATTTATTTCTCTAATTACCACTGGGGGCCTTGAAAGAGCATGTCCCTCTGGACCAGTAATCCCAAGTTCTATCATTCTTCTCTGTCCTTCATATACAGCATCTCCATTTTCTGCATGCACCATGGCTAACGCACCAAGAGACTTACATTTTTTGAATCCTTCTAGCAGAAGCTCATCATTGACCATGAAGGACCCCTTGTAGGCCATGAAAAACTTGAAAGAGTTTATACCTGAGTATAGGATACGAATAATTATAGAAATACAGATAGATGTATTACATAAATAGCACAGTCGATAAATAAGCCCACTTAATAAAACCTGGAACTATAAGAACCTAACCTTTCTTCTTGACCATTATTTCCATTTCTTTTGAAGTATGTTCATCCCATTTTGTAATTGCCATATGGAAACCATAATCCATGCAGGACTCCCTAGATTTTTTTTCATAAGCTTCCAACCCTGACAATAAACTTCCATTCACTGGTAAAACAAAGTCGATGTGCATAGTTGTTCCACCTGCTAATGCTGCCGCCTGACCACTGAAGAAATCATCAATAGTTTCTGTACCCATGAATTCCATGCCTAGGTGGGTATGAGGATCAATGCCTCCTGTCAATATTAATCAACAAATAATTATATTTAACATTCATGATTGGAGATGCTTTAATCTTATTACATAGGTGTAGTATGAAAACTGACCTGGCATGACAAACTTTCCAGTGGCATCAAGCACAGTAACATCATCACCAACCTGCCAATGGCATTTGAAAAGCAAAAACAGAGCAAAACAATGGCATCAAATCAAGTACAGCATAAAGAAAAGGAAAGAAAAAAATAATCTGAAGAGTAAACAAAAGGACATAAAACACTCGGAGGCTTGGAGCATATGAAAAGTTATATACATACATAAGTTCTCCACGTGAGTCTGAGTACTATGTAGATCACGTAATTACAGGCTGTTCATTTTAATTTGCAATCAATACGTCATTTTCTAGAATTGTAAGTGGAACAACTATATCTTGGATAATTTATAATAACAACTACTTTCAGGATTTAATCTAAATTCTAGAGTTACTGAGGTCTGAGGTTGTTCTAGGAACAATTTCACAATTTATGATTTTTTTTTCTAGATGTTATCAATTCTTTAGAGTTATGACATTGTATCTGAAAATAAGTTAAAATCAGCATTTATAATGTTCTCTCACACGCTACAGAAGAATGATTTGCATACAGCTCACATTTTTCACAAAAACGTCTATAGTATACATGGGAATGATTTAGTGCTTGCCCCTTATATGCACTCCTACACTAACAGTTCCTCCTATAATCACACTAACTTATCCTACTTTATCGGCACGAAAATAAAACGGGAGCAAAGGATTCTATTGGTTCAGTAGTCCAGAACTAATAAAGGAACTAGCTGGAAACATGTTCAAAGGAATTGGTAAACCAACAGCCCATCCAAATTACAAAGCATCTCCACCAAACCTGAAAAATCCCAATATCCCAACTAAAAACAAAAAGATTTGAAAAAAAAAGAGATATTGGTGAAGATTGTTTTAGATTCAAGTTCAACCCTCAAAAAATGAAGTTCACAAAGTCAACGGGCTGCCAGCATAATTAACAACCAATGAAGTTCTTTCAATTTTGAAAAAAAATAACACTACAAATAAAGAAACAAAAAAAGACTGAAATATTATTATACCTTAATATTAGGCCTAACAGAAACAATGATTCCACCCTCCACATAAACATCAGCAGCCTCCATCTCATGAGCGTTCACCACAATCCCGCCTTTGATCAACAGCTTCGTAGAAGACGATGAAGAAACCCCACAGGTCGACGCACCATGTCCAATTCCAGCATCACAGAACTGAAACACGTTAAAATAACAAAGTAATCAAAACGACTGAGATTTTTCTTTTTAATTTTCTCGGGAACCAAACGGAAAGTGAATACCTGGTGGCTCGATTCGGAAATCGGAGAGAAGGAGAAAAGAAGGAGGATCAAAGACAACAGAGGGAAGATGCGTTGAGGACTGGAGCTGGAAGCCATGGATCGAATACTACTCCTTCCTGGGAGAAGTCTGAAAATGCGGGACTGTGATCTCTTAAGTCTCTTTTTGGCTTTTTAGCGCCGTTTATACTTTTCACAGTGGAAAATGTCAACTAACTGCCCTTTGAATTATTATTACTCACCTTGAATTATTTCTCAACATGAAATTGACCCCTAAATTAATTAATATTTTTGATAAATTTAACCCCAGAAGTATTTGAAATTAGACAATTAACCTCTTATGGTCGACAGAATTTCATCCACTTTTTTTACTTGGGTAATAGTGCAGAGGGTCATTTCAAGTGGGGTAATAGTTCCTTCTCAATTCTTTTATGGTTAGGATCCGAACACATCAATTTTATACACATTTTGACAGCTATTTTTTAGGGTTCATTTTGTAACGTTTTTCAATGGTCTGAACCGTTTATATTTTAGGTATTCCCTCAAAGATCATGTGTACCAAAAATCACATCAATCTGAAACCATATGACCGTTGGATTAAATTATACTCATTTTAGAGTTTCTTTGCAGAACCGTATTTGTGAATTTTCTTCCCTACAAATGAATATCATAATGGTTATGAATTTGTCTAATATTTTCTAAGGATGATCTATGAATTATGTGAATTATAAATGGTTTGGATTGTTGAATAAAGTTACGAAGTAGGCCTTACAAGGTGGGTGTCACAATGTTTATCAAAAAGAGAGTGTTCCCGATCTTTTAACTCTTTATCTTATTAGATGTTGATTGTAAACATTATTTAGCTCATCATATGAGACACAAATATAGTAAAATCATGTGATCTTCCTAACATTACTTTCATATATGGCAAGTTCTATAACAACCCGACCCCACTTATATTTTGAGTAAAAATATCATATATTTCATTGAAAACGTTGATAAATAACTTTAATTAGTACATGTTTACTTATAGGAAAAAGAATTGGAATCGTACTTGAGTTTCATGCATTTATTAAAATATAAATACAAAAATCAATTTACATTCTAGCTGTACATACAGTAAAATGTTAGCTTTCCTTTAAAATTCATAATCTAATACCTAAAAATTAGGAATTAAATTAAACTAAAGGCCAGTCCATTTGATTTTCTTTCCTTATTTTTTTTTTCTTCCTATGTTCCTCATTTCTATTAGGTAAACATATTGTTTTTGACATTTTTCTACACATATGAATGCAAGGTCATATGTTTAAACTAAAAGTCATATGTTCCTCATTTCTATTAGGCAAGATGGTGTCTAAGCTTGAAATGTACGAAGGTGATGCTCGCTAGAGGATGGGTTTTGCAAATCCATGCAAACATAAAGGTCACTATAGTTTTTAGTTTGATTTTAGTGTGGATTTTAGGGTATGTCGTTATGTAGTCGATTTGTTTTGGTGACTCAAGTACATATGCATTTAGATCGGGTGATGGTGTGATTAGTCATTTGATTCATGGAATAGATGTATTTTTTTTAATTAAACACTATAACATAATGCAAGATAACATACCCCAAATTAACAAGAGGTGTGTAAAAAGTAAAAAAGAATACGTAGATAACATAGCCCAATACAAAATCCAAATATGACTATAAAAAACTAAAGTTGCGTCTTTAAAATACACGTTGCCTAAATATTATCTTGAAGCATACCCAAAAAAATAAAAGATACACAAAAAATCAATCCTATCTGCAAATACATCTTCCAATGCCAAAACAAGAAGCTAGGCATTTACCATGAGCAATGTAGGTCTCAGTAAAAAATCTTTCCGAAGAAAACCACTTAAAACAAATCAATCTGATAGGAAAAAAAAAATGAGAGCCGCATTACTATCTACTAAAACTCAGTTCCCGTCCACTGTTCATCATGTGAGAGGGGTTACTTGTCATCAGCAGTGAACTCCTCAAGCTGCCCTCTCATTCCTTCCTTCCTGCTTCTTTTCTCCCTTGCTGCAAGAAAATGACCTTCCTACCCTCGAAGCCAGCGTTTTTTTTTTTCCAGTCGAATTGTCTCCAATCATCGCTTCGACTTCTCCTTTGGGCAGGTGTTTGGCCTTTTTGTTGCTTTTTCATTTTTGTCTCTCCCATTTCTCTTTGTGGTCATTTTCTACTGTTTCTTTCTTTCATAAACTGCCGTTGCTTTCTTTGGTTTGAGACTACGTTTTCTTTCCATTCACGCCCTTTTATCTTCGTGCAGTTGGAGATTAAGAGGTTGTGTGTTGCTAAGAAACCATGGTTCGGTCGTGCTAGATCTTTTTGCTCCTGGGACGCATCGCGTTCGGTTTGGGAGGATCTCTTTTGCTGGGGGGACATATCGTTGCCTGCAAAATTTTGGGTGTTTTTTAACGTAACTCTTTGTATTTTTCTGTTTTCATTTTAGATGCATGTATAGATTTTGTATTTGAATTTTTTTCCACATTTTTAACATTTTTTTAAAGGTTTGTGGGTTTCGATTTTGTTTTTTATTTTGGGGGATTCAAGTTTTAAATTTTTTTTTGTAGCTTTGGAAAACATTTGTGTTTAGCGTTGGAGAGACTATTTGCAGCTCGAGTGTTTCTGCGGTTAAGTGAAGATCATCTGTTGGGTGAGATCTGGATTTGAATTTTTTTAAAAATTTTTTTTTATGCAGAAGTTTATCTGCTCAACCATGGAAACCATTGGCCACAAACTACGTTTTATGTATTTTTTTTCATCGTTTCGTCTATAGTTAAGACTGTTGTTTTATTCATAACTTATTAGTTAAGGTTTGATTAAAGGGAAAGGGTGTGTGTGTTGTCTCCTCTGTTTTCAATCTGCTTATACCGTTCAGATTTATTCTTTGATTTTATTCTTAAAATGGAAGTTCTATTTCGTCTGTGTATGTGTATTTATAGCCAGCTTTTGTTAGTATTGTCTGTCGATCTTTAAATTTTGGTTTTCTTTTTTCATTTTTTGATTCCTTTTTTAGATGGTATGTTACGGTTTTGAAAAGAACATGATAAGTGTTTTTAGTTCATGAAAAAAAGGTGGTATAAATTAGCTGGGTAATTTGTCAATGTTTAAATTTTGGTTTTGTTTTTTTAATCTTTGGTTGTTTTT
Organism: Malus domestica; assembly: GCF_042453785.1. Taxonomy (NCBI): domain Eukaryota; kingdom Viridiplantae; phylum Streptophyta; class Magnoliopsida; order Rosales; family Rosaceae; genus Malus; species Malus domestica. Next base: position 20,779,694 of record NC_091663.1, read on the forward strand.
TTTAGAGATTTTGTTATGTGTTTCAAAAGAAGATGAAGGGTGTCTTTGATTCTTCAGAAAAGGGGTAATGCAGTGAAGTCAGTCAATTATTTGGATAAATAAACTTCATGCATTGCAGTGGGATAATTCAATTTTATGTTTATGTGTCTATGTATTTAAACTCAATGTTTATTACAATTATATTAAAATGGTTCAATGTTCTCAAGTTTTCCTAATATTAAAATTGCTTCCTATTTTTTTGTGGCAAGTTTTTCTAAATGATGAACATGAACATGTTGCCTGTGATAATTTCTGTGGTAAAAAAAAGTATGGTCTTCGTTATATTTTTTATGTTCATTGTTTTGTTCTTTTTAATTGTGAGTGCAATACATTTTCATAATTTAAGACTAAATTAACAAAGTTTATTCGATCAATGTTCATATAGCTTGTGAAGTAATTAAAGGACCTTAGTAGTTTAATTTGCTATCTGAATGTTTTTAATTGCTGAGAAAAAAATATTGCACTACAAATCATGTTATTATGCAATTCATGTGTGAAAATTTGTTCTTTGTTTAACTATTCGTTTTAACATTTTAATAATAATTATTGCTAAATTTGTATTTTATCTCATGAAGTTAAATGGATACCATATTTCTAACTCCCATTCAAGAATTGCAGCCATATAGAAGAGCTGCAAAGATCAAAGTTCGAATTTGTAGAATATGGAAACCAGACATTCCAGGAATGGATGGAAAAAGTATGGGACTTCATTGTATATTAGTTCACAACAGGGTAAGAAATTTTTTTGCAATGGTTTTTATTATAGATGATAAAAGTAATAAGCAATTGAACAAATTATTGTTTTCTTTGGTATGTTTATTTGGATATTTAGTTTTAATTTTTACTGTGTAATGCCGCGCTTAATGTTTGGTATTTACATGCGCAATCATGTGAGCCAAAATGTAATCTGCACTATCATTCGTTTGTTGATCACATTTGTGACCCATCTTTTTCTTTTTCCTTTTTTATATGATGAATTGCAAAGCAAGATGCAATTGAAGTCTGCTCAATAGAAATGGACCATGAAGTCTTAGCGTCAAAAGTCCAAGCTGGGAATTGCTATGAGATTACAAATTTTCGCATCAATAGAAGGAAAGGCGAATACATAGTGGTGCCAAATGATAGCCAAACTGTGTTCACGCACAAAACAGTTTTCAAGAGAATTACAAATGAGTTTCCACGCATTCTTCACCACAGATTTTTCTTACAAGACTACAATATGCTTTATCCTCGGTTGGATCGTGTTGATATACTGACAGGTAATACTATATATTGACATATATATATATATATATATATATATATATAATTGTAAAAACATTAGTGTTTGTGTCATTCAACAGTTTCTAATCATCTTATCACATTTGTTTGTTAAATTACAAGATGTGGTGGGTCATGTGAAAGGAATGCAACACTTAGAACCAAAATAGGTCAATGAAAGAGTTGTGCACAAATGTGACATCATGCTTGAAAATCTGAGGTAATTTTTTTCATTTAGTTTTCATTCTACCCACTTCGTAAAAAATTAAAATATCATCTAATAATTTTATGTCCTTTGATAATTATATAATTGTTTAACTATGACTGCATATTTTGTCAGTCAAATTTTAAAAAAAAATCTTTTAATTGAGTGGTAAAATTCTTTTTCGAATTGGACTTTGATGAAGAAAAGAAGAGGCAAAACTTACACTGTAGGGAGATGTTGCAAAAAAATTTTCTTCTCTGTCACTAGAAGCTTTGTTCCCGCCAGTTATCACTGCTTTTACAAGTTTAAAAGTGCAGTTGTACTAGGGTATTTAATTTAACAAAATAATGATCAATTTTACATCCTTCTCTAATAAATTTATTATACAATTTGTCTTAAATGTTGTCATTTTATTTAATTTGAATATTGCTATTCTTTCATTACATAGATACACATGCATTGTTAATTACAACATTTGCTTATACTTGCATATGTTATCATACGAGTTAATAAATTATCATTCCCTTTTGGTACAACTTTTTGAAAATTTGTAAAAACTAACTCAATTTGTATTACATTGAGGTATTTAAATTATATTGGTAGATTTTTTATTTTTGTTAATTGTTTGTTTTCACTTTGATCGTTGTTTTCTTTGTATGCAGGCAGTGTTATCCTATACAGCACTGGACATTACAGAAATAAACTCATACAAATCAGTGTGAGCATATTTAATGATGTTAAAACATACTGAATATGTGTTAAATATTTTTGGAATGCAAAATTTTTTGTTTCTGCAATATCATCGAGATAAAATTACATATTAAATGTTGCAGGTTTTCGAGTTCAGCATATTCTCTCAGAATATTGCCCTCCTCTTCAAACGAAGTAAATGAAGTTGAAATCTTGCAGGCCGCGAAAAAAATGATAATTGATCAGTTGGGTTTTTTGGATCCAGATTTACACAAGGTATACAAATTGATCACATGTTATTTTCTTTGGCTAAAATTTTGTCATTGGATTCTCACATTTTTAACAAAACATATTTATTATGAACATCACTGATGCAAATGTTGGTTAAAATATTTTCTAGGATGATACATTTTTGTGTGAAGCATCTGTCAAACGCTTTGACACACATCACAACTAGTGGTATAGTGTTTGCCCAACCTGTGTCAAGCAAATGCATAAGGATCCAAGTGGATAGTTAACTTGCCACAAACACCCAAATCAAATTCCAACTCCTTGGTATTTTCTTCTTTGTCTTAAAGTAATGAGTTTGATTATTAATAGTTTCACTAATCCTTCACCTCTAAACTATATGTCCAGCAAATTTAGCACTTCACTTACTATGTAAAAAACATATATTTCCATTTAGCTCTAATTGTAATATCTTTCTAATTAAATAAATCTATTATGAATAACTGTTTTTATGAAAACTCGTCCCAAATTTTACATTTTATTAATTTTAAAAGCGTGATTTTACGAAAATACCCTTAGAGGCGAGGGTATTGGCTTTCGTGGATCAGCATATAGTAAGGTGTATGAATTAATCCTTTAGCATTTTCCTGAAGTACTCGACATTACGGACTCATAGGTACAATCAGAAAAGGGTTTGGGGTTGCGGTTAAAGTTTTACGGAACTGTAAACTCGAGAAGTATTTTTGTTTTAGTCACTATTTATATATTTTCACATATTTTATAATGTTTATAATTATTTTTCATTTTAGTTATTTGAACAGAGGAAGAAGAAAAGAAGGAAGAAGTGGGGGAATGGGGAGAAGAGAAGAAAGAGGGCCACTGCCCAATCAGAAAGAAGAGAGAGAGGGTGGACAAATGGGGAGAGGAGAGAAGAGAAGATGACCAACCAGAGAAGGGGGAAATGAGAGAAAGGAGAGAAGAAGAGGAGGAGAATCGCTGGGTTCACCATGACCCGTGCCCAACACGGCGGAAATGCATGAAATTCAGTGCTTTCTCCGGTCAAATTCCGACGAATTCCAACGACCTACTACTTGGGAACTCCTCATCAATCATTCCTCTTCGATTTCCTATACAAATTGGACAAGATTTGATCTTGATTTCTTGGCAAAAGCATCGGCGGCACCATGGTGTTCTTGGTGGCAATCTGCCATTTCTGCAATGATTTCTCTCAATTGCCACCACAAATATACTTCCCTTCAGCCAAGAAACAATGCCCAATCATTGATTGGAGCAGCGGAGTTGATTTGAGAACGAATCAAAGCACCCCCAAACCTAGGGTTCCGGCGGGTTTTCATGAAATTGAGGCTTTTCCAGGCCAAATTGGCCTTGGTCATAGGTATGAAAGTTACTCTACTCATTGAGACCTTCATTGTTGTAAATTTTGGTAATTTTTGAAAATAGTTGAATTTTTAGCGAGTCGGGGCGGCCAACCGCCACCCGCGGCAGCGCGTGGCCACGGGATCGTCGATGTTATCCTTAGGCTAAATTAGATATCTTGAGTTCAGTTTTGGCAATTTTATATAATAGGTTGATCGTTTCGACCTAAACTTATTTGGGTACGTTACTTCGTAAAGATATGAATCGATGATCCGATCGTTGGATCGTCACCAAACTTTAATATGTTATAGTACATAATATTTGAGGACCATAGAAACTTACGGATAAGAAATCCGACTTACGGACTTTCCCGAATTGGATTTGTAAGTTTATAAATTAAAATGTTGACCGCCATTTGGTTTTGGCAGTTGGCGGAGATCCGACCATTGGATCGTAATGAAACCCTAGGATGTTGTTCTATAAGCATAATGTGGATCTTTGGAAGCAACGGATCAAAAACCCGTGATGCAGATCTTCCAAATTTAATTACGTAGTGATGCGTTTTATGTAAATTATGTATTTTATCGATCAGAACTCTGAGATGTGATTTGATAATTGATCATAGGCGAAGATGGTTCGTTATATCTTGATATGCATGCTAGGGAATCGTAGCGCGGACCTCAGGTGAGTGGGTCTTTTCCTTTCTATCGTGTGTGTCTATATATATATATATATATAATTGACAATTCCATAGACGTTTATAAATTGAAGTGTTGCATAATTATTGTGAACTACAAATGGCTTGATCCTTGTTTAGGGTACGTGTGCAGTCTAACGAGACGTTAGACACAGCCATACAAGAAGTGAGACTAAACAATGAGGCAATAGTCTTGTGTAGGGAATTGAGTAATGTGAGGGACATTGGTAGAAAATGTAAGAGTCAACCTTACGACTTGGTGATTAGTTGTTGGTCATAAACCAATGTGTGAAGAATAAAAAATTTAAAGCAAGGAAACCTAAGTAATGATAGTTATTTAAACTAGTGTCTAGTTGGGCTTATCACTGATAATTATTCCTGAAAATAAATAGTTCGAGAATAGGGAGTTACAACTTATGCATTTTTATGCCATATTATATATATACACATATATATTTATATATATAAGTATATATGTATATAATTGAAGATGCTATGGTTTATCTATATGTATATTACCTGCACATAATTATTGTGAACGCTTGAAGTGCAAAGGTAAACGCAGGACATCTAGGTGAGTTTAGGTAAGTTTATGGTATTAGTTGAAATGATGGAGTTATGGCATGACTACATGCATGTTTTAGGCAACTCCGACACTGTCGTACGGGTTGCCCATGAATCGTACATGTTATGTTGAGATACATTGAGAGCTCATAAATTTGCACCCCAGTGTTAGTGCTCCCGCTCGTGGCCAGGGCACAGTCCTTCATGTGATGTTCACCCCCGCACCTTACGCTCACCTTGGATTTAAGGTAGGTGCACAGTCTTGTCGTATAAACCACTATAAGTGATTTCGACTCGTAGGTGACCCGCGATTATTCGCACAGCCTTCACGTGATCGTATCACTTGAGCGTATTTATTTACACCAGTCTTGTCATACATACCACTTTAGGTGGTTCCGACTCTTGTCCAGACATACTTATTGAGTTATGGATAAGTCGTACAAGTCACTAGAGGTGACTCCGACTTATGAGCTAGCATATGTGATGAGATATGTGATGAGATATGTGATGAGCTAGCTTATGTGATGAGATATGGGATGAGCTAGCATATGTGATGAAATATGTGATGAGCTAGCATATGTGATAAGTTAGCATATGTGATGAGATATGTGATGAGCTAGCATATGTGATGAGATACGTGATAAGATAACATATGTGATGAAATACGTGATGAGCTAGCATATGTGTTGAAATACGTGATGAGCTAACATATGTAATGAAATATGTGATGAGCTAGCATATGTGATGAGATATGGATAAGTCGTATAGGTCACAAAAGGTGACTTTGACATATATGCTAGCGTTGATCTATGAGATATGGGTGCAGTCGTACAGGTCACCATATGTGACTCCGACTTGCGTGCTAGTGTGCGTTATTAATCACATGATTATTGATATTGCTGATGAGATGTTGTGTTGTAACATAATTATGGATTTACAGTTGATACACTCTTGATTTCACATTGATACGTGGTATGATTGTTCTGGAAATTGTACAAGTGTTGTAGCAAGGGGTTATAATGTTTATATGGTTTCTATTAAAATTTTATATCCAAGGCCACTCACTCTTGTTTTGTTTTCACCCTCCAGGTTTTATTAGCTATGCTTTCTTATCGTCGAAGATTCGTGGCGATTCCTAGTTGGAGATTCTTTCGAGGGTATGATTCTTAATCCTCTACTGTACTTACTTATGCTCTAACATCACATGTGAAGTGGGTTCCTTCCTGTTCACCAGTGTACTCTGGTACTTAGGCACTCTTAGGTTTAAATTTATTCACATTTTTCCACATCATCACACTTTATGGCTTCGTCACCTTCTAGGTGTTGGCCAACGTAGATCGATTCGGAGTCCTAGTGGACATTCCAAGTCGAGGTGTGTTAGTTTGGTATTAGAGCATAAGTTGGGTAGTATTGCGCTCATCACACACGTGATGCGAGCATTCTTGGTTCTCGAGTCTAATGTTTGAATCTTGCAACCTCGTCGAATATAAAAAATTTGTTAGTTGTTCCAAAGTTTTGGGCAAAATTGATGATTTATCGATCTTTAGAAGATCATTTTGGCGAGTGTCTCTATATTATAATCAAAGAACGTTTCTGTCAAGGAAAGGTGTGGAATTGAGACTAGTTGATGGCCCTAACATGGGGTTAATGTATCATTATTGGTGTATCGCTAAGAACTTGCGGGTCAATCTCATCATTATTGTTAACCATCATTATTAAACCTTTTGAGAGTAGAAATAAAAAATAGTTTGATTCCTTGGCGATATTCGGGAGGATACCACCATTCCACTTCTTCGTACTACATTAGTTTTCATGCGTCTTTTCGCACAAATCCTATTTCAAATTGGTGGTCTATGTAACAAACTTTTGAAAATTAGAGTTTCTCGTGAAACTTGTTGAATTCATAGTAGTCTTACCAAGGTATATAACCAATTGGAATGAACTATTTTATCCATGATTTAAAGTCGATAATTATCATCTTTGCTCGGAAATCAAATGATTTCTCTGAGGAGAACGTGTCTGAAATCTTTATCAACCTTGGAACTTCGTAAATATACTTATTTTTGGAAAGGACTAAGTTTCTGACAGTGGCAGTAAAAGAATTTAATTAGCAGCTATGAGTGTACTATCATGTATCTTTCCAGTTGTACAAGGACATATTTATTCTTGAATACTTTCAGTTGTCCTATTCTATTTCAGTTGGAAAATATGGGTGTTGATATGGAGTTACCGTTAACCATCAAGAAATAATCTGAATGATTATAATCATATTGTTATATGAATGGAGTTGGGAAATATCATTATACCCTCTCAGTTCGAGGTATTTTGTATGTGTAGAAAATGTGAAAATCAATAATCGTGATGCTGAACCAATGTTACACTCATGTGGTGTTCCAATTGGTGGTAGTTTAACTTAAGTAGAAAGCAGTATTCTTCTAGCCTCAAAACTTAAAGTATTGGCGATGATTTATTTTCTTAAAATGGGTGTTGAAATTTCAACAACAAGACACTTGTGAAGGTAACTACGATAGAAGTGGGATGTTGTTAACGTGTCCGTGCGACGTGATCTAAAGGTCCTCGTTCGTGACATGTTTAAATGTGGGGATAAAACTGAAATTAAAATTGAGATTCCATTTGGTGTGTTGGAAGAGAATTTTCAATCTGGGCGTTTTGCCTTTGGTTAGAGTAGGAAAGATGTTTGAAGAAATAAAATTCATAGTTTCTATACAACCATAGTTTCTTCTCTGTTGCTTTCGGAGGATGATGACATTATGAGAAAACTGCTCCTAGGCTTTTATACGAGTTCTGGCAATCAGAAACCCAATAAGATTATCATCTTGATGTATTTATAATTCACCATGTTACGTGTTTCACTTCCAAGCCTTTGGAAGTCTTTTTAAAGGTTGTAAGTATTAGTTGTTTAGTATCACATTTCCACCCCTAAACTAACGATTAGATTGAAGCGAGTTACTCAGACTTTAGTGGACGTGTTGCATTTTGCTCGCCTCAAGAGTTGTATGGGTGTAAAATACCATTATCTCTATTTTAGTTGCTTGTAACTATGGTTGGCTATGATACCATTAGAGTTGATATACAGAGACTTTATGCACAATACATGATTGTTAGACACTTAGCCTTACTAGAGTTATGTGTAACTGAGGTTACATTCCTGGTTATGGGTATGGCACCATTTGAGATGTGGTAGCAATTGTGAGTTGCATCAGAGAGTTGTGGGTAGGTATTAGAATGATGGAGATTGTGACATGGAAATCTTATGGTATGGACGATGTTATCTGAGAAAGTAGTGCGTGAGCACGTTTGAGACTTATTTAGACGCTGTTTGTGTATTTCCCAATGGGGGGCACGCTTGTTATATTGCACCTCCGGGAATTCGTTACTTATTTAGCGTGACAATAGGGAGTTGTCGATATCACGGATTGCGGACCGTATAATCAAAGACTTATTTGTTGGATTAGTGGAGCAAATAAATATGCAGGTCTTTTTTACGTTAGTACATATATTTTATTCTTCCCTATCTTTGAACCTTGTGTAACTATGATTTTAAAATTTTGGGGATGAAATTTCCTTAAGAGGGGTAGATTGTGATAGCCTATCCCAAATTTTACATTTTTATTAATTTTAAAAACATGATTTTACGAAAATACCCTTAGAGGTGAGGGTATTGACTTTCGTGGATCAACATATAGTGAGGTGTATGAATTAATCCTTTAGCATTTTCCTGAAGTACTCGACATTACGGACTCGTAGGCGTAATCAGAAGAGGATTTAGGGTTGCGGTTAAAGTTTTACGAAACTGTAAACTCGAGAAGTATTTTTGTTTTAGTCACTATTTATATATTTTCATATATTTTATAATGTTGATAATTATTTTTTGTTTTAGTTATTTGAAAAAAGGAAGAAGAATAGAAGGAGGAAGTGGGGGAATGAGGAGAAGAGAAGAAAGAGGGGCACTGCACAATCAGAAAGAAGAGAGAGAGGGTGGACGAATAGGGAAAGGAGAGAGGAGATGATGACCAACCAGAGAAGGGAGAGAGGAGAGAAATGAGAGAAGAAAAGGAGGAGGAGAATCGCCGGGTTCACCATGAACCGTGCCCAACCCGGCGGAAATGCATGAAATCCAATGCTTTCTTTGGTTAAATTCTGGTGAATTGAACCGGCCTACTACTTGGGAACTCCTCATCGATCATTCCTCTTCAATTTCCTGCACAAATTGGACAAGATTTGGTCTTGGTTTTGTGGCAAGAGCACCGGTGGCACCATGGTGTTCTTGGTGGCAATCCGCCATTTCTACAATGATTTCTCTCAATTGCCACCACCAATATATTTCCCTTGAGCCTAAAAACAATGCCCAATCATTGATTGGAGTGACGGAGTTGAGTTGAGGACGAATCAAAGCACCCCAAAACCTAGGGTTCCGGCGTGGTTTCCATGAAATTGAGGCTTTTCCAGGCCAAATTGGCATTGGTCATAGGTATGAAAGTTACTCTACTCATTGAGACCTTCATTGCTGTAGATTTTGGTAATTTTTGGAAATAGTTAGATTTTCCGGCAAGTCGGGGCGGTCGACTGCCACCCACGGCGGCGTGTGGCCAAGGGACCGTCGATGTTATCCTTAGGCTAAATTAGATATCTTGAGTTCAGTTTTGGCAATTGTATATCGTCGGTTGATCATTTGGACCTAAACTCATTAGGGGTACGTTACTTGGTAAAGATATGAATCGATGATTCGATCGTTGGATTGTCACCAAACTTTAATATGTTATAATACATAATATTTGAGGACCATAGAAACTTACGGATTTTCCCGAATTGGATTTGTAAGTTTATAAATTAAAATGTTGACCGTTATTTGGTTTTGGCAATTGGCGGAGATCCGACCGTTGGATTGTAATGAAACCTTAGGATGTTGTTCTATAAGCATAATGTGGATCTTTGGAAGAAACGGATCAAAAATCTGTGATGCAGATCTTCCAAATTTAATTACGTAGGGATGCGTTTTATGTAAATTATGTATTTTATCGATCGAACTTTGAGATGTGATTTGATAATTGGTCATAGGCGACGATGGTTTGTGATATCTTGATATGCATGCTAGGGAATCGTAGCGCAGACCTCAGGTGAGTGGGTCTTTTCCTTTCTATCGTGTGTATATATATAAAATTGACAATTCCATAGACGTTTATAAATTGAATTATTGCATAATTATTGTGAACTACGAATGGCTATATCCATGTTTAGGGTACGTAGGCAGTCTAACGAGACATTAGATGCAGCCATACAAGAAGTGAGACTAAACAATTGAGGCAATAGTCTTGTGTAGGGAATTGAGTAATGTGAGGGACATTGGTAGAAAATGTGAGAGTCAACCTTACGACTTGGTGATTAATTGTTGGTTATAAAACAATGTGTGAAGAATCAAGAATTTGAAGCAAGGAAACGTAAGTAATGATAGTTAATTAAACTAGTGTCTAGTTGGGCTTATCACTGGTAATTATTCCTGAAAATAAATAGTTCAAGAATAGGGAGTTACAACTTATGCATTTTTATGCCATATATATATATATATATATATAAGTATATATATATATAATTGATTATGCTATGTCATGGGTGAGTATTAGATTGCATCATGGTATATCTATATGTATATTACCCGAACATAATTATTGTGAACGTTTGAAATGCAAAGGTGAACGCAGGAAACCCAGGTAAATTCAGGTAAGTTTATGGTATTAGTTGAAATGATGGAGTTATGGCATGACTACATGCATGTATTAAGCAACTCAAACATTGTCGTACGGGTTGCCCATGAATCGTACATGTTATGTTGAGATACATTGAGAGCTCATAAACCTGCACCCCGGTGTTAGTGCTCTTGCCCATGGCCAGGGCACAGTCATTCATGTGATGTTCACCTCCTGCACCTTACGCTCACCTTGGATCCAAGGTAGGTGCACAGTCCTGTCGTACAAACCACTATAGGTGGTTCCGACTCGTAGGTGACCCGCGATTATTCGCACAGCCTTCACATGATCGTAGCACTTGAGCGTATTTATTTACACCCAGTCCTGTCGTACAGACCACTTTAGGTGGTTTCAACTCATGTGCAAGTATACTTATTGAGCTATGGATAAGTCGTACAGGTCATTAGAGGTGACGTCGACTTATGAGCTAGCATATGTGATAAAATATGTGATGAGCTAGCATATGTGATGAGATATGTGATGAGCTAGCAATGTGATGAGATAAATGATGAGCTAGCATATGTAATGAGATATGTGATGAGCTAGCATATGTGATAAGATATATGATGAGCTAGCATATGTTATGAGATACGTGATGAGCTAGCATATGTGATGAAATACTTGATGAGCTAGCATATGTGATGAAATACGTGATGAGCTTGCGTATGTGATTAAATATGGATAAGTCGTATAGGTCACAAGAGGTGACTCCGAGTTATATGCTAGCATTGACTGATGAGATATGGGTGCAGTCGTATAGGTCACCATAGGTGACTCCGACTTGCGTGCTAGTGTGGGTTATTAATCACATGATTATTGATATTGCCGATGAGATGCTGTGTTGTACCATAATTATGGATGTACAATTGATATAATCTTGATTTCACATTGATACGTGATATGATTTTTCTGGAAATTGTACAGGTGTTTCAGCGAGGGGTTATAATTTTTATATGGTTTCTATTAAAATTTTATCTCCAGGGCCACTCACACTTGTTTTGTTTTCACCCTCCAGGTTTTATTAGCTGTGCTTTCTTATCATCGAAGATTCGTGGCGATTCCTAGTTGGAGATTCTTTCGAGGGTACGATTCTTAATCCTCTACTGTACTTACTTATGCTCTAACGTCAATTGTGAAGTGGGTTCCTTCCCTCTCACCAGCGTACTTTGGTACTTAGGCACTCTTAGGTTTAAATTTATTCACATTTTCCCACATCATCACACTTTATGGCTTCGTCACCGTCAAGGTGTCGGCCAGCGCAACTCGATTCCTAGTGTTAGTGAACATTCCGGGTCGGGGTGTGTCTGTTTTTGTTCATCAACTGCATTATCTATTTTTCTTGCCGCTATAAACTGAATTACAACATCTAACTTTCATTTTCAAACATAGGTACAAGTTAGCCTTGGTTTTTCAAGATGAAACTAATGAAATCAGTGCTTTAATAACTAATTCCTCACCTGTGAACCATGTATATAGCAAATTTACCACTTCACTTACTATGTACAAAACATATATTTCCATTTACTTTGATCAATGAAATCTTTCTGATCAAATAAATCAATCATGAATAATGTTTATGTTCATCAACTGCATTATCAATTTGTCTTGCTATTGTAAATTGAATTACAACAACTAACTTTCATTTATTCTTCAGGATGAAATTGATGAAATCAGTGCTTTGATCATTGGTAAATGCGGGGAAAAATTATTTGGTACAAGCTGCAAAAATTTGGTCTTCAATTTGACACTAGGGAATCAACAACAGTTGCCAAATGAATTTTTAGACTGATAGGCCAGAAAAAAACTTTCCACCTTCAATTCAGCAAGCTCAAAAATTACATGAACTCCAATGATCTTCTTATCCACAATGTCTCTGAAGATGTGTCCATGCAACCAACAACACCGCTGCCTCTTTTCAGACAAGTGGCAATGTCTTCCACTACAGTATCATCATCTACCTCAACCTCAAATGCAAGTGCCCAATCATATAAAAGAAAGAGGGAATTAGTCAGTAGATCATTTTTTATCGATGCCAAGAAAAGGTAATACATTGGTGAACAACTATCTTTGCCGTCTTTAATTATTATTATTTTTTTTTCTATTATGCATCCCTATTTTTCAATGTTTGCCTTGCTTTTATAACAATGATATGGAAGAAATTTAAGAAGCTAGTGTCCAAGATTTTGATGAAATTCCTATCAAGTTATTGAAAAGGTCTTCTCCAACTGGTTCAGAAAAAAACATCTCTCCACCAAAAAAAATATTAGGTGACCATTTGTCTTTATTATATTTTCCAGATTTTAATTTTATTCTTGCATAATTCTAACATTTGTTTTGATGTTTTACTTTTTTTTTTTTCCATTCCCTGGATTGCTTCCTCAACAGTAAAGAAGGTTTGATGCAAGTGCTTCATGTTTTGCTGAAGAAAAACAAGGCATAAAATGCATGCTTCATGTTCTGCTCAAGAGAAGCATGACATAGTTATTATGGATTTTAATAAATCCAGACAATGTTTCTCTATATCTTTTGCCAACTGAACAGTACAACATGGTCTAAATGCCTTAATATTTTTTGCATGTGAATAGCACAATGTTGCTAATGTTTTTGGCATGTAAATAACACAATGTTGCCAATATATTTTGAGTGTAAATAGCACATAACTCTGTAATATTTTTTGAGCAACTATTGCAGCCAATGTAAAGCTACAAACCACTAAATTCAAATGTCTGGCTGAATCATTTTTTGCATGTAAATAGCAGTATACCAGGAGCTATTAACCCAGAGTCCGTATCCTATGTTGCACTCCTGTTTTACAAGAAATTTTTCACACATTTTATTTGTTGAACAATTTTTCAAACATTTCCAATTTAAACAGTTTTAGTGTTTTTCTCAAATCATTTTTACATTCTTTGAACAAAACATTTGACACAATTTTAAAACTCACAGCTATGCGCGGGCAATATAATCTAGTGTTTTACTATAACCCAAATTTAATCCGCATTCATAATCTTCAAAACCTTATCTCCAAAATCGTGTAGATAATTATGAACCAGAACACGTCAAACTGTTCAACCACCTTTTGTCACAAACTTTGCCATGGTCCTTCTATACAACTTCTCTGCTTTTAGTCGTTAGATCAAATTTTAAAGGCCGTGATTATTTGATCCCTGGACTCTGGATGTATAGGCTCGGAGAGGATCTCTTCCCATCTTTCCATAATCTAGACAGATTTCGAGATTTGTATGTATCTACTACACAAATTTCGAAATGTAAATTCATTCAATAGTAAAAAAATAAAGTAGTAAACATTTCCCCAAAATTTAAACCCAACACTTAATTTTGTCGTGAGAGTAAGCCAACTTGTGTTGAAATAAACAAAGAGAACTGAAAATGAGATTGAAAAGGATACAAGTCTTAAAAACTCACGACACTGAATTAAAGATATAAATGGAAAACAAAATTAGATGCCAAAGGAAAAAACAAAATGATCCACAATCCTTCTCATTCATCCATTTCCTTCAAACGTGACTATACATAATTTCCAAAAATATCGAGTAAACGTGATTGACTATGGATGAGGAGATATGCTACGCGGGCTTCATGGGTCATGACTACACCTGACAATTTTTTACACAATCTATTAACCTGACCCGAAAAAACATGAAATTAGCAGGTTTGGAGTAGATACGATAATGAATTGGGTCATTATCGAGTAACCTCATAAGCACTTGTTAAGATAATGGATCGGTCTACGTATACATGCGAGTAACCTGAAACACGGTAAGAAAAACATTAATTTTATAATTTTATACCACTAAAAATTATAAACAAAGCTTCATGGTTAATTGGAGGTCCTTATTCCACCTGCAATTTGTGAATTGGACTTACACAAAGCTTCATGGTGTGGATTCAGTCGAATTTACACGTGTTAGTGACATATTGAATGTTCCATTTTATGAGTACTTGGAAAACTTTTCTCATCTTGATAGTTCAAATACTTCAGTGAATTCGGTGCCTAATCATCAACCATAAGGTGGAAACCTTTTAAAAGTTTGAGACTTGAGAAGAGAAGATAACTCAAGTTTAAAGATTTTCTTTGAGACAATCTTGTAGTCTTATTTCATTAGTAAACAAAAATAAATTGTACAAAATTACAATTCTATATCATTAAGCTCGCTATTATAAACAAATAAGTTTCAAAATTAATAAGATTGTCAGTTTGTACAATGTATTATATATCTCTATATACAAAAGGAGTACGCCAAAATAGTGAAACATTTGAATATCCCTAAAATGCTATCACTTGATAAGGATGAACAACCCATAACTACCCAAATAAAATCTGGTCAAAATCGTACTATAGAAATATAGCTCTGATGTTATCACAAATTAAAATACCAAATTCAGAATCACAGCAAACCGTTACTAAAAAAAAAAAAAATCAGTTTCACGGTTTCACCCCACACTGCAGGTTGTTTGAGTCAAACACCACTCCTCCCTTTCAACCTTTGGCCAGGAAGTACTCTTCCATTTCTCCACACGTTTCATTTTTTTTTTTTAAGTTGTCCACTAGATTCTTCTATTGGTACTCAATTCTGCGATTAGATGCGGCTCTCATTCCATTTCATTTCAAGAGAAGGCATGCAAGTTCAAGAAAACCTAACTTTCCTTTTCCTTCTGCCATTGTTTCGATTACTTTGTTCTCCATTCTGTTTTTAGGGGTTTGATTACTTTCAAATTTCAATTAGTTTTAATTTGGTCTATTTGATAGACCGACTAACCGCTGTATGACATTGCAACGAATTTCTAAGTTGATGTATGACATCGCAATTTTCAAAAGACAAGGTATGAGTTTGTTCTCTGACCCAAATTGAGGTGGTTTTGTGTAACTTACCCTTTTTTTAAGCTGAAGTTCATTATAATGCTGTAGCTCTATTAAATCTGATTTCTTCCTTTGTTTTGCTTACGGTTTTTTGTTCAATAAAACCCAAAACACACTCACACAAAGGGGATAAAATTCTAGGCTTCTTGGGGGTTTCTAATGTCATTTTAAATTCCATTTAAATAAGACAAACAAGAACCCAAGAATACTAATCCTAGAGTTGGCCGAACACCCCTTCACCATGGCTCTAAATTTTACTCCAAAATGCTCATTTGAAGTACATCTACAACTCTTGAGATTGCAAATTTTGACAAAATCTCACGTGAGAAATTAATAAAGCTTGCATTTTTAATTTGTTTGTGTGTGATTATTCATTAGTTGGTTTGATTGAGTGATTATATATAAATTTTTTGGCGATGACGTGCTAATGGCATTCCAGAGCTGATTTTCTGACAAATTTTGTAGCAAAATAATTCCAATGGTGCTGCTTTGTGGATTTTGCATATTGTTACGGCTACTTGCGACCTCATCATCTGTATTCTCTGTGCTTCTGTTTTGTGCTGACGGGTAGAGCTGCCGTAGAGCTGCCATGCTTGGTGCGATAACGGTTACGTGAAGTTCCTAAGGCTCAATGTAAAGGTAGAGTTGTGTCAAGTTTAATGCATGTTTTCTATTTCACATAAATGATAGAATTCCTAATTACTCAATCCTCTCATCCATGTTTATTGTTTTACATTCAATTATTTGCTGAGACCTTTAGGTGTATATAGGTTATATTGATTGTTAAGATAGCAATTTTAACACTTTTTGTTGAATTTTTCAAGTGGTCCACACTCCAACAACACGTCTGCCCTTGCACGCAGGATCCAATTAGTAGGTCACACGTGTGGGAGCCAAGTTGGGGCTCACCCAACACGCGGGGTCAATGGGACCCACCCAATCATGTGGCAACATTGGTCTACGTGGAGCCAAATTGGGACTCACTCATCGCATGAGGCCAAAGGGGACTCATCCAATCACGTGGCAAAACAAGCCCGTCCCTTAGCTCTGATACCATGTTGAATTTTTCAGGTCAACATGCTGAGGGTCCCCACTCCAACAACACTTTTCAACATCCGATTTGTCCATCTCCAAGTCTATGATTTTTATTTACTTGAAATGAATAGATTCTAGGCATTTTATTATAGTGCCAACTCACCTTTCTTACATTCACAACAATATGGACACTTTTCTTGGCAATATAGTGCTTAGCTAAAAATTAGAATGTTATTCAGGTGTATTGACTTTGTTCAATTAACCACTGGCCCTTTTATAGTTCATTTTGATAATGTTCTTCAATCTAACTCACTAATCCACAGAGAAATTGAAAAAGGATTTCGAGAAGGAATTTAGAGAGAGAAACAAGAGAGAGAGCTGAAAATGTATTTCTTCTTTATTAAGCAAAACAACCAACCGCCAAGGCTTTTTTAGCCTTCCTTATCAGTTCATGAGACATTACATCCATTGAATTAATAACATGACAGATGAATGACATGTGTCCTATTACTAATCTATTACTAATCTATCATCTTCCCTTAATGTCATGCTTGGATAAACCGAGCATGAGATTGTTACAATGATAAGAAAAGAGAGGATAGCACAACCCTTTTGTTAATATATCTGCATATTGTTCAGCAAAGGAAACAAACTGGAGCTCTAAGAAACCATCTTGCACCCTTTCTCGAACAAAGTGACAATCTATTTCAATATGCTTGGCCTTTGAATGCAAAACTGGATTAGTTGCTAGGGCCATTGCAGAGATATTATCACAATGCAACACATGAGAATAAGTTGTAGTAACATGCAAATCATGCAGTAATTGTTTAATCCAAACTACTTTTGCAGTGGTGGAAGCCATGGCCCTGTACTCAGCTTCCGTGGATGACCGAGAAACTGTATGTTGTTTCTTAGAACTCCATGAAATAGGATTAGAACCAAGCAAAATAACAAACCCAGAAGTTGATCGTCGATCATTTGGGTCACCAGCCCAATCAGCATCTGAAAATGCCCTCAAATCCAAATCACCTGATTGAAAAGTAATACCATAACCAAGAGTCCCTTTCAGATACCGTAGTATTCTTTTGACTGCCATATAATGACATTCCAAAGGATGATGCATAAATTGGCAAACTTGATTCACAGAAAAAGCAATATCAAGCCTGGTAAATGTAAGATATTGAAGAACACCCACAATACTCCTAAAGTGACTGGGATTAGAGAAAGGAAGACTACCAGACTTGAGTAATTTCTGGTGAGGATGACAGGGAATGGTGCAAGGCTTAGCATCAAACATTTTTGCCTTGTGTAAAATCTTAGTAGCATACTTAATCTGATGAACAAACAATCCTGATTGTTTATACTCAATTTGTAGTCCTAAAAAAATAATGTAAATCACCCAAATCCTTCATATCAAATTCAGTGCAAAGTTGAGACATAACAGCACGAATTAAAATCTCATTGTTACCTGTCAAGATGATATCATCAACATACAAAAGTAGCACAACCATTGACCCATCAGCATCATATTTGACAAAGAGTGAAGGATTAGCATAAGATGGTTTGAAACCCAGCTGAGGCAAAAACTTTGTAAATCTATCATTCTAGGCTCTTGGAGCCTGTTTTAAACCATAGAGGGACTTGTTCAACTTACAAACAAAATCTGGGTGAGTAGAATCAACAAAACCCTTTGGTAGAGTCATGTACACCTCCTCTTGTAATGTTCCATGAAGAAAAGCATTTTAACATCCATTTGTGTAAGCTTCCAGCCAAAATGAGCAGCTAAAGCAAGAATAAGCCGGACAGTTGTGGGTTTATCAATGGGACTAAATGTCTCAGAGTAATCAATGCCTGCCTCATGAGAAAACCCTTGGGCCACTAACCCTTAGTATCTAGAAATAGACCCATCAGCATTCTTTTTCACTTTATAAATCCACTTACAACCAACCAAGTTCTTGTGTGGAGGAAGAGGAACCAAAGTCCATGTCTGTTGAGTATGTAAGGCTGCAATCTCTTCTTTCATAGCATCTTGCCACTGAGATAACTTGGCAGCTTGAGCAAAAGTAGTAGGCTCAAAGAGTGAAATGTCAAAATTCAGAGTAGCTGACAAAGCTTTCCTTTTTATAATACCAGACTTAGATCTTGTTTGCATAGGGTGAGAATTAATAGGAGCAATTGGTAACACAATTTGTAAATCACCAACTTGAGAAGTGGAAGTATTTGGTGCAAGTTTCGTATCAGAGGAAGCTAATGAACCATGTACATCATTGTGTGCTGCTACAATAGAACTGATATGTCTACTAGATAGAGAAGAAGGGACAAGATCACCTTGCTTAGAAGAAAAGTGTACAATGGACTGAGTAGATGGTTATGCTGCCACTTGTGTAGAAAATGGTGGTAGAGGAACAATAGTGGTTGGTAAAAGGGTAAAAGTGTTTGGATGAATAACATGCTGCGAGTGAGTGAGAGATGTATTTAATGGGTGGGAGTCTAACTCAGTTGATAGGAAAGAAGCCCCAGGAAAAACAGATTCATCAAACAAAACATGTCTTGAAACCATCAATTTGTTTGAATGAAAATCATAGCACAAGAAGCCCTTGTAATTTGACAAATACCCTACAAAAATACACTAAATAGTTTTTGGCTGAAGCTTGTTCTTAATGTAATGTTTGAGTGAAGGGTAATAAACACATCCAAATGTTTTAAGATGTTGTAAATTTGGAGGTTTACCAAACAATTTTTCAAAAGGAGATTGCATATTCAGTGTGGGTGTGGGTATTCTATTGATGAGATAAATGGATGTGGCACAAGCATTGTACCAGAATTTAGAGGGCAATGAGGCAGTTTGAAGCAATGTTATGGCAGTTTCAACAAGGTGTCTGTTTTTCCTCTCAGCAAGACCGTTCTGTTCAGGGGTATAAGGACATGATTTTTGATGTAAAATTCCTTTTTCTTGTAAGAAGGTTTGAAAGTTGTGTCCTATGTATTCACCACCACCATCACTTTGAAATATCTTAACAGAAGTTGAAAACTGTGTGCGCACAAAAGCATGAAATTGAACAAAGGTAGAGCAAACTGCAGATTTATTCATTAATGGGAATATCCATGTAAAACAAGTACACTCATCTATGAAGGTTACATAGTACTTAAACCCTTCAATAGAAGCACTAGGAGCAGGGCCCCAAACATCTGAGTGTATAACCTCAAAAGGAATTACAGATTTTGTTTCAACTAATTGAAAAGGAAGTTTAGTAAACTTTCCTTGTAAACATGGTTGACAAACATGGTTATTGGTATCTAAAGACAATGGAATCTTAGACTTATTTAGGGCCATTTTAACAACAGAGTTTGAGGGATTACCTAATCTGCAGTGCCATATTTCAGAAGTGACTTTTTGTCCAAGATAAGCAACATGTGACTTGGAATGAAACTGGGAAGAAGAGAATTGATGTTGAGGCTTGAAGATTGGAAGTGGATATACACCATCTCCACTCAGTCCTTGGTAAAGATTCCTCCCTATGACCTTGTCCTGCACACAAATGGAAGCCTCATCAACTATACACCGACATCTATTTTCTTTACACAACTGATGCATGGATAATAAATCTTGAGAAAGCTTTGGAACATGCAACACATAATTAAGCTTGAAACAATGAGATGGTGTAACTAATTTGGATTGACCAATATGTGCAATCTTCAAACCTTCACCACTAGCATTGACTATGGTCTTAGGAGCTGTGAAAGGAGCTACATTAGTTAAAGAAGACAGATTAGCTGTTATGTGATTAGAAGCCCCAGAGTTAACCAACCAAAATTCCTGTTGTGGTGCTGTAGGTTGGTGAAGTGCAGACATAGCAACATGAGAATATGATTGTGGCCTATGAGCAGAGATACTTGGCAAATTTGAGTTAGGGATTGAAGCATGAGATTGTATATATGCCATAGAGACTTGAGAGGAACTTGGTAGGTAAGAGATTGTTGCCTGAGATGAAAGAGGCATGTAGGAGACTGAACACTGAGAAGACCTCGGCATGTAGGGAGCCATAACATGAGGAAATAGTTGAGAGGATCCTGTAGGTATAGAATCTCTTAAACGACAAGTTTGAGTAGTGTGATTTTTTCTATGACAAATTTGACACCCTTCAAAATTTGATGAAATCCCATTATTTCTGAAATTACAAGTAACAACAACATGTCCTCTCCTATTGCAAAGCTGACAAATTTGAATTCCTGAGTTATCATGATACACATATCCTTTCTGATGGAAACTGACCATAAGATCCTGAGGATTGTCCAGAAAAATGCTGCTTGCCTTTGCCCTTGTTTTTAGAGTTGTTGGCCCTGAAGTTATTGAATGTCCCAGAAGGATATGAAGGAAGACTCCATTGTTGAGGCTGAAAACCAGGAGGAGTACCAAGTAAAGGAGCTGGACTAGCAGAATTCCCAACAGAGACAACATGATGGGAAGTTGAACCATCACAAGATGAGTTGGAACTCCCAATAGAAGAAGTAGCAACCATAGCTGACAAATATGGAATCTGATGAGTAACCTCTTGAATGGTAGCCTCCTCAGCTTTGAGTTGAGATTGAACTTCCTTTAAAAAGATAACCTTCTCTCTACCATGGATCAAAGCCTTGATACTGTTGTAATCAGAAGGTAAACCCTTTAAAGCAATGATAACAATATCCTCATCAGAAAACTCAACTCTAGCAGCAGACTATAAATCCCTGGTATCTTTGATTTTTTGCAAATACTGATCAATAGATTATGTACCCTTCTTGATATTTTGCAAATCAGTTTTTAACTAAAAAATACTGGACCGAGAAACCTCTGCAAATCTGTCCTTAAGACGAGTCCACATCTCTTTGGATGTATAGTAACCAACGATGCATGATATTACAGATGGAGACAAGGTAGCAGTAATAAGAGTCATGAGGGCTTTATCATGGATTTTCCAAATCTTATACGCATTAGAAACAGTACGGTTTTCAGTAATAGTAGATGAGTCATCAGTCGACAAAGTGGCCTCAAACATAGCAGGACAAGTAATCGCACCATCAATAAAGCCAATAATGCCATTACCTTTCAAAAGTAACTCCATTTGAAAGTGCCAAGTAACATAATTGGAATCATCCAATTTCATAGTGACAATATTGGTAACACTTGGAATCAACGATGAAATTGGTGATTGAGTGAGTGCCAATTGACTTGAAGAAAACATCGTGAGATATCCAACTAAACACCGTAAAATAGCAACAAATCACAACAAAGTAGATAATAACGTAACACTTGGAATCAAAGATGAAATTGGCGATTGAGTGAGTGCCAATTGACTCGAAGAAAACATCGTGAGATATCCAACTAAACACCGTAAAATAGCAACAAATCACATTAAAGTAGATAATAACGTAACACTTGGAATCAACGATGAAATTGGTGATTGAGTGAGTGCCAATTGACTCGAAGAAAACATCGTGAGATATCCAACTAAACACCGTAAAATAGCAACAAATCACAACAAAGTAGATAATAACCCCTCAAGTCAAGAGAATAGCAACCAAATCCCCAATATTTAGGGTTGCGTAATCAAGAAAGATGAAGTCTGATCAATTGCCCAAATCTAAGGTTTGAAACACTGAATTCTGAACTAAATTTACAACACTAGCTCCCCAAATTCAAGAGCGAAAGTCCTCAAATCTATTATATCAATTATGCTGAATCGCCCAATTTCTAGGGATCGATTTGCAAACACAAATCACAGATTGTAGCGATGAAAGAGAACCTTACAGAGTTGCAAAGATCTTTTATAGCCTTCCTTATCAGTTCACGAGACATTACATCTATTGGATTAATAACATAACAGATGAATGACACGTGTCCTATTACTAATGTATCACATTTAATATTTTGAATTAGTAAGTTACTGTGTTGTATCCTTTAGATTTTTCTTCGTATGCTATTGACATGGAAAACATTATTTGTCTGTTCTATTTATTGCATGCCATGAGAATCAAAGTAGACTCAGCATCCGTTTGTGCACTTTCCAAAACAAGTTTGATGAGTTTTAGTTGAAGTGAGAAGATTGTATTGAATAACACAACAAACCTCTATTATAAATGAATTCTAAACAGATATATTGTGTTTGAGAAAACTCTCATAACCAGCTCAGATTCTTAATTCATATCCAAAGCAAGAAACACATATCAAAACAATGCAATACTCTTCCAAAATCTAGAGACAACCAAACAGGATAGATCCTATATTTGATCAATTTGAATCTTTGCATCAGACTTGAAAGATGAGATGTATTAACATAAAAACTCAAATAATCACATCCACAATCACGAACAGTAATTTCCAGATCATTGTGTTAAAATTATCATTTTTTTTCCTTCCTTGTTTGATTAGTGAGATAAGGCATTGTTGTTGTTTGATTATTGGGAAGCCAGACATAGGGAATTTGTGTTTTATTTGATTCTATTGGTATACTCAGTTAATTGGCTAAGAATTAGTTTACATTTGACTAATATGTATGATTTTGGATTTGTATTGGTGTAGTTGGGTTAGAAGGTCTACTAAAAAGAAACAAATCAAGGGTAGAGTGTAACTAAAAAGCAACCACACAGAGCAGGATTCTTTGTAAATCTAATGCTTATCGTCTATAAGTTAATAATTTCTCCATCAGTTTCTCATCTTATTTTGGTTTTCTGAGTGTTAAATTGTTTGATCCTTGGTATAATATATTAAACGACAACATGTTAACAGTAGTTTTAAACCTATGTGATCTTCCTCATTCACCCCTACCTGTTTAGTTTAACAGTACTCCTTAAAATTGGGTAAATGCTGGCATGCAGTACTTTGAAGTAGGCCTGGCATTTTCAACCTAACCCGTTAACCCGACCCGACCCGACCAGTTAAAATTAGTATTCGGGTGGATGATAAATGGGTCGGGTGGTTAACGGGTCAACCCGTTAATCACTCGTTAAATAACGGGTTAGTTTGGGTGAACCCGCGAAACCAGTTAACACCCGTTAGTAAGGACTTTTGTGTAATTTCAACAGTTTCCAAAACCCTCAGGTTCCTAGCTCTCTCATTAGTTGCTAGTCGCTGCCTCGTACGTCGTTCGTTGCTCTTTGAGACTAAGAGATCGATGTGCTTCGTCCTGGCTCCGGTTATCTCCCTCATCTTCTTCCCTCAAAAATTTTACTGAACTCCACCACTCTCTCTCTGGTAAGCTCTGATTCCCTTCCACCTCTTCTTTCATTTCGATTACTTTTCGTTTCTGCAGATTAGGTTCATCTATTTTTTCTAAGATTTTACTTGAGCTTGATTTAGGTAGTCTCTGCAGATTAGATTCGACCCTTTTCGAGTTTTTTTTTGTTGTGTTTTGGATATTGGGTTTTGCTTTTTGTTCATGGGTTTTGTGTAAAATTTGTTCATTTTTATATTCTCCAATTAAAATTTCCATTTTTGGGTAAATTGAAGCTGTTAATTCACCCCCATGAAGTTAAAAGTATTGAGTTTGCTTTGTTTTGGTTGGTTTTTGGATTGGAATTGGGTTGTTGTTTTTGCATTATGTCTGTTGTTTTTGCATTGATTAGGTCTCTGCATTTTTGGGTAAATCGCAGGACACAGGATGTTGTTGTTTTTGCATTTTATCAGAAAAACCACCACTGGTGGCCTTGATCACTTACGAATACTGAACAAAAGCACTTCACTTTTAAACAGGCCAAATATTTGAGCTAATATTTGCTTATTTTCTGGAACCCAAACTAATATAATTTGAGCTAATGTCCATATCTAATATTTGGGTTCTTGTTTAAATTGAAATGTGATCAATCTACTAACAGCATATGAATCATGGTCAAACTTCCGAGAAGGCTCTTCCCTTTAGTAGACATTTCCGGATGGGTTCCCTACGCAGTTGCTTCACCTGTGATGCTTCCTAATTCTTTTGTGCTCTTAGTTGGCCTTTTACCATGTCATTTTGGTTGTGTGCATAATGCATTGCATTCCCAATGAGCAGTCTATCTTTGCCCCGGGTGTAAAAGTAGTCAACCCATTCATGCAACCAAATTACAACTCAACAAAAAAAAAAAAAGGTCGATCTGAGTATAAGGTGCCATGATTAATCGACAAAGAAAAATCATCAGAATCTACGTTCTCTTTACCCAGATTGCGTCCTATCTCTGCAATCCAATACCATGTTTGAACCAAAATCTCCCAAAATTTAGAACTAAAAACATCTTGAAACCGGGATAATAACCTGAAGAATCAAGTGCAACATACTAAAACTAACTACTATATATTTTTTTTTTCTAAAGCAAGTCATGTCCTCTGAAACTCCAAATTCAAAAGTGAAGTGCTTTTGTTCAGGACCTTTCCTCTTAAGACCACCAAGCCCTCTCGAATGAGTTTACTATTCATTTGGTTCATGTTGATGTTATAGCTAGGTTTGGCCTCATGTTTTAGAAACCCTATATATATGGGTTGATTTAAATAATTTTTCATAATAACTTAAGCAGTAACATGCTCTGATATATGATATATTATATATCTATGCAAATTTACAGAGATGCGTATTTGTTGACACAAAAGTTGGGAAGTCTTCTACTTCCCAGACAAAAGTTGGTGTTTACAGGACTGCATGATTTAATTTAATGTTGTACATCTTTTATGCCAATCATGTGGCTGTTCTCGAGTTGATTGTACCCTTGTTGTTACATTGTATGATCTATGATAGAGCATTAGAGAATCCTTTATATCCTCTTTCGGTTTATGTTAGCTCTAGTGGGATCATAGATGGATTCCAAATAATTCTTCTAAGTTAAATTACAAGCTAAAGTAAGGAGTCATAGTTTCTATGGTGGAGTTTGATTGATTTGAAGGTTTTAATATCTAGGTGATGCCAGTAAATGTTTTCTATAATTGTTGAGGCCTTCCAGAAGCAATCCCAAGAGGCTTTAAATTACATGGACTTTAATTTCTTTTCTCTAGTGTAATGGGAACTTACCATAAGCTGCCCCGTTTGATTTCAGACATAAATTTTTTTGTAGAAATTAAACTGCATCTTCCATTCACGTCTTTTCATTTATGGTTAGTGCAGATGGATATTGATGAAGAGAACACTAAGGCTATGGAAATGTCAACATTCAATCTAAGTGATACGCAAGGTACAATAAGTGCACCAAGTCCTTCAAAGAGAAAGGCTAAAGGTATGCGAGTATGTAAGATACGTCAAAAGAGATCCCGTGTTTGGACTTTGTTTGAAGAATTGCTTGTTGGTCCTGATAATAAACAACATGCGAATTGTAAAAACTATGGGATAATTTATGTATGTGATAGTAATTGTGGGACGAAAAACCTATTGAATCATATGGATACGTGTAGTAAAAAAACATCACATTGATATGAAAAAATCTCAAGTTGGTTTGCGTTCTCCTTAGTTTAACCATATTAGTTTTTGTGAGCTATTGATTGAGGCTATAGTTAAGCATGATTTGCCTTTTAGGGTTGTTGAATATGAGGCCATTAGAACTTTGATTAAATACATATCTCCTGATATCAAACTGCCCTGTAGAAATACAGTTAAGAAACATGTGTTGAGGATGTTTGAAGATGAAAAGATAAGACTTCGAGATTGGTTAAATACAGTTGAGGGAAGAATTTGTTTGACATCTGACCTATGGTCTTCTGCTACAACTGATGGATATCTCACACTCAAAGCTCACTTTGTTGACAAAGAATGGAAAATGCACAAAAGAATTTTAAATTTTTGTCGTATGCCTCCTCCACATACCGGGGTTACTTTGTTTGAAAAATTTAACGCTTTATTAGTTGAGTGGGGGATTGAAAAGAAACTGTTTTCCATTACTTTGGATAATGCCTATGCAAATGATTGTTCTGTTGAGTTATTGAAGAAACAATTAAATTTTAGAGGTTTGCTATTAATGGATGGAAAGTTCTTCCATGTTTGTTGTTGTGCTCACATTCTAAACTTGATAGTCCAAGATGGACTAAAAGAAATTGATGGATCAATGATGAAAGTTCGTGAGTGCATCAAATATATAAAGTGTTCACAAGGGAGAAAAAATAAGTTTTTTTGCTTGCGTTGCACAAGTAGGGTTGACAGGTAGTAAAAGAGGGTTGAGACAAGATGTGCCTACTAGATGGAATTCGACATATACAATGCTTGATAGTGCCATTTTCTATCGTCGTGCTTTTCTCAATTTGGCACTTGTTGATTCTAATTTTAGTTCATGTCCTTCCTTGGAAGAGTGTGATAAAATAGAGAAGATTTCCAAGTTCTTGGGGTATTTTTATGAAGTTACTTGCTTATTTTCCGGAACAAATTACCCTACATCAAACTTGTTCTTCCCAAAAGTGTTCAAAGTCCATTATTGTATTCAAGATGCTATGGAAGATTGTGATGATTTCATGAGACGGATGGGAAGTTATATGAATTTGAA
This sequence comes from Malus domestica, assembly GCF_042453785.1. Classification (NCBI taxonomy): domain Eukaryota; kingdom Viridiplantae; phylum Streptophyta; class Magnoliopsida; order Rosales; family Rosaceae; genus Malus; species Malus domestica. The sequence goes on from NC_091663.1 coordinate 20,806,906, forward strand.
GTTTGAAAAATATTGGTCAAAGTATAGTTTGATCCTAGCCATTGTAGTGATTCTTGATCCTCGCTATAAATTGCAATTTGTAGAGTGGGGTTATGAGAAGCTTTATGGTAAGGAGTCGAAAGAGTTGAAGGATGTTAGTGACACATTGTTTGCACTCTTTGGTAGTTACATGGACAAGTTCTCTCATCTTCTTGTATCCAACCCAGTTAATCAAACTCCTACTCAATTGGAGACACTTTTTGTGGTAGTATTTATATTTGTTATTCCTCTTTTTATACTTTTTATATGCATCTTTATATTGTACGTTGATCTTTGTTTCTATTTTGTTTTTATATGTAGGAATTTGATAATATTTATCAAGATGAGTCAACTTCAGTTGAAAAAACTGAATTACATCTATATCTTGAAGGAAAGAGACTCGATAGAAAACAAGAGTTGGATATTCTTTCATGGTGGAAACTGGAGCAATTTCGTTATCCCGTACTTTCTCGTATGGCTTCTGATGTGTTAAAAATTCCTATCTCAACTGTTGCCTCGGAATCAGCATTTAGAATTAGTGGTAGGGTGCTTGATCAATATCGAAGTTCTTTGTTGCCTGAAACCGTTCAAGCCTTGCTATGTACTAGAGATTGGTTTTTTGGCAAAGAAGGTAAATTTCATATTTCTTTGTATTTTTTTTTTTTTTTTGCTTATATAATAGGTTATAATTGTTTTTCCTTTTTCCTTTTTATGTTTAGCTTTAGAGAAAAAGGGTGCTGACTTGGAAAAACTTACTAAAGAAATTTTTGACATGAGCCTTAACAAAAACTCGAGACAATGCTCCAATAGTATTAGTCTTGATTAAGTATGGTATGTTTTTTAACTTGTTCTTTTAAAGACATTTTTCTACGTAATCTACATGTAATACTATCTAAGAGATATCATTAGGAAGACAACATCCTCCTCTGCAATGTTTGAATCTACTCGTCCTATGCTTTGTCTATTAAATCTTGTTAAGCTAAGGCACAAAGTGTTAAAGGCTATATAGGTGATGAGTGAAGTGTAGTTGGAAAATGGCTCTTCTCGTTCAACATTTCTCCATTTTCCTTATTGTTGTGTTCTTTATTATTGCAGTTGGAAAATGGCAGCAAAGCACATTGTAGGATCTATTGTGGGAACCTTTGGGCTTGCGTATGTTTTCGACACTACTATATCTGACATAAAAATATCAAGGAAGCTAATTAGAATGATGCTAATTTTGGCTTGGGAGGATCAACCAAGCAAATATCAAGGAACTTATCAATGGGTGTGTACTTGTAATCATGATATAATTCTAAGGCCTCTAAGTTGTTTGTTGTGAGTTCAATTCTCATCTGACCTTTGATGAATACGCTGTAAATGATTGCCGCACGTACATTGTCTGGGTGAGGAAGGGCTACAAGAAATTGAAGCATGTATCTGTTTTAATAGGGCATTAGACATTACCTATAGTAGAACTTGTACTTGGGCTCGTTTTACTACACTAAAGAACATGTATCTGTTTTAATTGTAATCCGCCATTCCATGTTGGCTCATGACTTGCATTGCATCCTCTGCTGTGTTTTTTTTTAATTGATTTGGATGAAATGTATAAAAAAAAAAAAAAAAAAAACAGTAACGAGTGAAACGGGTGACCCGTTAAGACCCGTTAGCTTAACGGGTTGGGTTTGGGTGATTTGTTAAATTAACGGGTCAGGTTAAACCCAACTCAAACCCAATAAACCCGACCTGTATACAGGCCTACTTTGAAGATGGGTTTCGAGGAATCCGGATTCTCTTTGTGAGGATCTCAGGGATTGAATCGTGTCTGTTCATTATACATCGTGCGATCAGAAATCATCTTAATTTTTTTATTTAAAATTGAACACAAACAATGATGATGAAAACTAATTGCACAATATACGATGAACGAACACGATTAGATTAAGGACAAGGCGCTTGAGAAATTCGGCAACGTATTGCCGTTGCTTTCAGGTAATCCTGCCTCTCCAGTTTTGTTTTTCCTTTACCGCTTAATTTTGATTAGTGTTAGTTAATTGTTATTTGTTATGTTTTACTTAATCAAATAATGTTTTAGTCAAGTGGCTATAGGAGAGTGACAATTGCATAAAGAATATGATAATATTTCTCTTTAGGAAGAGTGTTCAATGAGTTATATGGTGACGAGGGAATTATGCATTGAGGGTGGAAATTGTTGGAAAGTAATAATATATTGTCGATTTAAACTTCTCCTAAGAATTATTGTTTCTAAATTAAATAAATGTCTCCGAGATATCGTCGTTATATAGACGACTAAGTACCTCATCGAATGTGGATGTGCCCGTCATGGAATGTATTTGAGAATTTATCGATTCAACTCTTGAAATTACGGTAAAAGTATTAATAATGGGAACTTTAACGAAAAGCTCCCGGTACTGTTTATTTTAACAAAAAACCGCACTTTTACACTAAAAAGTCAATCCTGATACTATTCACTTTACCCTTTATTTTGTCTTTTTCGTTAAAACTCAAAATTTTCAAGTTATTTTCATTAGTTTTCCTATTAATATATCATGTAAAATTAGGTGGGATTACTAACAAAAGATAGAACTTTAGCTGATGGTAAACAACATTTGGGAATTTGATGTAAGACGGCTGGTAGATATATACATTGAACTCTTCTTCAATTCACTATACAAGATTCTCTAAAATTCTAAAAATCTTTTTGAGTGATGTGTTGATCAAAGTTTTAGGTATGAAGAATGAGTAGCAATATTATAACTCAATCATAGTACAATGAATAAAATAATAAGCACAATATATTACAAATATTTTGTAGGTATAATTTACTGAACAAGTATAGAGGTCAGAAAAAGATAGGGGGTGCGGCATAGAGAGAGAAGAGAGAGATATGTAATTGTGAGGTGTGTGTTATATTACCTCATTACGCCTTTATTTATAGTAGTAGGGAATGTTAAAACCTTACCCTAGATACACTAGGATTCACACAACCACATTCCTAATCTAATAGGACTGCAACACTCTCCCTTGAGTGTGTAAATACTCAACTAAATGGTGCATCAGGTCTTCAGCGTTGAAGCAAGTACATTTGATCAAATCGTTGGCACAATGAGTGAATGTAAGTCTCAAAACAGCAGAAGAAACGCATAAAAGGTAAAACTCAAAAAACCTTGCTATGGTAAAACCCAAGGTAGGAGAAAAGCCCATAGACTAAGGAGAAAATTGAGAAGCTGCATTAAGTCAAAACTATATGTCTTCTAGACGGAAGTAAAATAGCTCACAGGGGTATGATCAGCTCAGGATGGGTGCCTTATCAAAATCTAGTTAGGTAGCAAAAACCCAATGGGAAAAATGCTCCTAATTGTAAGGAAAAAGAGTACATTAAGATCAAGTGAGTATACTTCTAGATACTTCCCTTAAGTTTGAATAGAACTTCCAAATGAGAACTACAAGCATTTGCATATGAATAGTTAGGCATACCAATTCCTCAGACAAGCTTCTGGAAGGTTGACTTCCGTAGTGACGTCGTATAGAGGTCGGCAAGGTTGTCTGGGATCGACTTGCATGACTTTGTTGATATATCATGTCTTGGTCACGTGGATACATACGGCATAGTCTTCATGGATCGTCGTTGGGACTCAACGATGGATGAAAATAGCAAGTACTTCGAATATACTCAACAAGAACTTCTAACCATGTCTCACGTGTGGTGTAGTGAAGTAGGATGAGTCTTGGAACAATTCGAATGTTTCACAACAAAGGTTATATTGTGGACCTCTAAGATATTGCGATATCTCTAAAGGTAAAGACATAACCATTCGGGGATGTGCCTTGTACGGGTTTGATAAGTAACTAGCGTCAGCATAACAATCAAGGCAAGCATCATTCCAAGGATCAGGGGAATCGAATTCGCTCGAGATGCATTGGGATTAGCCCAAATCCGTTGTACCTTTCAAGGTGGTGGAAAAAGTCTTTAATACCAATTCAGTCGTTGTGTGTAGGCGCGGTGCTGCATCTTTACCAACAGATCAACAACGAAGGAGATGTCTTATCTAATACAATGAGCTAAGTGTTGGAAATGTGCCCTAAAACCAATCATATGATGATACTTTACGGATATTTCACATGTTAAACTAATCTAGTTTAATATAAAGACCAAAGATTATTGTTTTAAGCCGTCTCATATAAATGTTATATTCAAGAGATCTAAAGAAGTTAGATTCAAGAGACCATTCTTTTTCGTACACATATCCTAAATGTTCCTGATCATAGGATTGCCAATTGAGCATTGATGATATGAGCATATTTATGCGACTTAGTTAGCTTGTTTTCTTGCATTTTCTTAGTTTGTTTGTGTTTATTATAGTGTTTTAAACTATTTTCGTGTGTTTGTAGGTCCAAATGACAAAGTTGGCAAGAATGTGCAATTTGGAGCATTTTGAAGCAATTTTGGGCATCAAATGGATAGCTTATGAATGGAGCAAGATGGATTGACGAATTGGAAGTTCAAGAGGCTAGGAATGTGCTGAAAAGATGAATAAAATAAATCCAAGACAAAGAAGATAAGGAATCAGCTCAAAAGAAGGAACATTATCCAAAACATTATCTAACCTTATCTTATCTTATCCTTGCCTAATCTAGCTTTATCCTATCTTATCTTATCTAAATCAGTTTGTGCCTTAAATCTACCTAAAACCTGATTTCTAGAAGGCCTATCATTTCCCTACATTTATGCCGCACCCTTACTCTTCTAGAACACTAAATTTGTGCCGCATTATTCCCTTTAGAAGGCCCTACAAATCTGGCGCCCCTTTATGTTCTAGAAGCCTTAGAATCTGCTGGAAACCTTAATCTTTTTCCTTTTGGATTTCTACCAAATCCTAGTTCTATTCTTCAAGGATTGTGCAATCCAAATCCTTAGGGATTGTGCCATGTATTTCAGCCTATAAATACACATCCCTACCACATAAATTAAACCACCAACGCCCTCATACATTCAGATATAATTGAGAGATTTCAGAGAGTTCAAAAGGTGCAATTGCATGGAGGAAGGAGAAGGAGAAGCTTGTGTCGTGGCTTGCAATCCAAGGGAGAGTTTGAAATTTGCCATTGGAGCTGCTGGGACATTCTTGTTTCTTTCTATCCCTTGATTTGTTTCAATGTTGCTTTTAATTTGGTTTTACGTTTTTAAAGACATGAGGAACTAATCTCTTTTTAGTTGGAGGTGAATTCGAAGCCATGATTATATGTTTTATATGAATTGATTACATCCAGTTATTGTTTCGTGAGTCTTGAATGTGGTTTGCTTATCTGAGTTATTAAAACTTGTTTGTGTATGTTAATTGAGGGTCGACACTTAATTTGGATGCATGAACTTGATGCTAGAGTATAAGGGAATTTCACCTAATCGTTATGAACTTATATTCACAAGTAGAAAAAGGTCGCTAGTCACAATCGTGTTAAGTAAATCCTTGGCAGGAGTATCATGTTTTTCATAGTTACGAATGCCTCGTCAATGCTTATGATTTCCAAAGAACTTAATGACCTTTGATATTTTTTCTATCATGCTTTTCATAGTTAGGGAACTTGAGAAGGATAATTTGGTTGTGATGCGTATCCCGTCCAATTCAACGAAATAAGGGAAATCTAATAGTTAATTTGTGCTATCACGGTTAACTTGGGGTGTTGTCATTCATGATTTAAGGGAACAATACTGGAAATTGGTTTTGTCATTCATGATTTAAAGGAACAATACTGGAAATTGGTTTATGTGCATATGTCATGTGTGGAGAAGGATCCTTTGGCTAAATTTTCATCATTCAAATCACCTAATTCATTTTGTTTTACAATCTATTTTGTTTAATTAATTTTCGTACAAATCAATCCCCCTTCTAATTAAGTGTCTTAGATTAGTTTAAAAAAGTGTTTCAATATGTCCAACTTAGTGTTTTAAGTCCCACTAGTGTTAATTTCGTCCAAATAGTCCTTAGAACCTGTTTTGAGTCTTTTTAGCTTAGTTTTGCTGTTTTGAGTGTTTTAAGTCAGTTTTGAGTTTATAGAGTCTATTGTTTGTTATTGAGTCTAATTGAGTGTTTCTAAGTCTAAATTGGTATTTCTGAGTCATATTTGTGTAGATTAGCATCCCTAGTTAATCCCCGGTCTAGAACGATCCCTACTTGCTTAATACGACAATTGTCATCAATAGGGTTTAATTTGTGTGTCAAGTTAATTTTCACATCAATGGACAATCCATTAAGATTAGTATATGATATGTCTTCTCTCAGGGAAAGTGACTGGTCACGAGTCATTGGTGTGACTGACACCAAGACAAGTATATAGGTGCTCAATAAAGAATTAGTCCACTGAACACGATCAACAAAGAGTTCTCATACTCATGTCACATGAGAACTCATGGTTGGGATAATGCAAAGTAGTCATTTGACCTGAGGCATCATAGTTGTCTTGTGGTTAGGTTCTTGATCTTTGACTATGTCAAAGTCACTCCATCAGAGGGTGTCCACGACATGGTTAGGGTTAAGCATGTAGCCATGGAGGCAAGTGAATGCGCAACAAGGGATCTCTAACCTTCAAACTGTTTGAGGGAGAATACTCTATGATATGATAAAAAATCTCTGGCCAGAGTATGAATGATATTTAGGAGGTCGTTCCAAATCACATTTAAGGTAATCATATAAGTAAGAGAATCACATTGGATAGTAGACATGAATAAACTATCATACCAAACAATGTGGTCAAGAGTATTGTATTAGAGAACGTATTGCATTGTAATCCTAAATTGAATAGGTTCTCCACCTCTTCTGATTAGCTTGAGAAGCCATGACATACTGCTAGGTGTCACTCATGGTTTGTCGAAGCCCTAAAGGTGAGTAATCACTAAAGGGAGAATTGAAAGTATTTTTCAATTCACAATCGATCGTTAAGAGTAACAATCGCCCACTACCTCGCTAAAAGGAACCTAATAGATCGTACACTGAGTATGGTAGAGATTGAAGAAACAACGGAGATCAGTAAGGATAATTAAATGATTTAATTATTTATGGCTAGGATTAATTAATATGTTAATTAATCAAACAAATATGTTCGTTATAAACCTCGGGTAAGTTTTGGGCCGCAAGGCCCAATGGGATTTGAATGTCAAGCCCATTAACTCAAGTTGTATGACAACTTGAAAACATAAAGGGCTTGAAAGCCCAATGAACCCTTAATGGCCAAACATATAGAGAGGGGCAGTGAACTTGGCTTAATTGCAAGTTTGCCACTCCATTGTGAGGTGGTATAAAGGCAACTTTATAGCCATTGCAACCTAAGGGTTTCTTTTGGAGAAAATATGAGAACACAAGCTCCATTTTTCTCTTTAAGAGGCCAGCCACCCTAGGAAGGTTTTACTAGCATCTAAATCTTCTTAGGTCACTCATCTCTTCTTCTAGTTTCTCCTTGGTGTGGAGACTTAGAGGTTCTCTATTTTGGGAACTTAGAGAATCCATTTTACCATCCTCATCCAAGAAATCCATGGAACTAAAAAGTAAGGAATGAAGGCCCTATCTCTTGGGTGATTAGCCTTTGCTTATGCAAAGACGAATCAACAAAGGTATAATATTTCTCAACTCACTTTGTTCTTGAGTTGAATCTTAGTTCACCATAACTACTAGGCTTTGAATTTCACAGGTAAAATTTTGTTTTTGAGTGCATACAAGCATGATTCCGCCTTTAATTGTTAATTGCATGTTGTAGATGTTGCTTAAATGAACTTGTTTTCACATATATTTCCTTCACTAAGTACAACAAAGCGCAAAGTTGAACTCAGATATGGAATTTCAGATTCCATAACCTCTTCAATGATCTCATTTGCATATAGCGTATGGAAGATCATAGGTATACTCAAAAGTAACACTTTCAGGGTGTAGTTTGACTGGTATACAAATGTACTGTCAAAACAATGCTTCAACTTCAGGTCAAGGCATAAACAAGTTTTCCCAAGATCCTTCATCTCAAATTCCATCTTCAGGTGCAAGATAGTTTTCTCAAGTTTTCCTAAAGTTTTAGTGAGATTCATGTCAACGACATAAACTATAACTCTAGCAATTCAGAATAAGACTTCATAGTTTAACACCGAGGGCATTCATTCATATCCTCAAATAATCACTTAGACAGATATACCATATCTGCCGGATTGATTCAATCCATAAGTGAACGCCTCAAACGAGTTGAGAAGGTGTTCCGTGGTTTGGAACTATTTAAGCCAGTTTATGTAATTCTTTAGGAACTAACATGTAAATCTTCGTATCAATATCCCCATAGAGAAATACTAAGCACATTCGTAATGCTGCTATCAATCATAAGACGTTTGAGAGAAACCTTGCACCGTAAGGCGTGCATCATATCGTACTATTTCATTCATCTCATTACGCTTCCTTTCTCACTTGTAACACAACAAAGTTACCTTAGGCAGTGTAGGAACAATAGTTCAAAACACACTTTTGTAAGGAATTTAACCTAGATTGTAATTTTGGTTGTCCAATCAATTCTATGTTGTTATTAATGAACGGAACACTATTTGATATCGCCAATTTTCATTTAAGTCGGTAGCTACCATATAAGTGAAAACAATATCGATGATAATCTCATTCTAATTTCATTATCTCATCCAAACTAGTATACTAGACCAAGAACTTCAAGTCTCAGGAGTAATCCAGATTAATCTCATGAGATGGAAATGATTTGAGATAGCGATCGAGTATGGATTCATGTCATTATATGAATCCTATGAACCGAGTGATTGTCATGCTCAAGCCAAGATAGATTGATTAGTTATCCGCCAGTGTACCAAACTATCCAACAAGGGCGTCCAAATCATCCAACAGGGGTAACACACCCTTTAGGGATGTTAACTCGACGTCCGTTAAATACGTCTATCCTTGCAGGCTTGTTTACAGCTGGTATATGATCTCGTCACTTTAGTTATATCAGAGGAATGCGTTTGGTGCAACATTTTGAAAGCTAGAATTCATTGCACTTACTTATCACACTTGTGCGATACGGGGATCGAGATGAGACATAATGGGTAACGTTTACGCAAATTCGCGCCATTTTACAAGAACGTTGACATTCTTATCTCCCCTTAACGGTGGGAAGACTGTCTTATTTAAGTGACAATCCACAAATAAGCAGTAAAAAGATCGCATGCAAGGCTCTAAGAGAGCTAGTGTGAAGGAGAATCATAATCGACAAAGATTTCACATCCTTCTTTGAGGACCCATATTGGTACGTTGCGGTGGCGCAACATGGCACATGGAATACACACCCAAATGCATAAATACAAAACATCAGGTTCGTACCCAATAACCAATTGTAACATCGAATAGGTTGGGTGGCAATGGACCTCAAGACGGACCAACATAGCTGCGTACAAGATTGCATAGCCCTAAGCAGAAACCGAAAACTTGGTACGTTCACCAAGGTCCGGGTGATCATTTCAATTGCACTTTATGATCACTATGCGAGGCTATTTGGAGTGAACATGGGAATTCGATGTTCAATTATAGACCCAAAAGACATGCAATACTTATTGAAAACCGTCGATATAAACTCTCAGGCATTATCCAATCTTCCAAACTTTATGGGATAAGTAGGGTGGTGAACCTTTAAATTGGCCAGGAGGTTTAGTAGCAATGTGTGTGGATGAACATGTGACCAGTTTGTCGATTCATCAACCAAAACCATAAATATTTATATGGTCCGCATTTTGGTTGGATTAGTCCACATATATGCCCTTGAATCCACTGTGAAAAGATGGTGCTTTTGTATCTTTGCGAGGGATGATTTAGAAAATCAATTTCCCTAATAAGCAAGCTGGGCAAAGTGTGCTTGTAGGCACAAGATCCTTACTTCGGGGGGTAAGGAAATGCGTTATAGCATCATTATTCGACCTCAATGTCCCAAAACGGTCGTGCCAAGGCATGTAAACTACTCAATCACTAGGCTCCAGGTCGACCACATGTGGCGTGTTCCCAGTTAGGAGGCAGCCTATTAACCACAAATCAAAGTTTCAGGCTCATTTTTGGAGGTGGTGAAAAGATATTCCAGTCTATTTTCTTTAGTTGTTTCATTATTATCATTGTTCTCTCGAATATCCTTAAAACTCAACAATGTTCTTCCAAAACAGGGAGAATATAAGGTCTTAATTAGGTTGGATAAACCTGAAGTCATTGCTAAAGATGTGATTTAGGCATAAAGTTAGTGTGTGTAGTATCGCATTCATCCAGACAACTAACATTCCCACATTCGTACCTAATCACATGTTTAATTGAATTCGGTCACATATATACAAGAAACATGATTCAATTAACTCATATTGGATGACAATATCAATAAGATTATCCATAACTAAAACATACACCAAACTTGAATCCAAGAACATGGAAAAGTGTTCACAAAGTAAATGGTTTACTAAGGAGATTCGGCCTACAAGGCTATCCATGTCAAAATTCTGCTCTTCCAACAATGTTCGGTGGAGCAAAATTAGTTTCACGCATTGACTACTAGAATGATACTCATCAACGACATTGGTAGAGGCAAGAACAGATGCATAACCAATGATCCATTCCATCAAGACGGAAGTAGATTCTGCAGGGTTAAGGTTTGGAAATATTATCCCTTAGTCTTGAAGTTTTAGGTCTTAGGTGGATCACGCTTTGGGCATAATGTCATACCTTGGCAGACCTTGATTCTACCATATGTTGTAAAAACAAACTCGAAATTAAATTGTGAAATAGACAGACTCAGACTTAGGTTCAGTATGCTCCAGCTGAATCTGGAGGGGTCTATTCGGTAGGTCTGTACTAAAGCAGAGTAATACCATTTGGTGCACCTCTGCTGAATCAAAGTATTCCATTCGGTGCATCCCTACTGAAGCAGAGCATTACTATTCGGTAGGCTTTGACCTAACTAGGTTAAGCCATTCGGTATACTCCAGCCGAACTGGGTCTATATTGTTCGGTAGACTCCAATCGAAGTTAGGTTTATATTTTCTCTCACGTTTGTGGTAGTAATCAGATCCGAGAATTTAGTAAAATTCCACTTTCTGCATTGTTACTTTAGGAATGAGTTAGAAACATGGAAGAATAAGAAGAAGTATTCTCAAGTTGAAATTCTATCAGATTTATAAACTTCAGAATTGTACTCATTCATGAATGTAATCATGGTGTGCTTCATGCAATGTTTTTCATGATTAGACTGTCCATATGAGTGAGCTAAAGAGCCATGGAATCCTCGTTTGGGAGGTACTTCCGTGGGTAATGCTTCAAGCCTAAGTCTTCAAGTGAAGATCATGGCGGAGGCTTTTTGAGCTTTTCCATGCTATTGTTGGATACAATGGTTTCTCATCTTCTTGATGGTCAAGTGGAGATTCATGTCTTGTTCCCACATAAAGTGGTTTCTATTAGAAACATCCAAATCAGTGAGGTCGAACTTGTGACGGTTCGACAATCCACTGAATGAAGAGAACAAGATTGTGAATAATTTTATAGGAAATAAAATATCCATTAGTATCAAAGTTAGAACATTCGGATTCTAAGATATGGTATACAAGATTTTCATGGATGTATTGTTTTATGAAAACGTCGGGTTCAAAGGCATTAAATTTAAAACTACAAGTTCAATCTAGTTTATGAACATTTAGTTCATAAAAGAGAGGTTCCTACAACAACACATAATACAATGTACTGATTTAAGTGCAGTGGATTTGAGTTACTTCGGGAACTCAAGTGTGAGCGTTTTGGGACTACAAAAGGATGTCAACAATTCAAAGAAAAGAAATTAAATATTGAATCATAAATGTCCAAAAGTGGGCTTCATGCCAATAATTTTGGATGTCATGTCAGATTAATGGACTGTTGATCACTTTAATTAATTCAATAGATTGGGACCATTCGGGGTTAATTGTAGAAGCAAAAATAAAATTTGACTAGGCCCATTTATTCTTTGATGTTGGCTATATGCTACACAAGAAATTAGGCCCAAATTGGGCTCGAGGAAAATGAGTAGCAACCCCAGCAAACTAAGTTGTAGGCCTTGATAAAAGAGAAAGAGAAGACAGCCCAGCTTCAAGCTGGGAACAGGTCGGAGGAAAAAGAAAAAGGCCTAAAATGGGGGCAAAAAAATGTTTGGGTTGCTGGCAAAAATTTTCTCTTTTTTTCATTGTTCTTGCGGACTGTTGGTCCAATGTAGAGGGAACGGGCTAAAAAGCCCAAGAAGAAGAAAGATCAGCCTTGGCGGGCTACATATGAGAACAAAAACCAAGCCTATTTTGTGGGCCAAAAAAAAAAGGTAAGCTAAGAGCCCAAGTTTCAGCGTGCGAAGGCAAGAAGCTGCAAGCTCAATTGGCTAGGCGGCTTGGCTGGCTTGTAACCGTGGCTTGTTTGCGATTTTGGGGGGTTTTTTTTTTTTCTTTTTCAATTTCTAGGGTTTTCAGAACCCAAAAAAATCATGCTTCTATTTTATTTCAATTTTTTGACTCACAATTCCCACATGGTGATTTTATAATTGCGTAATGCATGAAGGTGTGTGTGTGTGTGTGTATATATATATTGACAAATATATGAACCATATGCAATATATATATCGGAAGGAAATATAAATGCATCATGGGGAATGTTTTCATGTTTCGTGGACGTTTCAAATATCTTCATTTATTTTAAGCGTACCTGATTGGTAGAAAACAACAAAAGTCTTTGAATTTGTAAAAGATCCTTCGCAGAAAGCCGGAATTGCATCTCCAATGCGTTGTATCACATTCAACACATAAAAAATAAATTGAATTAATAGCATGTAGATCAATTCAATAAAATAATAAATTAATCATAAAAAGAATGATTAAAATGTAATACTCCCCTAATTGAAGATCAAACTCTCTTTAGTGTAGGGTCAAGAGTGTGCTGATAACGTGTTGTAGGCATAATTTACTGAACAATTATGGAGGCTAAAAAGAGATAGGGGGTGCGGCATAGAGAGAGAAGAGATAGATGTGTAGTTGTAAGGTGTGTGTTATATCACTCCATTGTGCCTTTATTTATAATAGTGGAGAAGGTTAAATCCTTACCCTAATAGCATTACAACTCTAATAGGTTAATATCTAACCCTAGAGAATATTCCAAGATATCCTTAGATACATTAGGATTTACATAATCACATTCCTAATCTAATAGGACTGCAACAAAACATAAATTATAATATTGGTAACTAAATAGACTCGAAAACTACTTAATATGCCCAACTCTTTTACAGTTCTTTTTACCATTTCATGTTTCATCATGCATATTTTAGTAAAACTACTATGTTTTTGTAATTTTTTAGACTGAGGAGGAGGAACATAGGCTAAAGTACCTCCAATTTGTTCAGATGGCTGCAACTCATGTTGTAGTTTGCTTCACAAACCTCTATGGTTAACTTTTGTACAGTATGTTGTATGTTTGAGGATCTCTCTAGGTCTTCATTTCTGCTTTCTTTCTAGATGTTGCAAGTTTGTAATTTTACGTGTTGCTTGATTATAAAAATGTCAAAGTGTAAGGCATTTGTTGCACAAGCATGTAAATGGTACAAATTGTTTTTGGTTTTGTATAGTAAACTTTTGAGTGTTACAATCCTTGAAAAGGGATTGTGACTGACATGAATAAATTCACTGTTTTGGGGATAGAGTTTGACTTTTTAATACATAATATAACAAAGGCCTAGAAAGTTTTTTGAAGGAATATGCAAATGATTTTTGCACATCTTGGCCTGTAGTTTATATGAAGGGACATTAATGTGTGTTATCTGCATTGGTCAAATGTGTGTTATCTGTATTAGTGTATTTCAGGGTGTGATTCCGTTTCCACCATCTTTTTAGTGCATCTTTCTGTGCAAATTAGTCATGCCTGTTGCAATTAATACATTCAATCCCTGCAACGAAGCGCAAGCACATTTTCTAGTACATACTAAAGTGGCTATTTGCAATCAGAAAATTAGAGATTGCTTGACTGGGTTGGCCAAATATTTCTAATGAAAAATAATGGACTCCTCACTTAATCGACAGATTAAATGACTCATTATCATGTATGACCGCCTATGAATGTATGAATGTATGTTAAACAGATTCTGGTGTAAGAGATGCACAATGAATTAAAGCTTAAAAAATTATTTCATTGTCATTGTAAATGTTTTATACGGGGAGGCAATGTAAAGCTTATTGTCTATTACAGTTTTAACTAATGGAAGTCATGAATACATTGGTTAATATAAGGTGATCAATTAAACATTATAGCCATATATGTATGATTGACCATTATAGTTATATACATAAGGTTAATCTTATGCGATCGATTAACCATTATAAATATTATTGTTGTTATTAATAATTGCATCTCCTGTGACACACCCCAACCCGGAAGGTCCACCTGAAGATGACGAATCCATAAAGTGTAGTGATGTGGAAATGTGAATAAATTTGAAACCTAAAAGTGACTAAATGCAAGAGTGCGCATGTGAGCGGGAATGAACCCATTTTACACGTGATATCAGAGCATAAGTAAAGTACAGTAAAAGTTGAATGAGAATTATACCATCCAAGGTAGTCACGTATACCAAGATTTGCCAAAACTCCTCGTTGACAAGAAAGCTTAGCTACTAAACTTAGAGGGGCGAAAAATAAGGATGAGTGAGCCTAAAAATAAAGTTTTATAAAAACCCTTTCGAAAACATAAAAATCCCTCGTCGTAAAACTAGTTTTCAAAATATACATATTACGTATGGTATGAAAATACGTACTGTAGACTGCAATATCTCAAGAATTCAATGTCACATATATTTCGTAAATAACCATCTAACAAACATATCATATTAAGTGCTCATCGACATATGCTGACACACGAGTTCATGCAGAGGTATATTGAGATGAACAAGACTAGGTGTAATAATGATTTACGCTCTAGTACTACAATCACGTGAAGACTGGCATTAAGCGTGTCACATATGAGTACTAATTTCCTATAGCAATCTAGGACATGACTGGCACCTACAATGGATCCAAAGTGAGAGTAAGGTGTGAAGTGAACATACACGTGAAAGACCTAGCCCAGGTGAGTACTGACACCGGTGCAACAATGATGAGCATATAGCGTAAATAAAATCATACAGTGGTAAATCAATAATTTACGTCGACATAATACTATTCATTGTAGTAAATATAAATAAGGTATCCCGTAATAATATGCATACATGTGCATCCCATGGGATTCGTAATAATCTCACAATTTTCATCATCGCGACAATTCTTATAACGTCAATTTAATTATCGCATCACTTAGAAAATGCATTATTATTCTATGTATGGAACTTAAATAATATATATACTATATAAAAGAAAAGATTCACTCACAAATACTTGCGAAGTTGTAGTCGTTCGAACTAGGAAAGTCGGAGTCTCTGATAGTAACCGCACCTAAGCATAATATTTAGACCATTAGTAAAACTCCACTAAAATGATTAAATTTGGGAAAACGGAGTGCAGATTTGAATTCAAAGAGTTGAAATACGCTAAGAACGGCAAAATTTACAAAAAGTCAACGGCTAACCCTAAAAAGTCAATCGAGCTGCCAAGGTGGTCAACCACGTTAAAACTTTAGAATTTCACTAAATGGATGCCAAAAACAGACTCGGGGCGTCGTATTTAGCATAGGAGGATTTTTGAGAAAATTCAAAGAATATTATAGGAATATTCCCAAAATATTATGATCCCATTTCGAAACTGGGCCGGGTTGGAACAACGGCTCAAAGGTCTAGATTGGGTTAGGCCAAAGGTTTGGGCTTAGGCCCTTTATTTTTTTTTTTTCTGTTTCTGTACCGTGTCAAGTTTACCTGTTTGGACTTGTAGGTCGCTGGACCCAACAAAGAAGAAGCCAGAAACTGGAAATTTTGGCCGAAAAACTTCCTTGGCTCTGTTTAGATTCTAATCTTAACCAAAACTAGCCATTTAAAAGCCAAATTAAAGCTAGGAAGACAAAGATTTAAAATATTCCTACATGGGACTAAGTCGTGGCCGGAGTTGGCCGGAAAATGGCTCGAAGCTGCCGATTCTTACTAGAAAATTGAGAAAGTCCCTGAGGTATTTTCTGCATCAAAACATCACCAATTTGCACAAATAATCCAGAAAACAACCCAAAACGTCGATAATGACGTGATTTGAGGGTGTTTAATCCCTACCTCATAGGAAAAAGTCAACAGATCGCCAGAGTTCGTCGGTGAAAAGAAATGGACAGTGGGCTCTGCCACTGCTAGAATCCCATGTCATTAGCCTGGGTTCGAGACGAGAAAAAAAATGATGATGGTGGTCTGGTATGGTTCAGTGGCTCATGTGGAGCTCGCTGGAGTAGGGGAGATGTATGGTGGCTTTCCTGGCTTCGGTGGATGCAAAGAAGATCAGGGATGAGAGAGTAGAAAGAGAACGAGTCTGAGGGTGAGAGATGAAGTGAGGTGAGAGCAACTCCACCGTTGGAGCCCTTCCCCCAGGCAATACACTATGTTATCCACCTAGTGAACAGTAACTGCCCTAATGAACAGTAATCCCTCAAGCAATACACTTTTGCATCTCCACCGTTGCACTTCAATAGCCCTGGCAATAGACAATAAAATATTAGTTTTTTTCTAAAGAATACAAAATAATTTTATTTGTAATTTCGGATAGGATTTTTAATCGGTCTCGTTGTACCATTTTCTATTAAAAAATTATTTTTATTATTTCTTTTCATATGGTGCATCACACCATTCCAAAACCTTTTTTTTAATTTTTTTTTTCTTCTTTTCACATGGTGCCAACGCACCATTTTTTCTTCAAGCTTAGCAACACATCCTCCCCCCACACCCAGTTTTCAACCCATCTCCTCCCAAACCCCCTCAGCTTCTTCAGCTTCATTCTCAGCCTTTTTGTCGCCGACACCGTCGATTATTCCGATTATGCCCTCCTTGGTCTATTGGAGTGAATCCAGGCACTTTAACAAAAACCCATCTCTCTCTTTTCTCTCAAGCTCCAACCTTTCAATCGTCCCCCGACAAACTCGAACCTCGTCTTCAATTGCTCCTTCGTCTTCAACTCCTCATCCAATTTGGAAGCAAACCCGTCTTCCTTTTCTCTCAGAGAACCTTCGAGCTTCTGAATTTCACCGTGAGAGCCACCCATCATTGCCATTTGTCTGTGGGTGTTCATCATCTCGACGACGACCTCCGGTGAGAGCTGTTGAGTTCGAAGCTGGGTTTTACAATTTTTTTAAATTTTTATTTTTACTTTATTTTTATTAATATTTTATATTTTTATTAATTTTATATTATGACCGAAGTAAGGGCGACGTCAGCCCTGCGTCAGATCCACTTGGGCTCTCGGGCTAGCAATTCCTCACAAGCCCGCTACTCGAGCCTCCACAGTCCATCAGGATCCCCCACGCTGGAGTCCACAGCCCGGCCTCTAGGGCCCTTTTTCCTTGCATGTTCCTCGAGCAAACTCCAATGGTGGAGTTGCTCTGATAGAGAAGGAAGATCGAGTGAGAAAAACGGGGAAAGTCCGAGAGAGTCCCCATTGGGGGAAAAACTGACACATGGCGAGAGATGAGAGGAGAGTTTTTTAGAGTGGGTCCTACAAAACAAGAATTAGAAAACAAAAACAATAAGAGAATAAGAGAATATCTAGTATAGTGAATTTTCTATATTGACTTTTGCTTCGTAGTTCCGTAAAATCTCAATCGTAACTCTGATTTCGGTTCTTTCGTATCGTCGAGTACTACAAGGATAAGCTACAAGAATGGGTCATACGTCTCACTATACAATGGTCAACAAAAATCAACATTCTTGCTTCTACGGGCATTTTCATCAATTCACTCTTTTAAAATTAATAAAATCATAAAATTAGGGACGAGTTGTTACATCCTGTGAGAGGATGCACATATCCTTCATTTGCAAATAACGTATCTTGAGCATATAAACTCAATAATTGGAATCGTTCAGTTTTGTAATCATCATTTGAAGATCACTTTAAAAAAATCATGTGAATCGAAAATCGTTTAATCATCTAAACGTATCAAATAAATAAACGGTTATCATAAATATGTTATTTGGTATCTATACCGTTAGTTTGTTCCGTAGTCTAAAATATCTATAATATCCCGATATTTCCATCGAAATTTCCGTGTTTTTTTACTACCGATATTTTTTTGGACTACCGATATTTCCGATATCATCGATATTTTAGACCTTGCTAAGTCACTCATGTATCTTACCATGCAATGTATAAAGTGTAAAATATTGTACTAATTCATTATATATAAATGATTATGGTGTGTTTAAACTTCTTTCATTAATTACTACATATTTTATACACTCACAATGTTTGCCAGCTTGTTATATAATCAACTTAAATTTGTTATATCTATCATGCAATGCATTTCCTTCTAATTTTTTGTGATAAACTAATAGATAATTGACTAAATAAACATCTTACAAAGTTTCAATAAAAATTTCCAAGTTTTTCTTACAATTTTCGTGGTTTTTATTCAATTTTTATCGATATCGATAATATTCTGATATTTCCATCGAAATTTCCTTATTTTTGAACAACCGATATTTCCGATATCATTGATATTTTATACCTTGGTTTGTTCTATATATTTCAATAACTAAATGATCTCCGATTCAAATGATACATTTAAATTAAGATTAAGAAATTGATCAATTCAAATTATTTAAATGAAGATTAAGAAATTGTTCCTTTTATAAAATTTGTACCGTTTAGTCATTGAAATAATCATAAAAAGTTCATATACTAAGCTTCCCTTTTAATTTGACCATCAATTCAGTGTTTGACCCTTTACCAATTTCATTTTATAATTTCCCAACAGATAAGAACAGATGTAAGTGTTTCCACATCTCTACTCTTTTTCGGACAGCCCTACCTAACACAAAAATATGATACCTTTGTATATATGACCGTAAGATAATAACCTTACATATATGACTATTTTTATTGTAAATCCGAACATGTATGACTATAACCATAACGGTCTGGAGACATGCCGTTGGTGGTGGGGGACTTGGTGGGTGTTGGTGGGTTGTGGGTCAAGAACATGATTGAACAATGTTTCAATGAAGAGGAAGCGCGTATTATTTTGAGTATGCCAATTAGCAAGTTTGGATGTCCCGATCAGATTATTTGGCATTATACACGGAATGGGATGTATTCCGTTAAATCTGGATATAAGGTTGCTCAGGACATGAATAGAAATGGAGAGCTTGGAAGGAAGGGTGTGGGACAGTCAAGTGAGGATCATGTTAAAGATCCGATCTGGGGGGCTATATGGCAGCTGAAGGTTCCTCCTAAGCTTAGTCATTTTAGTTGGAAGGGCTGTAAAAATATTCTTGCTGTAAGATCTAATTTACAACGACGGGGTATCCGGTTGGAGATCGTTGGCCCACATTGTGGGGATGATATGGAGACACAAGTACATTTATTTTTTAAATGTTCATTTGCTCGTGTGTTTTGGTTTGGATCTCTTTTGCAACTGGATGTGGTATCGGTGGAGGGGGAAGATTTTTTGGCATGTTGGAATTGGTTGTTGAAAAAATATGGTGTTGCGGAGGAGGGGATAGGCTTATGAGGTGGGTAGTTTGCGGTTGATGGAGGATTTGGAAATGCCGAAATAGTATGGTCTTTGAGCAGACCTTGGTCGAGCCAAATGTGGCTTTGGAATTATTGCAGAAACATTGGGGGGAGATTGAACAGTGTGAACAGTCTCAGGTGCGGCCTGCACGCAGTAGCCGACTAGGGGAAGGAGGGGAAGTTCCTGTGAGGTGAGTAAAGCCTCCTTTTAGAACAATTAAGCTCAATTGCGATGGAGCTTGGCATAAGGAGACGCGAAGGGGTGGATTTGGCTGGGTAGCTCAAGATTTTGCAGGGATCTTTAAGGGAGCAGGAGGAATGGGGAATGTTTGCTGTGACTCCGACTCTGATGGCGGAAGCGGAGGCGGTGCGAGCAGCTTTGGTGGTATGTGTGGAGAGGGTCTTTGGGTGTGTTCAAATTGAAACCGATTCTAAGGTCTTGGTGGACATGCTCACATGTGTTATTTAATCGGAGGCTGCTATGGAAGGTGTTCTATGGGATATTTCCCATCTCAAGCAACAATTAAATTCAGTTGAGTTTCTTTTCACCCCCGCTCTTGTAATGGTGCTGCACACTTGGTGGCAACTCATGTTATACGTGTCGGGGGATGTCATATGTGAGACTTTATTGAATCGAAGTGGTTATTCAATACTTTGACAAATGATGTAAACATTTCAATTCGTATCTAATAAAATTCAACTCTTTGAGAAAAAAATAAAAAAAAATAAAAAACATAAAAAGTGTTCACTAATATTTTATGCCCACAAAATATAGAAAATATAACATATTCCAATTGAAGACGCCGTCACCATTTTACCAACCTATTAAGGTCAAATTCCCGCGAATACCCAAATTCGCAGGGAAAATTATCATCCCCAGATATGATCAATACTTATTTGTGCTCCTTGCGCTTTTGTGATAGACCTTGATATCTCGAAGGTTGTGTGGTTGCACTGGCCTTGCATTCGCCTCCGCATACTGCATCAATCGATTTAAAAACATGAAACAAGATTTTGATTATTTCCCATTTTTCAATGTTTTTTTTTTTTTTTTTTTTTTTCCTGGTTTGGGGGTGGGTTTGAACAACTACTTACGTCATGCACAGCCAATCGAAATAGATTTACTTGATCCCTTGAGACTGTATGTATCTGTGAAGAAATTAATCAAATATGGCAACGGGTTACATACTTTGATTTTAGTGAAAAAATAAAGGTATTAGCAGTATTTATTGATTATTAAGGAGCATTTTGATAACTATTTTGTTTTCAATTTTTTGTTTGAAAATTGAAAATGAAATTGTTATCAAACTGCTCCTAAATTACCTTTTTATTGATGGTCCAAATAACGCCTTCAGTGCAAGGAGGAACAGTGAGTGAACCCATGTATCTGTAATAGGATTCCCCACGAATTTTGATTTCTCTAGGATCAATAATGCCCATGCTTCTCTCTTCCTTTTGATCAATCATCGATTCTACGTCCTTCATCAACTGTAATTAATTCACAACTTGCAACATGTTAGGGTCATATGGTATTTTCATAAGGTTTTTTAGTCAAAATGGTCTCTAATATTTGTATAACGCCTTACTTTGATCCCTGAGATTTGAAATCGATTGCATTGGTCTCTAAGTTTGTTTACATTCAATCATTTTGATCTTTCCATGAAAAACTTCATAAATAAAAATAAAATGGCAAAAATATCCTCAATTTTGATCAACATTTTTTTTTTACTACAAATGAATGTCTTAACGTTGAATTTAGTGTTTCTTTGTAGAACTGAATCTGTTCATTTTTTTTTTACTACAAATGAATGTCTTAACGGTTTGGGATTTGTCTAATTTTCTATAACGGTGATCTATGAAAGATGAATTGAAACATAGACGGTTTGGATTCTTGAAAAAAAATTACATAATGGGAGCCACAAAAACGTGTGTCCTAGATCATCTTTACAAAAAATTAGACAAATCCAAAACCATTAACAAATTCATTTGTACTGAAGAAAATAGATGAATACGGTGCTACAAAGAAACACTAAATTTAATTGATCTGTTATATGGTTTAGGATTTTGGTGATTTTTGGTAGATATGATCTTTGAGGTAAGACATAAAAGATAGATGGTTGGATCGTTGAAATACATTACGGAGTGGGTTGCACAAAACATGGTTGTCGAAATGCATGTATAATTTCCAACAATGATTGTGTGTTTAAAGCGTATGTACCTGGATCCTAAACCCATATATATATATTAAGTGGACGGATTTGTGACACTACTTTTTTTACATAATTTTTTACACACATTTTTGTGAGACCCACTCCATAATGTATTTTAACGATTCAAACCATTTATCTTTTAGAACATCATTCATAGATAATTTTTGTAAAAAATTAGACAACCCCGAAATCATTAAAACATTCATTTGTAGTGAAAAAAAAAAGATACGGTTTTAAAAGAAATCCTAAACCGTATTCAACAATCATATGGTTTCAGATTTGGGTGATTTTTGGAAGACATGATCTTTGAGGTAAGACATTAAGATAGACGATTGAATCGTTGAAATTAATTGTAAAATGGACCTCACAAAAACATGCATCAAAAGGTGTGTCAAAAGCTTATATCCTCGGCTTATATCCTCGGATCCTAAACCCATACATACATACATACATACATACATACATACATACATACATACATATATATATATATATATATTATTAACCATGGTGAAGCCAAAGATCTAACTGTTAACCATGATTAAGCCAAAGAACACATTGATACTCACCTCTTTAACATGGTGAGCAAATTAGGACACTTGAGTTTAGTTGAGGACGTACCGTAGAAAGGAAAGAATCTGCACGACCAAACTTGTAGAGAACTGCAGTGACAGCGATCTTGTTTGCTACGTTGGGATCGGGGCTTAGATGAACCAAGTGGAGCTCCATGTCATATATTCTGCCGTTGATGGAATGCTCCGCTGGGGCATGCCAGTGACATTGTTTTAGCGGATACTCAGTACCATTTATCTTAATTGTTCCAGCGTCGCCCACCCATTCAACCTGCAAATACACAGATAATAATTAAGTTGATAATCTTTTCTTTGTAATTCTTCTAGTTTCAACGTTTCATTTTCTAGAGAGACAGAGAAAATGAAAAGCTATTTTAATTTATAAGTTTTGTTCTTTTCATTGTCCTTTATTTCTCCACCACCCTCCCTCCACCTACTTATATATGTATGTATGCACATAATTAGAGATGGCAATTCATTCTGTTAAACCTGATAACCATTCGAATGGGGAGAATTTAGGGATGAAAATTCATGTATTTTTCAGATACAGGGGAAAATGTGAATATTATTCAGTTGAGGTTTCAAATATGGTTTTAGGGTTGCCAATCTGTATCCAGCCTCGAATCTGCCCCAAATAATATATATATGTATATGTATATGTATATTCATTAAAGTATTGAAATTATTTGATAATTTGTTTTGTTTTTCTCCTGTAGTGGTTGTTGTATTTGCTTTTGTCATCGCTTTCATTTTTTTATGGGACCAATTTGCCTTAATTTTCGTGGTTATGATGATGGCTATGACATTTGGATTCCCAAACTAAACCGTTATCCCTATACGTACGTAAGATGAATATAAAACTATGAACAATGAACTGAAGTTGATGGAGCTTATTAGCAACATACACAATATCAGAATAATAATGTTATTTAGACATATAAAAATGATACACTTGTTGACAACAAAAATGTTTGTTTTACTCAATGACTAGTACTAAAGTTTTAGTGATATTTTTCCTCTACTTGTAAGAAGAAACCTATATTTTTATTCATGTGGATGATGATTTTGATACCAAATTATTATAGGTAGCCCATTGAATAATTTATCTCAAATCTCATATTTTATTGTTAAATATTGTTCTGTATCAAAACTAAATAAATAAAAGGGTAAACTGTCGGTTTACCCCCTGAACTTTCACCTCACTTTCGATTTCCCCCCTGAACTTTTCTATTGGAAAATTAAGGACTCAAACTAATTTTTTTAGCCAATTTGCCCCTTACCGTTAGTTTTTCATATATTCCATCCATATTTCCGTTAAATGAGACCATGTGCATAACATGTGAGGATTGTTAAGTCATTTCACTCTTAAAAATGATTAAAAACTGAAAATAAATAATAATAAAAATTTTCCCTCTATTTTTTCCCGCTAATTCCTATCCTCAATTTTATTTTTCCCTCTCATTCCTATGCATGAGAAATAACATATGGTGTTATTGTCTTCATAAGTAGCTAAGTTAATCGTTTTCTTGAAGCATGTACTACCATTTTTATTTTCTCTAACAAATTAATAATTTGACAAATGCTCATGGTGTTATTGTCTCTAAAGCAGTACATTAATATAAGAAACATGTCCATAAAAAAGATTAAGGTTTCTTATATTAATGCACTGCTTTGGAGACAATAGCACCATTAGCATTTGTCAAATTATTAATTTGTTAGAGAAAATAAAAATGGTAGACAATAACACCATATGTCATTTCTCATGCATAGGAATGGGAGGGAAAAATAAAATCGAGGATAGGAATTAGCGGGAAAAAATAGAGGGAAAGTTTTGCTTTTTTTTTTTATTTTCAGTTTTTTAATCAATTTTAAGAGTGAAATAACTTAACTACCCTCACATGTTGTGCACATGGTCTCACTTAATGGAAATATGGATGGAATATATGAAAAATTAACGGTAGGGGGCAAATTGGCTAAAAAAATTAGTTTGAGTCCTTAATTTTCCAATAGAAAAGTTCAGGGGGGAAATCAAAAGTGAGATGAAAGTTCAAGGGGTAAACTGACAGTTTACTCTAAATAAAATAACATTACCGAAATATCATGGCCTCTGTTCTTGATAGTTGCATTACGAGGTCTGTAGTTGGTCTTGAGCTTCCCTAAGTTTGGGAATAATGTAACCCTGTGATTTGATAAATCTATTGGAGATTGCATGCTCCCGTTGTTACACGCCGCCCATTCTTCCTTAATCTCTCCCCAATGCTTTGGCCCCTTTCCACCCTCCCGAAGATAATCAAACTCTCTTTCATCCTCTGCAATACATATGCAGAAAATGCATATGATTGATTTTTTTTTTTTAAAAACAAAGGAAAAATAAATAAAAACATGTTGTGGGAGCTTACTTACCGACTTCTTGAGCTGTGAGTGATCTGGAATACGCGAATAGAAGTAAAAAGAAAAGAAAACAAGAATTTGAGATGGGTTTGCTTCGATGGGGCTCCATGTTTATCGCAAGCAGATCGGAGATTATTAGCAGTTGTTGGCACTACCTAGCTCGCAAGTGTCAGAATATATAGTGAGAGTAGGTTTATATATAAACATGGATGAGTTCCGTACCGTACGTAGTTGATAGAAACAGAAATTTAAATTGTACACAATTAATCAATAAAAAAAAACCAAGGAGAAGGCGTACGTATCAGAAGTTAGTGGTTGATTGTTTCGGAAATTAAGGCCTTACTACGATCAAATTCTCTCTTATTTAAGGTAGTTATTGCTTGTAATAAAAAAAAAATCGTATTAAGTTACAAACTGTTATCTACTAACCTAACATGCAACTAGATAAGTTCTACTAAATAATCAATTCAATTGATTCCGAAAAACAGTGAATTGAACGGTTAACATCTAATTGTTAACCATAACTAATTATAAAAATAATAAAATGAAGTTACAGACAAACAAGAAAAAATACACACAATCAAAGTTGACATTGTTTTGTATAATTGATGCTAACATTAACTCATAAGTTGACATTTGTTATCAATAACATTAACTCATAAATTGACAGTTGTTATAAACATATGTAAACCATAATCCTGTTGGATTTGATTATAAAGAAGAAGCTCTTAAAGTCCAATTATTTTGTTTAACTATTGTTTGTGAAATAAGTAAATGGTTAGTTGAGGAGGTGGGACAAAAATCCTTTATCGTTTATCAAAAAGTCTTCGTCAAGGTGCCGTGGCATGATGATTGTTTGGACTTTTATGTACCGTACACATGGTTCACCACAAATAAAAAATAAAACTAAAAATACCTACCGTACACATGCAGATCATCGTACTTGCAACACATAGATGATAATGTTGACTTCAAAAGCTATGCACACAGTCCGAATAAAGGCTGACAAAATACAAGGATGTAGAGTAATATTAAGGAGATTAAATTTTTTAAATTAAATTTGTAAATAAAATAATATGATTATAGATTATATATTTAATTAAATATCAATTAACATGTTTATTTTTTATGGAAGTTCTAACGAAAAGGGTCTGGAACTATTCATTCTTAATCAAAATGACATTTTATGTATGAAAAGTCCATAATGGATCATGTTCTTTTCTTTATTTACTCTTATGCCATTACAACGGGGTCAACAATGATGTTGACATTTCTATCTAGGAATACATTATTTTACATTATGCTATTAAACTTATGCTAATTTACAGCTAGCTCTTCAGGCTTCCATCATGTTGTCGATGTTATGCAGCTCTTCTTCTGTCAAATTATTCCAGTACTGTTCATCGTCTTCTACTAACTCCGCATCTCTTTCTCTATCTTCTTTCACCTTGTAGTATATTTCTATTGTTTCTTCTTTGAAATTTTGGGGCTTCCAATAAGGCTGATGAATGATCCTTGTCTTGCTGTAAATATACATCTCTTCTTCTTCTGCTACTAGTACCATGTCATACCTAAAATCTTCAAACTCATCTAAAGCAAACATTTGGATCCCTCTAAATTTTAAAATATCTTTGTATGAAGGAGTCCACCTATGTGAGGAGATAGGGGTT
The DNA here is from genome assembly GCF_042453785.1 of Malus domestica. Taxonomy (NCBI): domain Eukaryota; kingdom Viridiplantae; phylum Streptophyta; class Magnoliopsida; order Rosales; family Rosaceae; genus Malus; species Malus domestica. The sequence goes on from NC_091663.1 coordinate 20,833,460, forward strand.
AGTCTAAAGGACTCTTCATTGATCATGGCTATATGTCTGGTTTTCTCCTTATGCATATGTACATACCAATCTGGAGGACTACTAATAAAACTTATGCAAATTTCTTTCCACCTTTCTAGATAATCTTCTGCTACTTTTATAAGCTTTTCAGGAAATGATTCTAGTTGAGAAATACGGTTAATAAATATTTTATCTAGATAACCAAACTCTAATAGTAAGGCAGGGGTAATTTTTACCACATTATGTTTTTTCTGATGCTCATAACTAAAATGCCATAATTTAAAATCTCTCATTTTAATCCTGGTCACAGCTACGCTAACCTCTGGTTTACAAATACAATTCTCTGTACTATCACAAAGACATGGAGAATACATCTTTGTAATAATATCCATCACTGATTTTGGATCAAAGATGGATTGATACAAGGCGCATTGTAATTGTAATAGTAACTCTTTCATGGACTATGATGCTCTGCTCAGGACCTCATTTTGCATATCTGTTGGCATTATTCTTAGTTTTGTCTTTGAAATTTCTTCTAATAAAACATCATCTAATATTAAGTCTGAAGATATATTCCTAAGAAAACTTTCATATTTTTCTTGTTTTTCTTTGTCACTCAGAACCTGATGCTGCTCATTACTTTGATATTGCTCCATTTCAACGTCTTCTTCTAAGAGCTCAATCTTAATTTCTTCTATGGGCTCATTAGCCTCTTGTTCTATGGGTTCAATAACCTCTTTTCTTTTATTCTTATGCTGATCAATTTCTAAACCTATTTTTAATTCTCTTTTCAAGGTGTCACTTTCCTTTTGCTGCATTCTAAGAGATTGGAGTTCTTGGTTCATTTTGGTAAACTTACCAAGTAATGACTCATGGTCCCTAGAGATAACTTGAAGGTTGTGCTCAAGAGAATGAATATGTTGCTAGTTTTGGTGGAAATTAAAATTAAAGCTATCAAACTCTTGTTCCATGGCTCTAATTAATTTTTCATGACCTAACCTCATGCTTGGCTGCTTAATTTGGATATTCCAAAAATTATCTAAGAGAACCTGCTGCCTATCAGAAAGCCTTGGTATCCTTGACCTATATCTCAAAGTTGGATTTCTGATTCCTTCAACAATATTGCCATTAAAGTTGAACGTAGGTACTGGTGGTGATGCTGGTCCACTCATGCTATTTTGAAATCCACTGAATGGTGGAGGTTGATGGTGCATCATCATGCCATTGAAAGAAACTCTTCTGCCTTGCAGCCTTGTGCTATTTGCTGATGATGGTCCACGATATTCCATACATGTTCAACAAATTAATCTTGATAAGATATCAGCTAATGTATTGTCATTACCTTTTATATGTTCAATAGTTGGTTTAAAACTATTTCCTGTAATTGAATCAACAAAATTAACCCATCTTCGTGCTTCCTGTTTATTAGCATGTATCTTGTTATAATGAGAAACTATATTTTGACAATCTGTTATAATCGTAAATACTTCATTATGTAAAAATAAAGAAAAATTTTCAAGTGAATTAATTATCCCTAAAATTTCTAAATCTGTTGATGGTAATCTTGATTGTACATCACTAAACTTTCTTGATGAATATGTACAAACTTGTTCGTCAGACTTTGGAGACTCCCTATGCTTTTTCTGGTATAGTATATTTGCCCATCCTAATGATGAAGCATCTGTTTCAACTATCTTGTAACTATCATCTAATAGTAATGTTAATAGCTTAAGTTTAGTAATTTCCTTTTTTATTTTTTGAACTAATTTAATATTTTCACTATTAAAATACTTTTGTCCTGTTTTGCTAGTTTTACTATGTAATACATCTATTTTTCTTCCTAAATCATGGATAAAATTTCTTGCATAATTTAGCAATCCTAAAAATGCTTGTAACTGTTTCTTATCTTCTAATTTGTCTGGAAAATCTAACACCTTTTTAGCTATATGATCTTATAATTGTATTGTACCTGAATTGATATACATTCCTAAAAATTCTATATCTTGCTTTTCTAATGCTATTTTATTTTTTCTAATCACAATTCCATTATTGATAAATTCTTGTAATACTATCTTTAAATGCTTCCTATGTTCATTTTTATTTTTACTATGTACTAAAATATCATCTACATAAACACTACAAAAATTATCATATTTCTTGAAATTTTGGTCCATCTTTCTTTGAATGATCGATGGAGCATTTTTAAGTCCAAATGGCATAACAAGCCACTAAAAATGTCCTTCTGGACAAGTAAAAGTTGTCCACTCAATTGATTCTTCTGCTAATCTTATTTGCCAAAAGCCTGATTTACAATCAAATTTGCTAAAATATATACTCTCTTGAATTTTATTTATAAGCTCATCCTTATTTGGTAATTTATAACTATCTTCGTATGTATTATCATTTAATCTCTTGTAATTATAAACTATCATAACCTTACCTCTCTTTAGTTCTGAATGTTTTCTTATAATAAATGCTGCTGATCTATGTCTAGACTTAGAGGGTCTAATTACTTTTAAATTTAACAATTCTTTTATTTGCTGCTCAAACTCTTGTTTATCTATTAGACTACAAGGCATATCAGCCGTCTTAATGGTTAAATCTGGGTTAATTATATCTAATTTTACGAGTATTTTATTTTTACTCTAATGTAACTGTGGGTCTTCTCCTATAATCTTAGTTTGTTTTGCTAATTGTAACAATTCTTCTAAACTTTTTGGTCTATCTAACTGTAATATTTCTATACAGGTTCTTTTTTCTAAAATCGGGTATTCATGTTCAAATATATCTTCATCAAACTCTTCTACATTATTATGCTTATTATTTTCTTTTGAGTTTTCTAAATGATAACTATCTTGGCCACTAGGCTCTTCTATACTTATGTTTTTGTATGCTTCTACAGTATTACTTGAGTTAGTTATTGTAATGCCTCTTTTGAAAAATGTTATGTTAGGGTCCCTAAAATAAATGGATATGATCCTACTGGTGAAACAAATGTTAACGGTAAATTAAATTGTTGTTTTTCTACTTTAATAAACTCATTATTTATACAATGTGTTAAGTAAACTGGTCTCTCATCAAATTGTGTTATTCTTACTGGTTTTGCTAATTTTTGTCTATATTTTTCTGGTACTAACTCTTCTCTTATGACACTTTTTGTACTCCCTGTATCTATCATATCTATTGTTTGTATCTTATGTTATTTTGCTAATTCTATTTCTCAATTTATGGTAATTAAAGAACTATTTTTTGGTTTTTCTATACTATGAACAATATTTCCTAATATTTCATTATTTTCTTGAGATTCTGCTGAATTAACTTCTAATAACCTATTATTGTAACATTTTTCACATAATATTGAATATGTATTATAGTATTTATTTGCAACTAATTTACTACACTTATGACATTTTTCTGGCCAACCTAAATTGATGTATTTATATTCTTCTTCATGTTGTTCTTTTATGAATGCACACATATACTCTTCTAGATCACTATTTGTGCTACTTGAATCTTCTAAGTCTGAATCTATCATGTTAATACTCTCTATACTATAAATACTCTCATATCACTTAAATTATCTAAACTGTATATTGACTGAATATCCTCATCTTCTTCTAACTTAAACAACTTCATCAAATGTACTTTTTATTTCGACTGTTTACCTAATTTTGGGCATTTAGGTATAATATGTCTAGCTTCTCCGCATGAATAACATTTACAATTACTCTTACCTTTTGGTGCTTTATATTTTCTAATCCAAGGTCTGCCACTTCTTTTTCTAAATTGTTTTGGAATATATTTTCTTTTCCTATATGTTCTTGAAGGTCTTATGCTGAAATTCTTATGCTATTTGTAAGGTTTATACGACTTATATTTCTTTTTGTATATTTTCTTACGCTTTTTCTTATGGCAACCATACTGTTGTGGTAAATCAATATTTTTACAACACACGTAAAATAGTTTCCTAATTTGTCTCTTAGCTTTTATTTGACTACACTCTTGTCTGAGTATATCATATACATGTTGAATTCTAGGTCCTATAACAATATCATTTTTCGTCGGATGCTTTTGTCATTCATTCCAAATCTTTTTACCTATTGATCCTTTTATTTTTGTCATATAAGTATCTAATAAATTAATATCACTAATTCTACATGTTCTTCCTAAATATTTAAAGAAATCTGTGGTATACTCAGCTATATACTGTAAATCGCAAATTTGTAATTGTTCTAACATATTATGATCTAAAAACTCTTGTTTAATCAAAGTAACAAAACCATCAATATTAAAATGTGTTTTAGTTGCCTGATGCTGTTCTGGATTTTGAACTTTCTATGACTGGAAATAATAAAAAACTAAACCATCCAAAGTATGTTCAAAGTAATCTAACATATTTTGTGAATTACTAAAATCTAACATTAATGTTGTATGTACGCAGCCTTTTTCCCATCTCTCAATCGTTCTTTCCCAATCTTGTGGATCTACATTATCTAAATTTAATATATTACCAACTATATTAATTTGTTCTAACCCTTTCAAATATGGAATCCTATTTTTTCTAGGTTTTATCATACTTTCTTGCATATAGTCTACTTTTGCTTTTTCATTATATTGTTCCTTTGTTGGTCTCAAAAATTGTTGATCAGTTCTACTTACGTGTCTTGGATTTTCTACTCCTGATGTACTATTTTCTTCTGCTGGATTACATTCTGCTTTCAATTCTAATAACTTATTATATTCTTTTAATTCTAAAATATGTTCTACTCCGATTTCTAAGATTAAAATTTTCATTTCTTCGTCTGGAATTTTATGTAGTCCTAAATCATAAGTCTTATATTTTTCCAAATATTGTTTTTCATCTAAATGATCAATATCTTCTATAAGTTTATCTACAATGTGATCAAAATTTTGTTCAACTAAATTAATATCTAAATTATCAAAAGCCATATGTATACTCTCATTTTCGATTTCACTCTCATCCTCTTCTATTTTTTCTAGTTGCTTATAATTACTAAACCTAATTGCTGCTTGACATGTACTAGTTTCATATATTTGTACTTTATCTGGTTGTCTATTTGGTGCTACTTGTAAATTAGGCAATGTCCACTGAGTTCCTTCTAAAAAGCTATTATCTACGAGTTTTGTTTCTATTATATTTACATGTTTACTGTCAAATATTTGGACTAAATTTTGAAACTCTAAATTAAACTTATGATTATATCTATCAGACACTTTACCTATATACATTAAGATAATACACAAATTTTTATACTCTCCCTTCATATTATAATTTTTTGTTCTTATGCTCACTTTAATATATTTACTAAATTCATTAATCGTCACAGCATAATTTGGAATACAACCTATGACTACTAAGTTTGAACTTAAGTCTACTTCAGCTATTGCTATTGCTGCTTGTTGGTGATTATCCCATCTATCATCATATATGTATACTAAAGCTTTTGTACCTACTTGTGCTCTGGTTAATCTTGCTATTCCAATTAATATTGTTCCTATATGAATCTGACTAAAATGTGATTTGCTCAAATGAGTAACTGCTTCTTTACTAATCAGATTAAGTGTGACTTCTTTATCAATACAGCTAACTTCATGTTGACTGATGTTGCTTACAAGTTATATTTATTTTTCTGTGTTCTCTCAAAACCTCTTCGAATAAATTCTTGTGCTTCTTCTTCATTTGGATAAATATCTTCCGCTCTAACTACTTCTTTTCCTTTTTTCCTAAAGAGTTCCATTTTCTATTATCAAAAGGATTTAGCTTAGGTCTTCTATTATTATTTGCACTCAAAGTTAAATTTTATAATTTATCTAGCAAGGATGGTGGAAGTGATGAAGATGCGTTATGTAAAACTTGGTTTATTTCTGCAATTTGTTCTTCAACTCGATCTAATTTTTCAGCCAAACTTAAAACTAATTGAAAAATCAAATTATTTTGCCTAATGGGAATATTACTACTGGATACTTGTGTTGAAAAATCTGTTAAATCTACTGGTTCTTTATCTAACTTACTGATTTCTTTCAAAGCTTGGATATATTTTCTGCTAGTTCTAGAATTTGTCATTAAACCAATAATTTATCTATTTTATTATGCAACTTATCTACTTGTTCACTCCACTCCTTTTGTACTAATTGAATTTTTTAACTTCTAATTTTAGTTGTTCAACTATTTCAAATGACCTAAGTTCTACTTGCTTTGGCTTACTATCTATAAGGTCAACAAGCTCTTTTATCTCTCCTTTGCTAGAAAACCTTTGAATATTTTTATTATTATCTTCTAACTGAGATGTAATATAATCTAAATTTTGTCTAATTATTTTTATGGAATTTTTCTGAAAATGCTTTAACAACTGGTTTAACAAAAGATTATGCCTATTATTTTCTAATTTTATATTTTCTGCTTGACTAATAATAAGATCTACAATACTATTGGCTTGTGGATTTTTTTCACTATGCAAAATATGATTGTGATTTCTCAATGGAAAATAACAAACTAAACTATTTTGGTCTAAAGTTATTTTTCTTTTTTGAGGTTAACTAATTTCTAAATTAAGATAATTTATCATAAACTACAGTCTACCTTTCTCTAGAGTTACAGCTAACTGGTTTCTTAAAAACTCTCTTTCTTTTCTCAAGGTCTCTAAAACTTGATCTGTTGTTCTTTTTGCTTCTAAAACTTTATGTTGCACTTCTGTTTTATTATATTTACGAATAAATGAAGGATGTTCAAGATAGCCAAGATAAAACTTTTGCTTCTTCAAAGTACTAATAATTCTTTTGGATATATATGCTAATCTTCTCTTTATGCTAGTTATAGTTGGATGTTTGGGACAATAAATACCTAGTAATTGTGGTTGACAGGGTCTACAAGGACAATAATATCTGTTGTTTATACACAATAAACAAATATAATATAGTTGTATCAATGACTTCTATCCTCAAGGTACTTTACTATTATAATTATATTATTAAAATGTAGAAGCAGTTGATGAAGTTATCTCGTCTAGTCGGCACAAGTAGCGAATGCGAGTCTCAAAACAAACGGAAGAATGCATGGGTGGTAAAACTCACAAAACCTCGCTATGGCAAAACCCAAGGTGGGACAAAAGCCCATAGTCAAAGGAGAAAAAGTGAGAAGTTGCATTAAGTCAAAACTATACGTCTTCAGGATGCAAGTAGAATGTACATAAGGGTATGACCAACCCATAATGGGTACCTCATCAAAACCTAGTCAGGTAGCAAAAACCCAGTGGGAAAAATGCTCCTAATCGTAGGAATAAAAGTACATTAAGGTTAAGTAAGTATACTTCTTGATACTCTTCCTGAGTTTGACAAAACTTCCGAATGAAACTATAAGCATCGCAAGTGAGAAAGTTACGCATACCATCGAACAAGCTTCTGGAAGGTAGACTTCGGTAGTAACGTCGTGTAGAGGTTGACAAGGTTGTCTAGGATCGGACTGCTTGACTTTAATCTTCTGATGCTGATTTAGACATAATATGCTTGGTGTTGACTTCTTAGATGTATCATGATCTGGTCGATACATACAGTGTTGTCTTCATTGATCATTATAGGGACTTAACGATGGATGAAAATCGCAAGGATTTTGAATATGCTCCACAAGAAGTCTCGACCATATCTCTTACTTGATGAGATACAGTGAATTTTGGAACGATTCAAAGGTTTCACAACGAATGGCCTATCTAGTTGACCTCTAAGATATTGCAGTGTTCCTTAATGGTAAAGACATAACCATTCGGGAACGTACCTTGTGCGGTCAGATAGTTAGTCTGATTCAGCGAATCCCATAAGGTAGGCATCATTCCAAAGATGAAAGGGGTGTGATCTATTCTGAGATGCATAGGGATAGATAAGCCCAAATCCATAGTAACAAAAAAACGTCTTTAACACCAAATTTGGTAGAGGCGTGTAGGCGTAGTGCTGCTTTATGCCAAAAGATTATCAAAACATAAGATGTTTGATCTATTACATTTGAGTTAAGTACAACGCCAATGGTACTTAGATATGATTGCCTCACGTTCCAATATGGAACCTTATGCTTCATACCCTTCGTAAAGGTCTCATTTGCATCTAGAATACAGACGATCAGGGTATACTCAGACGTAACACCTTCTAGGTCTAGTTCGACTAGTGGACCAGAATACCATTAGAACTAGCTTGAAAATTCAGGTCAAGATAATGTCAAGTTCTCCCAAGATCATTCATCTTAAAGTCCAACTTTAGGTGCGAGTTAGTTTTCTCAACTCTAGCAATTTCGGATTTTGTACACGTAGGGGCTTATATCCCTAACTGATCAAATATTCACTTAGACGGGTATACTACATCCGCCCAGATAATTCTACATCCGTAAAGTGAAGGGCTCATCAAAACCGAGAGGGTGTTCTTGTGGTCTAGAACTTGAATCAGTACATGTAAGTCATTTGGAAACCCCATGTAAGTTTCGTATCATGATCCCAGAGATACTACAACCATGTTTGTAATGCTGCAATCAATCACATGGTGTATGAGAGAAGCCAGGCGCCACAAGGCATCATTCACACTATTTCATTCATCCCATTCGTCATAGATTGATTCTTCTAGTTCGGTAGTTACCATACAAATGAAACATCATCTATGATAATCTCATTCCAATTCCATATCTCATCTAAACTAGTACACTAGACCAAGAACTTCAGGCCTCAAGAGTAATCCAGATTTAATCTCATGAGATGAAGAAGATTGAGACAACGATCGAAGGGCGGATTCGCTCATGCCATGTTCCTCCAATTTTTGGGGAAGTGAATCCTCATACCGAGTGATCTGCCACGCTTCTAGCGTAGGACAGATTGATTGACTAGCCACTAATGTACGAGGGTCGGCAACAGTAGTGGCATTCCTACTTTTGGGACGAAGGTTCGTCGTACATTTGGTACATTTATCTTTGTAGGCATATTTGCAACTGGTATATGTGATCTTGTCACTTTTTACTAGATCAGAGGAAGTGTCTGGTTATACTCTGACAATCTAGATTGGGATCGAGATGAAACATAGTGATGACGTCTACGATAATTCGCGTCGTTCTTATCTCTTTCTAACGGCAGGAAAACTATCTCATAAAAGTGACAATCCGCAAAACAAGCTGTAAAGAGATCGCATGTCAAAAGGTTCTAAGTAACGAATGTTAGAAGAAGAATCATAACCGACATAGATATCCATCATTCCCTGATGACCATTTTTTTTCTTTTGTACGTAAGGGTGATGCAAAATGGCACATAAACCGCACAACCAAAGACGCGCAAATGCGATATGTCGGGTTCGTATCTAGTAACCAACTGACATGCACTTTATAAGGTTGGGTGGTGACGGGCCTCAAGCGGACCAACATGGTTGCTTGCAATATTGCATGGCCCCAAATAGAGATCGGGAATTTGGCATGTATGACTAATCGATCGCGCAATCATTTGAAGGCGTTTAATGAATGATTCTACTAGGTCGTTATAGGTATGAAAATGGGGTACTGGATGTTCAACTTCAAAACTCAACCGACATGCAATATCCATCGAAAGTTTTTGATGTAAATTCTCCAACCTATCTAATTAAATAGGTTTGATCAAATAATCAGGGTGGTGAGCCTTGAGCTTGTTAATACAAGCCAACAGTGTGGAGAATGCAGCTTGTGGACAACAGCCACACGTGTGACCAACGTGTAGAAGTATCAACCAATACCATAAAGTATCTAAATGGTCCGCAAGGTGGTTGAATCAATCCACAAATGTCCTATTGGAATCCTTTCTAGAAAAGATGGAGGGTGCTAAGGTATAATATGTGTCAAGGTATAATGACTTTACTTCTGGTAAAAGGATGCCCAAAACGGCGCATCACGGATCATCATAGATATCCCAAACGTACATCCATAGCAAAAATTCCTTTGAAATCGCGAGTTTCTAGCCAGCCACATAGTGGGCCTAAATGGGTGTAATCCACTTGTTAAGCGTTCCATCTTCTCTAGAATATGCTTCTGGCTATATTCGTAGTGCACTATGGTAATATGCCAAGGAATTTTACTCCATTTTCTACATTGGTTTCAATATGGAAATAATGCTCTCGAACATCCTTAAAGCTCAAAAGGCATTCTTCCGGAACGAGTGAGTATAAGGCTTCCCTTTATGGTAAAATTAGTACCATTGGACAATATAAGGCAATGCCATGCCTAACAATCAGGTTGGATAAGCCTAAAAGGTTGTCAGGGGATGATTAGGTATGAAGTTAGCATAGAACCAGTCAGTTAACTTCCCCACAAAACATACCTAAGCATGAGTTAATGATATTAGTCATATATGGTAATTTTCGTTAATTAACTTTTATTCGAGAATAATCGCGACATTCAAACACCAATCTTAAATCCAAGAATAAAATAAATTATTCACAAAGTAAACCAAATATACAAAGGGGTTCACCTAATACGGTTTTCCATGTCAAATTTCGCTTGCCAAATGTGTTAGGTGGAGTAAAATTGGTCTCAGAGATTGACTATGGGAATGGTACTCCTCAACAACATTGGTAAAGGCACATACAAGTGTATAACCAATGATCTATTTCATCAAAACTGAATTAGATTCTAGAGGGTCAAGGATCGGGAATACTATCCCTTATTCTTGAAGTTTTAGGTGCCAAGGATCATGCTTCAAGCATGATACCACCTTTTGGTAGGCCCAAATTCTACCATAGATTGTAAAACAAACTCGAAATTAGATTGTATGAGATAAAGACAGACCCAGACTTGGATTCGGTAGGCTTCAGCCGAAATTGGAGGGGTCTGTTCTGTAGCCTCTGCTGAAGCAAAGCAATAACGTTCAGTGCACCTCCACTGAAGCAGAGCATACCCTTCGGTGCACCTCTACCAAAGTAGAGCATGCATGTCGGTGTATCTCTGCAAAAGCAGGGCACCACCATTCGGTAGACTCCAACTGAAACTGGGTCTATATCATTTGGTAGCTCCTAACCGAATTGTTGGTATACCATTCTTTCACAAATATGGTAGTAATTAGATTCAAGAATTTAGTAAACTTCCGCTCTTTATACTGCTACATCAGGAGCAATTTAGATGTAGAAAAAAGGGAGATTTTCTTCCAGTCAAAATTTGATCAGATATAAACTTCATAATTGTACTTATTCATGGACATAAAAAGGCTTCAATCATGTTTTGCTTCAGACAAGAATTCATCTTTGTATGATTTGAAATGGTCCATAGCGAGCCAAAGAGCCATAGAGTCCTCAGCAGTGAGGTACGTCCATTTGATATGCTTCAGGCATAAGTTTTCGAATAAAGATCATGGTGGAGGCTTTTTCAGCTCTTCCACACCGTAACTGGCTACAATGATTTCGCAACTAGTCATAGTCAAGCAGGGTGTCACGTCTTGTATCCACATAAAGTAGTTTCTTATTCGAAACTTCCAAATCAGTGAAATCGAACTTGTTATGGTTTGACAATAGGCTGAATGGCGGAAACAAGAATATGATTAGTATTTGAGGAAATAAAATTTCCATAAACATCAAAGTTAGAACATTCATGTTCTAAGACATGGTTTGGTTAAAATGGATTTAAGCATGGAGAACTTCGGGTCTCAACATGAGTGTTGCGCGTTAAGAAACTTTAGGTTTCTATGGCACTTTTCTGAAACTTCAGGTTCAGAAGTATGAACTTCAAGTTCATAAAACCTACAAACAAATGCAATATATACAAGACAAAAATATATAAAGCAATAGAAAACAAATATATCATAATGGGTAGCTTTGGGACCCTTTGTGTGAAAGTTTAAGGAAACGACCTTAAAAATGGTATGGAGCTTCAAATCCAAAATTATTATTTTAATCAGCCTGGCTGCGGGCCAACAAAAAAAATTGGATTAATAGAACACAGGCCCAAATATGGGCTAAGAAAGAAAAAGTGAAAACTAAATCCCGATTTATAGGGTTTAGGGTTTCATATGGACTAAGTAAATAGACCCAAAAAAAAAAACACACTTTTTTCACACAAATTGGACTGCAGGTCCAACTAAAAAAAAACAAAGATTGAAAACCCAAAAAGAATTGGAAAATGGGCTGCTAGGCTGGCTGCTGATGCAACAGGTCTAAAACCCAAATGGGCCAAGAGGTTCTAGGCCCAAACTGGGGCTGCTTGTTGGGTGTGAGCCGAAAGCAGTGTAGGCCCAAGGCCTTTAGGGCTTGTGATATGAGCCCATCTGCGATGACACACCCCAACCCGAAATGTCCACCTGAACTCTGAATCGAGTTGTGCTGGCTGACACCCGGAGGGTGGCGAAGCCATAATGTGCAGTGATGTGGAAAATGTGAATAAATTTGAACCTAAAAGTGCCTAAACATAAGAGTGCGCTGGTGAGCGGGAATGAACCCATTTCACACGTGATGTCAGAGCATAAGTAAAGTACAACAAGGTAGGATGAGAATCATACCATCGAAGATAACCATCTATATCAAGATTTGCCAAGAATTTTTGTCGACAAAAAGCTCAGCCACTAAAACATGGAGGGGCGAAAAACAAGGGTGAGTTGGCCTGAAAATAAAGCTTTGTAAAAACCTTTTTGAAAACATAATAACCTCTCGCCGTAAAACAAGTATAGTTTCCAAAATATACATACTACATATAGTATGAAAATACTTGCCAAAGTCAGCAGTATTTCAAGAATACAATACGTTACAAACTTTCATAAATAAACACATGAAGTTTGTAAGTTCATAATCTCGCATAAGCAAACATATCATAATGAATGCTCATCGACACATACTGACACATGAGTTCATGCAAACGTATTCTAACATGAACATGACTAAGTGTAACAATGATATACGCTCTAGTACTACAATCAAGTGAAGACTAGCGCTATGTGTAACACATACGAGTCCTAATTGCCTATAGTAATCTATAACAGAATAGGCACCTACAATGGATCCAAAGTGACCGTACGGTGCAATGTGCACATATACGTCAAAGCTTGGCCATGGCCTGTGGGAGTGCTAACACCGGTGCAGCAAACGATGAGCAGATAACATAAATGTAAGCATGCCACAATGACTCGATAACTTTAGTCAACACCACATAATTCATGAACATAAATATAATTCAGGCATCCCCTTATAGTAAACTTACATGAGCATCCTGTAGGATTATTTCATACTTTCCTAACCATAAGGCATTTCTTATGAACGTTAATTTAATTATGGCAATCACATAAAGAATTCATTACTGGATTTATAATGGAAACTAAATAAATATATGTATATATATAAAAAAAGACCCATTCACATTTCATGTCGTCGAGTCGAACCCGCCACGTAGTATCGAGAGTCTTTGCGTTGCGTTTCGCCTAGAAATGAAACCATTTATGTAAATATGTAACGTATTAACGTATAAACGTGTTTTTGTACAAAGTACAGTTAATAAAAGAACAATTTTAAAATGAACAAATTTCAAAAAACGGAGGGCGGATTTGGGTCCGGCACGTCGAGAAACCTAATGAGGGACATCGGGTTCCTCAACGCGCTGCCGCACGGGCAGCCACACGCCGCACGCACCGACCACCCTCACAAGTCCACGCGTGCGCCCACGTGTCTGCGAGTACAAATGTACTCGCCTTCTTTGCGAAGCACAAGTTTGGCCTGATTTCTGGGCCAACTTCCAGAGTTAATATCTAGGTCAAATCACCACCAAAATTGATGATACAACAACCAATTTGAAGCTAGAAATGTAGGGAATCAGTTTATACCTATTGAGGGACCAATCATGGTTGGTGTTTGCCAGGAATTTGGTCTGAAAGGGGTCGGATAGCCACTATTTCCATTTCCCAAAAATCTAGAAAAATCTTCTCCCTCGTCTAATCCTCACTAACATTTCCCCATATAACATTCAAGGGTTAAAAAATGGTACCAAATCATGTTTAAAAGGAAAATCAGAAAGATTTCAAGACTTACCATGGTGGCACAATGCTTATGCGCACATAGAGTAGAGAGAGTGTGTTCGCATGGGAAGACCACGAGGTGAAGGATGATATGGTATGGTCTGGTCTGGCTTGCTAGAATGTCCATCGCCGTGAGTGGCTGGCGGTGGTGTTGGCCACTGCAACTTCTCAGTGTTTCGTCGAGAGAGAAGAGAGTTGTTAAGAAGAGAGGTCAAGAAAGAGATGAAAAGGAATGTGAGAGAGCAGAAGAGAGAGTGACAGAGTGATATGGTTACCTAAGGACTTGCCGGAATACGCAGCAAACGACGATGAAGCTCTTTGCTCTACGTTGCACATAGAGCACAGAGAGAGAGTTTGAAGATGAGAGGTGAGGGGTGAGAGAACATGAACTAGTGGTTCGAGAGAGAGAGATAAGGGGTGAGAGAGAGAGAATCATGGCAGTCGATGGTGGTCCATGATTAATCCTAATGGTCGTGCTCGCCGTTCCGGCGAGAGTAGGGTAGTGTGACTTCTATGTTTGTACACAGAGAGAGATGAGAACTCACTGAGAGGAAGAAAAAGTGTGAAGAGAGAGAGATGTGACCAATGAATGAACAGCCCGAAAAATGGGAGACACGGAAGAAAGGGAAGAGTATGGGAGACACGAAAATGAATTATTAAAATATTTAAATTATCAAATCAGAAAATAATAATATAATAATATAATAATTTCAAAAAAAGTATAAAATATAAAATAGTAATTTTTCACAAAAGTAATTCTCGTAGTTCCGTAAAATCTTCATCGTAACTTCAATTTTGATTTCGCTTGCACCAATGCATTCGTATCATCATGTACTACGCAAATACGCCAAAATAACGAGTCATAAGTCTCTCTAAAAAATGGTGAACGAAAGTCAAAATCCTTGCCTCTAGGGGCATTTTCATAAATTCACACTTTTAAAATTTATAAAATCGTAGAATTAGGGAAAGGTTGTCACTTGGGATGGGTGAGTGGTTTCATCTGGAAACATTGGAGGCCGACGGCGTCACGAGGGCGAGCATGGATCACAGGGGTTGAGGTCTAGGCCGTCGTCGTGGAATCTTGAAAACTGAGACGGCGGAAGATGGCTAGGAGGGCTCCAGGAATCTCAATGGGTATCTAAAGAAATTCAGCGAAGTGTTTCGACACAAGCCAATGCGAGCTTGGTGCTCAAGCACTAGGCTCTTATAGATCAGGCCCAAATCTGAAACATATATATCCATGTTTTCAGGCCCTAGTCGAGTTCTAGGGTTTTCTTCTTTCTTTTTCCTTTCTTTATTCACACATTTAATTCACATAATAAGAATATTATGAATATAATGCATAAACAATTTATGTAGAATCTAAAATTCGTAAATATTAAAGTTGGGCCATGCATTAAGGTGAAGGTTCATGCAATTAAGGCTGAAAAAAAATATTGAGATAAACACCGTTGTTTTAGAAAAACCTGGATTGTGTGATGAATATTGTGAACAGGTTTGTAGAAATTCTTTCTTCAATTTCGGCTTTCATCTTTAAGCTGGATTGCGTGATGAATATTGTGAATGGGTTTGTAGAAATTCTTTCTTTAATTTCAGCTTTCATCTTCAAACTTGTATCACGTTCAACATAAAAGTATATGAATTCAATAAAATCAAAATTTAATCAATTAAAAATAATTGAAACGTAATACTCCCATGATTGAAGATGAATAAAGTCTCTTTAGCACAACATGAAAAGCGTGCTGATAACGTCTTGTGGCCTATATTTAACTGAGGGGTGCAGCCTAGAGAGAAAGATAGTGGAGAATAAGCTTGAGGAATTGTGTATTAATTCCTGAATCCTTGTGCCTTAATTTATAGTAATAAGGAGGAGAGTAACTTACTCTCCAAGTAATACAAAGTCTATAAGGAAAGATCTTCTAAATCCCAAAGGATTCCTAATCTATTTCTACTAAGAATTTACACAATCACAATATTGATAAAAACATGTCACAACAATATATATATTATTTTATACATTAAACTCAAATCTTAGACTTCATCTTAATATGATTTGAGCACAACTTTTTCTGTTTGCTTAGATCATGTACATTGGCTCATCGAAGATTCATTGTTATCTTGTTATCTTGGAGAAGCTGATTTTCCTTGAGATCATATTTGCATTTCTGCATTTCTAAAGTGACAAGGAGAAGCTATAGCCTTCATTATTTGGAAGCCAAATCTGCAAGGGAAAGCATCGTTGTTAGGTACTTAGCTACCACATAGAGAATAGGATATATTCTTAAGTAATTAAGCTTGATTGTACTTATTTGATAGCTTTTTAGTATATCTTGTTCTTTAGTGTGGTCTGCTGAATGAACCCTAATTTTCCAAGTGGATGTTTCTAGGTAATCAATCTTGTTACATATCTAGTTCTTGGTATTTACTCAATTTGTGTTTGCATACAGTTTGATATATTACTTAAGTGAGAAGTTCCGAGTGTAAAGTGTATTATTCATTACTACGAGGAATCAGATCTTGCTTATTGTAAATTGTTGGTTGATAGGAGCATATTTATGCGACTTAGTTGGCTTGTTCTTGTGCATTTATGTCGTGTTTCCTTAGTTATTTTAATGTTTAAAGTCATTTTCGTGTGTTTTCAGATTTTATGGACAAAGTAGGCAAGAAGATGCATTTTGGAGCATTTTGGAGCAAAATGGAGCTTGGAATGCATGTCACATGTTTGGGCCAAAGTGGATGGACGAATTTGAGAACTAAAGAGGCCAAGAATGTGAAGAATTATGGTCCAAAAGATGAAGAACTCAGCCCAAAAATTTGTCACCCCAACTTGCCTTCATTGCCATGCAAAACAACATAGAATTCCCTTTGGATTCCCATGCCATGCTTGATCACTCTTGTCCCCTACATAATTTCTGATTTCATGTTTCAATTCATTTAATTATTACACTTATTTGCTTGATACCTCTTGTTCCCTTCACCCACAAAATTTTATACAACTTTCACAACCATAACATGCACCAATTGATGCTCCATCATTCACATTTGGAATCCCATGCCTTGTGTACCACATGTTGCTGCACCTTTGACCCATTTATTGACACATTTTCACCTCCCTTTCCATCTCTATGCAATGTACACAATCATTCATGCCCCCTAGCTACAAGACCACTCCATTTTACCCTTCACACTTTGCATCATCACTTCATTTTCACCCTTGGACCATTGCACACCACATACACTCTTTGCCGTGCATTCTCCCTAGCCTAACCTGATTCTCTAAGGTTTTTGGGGCCTATATATACATGTTTACACCCCTTGGCAAAGGGTTCACACTCTCATATTCACCATTCATCACAGAAATTCGTCCATACTCACCCTAGGTAGCAAAACACCCCAAAAACACCATTCTAGTGCCTAGAAAACATAACAGCCACTCCACCTTCTTCCACCCTCTTTGCCTAGCTCTCCACCACCCTCCAACCCTCAAACACTCCTCCACACTTACCCTAAACCTTTCCATACCATTCCCCATCCATTCTACATCATAAAACTACCCAAAAATCCGTCCACAAAGCAATCTGCCGCAAGCAAGCAAAGGAGAATTCTTGGATGCACTTGCTACCCAAGTTGGAGCATTTTAGGTGTTTTCTTTCCTTTGATTTTAATGTCTAATTTTATGTATCTTTGCTTTGTGAGTATGAGGAACTAAACCCCTCTTAGTTAGGGGGTGATTCGAAACCATGTTCATACTTGCAATATGATTTGATTACATCTAGTTGTGATTCATAAGTTGTGAATTCAATTTACTTATCCGATCGTATAAAAAATGATTTGTGTATGTTGGTTGAGAGTGCACGCTTAATTTTCATGCATGAATTTAACTCTAGAATATAAGGGAGTTTCACCTAATTGTTATGAACTTATATTCACAAGTAGTGAAGGTTGCTAGTCACAATCACGTTAAGTAAATTCTTGGCATAAGTTTCATGCAAATCATAGTAACGAGTGCCTCGTCAATGCTTATGTTTTTCATAGAACTTAATGATTCTTGCTTGTATCTCTATTATGCAATTCATGTAGGGAACTTGTAGGGAATGTTTTGGGTTGTCGTATGCAATCATCCAATCCAATAACTTGTGGAAAAATTGAGGGTTAATTAGTGCAATTCACGGTTAATTTGGGGCGTTGAGTATTCATAGCTTATCGAAAAGCAACTGGAAATCGTTTTGTATGCAAGTGTGACATGTGTGGAGAAGAACCTCCTAGCTAGCCTTCCATCCATAAGTTTCATTCAAATTCATTTTACAATCTGTTTTGATTCACTTAAATTTGTCTAAGAATTTGTTTACTTTGTTCTTGTCTTAATTTAATTATTTTCGTCCAAAATCAACCCCATCTTATTTCTTTGAGTCATATTAATTAGAACTTGTCTTAGATTATGTTTTTAAGTGTTTTAGTTCATTAGAAAACCAAAATTCGTCCAAGTTTGTGTTAGAGTCCCAAAACTGCCCAGATTGTGTGTTTAAGGTAGTTTTGAGTGTTTAGGGGATGTTTTGAGTCTTTTGGTTTGTTTTAGTGTTTTAAAGTATAGTTTTGCATTCTTTGAGTCTAGTTAGTGTTTTAAACTTTGTTTTTACGTTTTCAAGTCAGTTTCCAAGTGATTTAGCAATCCCTCCTAATCCCCGGCCTAGAACGATCCCTACTTACATACTTTACTACAATTGATAAAAAGAGGGTTTAATTTTGTGTGTTAACTTATTTTTCACATCATTGGTCTTTAATGAATCCGAGAAAGATCTATTCTCCCATTCATTTGCATTATCTGTTTCCAGTGTTGGTTTGTAGATAAGGCTGGTTTGTTGGAAGTTGTTAGAAGGTAGCTTATGGAGTAAGCTAGGAAAGTTACTATATAAGGAATGAGTTGTAATAATTAGACAGTTATATTGTAATGTTGATTGGTTAATGCACGATATTACTATACAATTATGAAGATGTAGAGAAGGTTTCTAATATTGGTATCAGCCAGTCTAGGATTATTCTTGATCCTTTGATGTTGTATGACTTGCCAAGCTTCCCGGAAAATCAGGGAATCCAGAGTTTCTAATCTGGAAACCATGATCACCTATCTCAAAATTGAGTTCAAGAACAGTCAATAGATGATTCTGGTGCAGCTACAATCATTGGTGGCCAAGGGCAACGATGGTTCTTGCGGCGAGTCCTATGAAGCTATGCCGATGAATTTGAACCTGCAGGATGGAGTAAACCCTACTTTTGGCCCCAATTATTTCGTCGGGATTATGGTTAGAATCCTACCTAGCAAGTGCAATCTCAGTTCTTGAAGATGGACTTCCCAAAATCCTTGGGATGGGTTTATAAAGCTGAGCACTACTTTGAATTCTTCAATATTGAAGACTCAAAAAATGTAAAAATGAAGTCTTTCCACATGAAGGGTGAAGTTATGCAATGGTTCTAGTGGGCAAGGTGTCTCACAAATTACTCAACTTGGGAAGATTTCATGAAGATCCTTTGTCAAAAATTCAGACCCTCTGAGTTCAAAGATTTCGCAGAGAATTTGGTCAAGTTAAATCAAACAAGAACTCTTTGAGATTATATCTTGGATTTTCGTCGACTATCCAATCGCACAAAAGATATAAGTCTTGCTATTCTCAAATCTTGTTTCATTGGTGGGTTAAAAGCATAATTGAGGCATGATGTGAAGCTTCTTAAACCTAAAGATGTGCTTGAAGCTTCTGCATTTGCCCAACAAATTGATGCCAATCTATCACATTTAAAGGTAAAATCTTGCACAAATCACCCATAATTCAACCTAGTTTTCAATCACTAGTCTTGCAAAATGCCACTAATCAAGCAGTGGTTGATAATCGTCCTAAATTTACCAATGTTCGAAGGTTAGCTCCTGAAGAAGTAGACCATTGTAGGAAAAATAGGCTGTGTTTTCACTACAAAGAGAAATATGTAAGGGGTCACTCTTGTGAGAAGAAGCAATTACTGGTTATTGATGTTCAAGATGTTCAAAATCCTAAGATTGCAGAAGTAGAAAATGAAGAATGGAAAATGAAGAACTAGAAATTTCTGCATGTGCTTTATTGGGCACTCTTGCACATTCTACAATCAATACCGTGAAAGTTTCTGGATTTATCAAGAACTGTCCTATTACAATTCTTATTGATTTAGACAACTCTCATAATTTTGTTGATATTGGTTTAGTTAAGGGATTGACTGGACACACTTTTAATATAAAGATTGCAGAGTGGCTATAAAAGATACCTTGGCTTAAACCACTGTTAAAATTCAAGATTTCAGCTGCATTACATATCTTTATGCAAATCCCTTAAGGCATTGTGAAGTGGTATTGGGAGTTCAATGGCTTCGAACCCTTGGACCAATTCTATGGGACTTTGACAAACTTTACATGCAATTTTCAAAGGGTTTTCAAACCTTCTGTATTACGAGTCAAGGGTCCTCTTTCACTCAAATTGAAGATATATCAGCTTTTCAAATGCAAAAGCTTCTACTGCAAGAAAGCATAGTAAGAGCAGTTATTTACCTTATGGAAACTGATTTTTCCTAATTGCATTATGTGGAAAATTCTATGGCGGATCAACACTCTGAGCATCTCACTGTGTTTCAACAGCAAAAATTACATTTCATATTGGAGGACTTTGAGGTATTGTTTTCAACTCCTTGCACTTTACCTCCAAATAAAGTTCATGACCACATAATATCCTTAATTGAAGGCAGCAAACCTCCAAATAGTAGACTTACAGATATGGCCCTGTGCAAAAAACTAAGATTGAGAAATATGTTCAAGAATTATTGAAAGCGTGTTTCATAAGAGTTAGTAATGGCACTTACTCATCTCCAATCAATTTAGTTAGAACAAAAGAGGGTACTTGGAAGATGTGCATGGATTATAGAGGTCTTAATTGGATCACTATCAAGGATAAATTCCCAATTCCTCTTATTGATGAGCTTTTAGATGAACTGTTTGGTGCTTATTATTTTTCTAAATTGGATTTGAGAGCTGGTTACCATCAAATAAGGATGCACCCTAATGATATAGAGAAGACAACTTTTTAGAACACATGATGGCCACTATGAATTTTTGGTTATGCCATTTGGGTTAACCAATGCACTTGCCGCATTTCAATGTTTTATGAATGAAATCTTTATGCCCTCTCTCATGAAGTTTATATTAGTATAGTTTTATGATATATTGGTGTATAGTTCAACTTGGGAATCTCATATACAACACTTGAGAATAGTGTTTGAAATTTTGCAAAATAACAGTTTGTTTGTTAAGAATTCTAATTGTGCATTTGGAACATATAAGGTGGAATACTTAGGTCACATTGTATCCAAGGAAGGTGTGGCTGCATATCCTACAAAATTAGACTCAATTGCCAAGTGGCCTATACCCAATTCTGTTAAAGCGTTGATAGGGTTTTTAGATTTAACTAGATAGCACAAAAAGTTCATTCCCCAGTTTGAAAAAATCATTGGCCCATTGACTACCTTAACCAAGAAAGACAGTTTTAAATGGAATGATGAAGCTACAAGGGCATTTCATACTCTTCAAGAAGTCATGTTGTCAACTCAAGTCTTCACTTTATCTGATTTTTGCAAACCTTTCATTATTGAGAGTGATGCTTCTGGGCAAGGTATAGGTGCAATATTGCAGCAAGATGGCAAGCCTATTGCTTTCACAAGGAAGGCTCTGAGTCATAGGTTTCAAGCTATCTCAGCTTATGAAAGAGAGATGCTAGCTATCATTCATGCAATTCACAAGTGGCATTCTTATTTGGTGGGCATTCACTTCATAATTCAAACTAATCATCATAGTTTGCATTAATGTTTTTACAAGGAATGGCTTATACTCAATTCCAACAGAAATGGGTGACCAACCTCATGGGATTCGATTATGAAATTCAATATAGACAAGGGTGTGACAACCAAATTGTTGATGCTTTATCTAGAAGTCCATTTGTTACTAATCTTTCCTTAATTCAGGAATGCAGTCTGGAATGTTCGGCTATATCATATCCTTATTCAACTTAGATTGATGATCTCAGAAGAGCTATTAAGAAAGATACTTGGATCATTAAGGAAACTCAGAAGGTGATGGCTACTTCATCTGAGTTAGCACCAATTAGGAATCTCAGGTTTCAGGTTAACAATCAATTTTTGAAGTACAAAAGTAGAATTGTTCTCAATCCAATGAGTTCTTAGAGAGTTAAAGTTTTTTAGGAGCATTATGCTACCCTAACTGCTGGTCATGAAGGGTTCTTGAAAACTTACAAAGGGATTTCAAGATCTTTTTACTATCACAAATGGTCCCTGAAATTGACCATCGCCATCAATGTAGTCCCTGAAAATAGGTGTCGTAAATCAATGTAGTCCCTGAATATGAGTTTTGTTTTTTGTTTTTTATCATAAATGTTCCCTAAAATTGATCCACACCATCAAGATGATCCCTGAAATTGACCCACACCATCAATATGGTCCCTAAAATTGAACATCAATCAATGTAGTCCTTGAAAATAGGTGTCGCAAATCAATATGATCCTTCCACCAGAATTCTATAAAAAAAAATTGTTATGTGATGATGTGGGTTTATTAATTAATTAAAAGGTTGTCTAAATAACTTTTTACACAATGGAATTTTTTTTCTTATAGTAGGGCCTCCTTCGAAGAAAGATCCCTTCCATAAATTCTCAAAGGCACAAGCTTAACCAAGGCTTAAGAGGGGGTGTGGAAATAGTTTTCAACTAACAATGGACGCACCTCAGTTATAACCTCATTATCTTAAGGCAGACCCCATCGTTCTTTGCATCACCAAACCACCAAGGAAGTGCAAAACAAGTTCTCCAAGATTAAGATTGTGAGAATGTTGATCGCCTAAATATTAATGATGATGTCCCAATAGTTGTTGCCAATGGGCCAAGCCATCACCAAAGGTGTTCTCGATCCAGGTTCAATTCGGTAAACGGTGTCGAAGTGTGTAAAGATGGGTGTATTAAGAATTTTTTTTAGAGAATAGAGAGCGAATAAGGTAGAGAAATGTGGACTAGGATCAGAAGTGATTGTGGGATTGAATTTTTGGGTTAACAATTTTTTATTAACTATTAAATTATTAAACCTATTTGTAATTTTTTTTAATTTAATTAAACTTGTTTGACCCATTTATGTGTCACATTAGAACATAACAGAATTTTTGACAGAATTGTGATGGAATTACTACATTGATTTAAGACACTTACTTGCAGGACTACATTGATCAATTTTCAATTTCAACAACCATTTGATGTCGTGGGTCAATTTCAATGACCATTTAAGAGAAAAAGGACTTATAGGGCCCATTTATGTGCCACATCAGCACTTAAGAGAATTTTTAATAGAATTGTGACGGAATGACCACATTGATTTGTGACACCTATTTTCAGGGACTACATTGATTGATTTTCAATTTCAGGGGCCATCTTGATGATGAGGGTCAATTTCAAAGACCATTTGCGATAAAAACCCAAAAGATATTAAAGATATAGTAGCTTCTTGTATAGTATGTCAAGAACACAAGTATGAGACACTCTCTTCTTCTGGTTTTCTTCAGCCTCTACCTATTCCCTCTAAGGTGTGGATTGATATTTCAATGGAATTCATAGTGGGCCTTCTTCCATGTAAAGGTAAAACTGACATTTGGGTGGTTATGGATCGATTATCAAAGTAAGCACATTTCTTAGCTTTATCTCATCCATTTACAACTTCTATGATTGCTCAACTCTTTGTTGACAACATTTTTAAGTTACATGGCATGCCCAACTCTATTGTTAGTGATATAGGGATCCCATATTTTTTAGCAAATTTTGGAATGAGTTCTTTGCATTACAAGGTTCAGCTTTATGCTATCGTTTTGGTTATCACCCCTAAATAGATGCCCAAATTGAAGTCTGAACAGATGCTTGGAAACCTATCTTAGGTGTTTTTGTAGCTTGCAACCTAAGAAATGTGCTCTATGGCTGCTATGGGTTGAGTGGGGCTACAAAACAAGTTACCATACTGCCACTAAACAGACACCGTATGAAATAGTTTATCGTCAACCTTCTCCAATTGTTTCTTCTCAAGAATCTGGTAATACAAAAGTGGAGTCTATGGAGCAATGTTTGCAGGAAAGAAACAGGATGTTATCCTTATTAAAGACCAGTTTAGAAGCTTCTCAGTGTAGGATGAAAGTGTAATATGACAAGAAAATGAAGGAGATTGGATTTATTTGAGGTTGGTTCCTTATCAGTATATGTATGTAGCTCCACATTCTTTCCACAAGTTACAGCCTTGATTTTATGGACCATTTGAAGTTCTGGAAAAAATAGGCCCAGTGGCTTACAAGTTGAAGCTCCCTGATACTTCTAAATTGCAATCAGTCTTCTCTTGTTTAAAAAAGCATTTGGGCACTCAGGTTCAACCTACTATGCCTTTACCAATTATCACCAATTATCACTGGTACTTTGCAAGAGGTTCCAGCTGCTATCTTGGATCGTAGAAGGGTTAAAAGGGGTCATGCTGCGCAATAGAATTGTTGGTGCAATGGCAGAATCATGCTAAAGAGGATGCTACTTGGGAGCTCTATCAAGAATTGAAGTCCATTTTTTCCAGAAGTTGCCCATCTGTGATGGTTCTGTTTTCATGAATTCTTTTGTTTTCACATCAGTAAACAATTTCATTTGTTTATTGTTTCATTGTAATAAGTTTGATTTCAAGGGGGGTACACAATGTGCCAAATGTACTGTCAAGATGACAGAATATTAGTAGATAAGGTTGGTTTGTTAGAAGTTGTTAGAAGGTAGCATATGGAGTAAGTTATGAAAGTAACTATATAAGGAATGAGTTGTAATAATTAGGCAATTATGTTGTAATATTGATTGGTTAATGCAATTACTATACAATTGTGAAGATGTAGAGAAGATTTCTAATATACTGTTGGACTTAGTTGATTGGTATAGTTCATATTTGTCCGTTGCTTTAGGAGCACCACATGATTTTCAATTGGTATTAGAGCTCTAACTCTAGATATGCATAGAGTGATATCGGGTTTGGTCACCTAGATATTGATATTATGGATAAAGATAGAACTTCTATCAATAGTCCACCCCACTTCGATTCACAGGATGAGGAAGCTTATGGAGTGATCTGAGTGGTCAATAAAGAATCGAAACCTCACACCAAAATAGTGGATGGAATGATATGAGTGGTCAATACTAGAACTCAAAGCTTATAATTCGAATAAGAAAGCTAGAAACCCTTGCCTTCTGTGAAATTTTCTCATATTCAGCATCTACAAAATACCACATACTAGTACTATGCAAGTCTAGTAGTATTCATCTTCACTTGTAAGTAAAAGCTCCCAAGTTTGATTCACATGAATGGTAAGGAAGTATTATATTTGTGTTGAGTTCGATACCAAGTTGTTGACTATCCCATTTTGTGGCCTAGCCAAATCTCTCATTCTTAGAGTATAATATTTCATTCCTCTTAAAGTATAATATTGTTCTACCAAAATCAATAAACAAATAAATCTGCCAAATGCCAAATAGACATGGGATAAATTGAAGATAGTCCATGAAGGTGATAAGTAGGTTAAAGCCTTGAAGTTGCTGATGGTATTAGCTCAGTTTGCAAGCCATACCTTGCAAGAGCAAGGGGAAACAAAATCTTACTAGAAAGCGAAGAAAGAAAAGCTCTCCAAAAAATAAAGAGGAAAAGGTTGGAACCTACGTGCCAGTTCGGTATTCTATCTAAAATTTTGATTATTCATAAACCATTTTTTAAGAATATCACTTAAGAACATGTTTTTTTAGTCCCAAATTTTTTTTTAAAAAAAAAAGGTTGTTAATTAAATACTTGACGATATTTTTCTTTTAGTTGAATTCATACCTTGAGCACGAAATTGTAGGAGAGAGAGAGAGAAAAAAAAAAGCAGCAGAAATTGGAGAGGACAGACAGAGGTTAGGAAGGAGAAAAGATCCGAAGAGTGGAAGAAATTGGAGGTGTATTGGTGTTTTTAACAAATTGCCTATTTTTTAAGTTAGTCTTGAGCCGAGTTTTTAAAAAT
The DNA here is from genome assembly GCF_042453785.1 of Malus domestica. NCBI lineage: Eukaryota > Viridiplantae > Streptophyta > Magnoliopsida > Rosales > Rosaceae > Malus > Malus domestica. The sequence continues at coordinate 20,859,584 of NC_091663.1, forward strand.
AGTTCAACCAAACAAGAATTAAAGGCTTAAAACTCAAAAGGAGTTTATGAGTTTAGAAAGTTGGATTCAAGTTGAATACCAAATAGGCCCTAAAGGTTCTTTAGTTTAATTTTTGCTAAGATCTAGGGGTTAACCCTGGATCCAAGGAGGAGGTGTTCTGGGTATTCCAAGTTAAGGGGAGAGAGGTTGGCCCATTGTGAGGTTTGGTCCACTCTCCCACCTCCTTAATGTAGATAATATCATTAGTTAAAAATAAAAATAAAAAGTTAAGGGGAAAGGGAGTGAATGAGAGAAAAAAAAAAAGTGACAACATATTTCAAAATTTGGATTCTTACAAATTTAATAGGTGAAGACGACCCAACAGGTGGAGATGAGCCAACGGTGGATTCCATTCTCGAATTAGTGTTTGTTCTATATGCATGGACTAGTAGGTGACGTGTCGCCTGATGAGTGATGTGGCCTCGCTTGTCAATGATGGTTTTTGTGCTCTCGCTTGCCGACCATGACGTTGTGTGTGACTTGGTATAGGTCTACTTCATGCCGCCTTTGTGGCAGATTTGTATTGAGGTGCTTGTGCTGGTACGAAGTTTCTTATGCATGTGGTAGCTGTTAGTAGTTTACTACTACGCTTATTTGTGCGGATTATCTTCATATCAATATATTGGTCATTAGAGCATGTACTCATACAGAAACCCTTATAATTGTATTCTTGTGTGTCAATGAAAATTACTATTTCTTTAAAAAAAATTGAAAAAACTTACAGGATTAACTTGCTTAAATCACGCTCTATGCTTCAACATAAGATTTCCGAATCATCCCGCAGAGTATTCTATTCTCTTACTGAAGGTTAGAGATTTTTAATCATACCCTCATATGCCTTTGTGATGTGGTAGAAACTAACACACAAATTAAATCCTATAAATTATGCAATCGTAGTATGAGTAAGTAGGGATCATTCTATTCCGGGGATTAGAAGGGATGCTAATCAACAAAAATTAAACTTATAAAACTGAAAATTAAGTTAAACTAACAACAAAACAAGACTGGGGGGATTTTGGATGAATTTAATTTAAACAAAAGTAAAGTGCAGCAAGTAAATTAAGTTGTGAATGAAATATGGATGAAATGATAGCTAAAGGATTGTTCTCCACACATGATACATATGCATACAAATCGATTTCCAGTTATTCTTCCTATAAACCATGAATGACAATGCCCCAAATTAATTGTGTTAATTGTGAACAACATTAATTAACTTCCAGATTTTCCTTAGTTCATTGAAATGGACTCAACAACGCAACCAAATTATTCTTCTCAAGTTCCCTAACTATGAAAAACACGATAAAGATACATCTCAAAGATCATTAAGTTCTGTGAAAATCATAAGCATTGGCAAAGCATTCGTAACTATGAAAATCATGATACTCCTGCCAAGAATTTACTTAACTCAATCATGACTAGTGACTTTTACTACTTACAAATATAAGTTCATAACAATTAGGTGAAATTCCCTTATATTCTAGCATCAAATCCCTGCATGCTAACTAAGTATGCATCCTTAATAAATATACAAGAATAAGTTCTCTATAAATCAGATAAGTAAATCGCACTCATGTCTTACGAAACAATAACTAGATGTAATCAATTTATATAAAACATATGATCATGGCTTTGAATTCACCTCTAGCTAAAAAGAAACTTAATTACACATGTTCACCATAACTGAAAAGCAATCTAAAATAAACATTGAACCGAAAACAAAGATAGAAAGAACTCTAAAAATTCCAGCAACTTCAATGGATGAATGGTAGGCATGACACACCTAAATCACTGCAGGAATTTCATATATATAGGGGGAATGGCTAAACCCAAAGAGAAAAGTGATTAGGTGTTTTGAATTATTTTAGGACTCTAAGAATCAGGTAGAGAGTGTTGGAATGTGATTAGGATTCCTTCTTGTAGCTAGAGATAAGATAAGATAAGATAAGATAGGATAGGATAGGATAAGATAAGATAAGATAATGTTCCTCTCCAACAAGGATTCCTCTTTCTTGTCTAATTCCTTGTCTTCCAAGCCTCAACTTTAATTTCTCCATATTTAAGCACATATCTAGCACCATTTAAACACCAAAAACATCCAACCCATATGCTATCCACGCATACTATCCAATCCAAGTTCAAAACTACTCCAAATTGCTCCATTTGGTTATTTATTGTCATCTTTACCAACTGGACCTATAATAATACGAAAATAACTTAAATTACCAAAATAAGTGGAAATTAACTAAGTAAATGCAAAGAAATAAGATAACAAAGTCGCATAAATATGCTCCTATCACTTTGTCAGTCAAAATCTCCATCATTAGAACACACCCTTATCAGTTAGCCAATGGACTACACACAAGACAATTGTTGCGTCTCAAGTCGAAGGATTGCTTGCATTAGTGCAACTTCTAGAGTTTCTTGCAATGAATTCATTCTCTATTGAGCACCAGGACACTTGTCTTTGTGTCTCCACACTAATGGCTTGAAACTAACCATCCTTCCAATTGATCAAACATAGTGTGTACTAGTCTTGTCAAAATATCAATAATCACCTAATAATCCTACAATTAGGAACAATTTAGGATATGATAGTTGGATAAAAGAACATCTTCTTTAGACTACTTTTTCAACTATATATTATCCATATACTCACATACGTATAAATGAAACATTTTCTACATTGGTATTTAACCATTTGTTTCAACAATAAATGACACACCCCAACCTAGAATGTCCACCTGGACTCCAAATCGAGCTGTATTAGCCAACACCAAGAAAGTGACGAAACCATAAAGTGTAATGTGATGTGGAAATGTGAGTAAATTTAAACCTAAAAGTGCGTAAATGTAAAGGTGCGTTTGTAAGCAGGAATGAACCCATTTCACAAGTGATGTCAGAGCATAAGCAAAGTACAATAAAAGTAAAAGAGGAATTATACCATCGAGAGTATTCCCATAACTACGTTTTTCCAAAAATCCTCGTCGACACGAAAGCTTTGCCACTAAAACTTGAAGGGGCGAAAAACAAGGGAAAGTGGGCCTAAAAAAAAAGCTTTGTAAAATCTTTTCAAAATGTAATAACTCATCACCGTAAAACAAGTATAGTTTCCAAATATGACATACTACATATAGTATGAAAATACGTAGCTTAAATAGTAATATCTCGAAATGCAGTAATTCACAATATTTGCATATAAAACATATAACTTCCAGAAATCACCATATCTCGAATAAAAGAACATATACTATTAGGTGATCATTGACATATCCTGACACACGAGTTTAAGCAGAGGTATTTTGACATGTACAGGATTTGGTATAATAATGATTTACGCTCTAGTACTACAATCACGTGAAGACTAGCGCTATACGAGTCACATACGAGTCCTAATTGCCTATAACAATCTAGGACAGGACTAGCACATACAATGGATCCAAAGTGAGCGTACGGTGCAATGTGAACATACATGTGAAGCCTGGCCTTGGCTCGAGCGAATACAAACACCAGTATAGCACACGATGAGCAGGTAACGTAATTAAAATTATGTAACAGTAAAACGATAATTCGATAATTCTAATCAACAATATACTATTCATAGCCGTAAATCTAAGTCAGGAATCCCCTTATAGTAAGCTTACATGTGCATCCCGTAGGATTATTTCATAATTTTCCAACAATATGACATTTCTTATAAACATTAATTTAATTATGGCAATCACATTGATAATTCATTAATATATCTCGAAACTAGCAAATATATATACTATATAAAAGAAAAGACTCATTCACAGATACTTGTGAATGTCGTAGCCGTTCAAACTAGGAAAGTCGGAGTCTTCGAAAGTAATTGCACCTAATTATAATATTGGGACTCATTAGTAAAACTCCACTAAAATGATTAAATTTGAGAAAAATGAGTGCAAATTTAGAATCAGGGTGTCGAAATACATTAAGTAGGGTTCCGGGCAATTTTCTTAAAAAGTTAACAAAAAGTCAACGGTCAACACTAAAAAGTCAATCGAGCCGCCCCAGCAGTTAACTACGTTAAAACTTTGGAATTTCACTAAATGGATGCCAAAAATGGATTCGGGGTGTCGAAATTTGCCTAAGAAGGTTTCCAAGAAAATCTCAAAAAAGTCAACTAATGGTCAACAATTAACTTTAACTGAATATTCCATTCTTAGATGGAATATTCTATTAAAGTTAAATGGAAGGTTAATAAAATATTCCAATGGAATATTCCTTCCTAAATCTTAAATGGATCCAGGTTAGATCTGGGTTAAGGTTAACGGGTCATGGGTTTGGACCGGTTCATGGATCAGGTTTTGAGCTTTTTTTTTAATCGGGTCGGATTGACCCATTTGGGCTCACGAGTTGCACCCGCCGAACCCAACGAAGAAAAAGGCCAGATTTTTTACCGGAAATTTTCCCCGACTACGCTTAGCTTCAAATCTCCACCATTTCTCACAATCTACCTACCAAAATGAAGCTTAAGAGGAAAGGAATGGAATTATACCATCACTAGGTTCTGCCATGGCCGAAAAATGGCTAGAAAAGCTTGCAACACTCTTGGCTCCGTCGGAAAATTTGGGAAGTTCTTCCCCTACGTGGTTCTATTTTCAAACATCACTCATCACACTTAAATTTGATACCAAACAACGTAAAAGGAAGATATAGGGGGTATCCTGAGGCTTACCCCAAGTCGGAAAGCAAAGATCTCGCTAGAGAAAATGGTGTCGACGGCCTGGGTTCGCGTTTGCAGCTCAAGGTTTAGGTATTCGGTTTCACAGCCAAGAGACGAGGTGGGGCTTTGGGTTCGTGGCGGTGATGCTCGCTAGAAAGGATGGTGGGTGGTGGTGAGGTTCACCGGAGCACCAACGGTGTGTGATGGTGTTGGTGCACACGAAGGAGAGATGGGGGACTAAAGTGTAGAGAGAGGAAGAGTGAGTATGAGAGAGAAAGTTGATAAGCTCATATTTATATATTTTTTATATCAAATTCACTTGTCTTGTCTTAGTTAGTTCCTTATATTCTTGAGCTATTTACTTTGTTTTGTTTTGTGGGATTTGTCAAGTAAAGAAATGAAAAATAGTACACATGGGATTTTAAGTGACAAATTCGTCAAAACTACCTGTGCAAATCAGCTAACTTTGGAAGCAAGTTTCGAACAGCTCAGAATGAATTAGAGAATGAGCCTTATATGCTTGGAAAACTACGGATGTCTATTTTCTGGAGCATTTCGCGGATTGTTAATATCATTTGTCTAGAAAACGTTATGGCCGTTTTAACACTGAAAGGTTACCAAGAGGCTGAGCAGTTTGTAACTGCAATGGAAGCAATAAACCCAATAAATCTAGCAGCCAAAACTGATGCAGCCAAGAACAAATCAGCTGACACTTATTCAAATATAAAAGGGAATGGAATTAAAGATGAGGATTAAGAGGGAGTAATTGGCATAAGGGCTACCCAAAGAGTTACAATTGTTTTACCATTTCCTCTCACTTATTGTCATCATTAAATTGCTATTAGTGGGTGAGTTAAGGAGAAGAAAATGATGCAGCAAGAATTGGTTTAAAAACAGCGTTGGGGAAGGAAGGAAGTGAGGAGGAGGGCTCGGTCGATTTCTTTCGGTTTTATCTTCTCAAACTCAGGTCTATCTTTTGTTTTAACTTAAGGATTGTGTGTAACTAAATTTTTAGTAGTTAGGGGCTGTTTTGAAGCCCCGAATATGATTGCAAGTTTGTTATGACATTTCGTTTGAATTACTTTTATGAATGGATGAAAATTGGTTCACTACTTGTCTCATTGATGAATTCTTTATTTCTTTTCTATGGATGCGTACGTAGTAAGCATATCTAGGATTCTAATGCTATGAATATGTGTGTGCCTGCCCTTGTCGAATGAGGACCTACATATGTTCTAGAGTAGTACTTGTTAATTGTGATTAACATGTGAACCAATTTCTAGGATAAGTAAGACAACACTAGTACTTACAATGCCTTGTGATGACTCAAACTCTTTTCATTCTTAATGATTTCTACTTGTTAAATCTATGAATACGCCATTCTAGATTGCATGCTAGGAACTAAGTAAAGTTGAAAACGGCATTCTCTTAACAAACTAAATAAGAAAGAGTAATAGGTTGAGTTCTAACATTGAGCCAACTTGAGCATCTTCATCCAGAAATAAAAAGAATTTGAATGAAATATAACATGGTTGCATGATTATTTGGTGGTGGATAGCAATTCCCCTAACTCGTTTTTCTTAATTTGTGAACTACTTAAAATCTGTTGTTGTCCTGTTTTGTTCAATTTAATTTAAATAGCAAATCAACTCCAAAAATCCTAAATATTTTTGTGAGTGTAGCTTTGTGTGTCTAGTGTGTTCATGTAAAATTTTGTAGACTTTAGATAAGTGTAAGTTGGTCTAATAATTAGTTTTTGATGGCTGGTCAGTAGGGACAGCAACCAGTTTTTGTGACATTTTAAGTAGTTAGATAAAACAATATTCTGCGGGAAAGACCCTTATTTTCATATGCTACAATTGACAAATCTTAGTGTTAATAAGAAAAATCCATATGACATTTGTGTGCTACTTTGTGGTGTGCTTTTAATCCTAGCAAAAGTGCCGAAAGAGATGAGTGTGTGGGAGAAGGGACACTTGGCAAGAGAGGAGTGGAGAGTTTGGTGTGGGTGTGGGCCCCATGGGCCATAAAATCATTAAAATAATTAAAATATCCCACCAAAAAATATTAAAATATTCAAGGGCCAAAATTCAAAAATACAGAATTACTAAAGTACCCTCATGTTCGTATTTTCGTAATATCTTCGTCATAACTCCGAATTCGATTCTGCTTACACCTACGCGTTCGTACCGTCGAGTACTTCGAGAATATGATAAAATAATAGCTCATATGCGTTATGAAATGACAGTCAAATAAAGTTAACAATCTCACCATTAGGGGTATTTTTGTCAATTCAATCTTTTAAAAATAATAAAATCGTAAAAGTAGGGACGGGTTGCTACAATAGACGCCACACCTAAATCCATTGGTTGAGTTGCAAAACAAATACACCCAAGTATATGTGTGTGTGTGTGTGTGTTTGTATCCTCACTCACCATATGTATTAGAGTCAATTAAAATTTAGGGTTAAACTCAGTTTACTACCCTAAAATTTCGTGGTTTTCAACATTTGGTACATGAAGTTTTTTTCATCCTAGAGTCATACCTCAAGTGTTAATTTTGGGACAGTTTCATACGTCTGTTAAGTTTTCTGTTAGAACTTCTATTAAATGATGATGTGGTGCCACGTGGACAAAAACTGAGTGCCACATGTCAATATGGGCCCACTTCAATATTAAAAAGTTAAAAATAAAAATAAACCCACCCGTCTTCTACCCCCCCAACCCCCCTCCATTCCTTCTTCCCTCTACAACCCACACCCTCTATTCTCTCATTTGCAACCCTTACCCTCTTCACCTCCCTTCCATTCTCCCTCCTCCATCCTCTTCACCTCCACCCATTGTAAAAACCCTAATCCCCAAAAGCATCTAGGGGCGAAAGTCAGACAACCCCACCTCACCCAAATCACAGCACCTCTCAATTTTCCATCAATTTGACCCATTTTGGACTGGGAGCCAAATTGGACTAGGAGTTGGAATTAGAGGTTTCAAGGGAAATGGAGAAGGCCTAAATGGCAATCTGATTCACCATTGGAGATAGAACCAGATCTGGGTATTTGCACGATGCAAAGCTCAGATCCGTTCACAATCGAGTTATTGCAGAAGAATGCTTGAGGTTTGGGCTTGCAGGAGGCAGCATTTGCCAACGTCGACACGTTCTAGCAGAGGCTGGTGACCTTGGCGAGGATCATGAGGGAAAGAATGGTGGCTGCGTTGTGGGAGGCGACGCAATAGCATGTGAGGATGGGTGTTACAGAGGGAGAACCTAGTGTTGGGGTCGGAGAGAATGGTGTAAGTGGAAATGACGACGTCAGGGGTGCTGTGGGCGAGGAGAATGGGGGCGTGGAATTGGAGAAGAGAGAAGGGAGAAGGGAGGGAAGGGGTGCGGGTTGCAAAAGAGAGAAGGGAGGGAGAGGGCCCGTATTGACACATGACGCTCATTTATTATTCACGTAGGCGCCACGTTATCAGTTAACAGAAGTTCTAACAGAAAACTTAACGGATATATGAAATTGTCCCAAAATTAAGACTTGAGGTATGACTGTGGGATGAAAAAACTTCATGTACCAAATATTGAAAATCACAAAACTTCAGGGTAGTAAACTGAGATTAACCCTAAAATTTAAGAAGAAAAAAAATACAAACAAAGAAACTTGAAAAGATTGTGCAAGCATTGTCCAGTGTCTTGTCAGCAAGTCAACAAGAAGTCTACTAATGGACAAGAATAGATTATACATTAGTTAAACACGTACAAATTGATTCCTAACCATTAGTTAGCGATGAAATACATTTGACGTACAATTTTCACAAATCAACACACTTTGAGTTTTCTTGAGCCACCTCCTCTCCCATTCCCTCCCCTTTTCTTGTCTTTTTTATAGATACTGTACATGATGAACATCCATGAGCACCCAAATTAGTTTCTCTCCCGAAATTATTCTTCCTTAATCTCGTCGGATAATTTAAATTACGCATGGTGATGGCCACTTTCCCCAGTTAATATATTATCTGCATGCTTGTGTACCACCGCAAATTGATCAAACAAATACATCCTCACGCCGCTTCTTCGGGTTGGCTTCTGGGTTTCCTTTTCTCATCATTGCTACAAATTCATCGTAATTAATTCGACCGTCCTGCAGGACATCATCCAGAAAATAAATATGTTAATTAGCATCACAGTTAATTTCATATTACCATCTGTATTCAATTAATCAGAACTGATCATGCATAAATTGATTTGGAACTTACATTATCAGCGTCAATTTCAGCAATGATTTCCCTGATATCCCTTCCATCATGCATGCCGTATTCACGGAGGACTTGCTCTAGTTCTTCCGTCGTGATAAACCTGATAATCAGAATGCATTTTGGCAACATTGTTATAAATAAGATGTTGACGATGATGAGTTATAACCTTACTCACGTCTTATGTAACTGAAATTTAAGAGCATTATGTAAAAGGAAAACAAAAACCCATCTATTTGATCTCTGCATACCCGCTGCTGTCTTTATCGAAGTGTTGGAAGGCAGTGTAGAGATGTTCTTCTTTATCCATCCGGTTCAAGTGCATCGTTGCTGTGATGAACTCATCATAGTCTATGGTTCCGTTGCCATCAGCATCAGCCTAATGAAAAGACATTAATTAGAACCAAATGTGCTTGGAATTAATACAGGTTATAAACCAAATTTACATGCATGTGTATGGCGACTGAACATGCACAGGTAAAGCATAAGTAAAAGCATTTCCAGCTGAGAAAAAAAGAGATTTAGAGAGTATAGCAAGAGGAGCAAGCACTCACTGCTTCCATTAATTGTTGAGCTTCAACTTCAGACAGCTTTGTCCCTTGCTTAGCAAGTCCTTGCCTTAGCTCTTCAAGTGTTATTGTTCCACTGTTGTCTGTATCAATGCCCTTGAACATCTCTTTTAGCCCCATGATTTCTTCCTCTGATAAGCATCCCGCAATTACCTATATATTGTATTCATATGCATGTTCATTTCAACAAATTAAGTGACATGCTGAATACACTTCTTCAATTCATCAGAGCTTAAAACATCAATTGCAGATACGTATATGTATATGTTATATTTATGGTGAGTGACCAATAGAGAGATAAGGATGAAAGACATACCCGAAGCGCAACTTTCTTGAACTGGTTCATTGCTTTAAATTGTTTGAGCCGGCTCAGCACAGCATTGTCCAGAGGAACGTCAGGTGCTTCATCGTCCTTAATCCATGGATGATCTGTTGAAAACCATATATATTATATATGTAAATGCATGTTAGAAATCATGTTTGGGATGTATACTAATTAAAACTTGTATTATGTAAATGTATGAATTTATCATTAATGAACTTACTAAGAACTTGGAAGGCTGTCAATCTCTGTTTGGGGTCTGAATTCAACATCCTCCTGACAAGATCTTTCGCTTGAGTTGATATTGAAGGCCATGGGTCGCTTGAAAAGTCTAGGTGGCCTCGTAAGATTGCGTTGAAGATTCCATGTTCCGATTCTGTCAATCAATCAATTATTAATCTATAACTTATAATGAATTCTATCTTGCATACAAAATTAGTTTCCATCTCCCAATTAATTGATAGACTGGTTGATTAAATTATGTTACCTGCCCAGAAGGGAGGAACACCACTGAGAAGAATATACAACATGACTCCAACACTCCAAATATCGACTTCTGGCCCATATCTCCTCTTCAACACTTCTGGTGCAATGTAATATGCACTGCCCACAATATCCTTGAATACTTCTCCTGCACTTATCATCACATAGAACATTAATTTTTATATTCGTCGATTGGAATCCGTTGAAACAAGTACAAAATTTTAAAAATTCCTTTTCCATATATCTCATAGTTAATCAAAATGATTTAGCGCTCAGTTCAAAATGCCATTATTTGGCTGATTGAAAAGAACAAACTAGAATTCCGAGCTACCATTAACATTGGAGATGAAATTAGGTTAAATTTACAAACATGATTACTGAGGCTAAAACCAAAGCTTGTTGTTACAGAAATGAAATGAAACGAAGAGGCAAGATTATCCTTAATTACATACCTTGTTTGTAAAAGACGGATAGACCAAAATCTGTAGCCTTGAGCGGAGAGTTTTCATCTTTATTGAGCAAAAGGAAATTCTCAGGCTTGAGATCTCTGTGAATAACGCCCATGGTATGACACGTGTGCACGATCTGAACTATCGTCCTCAACAAGGCAGCGGCAGCGCGCTCCGTGTAATGTCCTTTTGAGATGATCCTGTCGAAAAGCTCACCTCCGGCGCACAACTCCATGACCAAATGGACGGACTGCTTGTCCTCATAAGCTCCCTTGAGTTCCACAATGTTTTGCTGTCCCGTCAAATGATGCATGATTTGTACCTCCCTCCTCACATCCTCAATATCCTCCTTGTTCACCAGCTTCCGCTTGGCAATTGTCTTGCAGGCGAACTGCTCTCCCGTGGCCTTGTGCGTGCACAAGTGGGTAACACCGAACTGGCCCCGCCCCAGCTCCTTGCCGATGCTGTACGTGGTACGGACGTCCTCCATGGGGCGGCCTAGGACGGGTCCAATAGGGCCCGGCTTGGCGACCTTTCCAGGGTGAGTTGGGGAGGCGGAAGGTTTATTGGGGTGAGTAGCGTGGCTGGAGGGGTTGGGGGCGGAATTGGCAGCGCTAGGGTTATTGTCTGTGGCATTGTTGTTGTCTCCCTTATTGTTGTCATTGGGGGCATCCTCGGTGTTGCGTTGAGAGCAACAGTTGCCCATGGCGGAAGAAAGAGAGAGAGAGGGGGAGGGGTAGGGATGTTGGGTGTGGCCAAGAGAGGCAATGTTGGATTAATTTTTGGGGCTGAAGAAAGTGTAGGGGTGGAGAAAGACAATTAGGAAAAGAAAGAGAGAGAGAGAAAGGTGGCAAAGGAAACAAGGGTTACAGGTTGGACTGACGAGGGTAATGCAGAGGACTGATGACGAGGGATTGTAGGAGTTTGGTAGTTTGGTAAGTTTGGAAGCTTGGAAAGGGGTTTGAAACAGTCTTAGGCGCGTCTCCTACGTGGGAGCCTCTCATTTTTGTATATTTGCCATATTTTCCCGGGAAACGGTAACAATCTGTTAGGCTTCCCTCTCTACGTGAACACAACTCTTCATCACTACCTACATTTTGTATACATATATTTCCGCATTCATAATGCAACAATGTTAATTAATAGTTAAATTATTGTTACAACTGTTCTAGAAATTTCATATTACTGAAAATATGACTTTAGCCCCTAAAACTTAATTTTCTCTACATAAAACCCGACATAAGTTTTTTTCTTGAATAAAACCCATTGACTAGCTTCCACATCAGTAAATTCATTAATTATGTTTGACTTCACATAGTAAAAAAAATTTGGATGCCTAAAATACCCCTATTTGAATTTTTCTTTAAACCCTATTTAAATGTTTGATGTACATAATTAATGCCATACGGATGGATGGTAAGGGAGAATTAATGATTTTACAAAAAAAAAAATTAATGTTATAAATTCATTGCCTAATATATAATAACATAAAACATGTCTAATATATGTTATTATACATGCTTAATTAAGTCAATAAAATTATATTTTACATATTAATGTAGGTAAATTATTTCACACACACACACACACACACATATATATATATATATATATATATATGCCTGATATATGTAAAATTCATGCAAAATAATTTAACTACAAAAAAAACATTTGATTCAAATAGTGCACCTACTATTAAATTTTTAAAATGTTAGATTGCTTAAAAAAAGAAAAATAATATACCCAGTATATGTAAAATACATGAAAAATAATTTACCTACATAATAACAAACCCATATATGCAAAATACATGCAAACTAATTTACCTTATAAATTCATTGTTTAAGTTTTAAAAGAAACAATGTTTCTACTAGTTTTTTTTTCTTCCAAAAATAAAGTACCTATTATTTAATTTTTACGAAAACTGTGTACCTATTGTGTAATTTAAAAAAAAAATTACACATTGTTTATTTTTTTTTTATGAAAATAATGTAACTATTGTTTAGTTTTTACAAAAAACAATGTATCTACTAGTTTATTTTTACCTTTTTTTTTTTTTAATTTTCACAAGTTAATGTAACTACTTTTTCAATAGAATGTATATTGAACTAATTAGATTTGGATTAGGCAATTTCACATAAAAGAAGAAAAGAACTTCTTCTCTCTTTTTCTTTTTCTTTTTTAAATTAAAAGCAAAAAAAAACTTAAACTAATTGAATGTTGTTGACAAACAAAAGACAATAAATTAAAAGTATACAAAAAAAACCGTAATAGCCATATTAATGTTGGTGGCATGGTGTTGTAAATAAATTTAAATGTATGGACATCTTTTATCTTACATGGCATTAAATTCAAAATTTGGGTTTTATTTAGATGTTTTAATATAGGTGGGTTTATATCTAGAGTTCAACAATTGTAAGGGGCTAAATCTAAAGCACCCTATTTTATATTATCAACTTTTAGGTAATTCTCGGTTTACTACCTTGAAGTTTCTTGATTTTTAACATTTCATACATCAAGTTTTTGTCATCTTAATTTGATATCTAAATGTGTTAATTCTGGGACACTTTCATGCATCTGTAAGCTTTCTGTTAAAACAGTCATTAACTTGTGAGGTGGTGCTAACGTGGACAATGATTGGGCATCACGTGTCAATCTAGAGCCCACGTGGATATTAAAAATTAAAAAAATAATAATTTAGAATTTTGAAATTTGAAATTTAAAATTTAAAAAAAAAACCTAAATTCATGAAAATGAAGTCCTACCGTCAACCCTACAACAGTATTTGAAGTTCTACAGAGGTGGATTGAAAACAATACATGGTGATACTAAGTCGTTCATCGAAGGGGAGTCGCATTTCGCCGACACCAAATTTTACATGGATGAAGATATGGTGCCGAAGGCTCTCCCTACGAAATTCAATCAAAAGGCAAAGTTAGGCCTGGGAAGGAAAAGCAACAAGCAGTGTCTCATATGAAGAAAAGAAGTGACAAGCAGTCAAAGTGCTCAACGTTTGAGGAGAGTGAAGCATTCTCAAAAGGATCGAACACGCCAGTCCTTCGATACATCCCAGTGTCACGAAGAAAGAATTGGGAATCCCCATTTGAGGAAGAGACAAACAATGATCATTCAAGAAAGTTGTAGAAAGAAAATGTAAAGCTCCTGGAAGCAACCATGGTCGTGCATCTACCCAACCTAGTAAATTCAAGCGTTTATAAGCCATTGTTACAGAGTTTTGTCAAACCGATTCAAAGCGTGACGGAGCATGGCTCTCTTCCCACCAAGAGAACCAAGGTAAGGAACTCTTTACAAGGACCCCATACCCCCAAAAACATGATCCCAGAGTTCCATCGAAACCCTACCACAGCCCCACCTCTCGCACGCACGACGTCCCTCATGCTCGTCGTCTCATGCCTTCACACATCGAAGAAAGGGGCGTCGTCACTTGGAAAGCAATCCCTCAAACCATCAGAGGCAATGGGGTAGGGGAAGCGGAAGATAGAAATTGTTGAAACACCAGAATATTGTAAGAATTAATCCTACTTTTTGAATATGTTTAGGGTTTTAGGTTTTGTGATTTTTCAATTCTTATATTTTAGGGCTTTGAGACTTTTCCCTTCCGATTAGTTTTTCGTAGGTTTCTAGAATTTTTTTTTGTAGTGGGTGTCTCCATGGTTTAGTGTTTTCAATGTGCATGTCTGGTTTCTGTCTCCATTTGATGGTACCAACTGCATTGCTTCAAAAATAAATAAATAAATATATAAAAACCTTTATTGATGGTCCCCATGGTTTGGTTGTCTGTTTTTTGTCTTCATCAGGCTTACAAAACCCTTCTGGTCTTACATGTTTCTGTTTTCTGGCTTTTAAAACCCTTGGTATTGACTTTGTAGGCATGCTAGATTTGTTTACCCTCAAGATTAACCAAGGTGGGAAATGGTCCGAAAATGCATATGCGGGAGGTTTTGAGGATTGGTTTGACTATGTAGACAAAGACTTTATGTCTTTCTTTTTAGATTGATTCGGTGGTTAAGGAGTTAGGGTACGAAGGGTTCATTTTTGTATCACTATAGGATTCTTGGGATGTCTTATAGGGATGGATTAAGGATAATTGAATGTGACCAAGATGTGGATAACATGTGCAAGTATGTTCCAGGATCTAGGGAAATAGAATTGTACCTAGAAATCTAAATCCAAAGCAAACTGCCCTAAAACATAAGCTTTTGATGAATCTATATGAGAGTGGCATAGTAAAAAGGGGGTAACTATAGAAGATATTAAGGATCCGTGGGTTGCACTATATATTACAAAGGGTAGTTGATCAAAATTGAAGAAACTAAAGAAAAATAAGGTGTTGATCCCTTAGAAAATGACTATGCATTTTGAATGAAATAGCCTACAACACTGATTTAGAATATAATAGATACGAGAGTGATGGTAGTGTAGATGTTGGAAGGAATGACAATAAAGGAGGACAAGGTGTAGAAAAGGAAGGTGGAGAAATTGGTATTGATGAAGTGGCTAATGAAGGTAATATTTTAGCTGATGAAAGGATTGAAAATGTGTTGCAGCTGGAAGTAATCTTGAAAACATTTAATTTTGCAATTTTATTGAAAGTATTCAATTGTTTTGTACTGAAAACACTTTTTTGAATAATATGCATTGTAAGTGGTAGGTAATGCAGAGGATAACACTACTGATAGTAAATTTGTGGACAGTGTTTATACTATATTTAGGGCCTCGTATTTAGACTTCGTATAAATACTCGGGGGACTTAAATGTAATTATGTAATAAAGGAAGGGGCAAATATGTAATTAGGGGAGGAGCCCTTATTCTATAAAAGGGCCTCCTCACGCTCACAAACCCTAGGTCTCTCCTATCTAGAGCAAAGCTCTCACACTCTCTCCCTCACTTCTCAAAGAAATACAATACAATCAGTGTGGACGTAGCCCAAACCTTGGGGTGAACCACGATACATCTTGTGTTATTTACATTACTTGCAGATTCACGGCCGGATTTACGTTGTTCCAAGACCTCCGGTTTTATGCATCAACATTTGGCGCCGTCTGTGGGAATCGATATGAAAAGTTGTGTCGGTTCTCTTTCATTTTTTCATCACCGTCATGAATCTGCAAAAATTTGCAAAAACCCAGAAACAGAAAAGATCCAAATCTCAAAATCACTCATCTCTCTCTCATCACTCAGTTTTGGTCCTCTGTAAACATCAAGAGCCAGATCTCTCTCTTTGATTTATGTAGAGATCGAGATCTCTCAGCAAGCATCAAGACCTGATCTCTCTCTCTTTCTCTCTCTCAGAGTGAAACTCAATCCCTCACTGGCCAATGGAGTGAACAGCTATGCCTACTCGCCCTAACTGCAATTCAAGGCTCCGGAGCTCTACCTTAGCGTCTCGCTCGACAAGGTCTCCTCGACCCAGCTCGCCGACGACCCGCCCGAGTCAACCCAGTCACTCGTCGTCTGCAACCCTCTGACTCACCAGTTCTGAGTCCTTTCTCAGCTCGGCTCGGCTTGGTCGCACCACGGCTCGGTCCTCGTTGACTCCCAAACCCGAGTCATGGTCCTCACTGAGCTCGCTGCACTCTACTTCTCCAGTTCAAACCAGTAGCTCAAGTTCTCATCGAACCTCCCAACAAAACCACATACAGCCCCTGTTTCCTTAGAAATTAAAACTGCGAGCTCCATCGCGACTCTAGTTTTCCCGGCGAGAATATCTCCGTTTACGGCGACAGACTCACCAGTTGTAGATGGATGAAATAGGAGGAAGACAGAGAGACAGATTTCTCGGGTTTTCGTCTGATGCACCCATTATTCATTTGCCTCTCCAATGGCCTTCTGCCCTTCAAAGACATCGAGGAGTGCAGGATCGTGAGAGAAACTGGCTTTGTGTGGCTCAAGCAAGAGAAGAGCTGCATCCATAAGTTTGAGAAGATTGGGCCAAACCTCCATCCAACGCTCCCGCCCTGATTCGACTCATCCGAAATCCGATGAGTCAACCAGCCGCCGAGTGTTTGTGTTTGTGAATTCAGAAAAAAAAATCATGGCAAGCTTTGAGTGCTGCTCAAACCCACCAGCCCTGAACCGGTCCAGCGGCTCCGGTCACGTCGAAAAGCTCGGCGGTTTCGATTCCTATGTCATTGGCTCCCCTGACTCAATTCTTCATATGGCCGGACTCTCGAGGCGTGCTATGGCGAGATATGCTGAGGGAGAACATGAGAAGTGAATTTCGAACGAGGCTCTGAGATCTCGATCTGTCTGATCAATCTCCGGCGAGATCTCGACCTTGAACCCGGTCCGATCCTCATAAATTTGAAACCGCTATAGCTCCCGTTTCGGCTATCGCCAAGTACAAGCTCGTCTTCCTGATGGATCAATCTGTCGGCAGTGAACGTTGGGATAGCGGTCCAAGCTGATTGGGAAAATCACGAGTTTATCTCCCACATTTCTCTCAACGTCTGGCGCCTCTTCGATTTCCTTGTCCAATTTGAGGCCACAACAAAGAGCAAATTGGCGTCGTTAAAAGAGTTTTCGTGCTTACTGCATCAGCCAACCCTTCGCTTTTTGCTCGTGATGCTTAGCGAATCATGCCATTGTCATAGACTATAGTGTACACGGGTTTCCTGGCCGTCATCTCTGCTTACTACTGTGGCACCATCGGAGCTCTCTTGCCCTCTGCCCTGCTCCCAATCATCGTCAACATCCAAAACCCATGTAGCTCCCTCCAACCTAGGGTTTTCATCCGCCGTCTCCAAGTCCATCAACCCTTTGAGAAGCCGAAGTGTGGAAATAAGAAATCAGGTGCTGTTGAAGAAA
Organism: Malus domestica; assembly: GCF_042453785.1. Taxonomy (NCBI): domain Eukaryota; kingdom Viridiplantae; phylum Streptophyta; class Magnoliopsida; order Rosales; family Rosaceae; genus Malus; species Malus domestica. The sequence continues at coordinate 20,877,209 of NC_091663.1, forward strand.
CGCACAGAACGCAGGGGTGTGTTCATTAAATGGCCTATTTTTCCGTTCTGTTATTCCACATGGACCAGCACCGCCGAGAAAGCCATCTCCCACTCCTCCAAATCCCAAATTCCAGAAATTCCAGAATTGACCCAGAAAATTCCTCCATATAGTAGAAGCAATATGAAGTTGATCGTATGCGGCAGTAGCGCCGACGACTCGACGATGTGAGTGGGTAGTCGTGTGAAACACGATGCGAGTGGGACGAGTGGCATGCAAAACCAAATCTGTGGGGTCGTATAAGGTGGTAAAAGTGAATCTAGTGGCGACAAATAATATTGATGGGACTCGAGTGGGACCGGAAAGGAGCGCCCTCGATGTGAGGGGTGGTTGGGGTATGCAAATACGACCGTGGGGCACTGACGAGGCAATGCGTTGTCTGCCATCCTTGGCACACTCATAGATAACACATTTACACTTATAGATGGCCCACTGTGCTATTAAAAAGAAAAAATCTTCACTCCTTAAGACCTGAAGTCTCAGCAGCTCAAGGTGTCGGCTTACCTATTGCTGCCTTCACAGCTCACCAGTGTCTCACGGAATTTGTTGGGATCAAGCTGGACAGAAGCGGCCAACAAAAGAACATATTGATTACTGCTGCCTTTGGGGGCGTGGGTCAGTATGCAGTCCTTTTACAGTTGGAGTATACTGACATTTACAACCAACAAAGCGGAAGAGGAAAAGCAACAAAGAAGATGGCCACACTTTCATCATGCATGTTTCCCAGTTTCTGAGAAAGCAAAAAAAAAAAAGCAAAAAGCAAAAGAGAAAGCAAAAGATTTTCCTATTATTATAATTTCTTTTATCTGCTAGGTGAAGATACAGAGAGAGGGCAGCAGAAAAACACTGCAAAAGCAAGGAATAAACACCCCACCCGAATGATGTAATTCATTTTATTATCTTTTGGAGACATCTGTATAAACCCCATCAGAGGGTAATTAATTAAAAAAAAAAAAAAACCTAACATAATGGGCTACAATGTCATGGGCGAAGGCCCATATGCCCAAAAAACCCAGGCCCTCTATTACCACCAACCAAGTAATCAAAAGTACGCCCAATACTCCACAATCATTCAGCAACATGCTGCTATTACCATTAGTCAGGTGATCAAAAGTACGCCCAGTACTCCACAATTATTCGGCAACCTGCCGCTATTACCACCAACCAGGTGATGAAATGTACAACCCATACTCCAAAATCATTTGGCAACTAGCCATTCATGCCACCAACTAGGTGATGAAATGTACAACCCGTACTCTCCTTCATGCCACCAACCAGGTGATCAAAAGTACGCCCAGTACTTCATATTATACATAAGCATTACTCATGTCAATCATACATAAACATTCATGAGCATCATTCATATCAATTATACATAAACATTCATGAGCATCACTCATGTCAACATTCATAAGCATCACTCATGTCAACATCCATGAGCATCACTCATGTCAATCAACATAAATATTCATAAGCATTACTCATGTCAATCAGCTTCAAAAGCTTCATTTACAGAGCTCTAGCTTCAAAAGCTTCATTTATAGAGCTCTAGCTTCAAAAGCTTCATTTACAAAGGCTCCAGCTTCGAAAGCTTCATTTACAGAGCTCAAGCTTCAAAGTTTCACCTACAAAGCTTCAGTGCAGGGTATACAAATACCGCCTCCGAACAACCGTCACTTCGGCCCATACATGAATTCAATTTAAAGTCTCCAGCCAACAAACTCTATTGATCGAAGACTTGGGGGACTACATTATGTACCATATATTGGGCCTCAACTGGGCCTCATGAAAAAAACTTGGGGGACTTAGCCCATTACTTATGTATTGAGGAGCGAGCCCTTATTTTATAAAAGGGACTCCCTCACCATCATTAGAGAGCAACGCCACCAGCTGAGCAACGGCCTCGCCATGAGCATCACTTCTAACCTATCACTTATGTATTGAGGAGCGAGCCCTTATTCTATAAAAGGGACTCCCTCACCACCATTAGAGAACATCGCCGCCTTCCGAGCAACCGTCTCGCCGCAAGCATCAACTTTAGCCCAACATTTATGTATTGAGGAACGAGCCCTTATTCTATAAAAGGGACTCCCTCACCATCATTAGAGAGCATCAACTCTAGCCCATCATTCATGTATTGAAGAGCGAGCCCCTATTCTATAAAAGGAACTCCCTCACCTTCAAACGCCGCAAGCCGAGCCAACCAAGGCAACATAAGCCACGAGCCGAGCAGCCTCACAGCGTGTGCTACTTCTAGTTGAGCGTCATTTCAGATTGAGCACTGCCTCATATCGAGCATTAGTTCAAGACGGCATCTAGTTACTTCGGCCCACACATGGACTGAATTTCAAGTCTTCAGCCAACAGACTCTCTTGATTGAAGACTTAGGGGACTACTGTTTATACCATATTTAGGGCCTCGTATTTAGACCTCGTATAAATACTCGAGGGACTTAAATGTAAAAAAGAAGGGGCAAATATGTAATTAGGGGAGGAGCCCTTATTCTATAAAAGGGCCTCCTCACCCTCACAAACCCTAGGTCTTTCCTATCTAGAGCAAAGCTCTCACACTATCTCCCTCACTTCTTAGAGAAATACAATACAATCAGTGTGGACGTAGCCTAAACCTTGGGGTGAACCACGATACATCTTGTGTTATTTACATTACTTACAGATTCACAGCCGAATTTACGTTGTTCCAAGACCTCCGGTTTTGTGCATCAACAGACAGTGACTACATTTGGATGATAAGGATGATAGTGTAGCAGATGAAACTGTTCTTGATGATCTTATTAGAGTAGTTGAAAAGGGTGAATGGTTTAGTAATGATGGGAACTCAAACAACCAACATCCTGAAGATTTTTTAATGCAAGAGATGTAGAGGATGTTCCCCTAAATGATGGAAAATATGACTTAGATGGTCTGCACTGTGTAGATGAATCAAGTTCTAATGTTGATGAGAAGATCATCTACCCTAAGTCCAATAAAGAAGTTGACAGGGATAGGTGGGCACTTGAAACTGAAAATCGAAACTGAAACACAAACCAAATTAAGCCTCACCAAACGGTTCAATTTTACAGTTTGGAAACCAAATCGCAATGTAGGGCAACTCTTTGGTTTCGATTTTTTGTTTTTGAAAACCGCACCTAAACCGAAAACGCACCTCAAATTAGATATCATGTTTTAATTAGTTGTTTGTTAAAGTCTATTGATGCACAAAATCAATGAGGACTTTGGTACAACAGAAAGTGTTAAGTTTATGACCTTTGCTAGATTGCTCCGGTCACTAGTATGGATAAGTATGTAAATGGATAGAGACAGAGAAGCAAACACAAGATGTACGTGGTTCACCCAAATTGGCTACGTCCACGAAGTAGAGGAGTTCTCATTAATTGTGAAGGGTTTACACAAGTACATAGGTTCAAGCTCTCCTTTTGTGAGTACTAATGAATGATTTAGTACAAATGACATTAGGCAATATTGTGAGAGAATGATCTCTATTTATATAAGAGAGTTTATAGTTTCATTCTGACATTGACACATGTCGTGTTATGATTGGTTTCTGATGTTAACACGTGTCGCGCTATGATTGGCTTTTGATGTCGACACGTGTCCTGCTGTGATTTGCCTCCTGGTTGGAGGGAAACTCTTCTGGGTCCTTGACGGTATAACGTTGACCGGTGCTCAGTAGTTTCAGGATTGGTTAAGTATGGTACAAACAGTGCTCCCCTAAGTTCCTGAGTGAGGGAAGCTCCTCGGTTGGGGACTTACAAGATCCAAGCCATTGAGTAATCACGAAACTTCTAAGTACTGAAGTGTGGTATCATTTTCACTTGCCTTATCTGTCTCATACGTAGATGTGGCATCTTCTCTGGAAGTACTTTTCCTCCATCCAGGGGTGGTATCTTTAATCGATGAAGATGGACAAGGTAATGTATCAATTTCACTTGAAGCTTACTTGTAATTTCGGGCTTGGTCAAGTGCAATACAAAACCCTATAGTAGGAGTCCCCCAAGTCACCAAGCTAGGAGATTTGCCGAAAGAGGTAACAGACAAGGTTAGTAATCAGACTTCCAAGCAAGCAACCTGGATCGGAGGTTCGACTTTGGCTTCCGGTTGATTGTTCTCCTTCTCCTTGTGTCGTAAACAGCAACAAGGATAAGGAGAAGAAAATAGAGAAAGATGATATGAGATACTTTTGCTTTTGAAGAAGTAACTTTCCACAGGCTTATTCTTGAACTGGGCTGGAGGGTTTTCTGGTTTCCTCCAGAGTATAAGGTCGACTCAAGAATTTGAGGGTCAAAACAAGTCCATCAAATCAAGAGTGAAGTCTCCAGCCAACAGACTCTATTGACCGAAGACTTGGGGGACTACATTATGTACCATATATTGGGCCTCAACTAGGCCTCATGAAAAATACTCGGGGGACTTAACCCATTATTCATGTATTGAGAAGCGAGCCCTTATTTTATAAAAGGGACTCCCTCACTTTCATTAGAGAGCACCCATCACTTATGTATTGAGGAGTGAGCCCTTATTTTATAAAAGGGACTCCCTCACCTTCATTAGAGGGCATCGCCGCCAGCTGAGTAACCGCCTCACCGCGAGCATCACTCCTAACCCAATTTTCATATACTGAGAAGCGAGCCCTTATTTTATAAAAGGGACTCCCTCACCTTCATTAGAGGGCATCGCTGCCTACTGAGCAACCGCCTCGCCGCGAGCATCAACTCTAGCCCATCATTTATGTATTGAGGAGCGAGCCCTTATTCTATACAAGGGACTCCCTCACCATCAACGCCATAAGCCGAGCTAACCAAGGCAACATAAGACACAAGCAGAGCAGCCTCGCAACATGTGCTACTTCTAGTTGAGCATCATTTCACTTTGAACACCGCCTCATATCAAGTATCAGTTCAAGACAACATCTAGTTACTTCAGCCCACACATGGACTGAATTTCAAGTCTCCAGCCAAAAGACTTTCTTGACTGAAGACTTGGAGGACTACTGTTTGTACCATATTTAAGGGCTCCGTATTTAGATCTCGTACAAATATTTAGGGGACTTAAATGTAATTATGTAATAAAGGAATGGGCAAATATGTAATAAGTGAGGAGCCCTTATTCTATAAAAAGACTCATCACCCTCACAACTAGGGAAGGCCAATTCCTAGGCCATAGAATGGCTCTCTCACCTCTCACATAAATACAATAATCAGTGTGGACGTAGCCCAAACATTGGGGTGAACCACGATACATCTTGTGTTATTTACTTTCTTGCAGATTCACTGTCGGATTTACGTTGTTCCAAGACCTCCGGTTTTGTGCATCAACAGAGTCCATAAATTTAATATGGACTCAACCACACTATAATCTCATCTCTTTCCACCTGTATTCGACAGAATCAAATAAGCGCTCATCAATCTCTCTCTCTCTCTGTCAATACTCATTTGATGACTCATCTCATCTCTTCAACAAGTTCAACAACACTACTAACAAGTTCAACTACACTACCCAACTTTTTAGAGGCTTAATTTGTTAATTTATTTTCTTCTGCAACATCCAAGCACGATGACAATAGTAGTTTCACAATGTTCCTCTTCTTAAAAATTCACAACTTAGTAAAACCTTAGCTTTTGATTCATTTTGATTCAGTATAATATGTTACTATAACTTTATCCTTTGATTCATTTTATTTCATTTTTGTAAATGTAGAAGGGTGAAGATGAACAAGTAAATAACTCTTATTCAAGAAAACGTAGTTGGGTTTGGGATCATTTTACAACCTATTACGTGACAAAAAAAAGTGATGAAAATCAAGAAAAGGGGAAGAAATTTGAGGTGGGAGTAAACGGTTTGGAAAATGAGACCGTCTTATGCGTAGATAGGTGTAAATTTTAAACTGTACTTTTTTCTTAAAAATCGAACTAACTAAACGGTTTGGTTTCATTTTGGTTTGGCTTCATAATCACACGGAGCTGTGCCTCAAAAAGTTTCAATTTAGGTTTCACTCAAAACCACATTGAACCAAACTGTGCTCAATTAAGATGAAGGTACTACCCTATGATGATGGTCATGTATATTCCAGAGGATTTACATTTGATTGGGGCTTGCAAAAATGGATTCAAGAATGGTTGTAGACAACTTGTGGGGTTGGATGGTGTCACTTGAAATGAGCTTTCAAAGGCCAGTTATTGTCTGCATTGGGAATGGATGCAAATAACCAAACTTGGGTTATTGCATGTGCTATAGTACAAAATGAGAACAAGGACAACCGGGTTTAGTTTCTGGAATAACTTGCCGTTTATCTCAAAATTGTGAACCATAACAATTGGACTTTTATTTCTGATAAACAAAATGGGTTAATACCAGCTTTCCTTGATAAAATCTTCTTTTGGTTCCGACGATTGCGACAAATTTACTTCTTCAACAAACTCGAACTGACTAGAAGAATCAAAATCCTCTATCAAGTTGGACTTGTCCACAAAGCTGTTGTTCAAGGTCATCTCCTTCAACTCCCTTAGTTCCTTCACCCTAAAAAAACTAAATCCTTCCAACCTCTCTCTTTGTTCAAAAAATTCCCCCTCAATCAACTTGTTTGATGGACTCATTGGATTGACATTAGCATCAATCTCCTTTTTTTTTTTCTTTTTTTTTCTTTTTTTTTTTTTTTTGTTCACAAACATCTAAGAGCATGAAATTGTGAGATTTGATTCCCTTCTAAGTGGGCCCCTCGAGTAAAGTTTGATATGATCCAAACTCTTCTAGAGAAAAAAAAATGTTTAAATCTTTTTCCAGCTTTGTCGAGGTCTCCAAATCTCCCAAAGAATTTCAAGTTTAAGCACGTTGGGATTCTTCTTTTGTTTTTTGAATAACCATCGTGAAAGCCTAGATCTCCTCCATTGAACAAAAGCTAATAAGAGCTCTTCTCTGTTGAAAATCTATTCAGAATCCTTGAAAGCTCAAACTCTAGAACGAGCTTTGAATCTAAAAGATTTGGGTGTACCCTGGTTTCCTTTCTTCTCTGATACAACCACTCATGACAAAAGGAATCTAAGTCCATTGAACACTAAAGTAATGGGGCCTTGAAACAAACTTTGAGAAGTAGGCTTAGAGTTTGGCAGGAATAGACCTTGTTGTTGACGATTAAAGGAGTGCACAAGCACAAGCACAACATAAAAAAGCCCGACTAATTTTTTTAGTTATCCAACCCTTTCACTCCCACCAGAAATGTCATTAATATCAACCTCATTAATGAGAATCCCACTTACCAACAAAGAATTAACACCTTCTAGAGAATGAAAAGACCCACTTACAGTAGTAGACTTAATTCCATCCTCCAAAGCACTCTTGGAATTCTCTCCAATAATTTCCCCCAATCATCAATGGCTCTTTCTCCAAAAACACCCATTCCTTTCTTTGACAATCATTAATAACATGACATTCAAGTTCCCCAATACGAACATGGTCGCCTCACTGTTGCATTGAATCTGAAGTAGGCTTTGCTGGAGAAGAATGTTCGATCACCCTTTCCAAATACTGATCACTTTTCTCAAACCTTCGAAAAGCCTCAAAATTATGAAATCCTCCACACTCAAATACCAGAAACTTAGGTCTTTTTGTTTGCGAGAGTTGTCTGATTTTAACTCTAAAAGTGGTGTTTACATCAACAACATTAATAAACTTGGAATAAAGCCAGTAGTATTCGGTTGAATTTTTAACTTGCTTCTAGAAAATACTCAAATTTTGTAAATCTACGATCAACTTCCACCAGACCACCGCAAGCAACTCCAATTTTTTGAAACCAAGTGTTGGTCCAAAGATGTGGAGGCAATCCCTTAATAGCAATCCAGCCACCGTAACTGTCTTTCGAACATCTGATCCTATTTCTTTAACCCCTTATCGAATGGCTCCTACTGAATTAAGAGAATTGAAAACCCAATTACAAGAACTTGTGACCATGGGGACCTCCAGTATTGTTCGTACGAAAGAAAGACAGAACTCTGAGGTTGTGTATTGATTATCGACAATTGAATCGGGTGACGATTAAAAACCGTTATCCGTTACCTCACATTGATGACATTTTTTATCAGTTTCGGGGTGCTTGTGTGTTTTCAAAGATTGATTTGAGATCTGGGTATTATCATTTGAAGATCAAGCATGAAGATGTCCCGAAAACAGCATTTTGAACTCGATATGGTCATTACGAGTTTCTTGTAATGCCATTCGGGTTAACCAATACACCAGTTGGCTTCATGGATTTAATGAATCAGGTATTTCGCTGTACCTCGACAAGTTTATTATTGTCTTCATTGATGATATTTTGGTATATTCTAAATCTAAGGCGGAGCATACTAGACATCTCACTCCGGTTCTGAAGAAGTTGAGGGAGCATCAGTTGTATGCTAAATTTAGTAAATGTTAATTCTGGTTGGATCAAGTGTCGTTCTTAGGACATGTGATTTCAACTCAGGGTATTCTTGTGGACCCTCAGAAAGTAGCTGCAGTAGAGAATTGATGTGAAAATTAACTAGCACTCAAATTAAACCCTCTTTTTATCAATTGTAGCAAGTATGTAAGTAGGGATCGTTCTAGGCCGGGGATTAGGAGGGATTGCCAAATCACTTGAAAACTGACTCAAAAACTTAAAAACAAAGTTTAAAACACTAAACTAGACTCAAAGAACACAAATCTAAACTTTAAAACACGAAAACAAACCAAAAGACTCAAAACAGCAAACAAACACTCAAAACTGCCTTAAAACCACTTTCTGGGCAGTTTTGAGCACTAGGGAAGAATTTGGACGAAAATTGATTTTAACTTGACTCAAGACACCTAAAAACACAAACTAAATGGATTTCTAACTAATTTGACACTTGAAACTAAAGGGGAATTGATTTTGGACGAATTTTGAAAACAAAACAAAACTTTGTAAATTGAAAAGACTCTAAAACGAATTTGGTTTAAATGGATGGATGGAAGGCTAGCTAAGGGGTTCATCTCCACACATGTCACACTTGCATATAAAACGATTTCCAATTGCTTTTCAATAAACCATGAATTCCCAACGCTCCAAGTTAATTAGGTCCGCTTAAATTAACCTTCAGATTTTCCTAATGTTATTGAATTGGATGATTGCATACGACAACCCAAAGCATTCCCCACAAGTCCCCTACATGATTGCATAATAGAGATACAAGCAAGAATCATTAAGTTCTATGAAAATCATAAGCATTGACGAAGCACTTGTTACTATGATTGCATGAAACTTATGCCAAGAATTTACTTAACGCGATTGAGATCATCAACCTTTACTACTTGTGAATATAAGTTCATAACGATTAGGTGAAACTCCCTTATATCCTAGCATCAAATTCATGCATGCAAATTAAGTGTCGACCCTCAACCAACATACACAAATCAGTTTTAATTCTTGTAGATAAGTAAATTGAATTCACAACTTATGAAACGCAATTAGAAGTAATCAAATCATATAGCAAGCATAAACATGGTTTCGAATCCCCCCCTAGCCAATGGGGGGTTTAGTTCCTCATATGCACAAAACAAAGAGTATAGAATTTAAACATTGAAATCAAAGAAAAGGAAACACCTAGAAATTCCAGCAACTTAAACTTGAATGGCATGAACTTCCAAGCTTCCTTCTCCTCCTCCTTGGTGCGGCAAAGGGTCTATGGTCAGGTTTAGGGATTTAGGTGTATGGGTGAATGGGTATGGACTAGGATATAGGTGTTTAGGGAGAATGGGGGGCACGGCAATGGTGGTTAAGGTCAGAAATATGGATGTATGGTTGTGCAAGGCTGCGGCAGAGAAGGAGTTGTGATGCTGGCATGTAGAATGATTTATGAGGGATGGTGTGTATGAATGGGTGCGGCACATCCTTTATATAGGCTCTAAAAACCCTAGGGGAATCAGATATGGACTTCTAGAATCCAAATCCACAAGGAAAAAGGCCTAGAAATCAGAAATTCAATGGGAAAAAGGATAAAAGGTGCAACACTAAAGGATAGGGTAAGATAAGGCTTCTAGAAAGCCTTGCAAGGCAAGGAAATAGGGCATCTAGAAGGCTAGGGTGCTGCACCTTCTTAGGAATTGGATAGGGCTTCTAGAAACCCTCTAATGCAAGGATAAGGTGTCCTAAAGTGTTTGGGAATCCTCCTTCTTCTTGGAAACCTTTTCCTTCTTCAACTTGGAATACTTCTTTCTTCTTGAAACTTGATGCCATTTGGATTTAACTTTCCTACTTCAAGTAGGAAACCTTGTTTGAGTAGGAAACTTCATTCGTCTAGGAATCCATCTTCAATTAGGAATCCATCGTTGATTAGGAATCCTTCTTCAACTAGAACTCCTACTTTGACTAGGATTACATCTTCAATTAAGCACTTTCCTACTTCAACTAGGAAACCTTGCTCAAGTAGGAAACATCATCTTCAAATCTTCAATTTCGTCCATTCTCTTGGCTCCAAGCATATGTTGTCCATTCCAAGCTCTAAATTGCTCCAAAAGGCTCCAAAATGCATCCTTTTGCATACTTTGCCCTTAGAACCTGAAAACACATAAAACTAGCTTAAAAGACTACTTTACTAAGGAAAAACACTATAAATGCACAAGAACAAGCTAAACTAAGGCGCATAAATATGCTCCTATCAAATTCCCCCACACTTAGCTTTTGCTAGTCCTCGAGCAAAACAAAACAAAACAAAGTAAATAAACGCAACAAAACGAGTAAAACACAACCTAAACCTTCCAACAATCGCCTCAGGGATTTCCAATGCACATGACATGTCAAAAATCATCATTCCCACAGATTTTAGCCATCTTTACACTTAAGCACATACTTAATCATAGTCACTACTTACTAGTTCACATGTAACCAATTAAAACAATGTTTTGAATGTAGTAACATGCCTTAGAGAATCCCTCAATTCCTTACTAGATATGCACTCTATTTTCACACAGATTTTCTGACTACACACCCTATACTAGTTATATGTGAGAAGATTGATGTAAATATAAAAACTAATACTCACATATGTTATAACAAGGAAAGCTTTTTCTGGAATAAATAAGTATGTATATGATCTCATGAAAGGACTGCTACTACTTAGATGCGAGAACCAATGACACCATATGCTCAAACCAATTTCAAACTCCACAAATTGAAACACACAACACTCAAGATTAAAGTCAAAGGTTGTAACGGAGCTTGGGGGATTGGATAACAAAGAAGGGGAAAGGATAAACAAACGTTCTTAAACACTAGTAAGCAAAGCAATGAAATTGACACTTAGAATTCACTTTAGAGTGCAGAAAACAACTTTAAACACAAGGGGAATATGCATGCATACTTAGGGTCAAATGCAATGTTTTGGACCCTTTCTTCAACAACCAACACCTTAGAGCTCATTTTCATGCTCTTTCAACTCTTTTTTACACTTTTCACAATTTTTTCCTTTTTTTCTTCTTTTTTTTTCCTACGAATTTTTTTCTTTTTCTTTTCTAACCCATGCCTCATTTACAACTTTGGCACACAATACACAAGGCTCACTTCCCCCACACTTATTTTTTGCACACCCTTGATCAAAAGGAATTCATTTTGAGTCATGCTTACTATGCTTCGAGAACAAGGGTAAGGATGGTCCTAATCTAGGCTAGGTAAGGCTAATGTGGTTAACAAGGAAAATAGGCTAAACGAGGCTCAACGGGGTTAACACCTACAAAACATAGTGGAATAGGGATATACGGCTTTTGGGCTATGGTGGACACTACACAACTTAATCTTGAATATGTGTTATGCAAATCAATGACATGTTTTGAATGAAATGGGCATGAGTTCTAGTGTTTGGTTCTAAGTGATGAAACGCCTTCTAAGTAGTAACCAAGCAAAGAATGATGAGATCATGCAACGACTCTAGAAAACAACAAATTCACAGATTTTAACTCTCCAAATAAACGTTTAGGCTCAAGTCTCACAAGGTTGTAGCGTTAGTTTGAGTTACTTCCTTCAAGCATATTACAAAAACTGATTTTTTTTCTTTGTGATTATATGTGAATTCGTAAACAACAACGATGACCAAGCATAAACAAAAGAGCATATCAAACTTCCATCCATGTTTGTAACTTTCTTTAACGGTCATGCAATTAAAAACCAAATCCTCATCATTGTGTTGGAAGGTACTTTACGACACACACAAACAAAAACAACTGTAAAACGACTCTTTTTTGGGTGTTTTCAAAACTTTTTTCAATTTTTTCTTGAATTTTCGTATTTTCTGGTAAAGCCACATCAAAACACATCAAAACTTTCTAAAAACACTTAAAAACAATGAAAAACAACCTTTGAAATGTTAGGTGGTAAAATCCTACGAATGTTGCAACAAAAACACTTTGTTCACCCCCCCACACTTAAACCAAACATTGTCCTCAATGTTTCAAACATAGACTCACACAAAAACAAGCAAATAACACAACTAGCAAACATGACAAATATGGCAAAGTAAAAGCAATAAAGAGTAGGGTTTAGAAACGCAAATCTGATGATGATGCCGGAGCTTCCTAGGTCCTCTTTATTTGCATGGGTTGCCTCCCAAGAAGCGCTTGCTTTAACGTCTTCCAGCCGGAAAATGCTCCATTGAAGGTTTATGGAACCCTACGGCAGTGAGGGGTGTTTCCACAATCTGACCTACGAAATACTTCATCTTTTGGGTCCTTGAATGGGATGGGATAATGATCCTTTCTTATTGTCATGTTTTGCTTCTCTAAATCAACACGAACTCTCCCACCACGTTGTCTTCGATTTGGTACCTGCACCATACAAGGTAACAACCTATTAGTTGAAATGGGAATCGAAATTGGAATAGGTGGCTTACCTTTGTACGGCAAAGAAATGGTAGCACTCTGGACAGATGCACAAGGATTGCACTCGGCCAGATTTGGTGACTTCAGGGGTGGGGCCGTGCTCCCCTTGTTGTTCACTCCAATTCCTTCCTCGATGGTAGTTCGAGGTACTTTCGTCTTGATGAGTGTTGAACATTCCTGCCCTATATTTGCAATTACATTAATGGCACAACAAGAATGAACAACATTAGGAGTCTCAATAAATTCAGAAACTTTAAAACAAATCATGTCACCACCAAATGCCATAGTGACTTCTCCTTTGGCCACGTCAATCTTGGTTTGAGCCGTTTTCATGAAAGGTTGGCCAAGCAACAGTGGTGGTGGTGGAGAGTGGCCTGTATCCTCCATATCGAGCACGTAGAAATCTGCCGGGAAAATCAAGTGGTCTACCTGCACCAAAACATCTTCCAAAACTCCCTTTGGATAGGCATTAGATCGATCGGCCAATTGAATAATCACGCCATCATTTTTCAACTCGCCTAAATTCATAGATGCATAAACTGAATATGGCATGACATTTATAGATGCACCTAAATCTAATAGGGCGGAATCAAAGCGAGTGTTACCAATGACACAAGGAATTGTAAAACTACCCGGATCTTTGCATTTGGGGGGTAGTTTGCGTTGCAACATGGCGGAGACATTCTCACTTACATGTACCACTTCTTTCTCCCGAAAACGTTTCCTTGTTGTACAAAGCTTCTTTAAGAACTTGGCATACTTCGGGATTTGCTTGATTGCATCCAAAAGGGGTATGTTGACTTGAACTTTCCTAAATGTCTCTAGAACATCTTTTGCCTCCTCTTCGTTCTTGGATTGCAAAAATCTGCTAGGAAAGGGTACATCCGGAGGAATAACATTAGAATTAAATGGAATTGGACCTTTCTTACCTGTGTTGGCCGAATTGGAATGCTTGGGTGGTTGCGGCAAGGATTGCTCAATCCTTGCCGTGGCCTTTGCTTGGTCCTCCTCTTCAATTTTCAACTTCTCGTCCTCCTTGGGGCCAGATTTGGATGGTTTTGGCTTAATTCCTACTTCTTTCCCACTTCTTAGCGTGATAGCCTTTGCAGATTCGAATCCACCTTTCGGATTGACCACCGTTGAGCTAGGCAACCTTCCTTGCTCACAAAATTGCCCTATGAACTCGGCAATTTGTCCCACTTGGTTATCCAAGTTGTCCACCCTCTTGTCTTGGATTTGCCTCTCTTTGGCTTGATTTTGGACTTCCTGCGTCAAGGTAGTAAGTAATTGAAAAATCTTATCATTATCACTTGAATTACTTGCATTGCTTTGGGCAGGTTGTGCTTGGGCTTGTGGTGGTGCCAACGACTTTTGATAGAAACCCTGGGGTTGTTGCCTAAATCCACTTTGTTGTTGGCCTTGTTGGGGGTCTCGCCAGTTGAAATTCTGATGATCATGCCAACCGGGATTGTAAGTATTGGAAAACGGATCACCATGTGATTGGTATTGGTTGCCATATCCCACAGCATTGAGTGTCTCCCACCCTCCATTCTCTATCAATTGGGGGCACTTGTCCGTATGGTGGTTTTGCATGGAACATACGCCACAAGAAGCTACGGTTTTGACTTTTGAACCTTCCACCACCTGAGAAAGCAACGTAGTAAGGTTAGCCATTTGATTTTGAAGTTCGATTATGGCACTTACCTCATTGACTTGATGTTGTTGTGGCATGCTCCTTTGTCCAACACCTTCGTATTGTTAAGCGTTCAACGCTCGATTAGCAATCAACATCTTTGCAGCCGTAGGGGTCTTTTCCACCAATGCTCCTCCCGCTGAGGCATCTAACATTTGCCGTTCGATTGGTAGAAGTCCCTCGTAGAAATATTGTAAAAGAAGCTCCTCATTCATTTGATGCTGTGGACATGACGCAACAAGAGATTTAAAACGTTCGTAATACGTAGGAAAAGACTCACCTTCATCTTGTTGAATTCCACTTATCCTTTTTCGTAGGAGGATGACTCGAGAAGTTGGAAAAAACTTCTCCAAGAAGGCCCGTTTCATGCTCTCCCACGATGTGACAGTTCCGGGAGCCAATTCGTACAACCAATCTTTCGCCTTTTCCAAGAGAGAAAAGGGAAAGGCCTTCATCTTCAATATGCTCCCATCCACGTTGATTGGAGTCATGCTTGAACACACCACCTCGAATTCTTTCAAATGCTTGTTAGGATCCTCCATGGACAAACCATGGTACTTCGGAATGTGGTGTAGCAAACTTGACTTCAACTTGAATTCCTCGGTCTTTCCTTGGGCAGCCGCTGGGTATTGAATGCATAGGGGTGCGGCATTGTCCAATCCCGAAGCCGAAAGCTCCTTGATGGTGCGATTGTCTTGTGCCATAACTTCCTCTTCTTCACCTACTCTTGCCGTGGGTTGGTCCTCTTCTTCAATGGGATGTTCCTCACGCTCAGGTTCAGGAAATTGATCTTGTTGATTCCTATTCCTTCTCAAAGTCCTCTCAAAATCGTCGTCAAAGTCCAAGATGTGTTCACGAATCGGATGAGAACTCCGAGTCATAAACTAGTACCTAAAACAAGAAACAAAACAAACTCAGAATCTGGAACGAATTAAAACAAACTAAAATAAACAATCCAAGGGATTAGCAATGTTGCTAATCCCCGGCAACGGCGCCAAAATTTGATGTGAAAATTAACTAGCACTCAAATTAAACCCTCTTTTTATCAATTGTAGCAAGTATGTAAGTAGGGATCGTTCTAGGCCGGGGATTAGGAGGGATTGCCAAATCACTTGAAAACTGACTCAAAAACTTAAAAACAAAGTTTAAAACACTAAACTAGACTCAAAGAACACAAATCTAAACTTTAAAACACGAAAACAAACCAAAAGACTCAAAACAGCAAACAAACACTCAAAACTGCCTTAAAACCACTTTCTGGGCAGTTTTGAGCACTAGGGAAGAATTTGGACGAAAATTGATTTTAACTTGACTCAAGACACCTAAAAACACAAACTAAATGGATTTCTAACTAATTTGACACTTGAAACTAAAGGGGAATTGATTTTGGACGAATTTTGAAAACAAAACAAAACTTTGTAAATTGAAAAGACTCTAAAACGAATTTGGTTTAAATGGATGGATGGAAGGCTAGCTAAGGGGTTCATCTCCACACATGTCACACTTGCATATAAAACGATTTCCAATTGCTTTTCAATAAACCATGAATTCCCAACGCCCCAAGTTAATTAGGTCCGCTTAAATTAACCTTCAGATTTTCCTAATGTTATTGAATTGGATGATTGCATACGACAACCCAAAGCATTCCCCACAAGTCCCCTACATGATTGCATAATAGAGATACAAGCAAGAATCATTAAGTTCTATGAAAATCATAAGCATTGACGAAGCACTTGTTACTATGATTGCATGAAACTTATGCCAAGAATTTACTTAACGCGATTGAGATCATCAACCTTTACTACTTGTGAATATAAGTTCATAACGATTAGGTGAAACTCCCTTATATCCTAGCATCAAATTCATGCATGCAAATTAAGTGTCGACCCTCAACCAACATACACAAATCAGTTTTAATTCTTGTAGATAAGTAAATTGAATTCACAACTTATGAAACGCAATTAGAAGTAATCAAATCATATAGCAAGCATAAACATGGTTTCGAATCCCCCCTAGCCAAGGGGGGGTTTAGTTCCTCATATGCACAAAACAAAGAGTATAGAATTTAAACATTGAAATCAAAGGAAAGGAAACACCTAGAAATTCCAGCAACTTAAACTTGAATGGCATGAACTTCCAAGCTTCATTCTCCTCCTCCTTGGTGCGGCAAAGGGTCTATGGTCAGGTTTAGGGATTTAGGTGTATGGGTGAATGGGTATGGACTAGGATAGAGGTGTTTAGGGAGAATGGGGGGCACGGCAATGGTGGTTAAGGTCAGAAATATGGATGTATGGTTGTGCAAGGCTGCGGCAGAGAAGGAGTTGTGATGCTGGCGTGTAGAATGATTTATGAAGGATGGTGTGTATGAATGGGTGCGGCACATCCGTTATATAGGCTCTAAAAACCCTAGGGGAATCAGATATGGACTTCTAGAATCCAAATCCACAAGGAAAAAGGCCTAGAAATCAGAAATTCAATGGGAAAAAGGATAAAAGGTGCGGCACTAAAGGATAGGGTAAGATAAGGCTTCTAGAAAGCCTTGCAAGGCAAGGAAATAGGGCATCTAGAAGGCTAGGGTGCGGAACCTTCTTAGGAATTGGATAGGGCTTCTAGAAACCCTCTAATGCAAGGATAAGGTGTCCTAAAGTGTTTGGGAATCCTCATTCTTCTTGGAAACCTTTTCCTTCTTCAACTTGGAATACTTCTTTCTTCTTGAAACTTGATGCCATTTGGATTTAACTTTCCTACTTCAAGTAGGAAACCTTGTTTGAGTAGGAAACTTCATTCGTCTAGGAATCCATCTTCAATTAGGAATCCATCGTTGATTAGGAATCCTTCTTCAACTAGAACTCCTACTTTGACTAGGATTACATCTTCAATTAAGCACTTTCCTACTTCAACTAGGAAACCTTGCTCAAGTAGGAAACATCATCTTCAAATCTTCAATTTCGTCCATTCTCTTGGCTCCAAGCATATGTTGTCCATTCCAAGCTCTAAATTGCTCCAAAAGGCTCCAAAATGCATCCTTTTGCATACTTTGCCCTTAGAACCTGAAAACACATAAAACTAGCTTAAAAGACTACTTTACTAAGGAAAAACACTATAAATGCACAAGAACAAGCTAAACTAAGGCGCATAAATATGCTCCTATCAAGAATTGGGAATAGCCTCTTACTATCACGGAAGTACGGAGTTTTCTGGGCCTAGCCGGTTATTATCGACGTTTTGTGAAAGATTTCTTAATTTTAGCGTTGCCATTAACAAGGTTGACCATGAAGGAAGTTAACTTTGAGTGGGATGATGATTTAAAGCGAAGTTTTTAGCAGCTGAAGTATTGCCTTACTCATGCACCTATTTTAGCACTTCCACATGATAGTGGGAACTTCGAGATTTATAGTGATGTTTCCTTGAATGGCTTGGGTTGTGTGTTAATGCAGCATGGCAGGGTGATTGCTTATGCCTCGCGACAATTAAAGCCTCACGAAATGAATTATCTTACTCATGATCTTGAGTTGGCGACCATTGTTTTTGCTCTGAAGATATGGAGGCATTATCTTTATGGCAAAAAGTGTAAGATTTTTACGGATCATAAAAGCCTCAAATATATTTTCACATAGAAATATCTTAATCTCCGATAACAGAGGTGGATAGAATTGCTTAGTGATTACGACTACAGATTGAGTATCATCCCGATCATGCGAATGTAGTGGCAGATACACTTAGTAGGAAATCACGAGGCCGAATTAATGCTTTTCATGCATGTCGTATTCCTCTCCTCATTGAATTGAGATCTACTGAAGTTGATTTAGAAGTGGAAGATCGAGAAGAAGCCTTACTTGCAAGTTTTCGAGTCAGACCAATCTTGATAGACCATGTGGTCGAGGCTCAAATGAATGATACAGAATCTTAGGAGTTAATTCAGGCAGTTTCAGATGGGAAAAAGAAATATCTCAGGATTAGGAATTCCGATGGTATGCTGATGCAGGGTAACCGAATATACGTGCCTAATATTGAAGAATTAAAGAAAGATATTCTTGATGAGGCACACGTTTCAGCATATGCAATGCATCCTGGAAGTACCAAGATGTATCACACTATTCGACCTTTCTATTATTGGCCTGGTAATAAAAGAAAGATTGCTGAATATGTGAGTCGTTATGCTGTATGTCAACAAGTCAAGGTAGAGAGGAAGAGACCTTTTGGGTTACTACAGCCATTTCCCGTACCACAGTGAAAATGGGAAGATATTACTATGGATTTCGTGTACAAGTTACCTCGTACGCGAAATGGTTATGATGGTATTTGGTAGTGGATCGACTTACCAAGTCATCACATTTTATACCCATTCGAGAAAATTATTCGTTGAATCAATTGGCGGAACGGTTCAAGTACCATGGTGTTCCGATTAGTATCATCTCTGATCGAGATCCCAGGTTCACCTCTAAATTTTGGGCAACTTTCTAGGAAGCTCTCAGTTTGAGATTGCTTTATAGCACAGCTTATCACCCTCAGATGGATGGACAATCTGAGAGAACCATTAAGATGCTAGAAGATATGCTGAGATCCTCGATTTTGCAATTTGGAGACACTTGGCATAAGCATTTAGCTTTGATCGAGTTTGCTTATAATAACAGTTATCAATCTAGCATTGACATGCCACCTTTTGAGGCGCTTTATGGTAATTCATGTTGTACTCCGTTATGTTGGTCTGAAGTGGGTGAAAGAGTGCTAGTGGGCCCCGAGATTGTGGATGAGACCATACAGAATATCAGGTGATTAAAGCTAACCTGAAAGCAGCCCAGGATCGACAAAAGAGTATCGCCGATAAACATGCCACTGACAGAGTATATAAAGTTAGAGATTAGGTATTTCTAAAGTTATCTCCATGGAAAGGCGTGGTATGGTTTGGTAAGAAAGGTAAATTAAGTCCTTGGTATATTGGACTATATCTGATCACCGAGCGAGTTGGTGAAGTTGCCTATAGGCTTGAGCTGCCTCCAGAGTTATTAAAGGTACATGATGTTTTCCATGTGTCTATGCTTCGTCACTATGTCTCTAATCCATCGCACATGATCCCTCCTCAACCACTAAAGATTAACCCAGATTTGGCTTATGATGAAGAGCCAGTAACGATTTTGGATTGGAAGGATAAGGTTCTCGGAAGCAAGATTGTGCGCATGGTGAAAGTTTTATAGAGGAATCATTCGGTTGAGGAAGCCACTTGGGAAACTGAAAAGCATATGCAAGATCTGTATCCACATCTATTTTATGGTTATTGATGTGTTGTTGACAAGGTTCTAAAAATCGCTAGGCGCTAGTCGGGCGGCGGGCAGGAGCCTAGCGCCTAGGTAGGCGCCTAAGCGGGGCCCAAGGCGGCCTAGACGGATTTGTATTTTTTTTAAAATAAATTTATTATATAACATATTAACATATAAGTATACATATATTCACACTTAGAAAAACCATACTTGTATAGAGAATTAGAAGAAAAAAATGTAAATTAAAAAAATACATAAA
The DNA here is from genome assembly GCF_042453785.1 of Malus domestica. Taxonomy (NCBI): domain Eukaryota; kingdom Viridiplantae; phylum Streptophyta; class Magnoliopsida; order Rosales; family Rosaceae; genus Malus; species Malus domestica. The sequence goes on from NC_091663.1 coordinate 20,897,333, forward strand.
TAAATATTTATTATATAGAATAATGGGCTTAGTTTTAAATAGACCTAACTTGAAAGAAAAGCCCGTTTTTCAATTGAACCACCTCGATTCCTTTTCCACAGCTTTCTACAAGGCCAGTCCTGACTCCCAAGTTCCCAACCATCATTTGGTTAGTGGAAAAGTGGTATTTTCCCAAGGCGGCCACACCTTTATTCTCCATCAGCTTTCTCCAAGGCCAATGCTAGTTTAAAATAAAGAATAATGGGTGTCCTTAGCATTTATGCCTTTTTTCATCCATTTCTTTCGACTCTCTCTCTCTCTTCTCTTCTCTGCAGATCCCCTTTTCTCTGCAGCAAAACCCATCATCTTCTCAATCTACTTGAGGCGTCGTGAATTTTAGTTTCATTCTTCAGTTTTTTTTTTTTAATTTCAGTGGGTTTATCGATTGATGTTGGGTGTAAGAGTGCTGGTTTGAAGATTTGGGTTGTCGATGGTGGATCGTGAGGATGTGAGGCAAGATTTGTAGCGAGATTGGGAGTTGCCTTGACTACCGCCTAGACCACCGCCTAGCACCGCCAATACCGCCTTGAGCATCTAGCCAGCGCCTAGGCGGCCGCCTAAATTCTCCCCGCCTCACTAGAACGCCTTAGCCTAAATCGGTCAGGACTCCACCGCCAAGTGCCTAGGCGGCCGCCTAGGCTGATTTTTAGAACATTGGTTGTTGATGTGTAGGAATTTTGGGGAAATTTTCTTAAAGGGGTAGACTGTGACGACCCATCCCAAATTATTATATATTTTTCTCTCTGAGTGTGTAAAGTGACGAATATGCCCTCGTTGGCTTGGTGACGTGGATACACTTATGTAGTTTTAAATTATTTCCTCGCCGTTGTAATTAAATCGTACTTGATGTCATAAGCATCGAATCGGATTTCTAACAAAAATGTTACAGAGATTAATGATCGAGATGGGGTAGAAATATAATTTTGGGTTGCCTATCACTTATTCACCAATCATTTTAGTCCCTATATTCTTGAGCCAATCAGATTTGGATTCTTTTGTTTTCCTTGGGCCAACTAGAACCTAACTCTCTCTCTTTTCCTCATGGCAGCCCAATTAGGGCTTGTGATCATTTTCTTCTAATCAATCTGTGCACACACACACATACACCCACACATGTACGCATCCTTCTTTTCTCCCTCACCTTCTCAACCTTTCCTCGTCCGTACACCGTAGCACCCAAACACCCAACCATCATCAACTCGCACGGATCGAGCTTTTGAAGACCACCTTCATGTTCCTTGCAAGCTTAGGAATTTAAACCATACCCTTAGTTCGAAGAACGAATCACGGGAACTCGAGAACCCATAACCTCCGGTGAGGTGAAGTTTGCTCCGTCATGATCCTGACGTGATTTTGAGGTTTTAAGGCTTAGTAAGGTACCCACTCAACTTCTCTAACATCTTGGAGCAATTTTGGATTGGTTTGGATGTCGGAATAGTCGAGTTCTTGAAGTTCCTGTTTTGGTAGGCTTTTCCAAGGATAATTCTGACCATTTTCCCTTAGATTTTGGACCTCTAATAGGTATGGTTATGTTCTACTCTTCAAGACCTTCAAATCCATATAAGTTTCTTGGATTTTGGTTGAGAATTGAAGAGGATATTAAACTTTGAAATTTTTCTAGAAACCAGCGAGTAGAGACGGCAGCCGGCGGTGAATTCCGACTAGTCACCGAAGAAGAAGAGGAATATTCCGTCAACTTTGATAGAATATACTGATAGCGTGAAGTAACTCTATTAGGATTTAACGGAATATTCTACTATTTTAACAGAATATTCTACTATTTTAATAGAATATTCCCAAATGCCGTTAAGGATTTCGTCAGTGTGCTAAGCACGTTCGTGCGCGTGGCCTGTGTGTGTGGCCGTGCCTTGGTCGGAGCGTGAAGGAGCGTGTGACGCCAAAAATTATTCTAAAAATATAGGGGTGTTCGTGTTGTCAAGTAGATCATTTTGGTATATTCAAACACCCCATTTGAGCAACGTATGAGAAGTTATTACTCAGGTTTATGTATGTGCTTTAAAATTAACGAAAAATTAGTTATTTCGCATATAGGTGAAACATACCCCGAGGACAAGGGTGGACAAGCGAGATTGGGGGGCTATGATCTTGCTACTTATCAGTGAGTGGACATTTGCTTTATATATATATATATATATCGTGGTTTCCAGAACATTTTTTTAAAATACCTGTTGGAAGCTGTGATTGCAAATATCTAGGTTGTTTCACACCCTTTCAAATACATGTTAAGCGTATTTGAAAACACGCAACTCTTTCTAAGAGCTGTGTCTCTTAATCAAACGTTTCTTAATTAATATGTTAATTCAAAACTTAATCCGAAATTAAAATTAATGAACTTGGATTAATTTTAACTTCCAAGGCCCTAAGGTCCTTGTCTTGATTAATTAATATTAATTGTATTAGGCTATATTATACAAACCTAATCCACACAACCATAAAGCCCAAGCCTTCAATCCATTTCCAAATGGTCCAAGTTGTAATTACTAGAACAAAGGACTAGAACTATATAAATGGCAATGGGAACTAAAAGTTCCCCGATGTGGGACACTAAGAGTCTCAAAACTCCAACAATACCCCACATTTTGAGACGACTATGTGGTCCTAGAGAAACTAAGATACGAGAGTAAACAATAGATGTGACATACACCAGGAGAGGTGTCTTTTGGACTTGAACCTACCTTAGTATATACTTATCAGATTTACTAGATGACGCAGTGAATATAAAATCTTGAATTGTTCATCTCCGCAGTAAACCAAGACAATAAGAAAAATATATGCCACACCAACACATCACAAATTCATACGTTTGGGTTCTTTTTGGTCCTGAACAAATCATGAATTCATGAGAGCTTTAGAGAATGTAGCCATGTAATTCTCATAAATGCAACCCCACATTTACTCTTATATAGGTGATATTGATTAAGAATAGGTTGCTACTATTCCACTTGATTTACAAGTATCAATATCATTAAACTAATGTATCCTACACCCATCAGCAGTCACCACACTTCTTCCATCATAGGAATGGGTATCTAAGTGTGTTTCTTCTTTGAATCTAGCCAAACTAGTTTGCCTATTGAGCCTAGACCATGGGATCTCCAATCAACTAGGTTAGGTTTCCGTTTGGCAGTTTCATTTTACTTTATTGGCTTTAAACACATTACCCTCGATGTATGCTTAACTTGCTCTCTAGATAAACCTTTAGTAAGCAGATTTGCAATATTATCTTTTGACTTGACATAGTCAATAGAAATTACACCACTAGAGAGCCATTGCTTTATTGTATTATACCTTCGTCTAATTTTTCTATACTTCCCATTGTATACACTATTTTTAGCTCGATATTATGCAGCTAAACTATCACAGTGTATACATATTACCGTTATAGGTTTAGGCCATATGGGAACATCTTCCAAAAAATCTCTTAGCCACTCAGCTTCTTCTCTAGCCTTATCAGGAACTATAAATTCTTATTCCATCATTGATCGGGCTATGCACGTTTGTTTGGTAGATTTCCAAGATATTGCTGCTCCTCCCAAGGTAAATACATATCCACGTGTGGATTTCATATCAGTGCTATCAAATATCCAATTTGCATCAGTAAATCCTTCAAGCACAGGAGGATACCTCGTACAATGCAATCCATATCAGGCCTTGTACAGTTCATAATGTACACAAGGCTTCCAATAACTTGTGAATATTCACATTGAGATATAGCATCACCACTATTTTTCTTTAGTTTGCTATTGGCATCAAAGGGAGTAATTGCATCTTTACTTTCCAAATGACCATACTTTCTAAGTGTAGCTTTTATATAATGGGATTGTGTGAAAGTATAACCTTCTTGGTTTCTTTTGATTTTTATACCAAGAATCACATTAGCTAGACCAAGATCTTTCATATCGAAACTTGATTTCAATATCTTCTTGATAGGAGCATATTTATGCGACTTAGTTAACTTGTTTTCTTGCATTTTCATAGTTTGTTTGTGTTTATTATAGTGTTTTAAGCTATTTTCGTGTGTTTGTAGGTCCATATGACAAAGTTGGCAAGAGAGTGCAATTTGGAGCATTTTGAGGCAGTTTTGGGCACCAAATGGATAGCTTATGAATGGAGCAAGATGGATGGACGAATTTGAAGTTCAAGAGGCTAGGAATGTGCTGAAAAGAGTGAAGAAATAAATCCAAGTCAAGGAAGATAAGAAATCAACTCAAAAGAAAGAACATTATCCAAAACCTTATCCAACCTTATCTTATCTTATCATATCCTAATCATATCCTAATTTAATTCTAGCTGCATGGGGGATTTATTTTCAGATTAGGACACATTAAAATAGGTTTCTAGAAGCCATTATCCACTCCTACAAAGGTGCCGAACCTTATCCCTTGTTTTTCTAGGAATCAGCCACAAAACAACCTTCCTAGAAGGCCTTATCCCTTGTCCTACAAATCTGGCACCTGGACCCTTTCTAGAAGCCCTAGAACCTGCAATCCTTTTCCCTTAGGATTGTGCAATCCTTTTTATAGGAGCATATTTATGCGACTTAGTTAACATGTTTTCTTGCATTTACTTAGTTAGTTATTGCTTATAAGAGTGTTTTAAGCTATTTTCGTGTGTTTGTAGGTCCTAATAACAAAGTTGGAAAGAATGTGCATTTTGGTGCAATTTGGAGCAATTTTGGGCCAAAATGGATTGCATGCATATGGAGCAAGTGAGATGGACGTTTTTGGTGTTTTAAAAAGGGTTTCAACACATGCAAAAATCTGAATAATGAAGTTAAAGTGTGGAAGTGTGTAGATACATACACCTAAGGAACAATTTGAAAGGAAAAGAAGTGAAAAATGATTTGTGTATGTTGGTTGAGAGTGCACGCCAATGCTTATGAAACACGTAGGATCTGATCCCCAACACTCCAAATCACGTTCTAACGAGGTGGAGGAGTTGATGATTGAAGAGGAAGAACAAAAACCACCCACGGCAAAGGTGGAAACACCTTTGCCGCAAGCCCTATGTGATCCTAAGTCATCCAATATGTCCAATAGAGGTAAGAACGTGTCAAATCCAGTTCCTACTAATGTTTTTCCTTCGAATGTTCCTTTTCCAAATAGGTTCAAGCAAACAAAGAAAGAAGAAGCTGAAAAGGACATTCTAGAGACATTTAGGAAAGTTCAAGTCAACATACCCCTTTTGGATGCAATCAAGCAAGTCCCGAGGTACACCAAGTTCTTGAAGGAACTTTGCACCACGAGGAAGAGGATGTCGACCAAGGAAGTTGTGAAAGTAGGCGAGAACGTGTCAGCCATCTTGCAACGCAAACTGCCCCCTAAATGCAAAGATCCGGGTAGTTTTACGATTCCTTGTGTCATTGGTAATACTAGGTTTGAATCTGCCATGTTAGACTTAGGTGCATCTATAAATGTCATGCCATATTCAATTTATGCATCTATGAACCTAGGAGAGTTAAAAAATGATGGTGTAATCATACAATTGGCCGATAGATCTAATGCCTATCCAAAGGGAGTTTTGGAGGATGTTTTAGTGCAGGTTAATCATTTGATCTTTCCGGCGGATTTCTACGTACTTGAGATGGATGAATCGGACCATACCCCTTCATTACCCATCCTCCTTGGAAGGCCATTCATGAAAATGGCCCGAACAAAGATTGACGTGTTTAATGGCACTTTAACGATGGAATTTGATGGGGAAGTGATTGATTTCAATCTTTCTGATTCTATGAAGTTTCCTAGTGAAAATCATTCATGTTTTGCTATTGATATAATTGACTCTTTGGCGCAGGACCATTTTGACAATTTGAAGGACGATGCACTTGAATTGGTCATTGCACAAGGAAAGAACATGAAAAACATTGAAACAGCCACCAAGGAAACCCACGGCATGCATGAGGATTCCATTGTCGTGCCCCCTAGTGAAGATATCATTGAGATGGTGGCTGCCCTTGAGTCATTGCCATCACAAACTGGTAAGTTTTTTGACCCTATTTTAAGTTCGGATTCGGCTAATAAAATGCTTCCCTCAGTTGTGCAGCCACCCACACTTGAACTTAAGCCATTGCCTAGTCACTTGAGGTATGTTTTCTTGGGAGAGGATGAGACATTGCCCGTTATCATTTCATCCTCACTCACGGCACAAGAGGAGAGTAAATTAGTGAGGGTGCTAAAGGAGTACAAAACGGCAATTGGATGGACATTGGCCGACATCGAGGGAATTAGCCCTACTACGTGCATGCATCGCATACTTTTGGAGGAGGGGTCTAAAACATCTCGAGAGGCTCAGCGCCGTCTCAACCCTCCTATGATGGAAGTTGTGAAGAAGGACATCATAAAGCTTCTAGATTGTGGAGTTGTCTATCCAATCTCGGATAGTAGGTGGGTTTCGCCCGTTCAATGCGTACCAAAGAAATCCAGAGTGACAGTGGTAGCTAATGCCGAGAATGAACTTGTTCCTCAACGCATTCAAACCGGTTGGAGGGTGTGCATCGACTATAGGAAGCTAAACGCCACCACAAGGAATGATCACTTCCCATTGCCATTCATTGACCAAATGCTTGAGAGGTTAGCGGGGTATGCTTTCTATTGTTTTCTTGATGGTTATTCTGGTTATAATCAAATTGTCATAGCACCCGAGGACCAAGAAAAAACCACTTTTACATGCCCTTTTGGTACATTTGCATATCGTCGCATGCCTTTTGGTTTATGTAATGCACCTGCCACATTTCAAAGATGCATGATGAGCATATTTTCGGATTATGTAGAGAAAATAATTGAAGTTTTCATGGCTGATTTTAGCGTCTTTGGTGATTCTTTTAATGGTTGCTTGCATAATCTAAGTTTGATCTTAAAACGTTGCGTTGAAACTAACCTTGTTCTTAATTGGGAAAAATGTCATTTCATGGTTAAACAAGGCATAGTTTTAGGTCATATAATCTCTGAAAAAGGTATTGAGGTTGATAAGTCAAAAATAGATCTTGTACGTCCCTTACCCTCTCCGACTTCGGTTAGAGAGGTTCGTTCTTTTCTTGGCCATGCAGGTTTCTATCGTAGGTTTATCAAAGATTTCTCAAAGGTGGCACAACCTCTTTGCCGTCTCCTACAAAAAGAAGTGGCGTTTGAATTCACCAAGGAGTGCACGGCATCATTCAACCAACTCAAGGAGTTGTTGACCACGGCACCCATCATTGTTCCACCAGATTGGAGCCTACCTTTCGAGCTTATGTGTGATGCGTCCAACTATGCTTTAGGGGCTGTTTTGGGACAAAGGAAGGACAAGAGGCCGCATGTCATCTACTATGCCTCCCGGACGTTGAATGATACACAATTGAACTATTCCACTACGGAAAAAGAACTTCTTGCCGTTGTTTTTGCTTTAGATAAGTTTAGATCATATCTAATTGGTACTAAAGTAATTGTTTTCACTGACCATGTAGCGTTGAAGTATTTGCTCACCAAAAAGGAGGCCAAGCCCCGGCTAATTCGTTGGATGTTGCTACTACAAGAGTTCGACATAGAGATTCGTGACAAGAAGGGAAGTGAGAACGTGGTGGCTGACCACCTAAGCCACATGGTGCATAATGAGGATTCCCTACCCATTGTCGAGACATTCCCCGATGAACAATTGATGTCCATAAAGGTTAGTGAGCCTTGGTATGCCGATTTGGTGAACTTTTTGGTGTCAAAACAAATTCCAAGCACTTTCACTAGGCACCAACGTGATAAACTTAGGCATGATGCACGGTTTTATGTGTGGGATGATCCATATTTGTGGAAATTTTGCCCGGATCAGATTGTACGTCGATGTGTGCATGATTTTGAATTTCGTTTAATTTTAAGTTTTTGTCACACATATGCATGTGGTGGCCACTTTGGCACACAAAGAACAGCACTTAAGGTGTTACAATGTGGGTTCTATTGGCCTAGTATCTTTAATGATGCTAGAACTTTTTGCTTAACATGTGATAAATGCCAAAGAATGGGTAACATAGGTGCTAGGGATCAAATGCCGCAAGTTTCTATCCTTAATGTTGAAATTTTTTATGTTTGGGGAATTGATTTTATGGGTCCCTTTCCTTCCTCGTATGGTTTGGCATGCCACGTGTCACGTGTCATCATAAGTTTGATGCTAGGATATAAGGGAGTTTCACCTAATCGTTATGAACTTATATTCACAAGTAGTAAAGGTTGTTGATCACAATCGTGTTAAGTAAATTCTTGGCATAAGTTTCATGCAATTCATAGTAACGAGTGCTTCGCCAATGCTTATGATTTTCGTAGAACTTAATGATTCTTGCTTGTATCTCTATTATGCAATTCATGTAGGGAACTTGTGGGGAATGTTTTGGGTTGTCGTATGCAATTCATCCAATCCAATAACTTAAGGAAAATCTGAGGGTTAATTAGTGCAATTCACGGTTAATCTGGGGTGTTGGGAATTAATGGTTTATCGAAAAGCCATTGGAAATCGTTTTGTATGCAAGTGTGACATGTGTGGAGAAGAACCCCTTAGCTAGCTTTCCATCCATTCACTTTTCTCAAATTCGTTTTAGAATCTGTTCAATTTACAAGTTTTGTTTTGTTTTCAATTTTCGTCAAAACCAATTCCCCATTTATTTTAAAGTATTAGATTAAGTAGAAATTAATTTAGTTTGTGTTTTTAAGAGTCTTGAGTCAAGTTATAACTCAATTTCGTCCAATTTAGTGTTAGGTGTCAAAACTGCCCAGAAAGTGTTTTTAAGGCAATTTTGAGTGTTTGTTTGCTGTTTTGAGTCTTTTGGTTTGTTTTGGTGTTTTATAGTTTAGTTTTGCATTCTTTGAGTCTAGTTTAGTGTTTTAAACTTTGTTTTTACGTTTTGAGTCAGTTTCAAGTGATTTGGCAATCCCTCCTAATCCCCGGCCTAGAACGATCCCTAGTTACATACTTTACTACATTTGATAAAAAGAGGGTTTAATTTGTGTGCTTATATATTTCGCATCACTTTTCCCTTCAAATTTTGGTTATCCCTAGTCCTTTTCCTTCATGAATTGTGCCAAATACACATTCCTTTCCTTCATAAATTCGTGGGTTTCCCTAGCCCTATAAATACAAACCTTTGTGCAGCAATTAATCCACCACCCTCTACCATCAGATCACCACACCATCCACCTTTCATCACAAATTTGTACAAACAACCATTCACCACAATTCAGACCATCTTCCATCACAATTTTGTGCCATACATCCCTCTAGTGCCACAGATTAGCAAGGAGGAAGGAGGAAATCGTGGATGTACCTGCTGTCCAAGTTGGAGCGTCTAGGTGTTTTCTTTCTTTGGTTTTCAATGTCTAAATTTGTTTATCTTTGCTTTGTGCGTATGAGGAACTAAACCCCTCTTGGCTAGGGGGAATTTGAAACCATGTTTATGCTTGCAATATGATTTGATTACTTTCAGTTGTGATTCATAAGTTGTGAATTCAATTTACTTATCCGTTTGAATTAAAACTGATTTGTGTGTGTTGGTTGAGAGTGCACGCTTAATTTTCATGCATAAATCTGATGCTAGGATATAAGGGAGTTTCACCTAATCGTTATGAACTTATATTCACAAGTAGTGAAGGTTGTTAGTTACAATCGCGTTAAGTAAATTTTTGGCATAAGTTTCATGCAATTCATAGTTATAAGTGCTTCGTCAATGCTTATGATTTTCATATTCTTGCTTGTATCTTTATTATGCAATTCATGTAGGGAACTTGTGGGGAATACTTTGGGTTGTCGTATGCAATCATCCAATTCAATAACTTTAGGAAAATCTGAAGGTTAATTAGTGCAATTCACGGTTAATCTGGGGAGTTGAGAATACATGGTTTATTGAAAAGCAATTGGAAATCGTTTTGTATGCAAGTGTGACATGTGTGGAGAAGAACCTCCTAGCTAGCCTATCATCCATAGTTTTACCCAAATTCGTGCAGATTTCATTAGTTCTTTAATTTACTTGTTTTGTTTTCAAATTCGTCAAAACCAAATCCCCCTTTACTTTGTTGAGTCATATTAGTTAGAAACTTATTTAGTTTGTGTTTTTAAGTGTTTTGAACCAAGTTACAACCTATTTTCGTCCAATTTCACTCTTAGTGGCAGATTTGAGTCTTTTAGCTTGTTTTGTGCTGTTTTGAGTCTTTTGAGTTGTTTTAGTGTTTTCTAGTTTAGTTTTGCATTCTTTGAGTCTAGTTTAGTGTTTTAAACTTTGTTTTACGTTTTTGAGTCAGTTTTAAGTGTTTTAGCAATCTCTCCTAATCCCCGACCTAGAACGATCCCTACTTACATACTTTGCTACAATTGATAAAAAGAGGGTTTAATTTGTGTGCTTATATATTTCGCATCACTTCTTGGTCCAATTTATTATCCCTTTGTTAGTTCCCATTATAAGCATATCATCTACATATAAACACAACATAACGCAAGCATTATTTTGAGTGTTTTTTGTAGACAGACTTATCACACTCATTTACCTTAAACCCATGTGTGATCAGAATATGGTCAAATTTTTCATGCCATTGCTTTGGAGCTTGTTTAAGCCCATATAGCAATTTCACAAGTTTACAAACTTTGTGTTCTTAACCTTTAACCACAAACCCCTCTGGGTTGTTCCATATATATTTCCTCATCCAAGTCTCCATTTAAGAACACAGTATTTACATCCATTTGATGTATTTCCATGTTATGGAGTGCAGCTATAGCAAACAACAATCTTATTGAAGTAATTCTCGTTACAAGCGAGTATGTATCAAAGAAATCCAAACCATGTTTTTTACAGTATCCTTTAGCTACCAAGCGAGCCTTATATTTGTCAATTGTACCATCTGGTTTTAGTTTCTTCTAAAAGATCCATTTGTACCCAAATGGCTTATTGCTAGAGGGCAAATCTACTTCACTGTTAACTAAGTGGAGCTTCAGGAGTAGACAGGGCCTCCTTGAATGATTGAGGTTCTATCATAGTTAATAAGGTCACCAAAACAGGTCCAAAGTCCTTTCGAATTTTTGTCCTTTTACTCCTTCTAGGTTCAAGTTCTTCTTCTTCTTGAACTCTAGACAAGGATGAACCATCATCATGTTCTCTAGGTTCGTTATTAACCTCAGATACTTCATCATGTAATTTCTTTTACAAGAAATTAGACTTGCCCATTTTGTATGGAAATATATCCTCAAAAAATATTGCATTTATAGATTCTATAATAGTATTGACATGTATATCGCTTACTTCGGAATGAAAAACTAAGAATCTATAAGCTGAACTATTATATGCAAAACCAATAAAAACACAATCTATAATTTTAGGCCCTAATTTTGTTCTCTTTGGCAATGAGACTTGTACTTTTGCCAGGCAACCCCACACTTTAAGCTATTTAAACATTGGGGTTCTTCTTTTCCATAATTCATAGGGTGACTCCTTTCTCATTTTAGGTAGAATTCGATTCAACATTTTATTTGCAATAAGTAAAGCTTCACCCTACAAATTGTGTGGAAGCCCAGAGCTATTTAACATGGAATTGATCATGTCTTTAAAAGTACTATTTTTCCGTTCGGCAACACCGTTTTGTTGCGGTGTATAGGGGGCTGTTGTTTGATTAATTATGCCATGTGTGGCACAAAATTCAGCAAAGGCATGAGACTCGTATTCTTTTCCCTTATTGGACCTTAAGACTTTAATCTTCTTGTTAAGTTGATTCTCAACTTCTGCCTTATATGTCTTAAACATATCCAATGTCTCATCTTTACTATATAGTAAATAAACATAACAATACTTACTGAAATCATCTATAAATGTTACATAATAGTTCGTTCCACCACGAGTTGGATATGATTTAAAATCACACAAGTCACTATGAAATAAATCTAATAAATCGTTGGATTTTTCATGCACTAATTTAAAGCTTTGACTTGCAAATTTCAATTATGTACAAGTCTCACATTTAAAATTATCTAAATAGTCAAGTTTGGGCAGCAAACCTAAATTATGCATTCTAAACAGAGAACGAAAATTTACATGTCCTAGCCTAGAATGCCATAAATTAGACGAGTCAACAATATAAGCAGAAGCATTATTTATTTCATTCATAGCATTAGCAAATACATTCAGTTTAAATCCCTTATTACTAAGGATAGGACCAAAAACAAGATTCTTCCTTATATCGGGGACATGCAGCACATCAAGAAGGGTTAATTCCTTTCCAGAAGTGAATTTTAGAACACATTTCCCTGTTCCAGCCACAACAGATGCAGATGCATTTCCCATGAACAGCTGCTCGTTCCCCTCAACTTTATGTATAAAGAGAACATATTTATATCACCACATACATGGCGAGTTGCACCAGTATCTATCCATCAATCAGCATGGTCAGATACAAGGTTGATTTCAGAAATCATTGCAACCCATTCATCCACATCATTTTCAATTAGGTTTGTGCAGTTGTTGTTGCCTTAATTTCCAGGACCTTGATCCCTTTGATGGAGACATTCTTGAGCCCTATGACCTAGCTTTCCAGAAACCCAGCAACTTCCCTTAATTTTCTGGAAGTCGTTGCGTTTCACACCAGGGACAAAGTTCTTTTCCTTCTCCTTAGTTTTCTGGAATTTCAGCTTTTGCTTTGATGAACTTCCTTCAACAACATTCGTCTTGGCTTCCACAATCGAAACCAGGCCTTTCTCTTTCTTTTTGTTATCATCCTCAATTCTCAGCCTTACAATGAGATCTTCGAGGGTCATCTCCTTACGTTTGTACTTGAGATAATTCTTGAACTCCTTCCAAGAAGGTGGCAATTTCTTTATGAAAGACGCCACTTGAAAAGACTCATTGATCACCATCCCTTCAACATGAATGGCATGGATGATTTTCTGGAGATCTTCGGTTTGAGAGACAACGGGCGTGGAATCCACCATTTTGTAGCCCAAAAATTTGCCCATGACAAATTTCCTTGAACCAACATCCTCGGTTTTATGTTTTTTTCTCAAGTGATTCCCAAAGTTCCTTAGCTGTCTTGCATACCACATAGACATCATACAGCAAATCATCTAATGCATTGAGAATATAATTTCTGGTAAGGAAATCATTATGATTCCAGGTATCTATAGCCCTCAAAGTTTCTGTAGGAATATCATCTCCTTCCGCACTAGGCACAGTCTCACGCAAGACATTAGCCAAATTCAAAGTTGTCAAATAAAACAGCATTTTCTACTGCCATCTTTTAAAGTCTCCACTCTTAACTTTCTCAGGCTTTTCAGAATGAGGTTTAGTTCCTAATTGTTCCATACTCTACGAAGATTGTTGGAGAACAATTCAGAAATAAATAAAATGGTAAATTACATAGTAGCCCCTCAGGTTTGAGGTCTATTGCAATCTTATACAACATCTTTAAAACATTTCACTTTCATACCTCAAGTACTATTTTATTTCAATTTCATACAACCGTTACATTTTCCATCCATGGATCTGTTAAATGCTGACGTGGCTGCCACATGTATGCCATGTAGCTGCCAAATGTCTGCCACGTGGCAAATAAAATAATTTTTTAATTTTTTTTAAAAAACCTGAAATTGGAAGAAAAAAAAAAGGGGACCAAACCCAGAAGGAGGAAGAAGAAGAAGAGAAGAAGAAAGAGGAGGAGGAGGAAGAAGAAGAAGAAGAAGAAAAAAAAAAAAAAAAAAAAGGGACCGAACCCAGAAGAAGGAGGAAGAAGAAGAAAGAGGAGGAGGAAGAGGAAGAAGAAGAAGAAGAAGAAGAAGAAGAAGAAGAAAAAAGAAAAAAAAAGGGGACCGAACCCAGAAAAATGAGGAAGAAGAAAGAGGAGGAGGATGAGGAAGAAGAGGAAGAAGAAAAAAAAAAGGGACCGAACCCAGAAGAAGAAGAAGACGAAGAAGAAGAAAAAAAAAAAAAGGGACCGAATCCAGAAGAAGAAGGAGGAGGAAGAAGAAGAGAAGAAGAAAGAGGAGGAGGAAGAAGAAGAAGAAGAGAAAAAGAAAAAAAAAAAAAGGGTCCGAACCCAGAAGAAGAAGAAAGAGAGAAAAAAAAAAAGGGACGGAACCCAGAAGAAGAAGGAGGAAGAAGAAGAAGAGAAGAAGAAAGAGGAGGAGGAGGAAGAAGAAGAAAAAAAAAAAGGGGGGGGTCTGAACCCAGAAGAAGAAGAAAGAGAAAGAAAAAAAAACAAAAAAAAAAAAGTTGGCAGATAGGTTTTTTTTAAAAAAAAATTAAAAAATTATTTTATTTGTCACGTGGCAGACATTTGGCAGCCACGTGTCATATATGTGGCAACCACGTCATCATTTAACAGATCCATGGATGGAAAATATAACGGTTGTATGAAATTGAAATAAAATAGTACTTGAGATATGAAAGTGAAATGTTTTAAAGATGTTGTATAAGATTGCAATAGACCTCAAACCTGAGGGGCTACTATGTAATTTACCCTAAATAAAAATAACAGAAATAACATAACTTGAAATACTTTATTGACGAAAAATACTTGCTATACAGAATGAAATAATAGGAATAAATACAAGAATTAAATTGATACTAACTTGATTAACCACAGGCAAAGGCTAGCGCAAAAACTATGTTCGTCAAACAATATTTATGTCCCACTCTTGTGCTTGTGGTTCTACAACATCTGATTGACCAAGATACAACTTGTATAACCCACACTAGATTATATAATTCTAGCGAATTGTTTTGTGTTTACTCTCTGAAATTGTTTTGTCTTGATTAATTAATATTAATTGCATTAAGCTATATTATACAAACCTAATTCACACAACCATAAGGCTCAAGCCTTCAATCCATTTCCGAATGGTTCACGTTGTAATTACTAGAATAAAGGACTAGAACTATATAAATGGCAATGGGAACTAAAAGTTCCCCGATGTGGGACACTAAGAGTCTCAAAACTCCAACAATCACAAAGGAAGATTACAAGTAATAGACTTACAACAAACAAAAACAACTACCAAACTCCCTACGAAATCAAACTCCGCTCTCTTTCCAGCAAATGCTCTCACAGATTTTTTTTCTCTGGGTCATGAATGCGCACATCGAGAACTTTTCTTCATAGGAAAAACAAAAAATTCACAATCAAGCTTTCTTGTTTTCTCTCTTCGAATATGACGGATCTTCATCTCTACAGCTTGTGAATGAAGTATCATCAATGGACATTGGCCAATTTCCACACAAGGAGTAAATCCTTCTGTATTTTCCTCCTATCTTCTTAACCATGACGAGACCAATCCCTTGCTTTTTGGCCTTGACCATCAGACAGTAGGAGGTGATGGGGAGGCATTAGTTGGATAGACTGAAGGTGTCCAGGCATAGATGAGCAAGCCAATTACAAGAACAATGGTCCCAGAGACAAAGCCAGTGGGCAACGAGGCTGCAACACCTAGGTGTGGTAGTGGCAGCGTGAAGACATACACAGATATCGGCACTGCAATGCATGCCCCAAACGATGCCAACATATGAATTTGGTCAATCCACAAAGCACAAAATAACAAGAGGAAAATATATCAAATTTAGTCTCCTATTTGTTATGTTGTAGTTACGGCTTTTGTTGCTATTTTTCTGATGCGTTGCCTACTTTTATGGATTTACTCATAATGGGAAAACTGAACTGTAAATAGAAAGGCTAATAAACCTTCCAATTATCCAATAATGTCTGCCTTTAAAAAGCTCATATATGTTTAAGGCAGGTTGGTTTTAGTTTTTCAGGTGATGTTCTAAAATTTAAATCCAAACCAACGCCGAACCAAATGCACAATGCATGGTGAGCACCGACCATTTAGTGACCCATCATTCAGCTTCTTGGAATAGCAACCACATCAACAAAGCCAAAATTTCAGGTTTCCCATTTTGCATGAACCAACTGTGGTAGTTTAGTAGTATATACCTTTCGAATGGAATTTTTTTTTTTTTCCTCTTTTAATATCAGTCTTCATATTGAAGTTACTGCAATAAAATTGACATACCTGAAAATGTCGATGCGAGGGAAGATACCACAGCAGAAGATATCTTGAGAAGATGCAGCAATGATATGTTAAAGCCCATGTTGACAATAACAAATAGTAACGGAAGTAATGGAGCACCATCACATCCTATAGCCAGCCAATATCAATGTAATCAAATAAGTTACTCCAGTGGTTTAGATTACTCAACATAAGTAAAGAAGGACGAAATGATATTTTAATATCGAGTGGCCCTAACAAACCTATATTGGTGTTTTATATTCTCAAAAGCAGACGACAAATTCTTTGCATAAAATGGAAATATTACGCTTCTCTTTTCTTATTTTGAGTAAGTAGCATTGTCGTATGGAAGACAATGAAACTGACAGATATATTGTTCTATGCAAAATATGACATATGTACGTACTATGCCACAGACAATTATTCTTCTATTTTTTTGTGTGGGAGTGTCTATATATGTATAATCAATGCCACCCGTGTTGTGAATCCAACAGCTGTGCTTAAACCTCTAGATATGGTGGTAGCAGATACTAATCCAAGCTTCATGGATCATAATTAATTCTACTGTGTGGCACAACAAAAAAATGGAATTAATTGAATTTAAGCAAATCTATCTTGGATACAAGAGCCTAATGATCTGAATTTCAAACGATATGAATGACCAAATCTGAGAGCGAGGCATCTCGTAAATAAATAAATCAACTAGATGAGAAACAACATACATTAAGCTTCACACTAGTTCCCCCCCCCCCCCCCCCCCCCAAAAAAAAAAACAGCTCACTCTTAATAGAACCTGGAGTCATATCATTGGTTGTATTCCAACAGTAACCTACTAGCATTTTTTTAGTCTCTATAGAACATGGATTTTCTCTGAAGCCATTTGATTCTTTTTGCCTTCATAGGCATTTATCTTAAATACATTTCACTTAAAAATTGAACATCAACAAATTAAATCTGAATAAGAAAGTCAACTGTAGGCTGAGCTGATAATGTCTTACCTGTTGATAAAGTACCCATGTTTAGAAAGCAAGCTGCACCGTCTTTAAGATAGTTTGGCAGTTGACCAAATGGAATCCCCCATAATTTCGACAAAAACGGTAAGAGGAGGCATATAAATAGTGCCTGCAATTCACATTTACAATAGATATTTGGCTTTCATTACAATTTTTTTAAGAAGACAACACAACAAGGTGAACTCAACTTCGGGACACCAAAAACCTAAATTTGAAGTCACTGTTTGACAGTTGATACTTACTTGGAAAGCAGATCCAAAGGAATTTACAACAAATAGGTCCACCGATCTTCCCTGTAACAGATTGAATGTAATAATAATTCTCAGATCAAAAGAACCCAAAAGAATTAATCTCATTAGAAAATAAATAAATGAATTTGTTTGATCTCTATACCCGATTGTGTTAGAACGTTTAGAATAACATCACATTCCAATAAGTTATGCCGTATTGATTTTAGGTCTTGGTTTCAGTGGTAATTCTTATTTTTTGTGATGACCCATTTTCGCAACTCAAATGCAATGTAGCCATATGGGTTATATCCTATATCTTGTTGCTTCCAAATCCTTTAGAAAGCAGAAGATACAATGACTCTAGGAACATAGAAATGAGAACTGTACATGGCCATTAGTACCTTTAACCGCTGACGAGCATCCAGAAAGATTACTTCCTACAAAACGATAAAAAGTTTCCTGTTACAGGGAATGTAATAAAATGTCAAAAAGTCGAAAAATTAAACCGTAAAAATATTACAACCTTCAGCACTGTATCAGCTGCTTGGAACAAAAATGAAACTATCATGAGAAGACTCCAAAATACACCAGCTTCTTTTAACGAATATCCAGCACTAGATCCACTTCAGACAAAGACAGATGTAAGTACTTGACATGCTAACACTGTACATAAGACAATCAACACGAACCTACTTAAGAGGTATCCAAATTCTACTTGAGACCAATTTATAGAGATAATTGACAACTGCGGAATGGACTCAGAAAAAACTAAAAAGTAAAATAACAAAGATCAGTTTATGAAGTAAATCACGTAAGATTGGTTTTGTCCGGAATTTTACAGTTTGACCATTTGACTTAGTGAAACAATCAACTACTTAACATGGCCATAAGAACACAGGAGGGAAGAAGTACATAACTGTGGTTGGGGTAATTAGGATTTTTTTTCCATTCCAAAACTTATCAAGGATTTTTTTTTTCCCAAGTTTTATCAATTATCAACAAAATCAAGAAAATACCCGCAGTTTCTCTATAATTAGAAAAAGGTGTTACACATCTAAGCTTTTTGTGTCAACTGTAAACCTATAGGAAAGGATCTAGTAATCAGTGTGATGCCCAACACCCAACAATGCTGCATTGATTCCCTACGTGATCAATGCAATTAACACCTTATAGTCATATGCGACATCCACGACACTCCACAAGTTAAAATCCACCTCTAGTGCATGCGTGTGGCTGTCCATTTCAAGTTAGTTTGCCCGTATTTTTTGTTTTCTTTTCGCAGGGGAGTTCCTTGAACCCAAAGAGCATCTGAGCAACAGAACCTGTAGGGATGGAGGCAAAATTTTCAAGTTGGCTGGGCTATACTTATCTTTAGAAGAATTGGTTGCCTGAAAATACAGGGGCTGGCCTTTATTCATGCCGATTGAATCTATAATCCTAAATAGTTTTGAATTCTCAGTGCTTGTTCAGAATCTACATTACTCTGTGAGACAGCTATGACCAAAATATTGCAAGTTAGTTTTTTTCTTTAAAACCAGTATCCTCGAGGAAGCTGCACTTGAAGAATACTTTTTCAATGTTTTTGCCCTCGGTCAATTTACATCACTCAAACTTCACAATCCAAAGAGGAACAGATTGGTCGCG
Source organism: Malus domestica (assembly GCF_042453785.1). Classification (NCBI taxonomy): domain Eukaryota; kingdom Viridiplantae; phylum Streptophyta; class Magnoliopsida; order Rosales; family Rosaceae; genus Malus; species Malus domestica. Next base: position 20,916,270 of record NC_091663.1, read on the forward strand.
TTGACACAGAAATATCAAATGAATATGGTTCATTCGCAAGCTTCATTGTAAGGTCATAAGTTTAATCAAAATGATGTTGAAGTATATGTCTTACCTTGCTACAGTTATGATTACACCAATGGCTACAAGAACGCACCCTAAAAGTTGATTGACCCTGTATCTCCTTCCAAGGAAGATAATTGACAGGAGAATTTGCCAAACAAGAAACGTCTGCAAAATAATTACGAGAATAAATCAAACATCCAACTTTCAGTATTCCATTACTCGCGTCAAAAGGTGCCAAGCCACGTCATTTAGTGGAAAAACATATGGAGATTTGGTACAAAGGCTAATTTTATCATGTCGTTTTCCTATTTTCAGCCAATCCAATTGTTATGTTTCTCAACTGCAGTCGGCTTGAGTCCACCAGCAGCAATTTTTTAATAACACGAAGTGAAATTTTAAATCCCAGAACACTGACTGATTATCCTGGCATAAAACTTGACCAGCAGAGTTCAGTAGTTACATAGTTCCTACATTGGTTCTATTTGTTAATCGGCTTGCCTATAAAAACATAATATTTTTAATTGTGCTGCATGCTTCAACTCCACTCAGTACTCTACCAAAATTTTAATATTTTTACATGTATAATTGCATTTATTTCTCTTTTTTCAATTTCATCTCTAAAGCCATCATCTAATTGGACTGTCCCTTCATTTCAAACCATAACGTGCTAGCTTAGGAAATTCACAGATACACTTATTTCAGAAAACATGGCATAATTAGAGCACCAGAACAGAATTACATATATAAGAACAAATAGCTGTATCCAGGAAGTGAGCACTGAAACCGGCTTACCTGAGACAAAACTGGAATTGATGCTCCAGAAAGAATTGCTGATTCAAGAAAGAGGAAAAAAAATAATAAATGATATTTGCGTATCAATCTTAATGTTCAGCAGCAAATAATGCTTAGTAATATATGAATACTCAAACCCTACAATATACAACAAATTTACGAACAGTACTACAAAGCTTGCATAAGATGGGCCAACATTCAGCAGTGGGTTGGTTTCCCATCATACAGATACAACCAATAAATTCAAAATAAGTGCATGAGAACTAGTGAAGACCTGGACTTGACAAACATAAATGTTAATAACGAATAAATTATATCAAAAGGAGATTTCAGGACTGAATCAATTGATACATGATGAAGATGAAAAACTGAACATAATTATAATTAAATCTTAGTAAAGTGAAACAAAACTATAATAATGATGTTGAAAAAGCATCACATAACTTCCCCACGGAAAGGACGAGAATGATGATGTTTAAAAAATGAAAAATATCAAAGAGCAGCTAAAAAATTCTGAAGATTTCCTTGAAAGAAAGTAAGATTGAAATGTATTACAAAATGTTACCTCCAGCTGCCATCCCAGTAGCAGCACCAAGAGCTTCCAAGAGGCCAACAGCAAGAAATGGAGCTTTTGGCATGGATAGCATCTCATCGGTAACAATACCAGCGCGATACCGGAGATACAAGACTGAGAAATATACAATTACATATCTGAGAAGCAAAATTAAAAGGCAGCAATTGATGTTAGTCCATGGTATTGAAGCGTTTGAGGTATTGCTTGTACACCTCCCTTTAGTCAATGCCATCAATAAAACATAACTCGAAGTAGGAAAAGGAAACAATAAATAAGTGAAAGGTATGCTTTATCTATACAAAATGGTAGCTACGTTAGTAGAAAAACATCAATGGTAAAGTTTACTTTTCGAACAACATCTATATGACTTTTCACAGTGAAAGTGAACAAAAAGCCTATCAAAGAAAAGTCATAAAAATATTTGAGGCAGCGGTGTGTGGAAGATTCACATTAGGTGATTAGTTCATATCACATTCACAGAACAATGGAAAAAACATTCAAGATGCCTTGCTGTCGTTTCAGAACCTATTAGCTATTGGCAGTTAAGGGTTGGTGGTTCTCATCAGGTGATAGCCTGATAGGAGATACCCATCTACGTCTGGTAACGATTTCAATGATTATAAATTTTGGTATTCAGGCTATTACACCTATTAAGCCTGATCATGAACTCATAAACAAGTTGCAAACTATTCAATCATACAATTTGGCACAGTTTGGGGAGAACGAATCAGAGTCTAACTAGTTCCTTTTTTTATCAAATGGATTTAAAGTTAGGCCAAAAAAACCCCTTCTCATCATAACATAAACTCATATAAGATAGTACACATGCGCAAAACAATCTCAATTTTATTTTGACATTTTAGCATTGTTTATAACTTGTGTGTCCTCATAGCAAAAGTAGGTTTACGTTACCCAAATCAATCATCAATGTAGTCCAACAGTTGAAAGATCATAACCGTACCAAAAAGAAATCCTGAACCTAAAACCTGTAACCCTAAACCTTAAAACGTTATAATTGCCAGACATAAGAACTAAAAATTTAGATGATTCTACATGTAAAGAATTATTAGATGAGAAAAATTCAAAGTGAAAAAGACATAATTTAGAAGGAGTTGCTCATATTTTATAAAACTTCTTTTCTTTTTAGTCCAAGACATATTCTGCACTAATCTACACTAAAGAGAGGAGGGAGGGTTTGAACCCAGGACGTAGTGGGTGAAAGAAGAAGGCCCGAATCACTTGCTAAAATAAAATAAAACATTAAAAATATGTTTGAAGTGTAAAATTTGAGCAACTCATTTTATTCCACAATATAATGAATTGCTCAAGTTTTACAATTACGCACTATTTTTAATGTTTCTTATCTAAATGTTTATAATATTGTAAACGCAAGGAATACCAACAATATTATAAATGTTTCTTATCCAATTGTTTATAATATTGAGTTTTATAAAATACAAGCACAATGCAAGGAATACCAACAATATTTGTCCATGGAGACATTGTATAATAATTCAATTTAAAAATTATTTTCATGCTTTTTTTTTTGAAGTTAAAAATGATTTTAGAAAACTAAAGCATGAAAGTTGTTAGATATCCTAAGCTTTTATTTATGGACCACAAACCCAAAAGCAAAAAGAAATGAAAAGGACAGGAGGGAGCTCTTTGAGCACCCACTTGACACACACACTCATTCAAAAAGCATAGATGGATGGAATCAAATATAACAAGAAGAAAGAAGGGCAGGATATGAACCTCTCCCTCCTCCCTCCCCCCTCCCTTTTGACTTATGGGAATCAAAAAATCTGCTGGTAATGGTTTAGATTCAAATTAGGCCCACCCACTATCTCTGCACTTTCGCAGCGTCTCCTTCTTTATCCACCCTTTTATTTTCCATTAGAAAACTAAAATAAAAGTCACACACATCATATTATTATTCCTACACACCTTTATTTTCAGTCATCGAATTAAATAAATAAAACCGAAATAACATTCCAGATTAAGCAAGTATGTGCAAGAGATGAAAAGAATATGTATCATTTCCCTCAAAAGAAAGGTAATTCCAAACAAGTCGATCTGGAATGTCCATTGCTAGCACAATATATTTATATACAGTTGCTCTAATTTATGATATGGAACTCAATTGTCACACTGCTGGCCAACTGCCTTAACTCACATATGCATATACAATCGCTATATACACATCCATGTATCTAATTCTACACATAATGCATACATAGGCAGTCCTAGCACGTAAAAGACGGAATAAAAGGAAGGAAGGAAGAATTTGCGGTGTGTAAAACATGAAAAGTAGAGTGGACGAATCCAACTTGGATTCGACAAGGCAGTCATACTCATTACTCACCATAAAGAAATTCACAACTAGAGGAGTCGTGTCCTTGTGCTCTATGGTTGTCATTTTCACCTCATGAAAAAATCACCAACTTTTAACATATGTTTTTTGGGTTTATCTGACATGATCCTCCAACCAAAAACATTTAACAAATCACAGGCCTATTCGATTCAACAAATCTCAACCCTAGAATGTTGAATTTTACTTTGTCTGAATCAAGGCTCCCAAACGATGAAGGGCCAACTATTTGGACACCCTACCATCTGCACTCATTTCGTGGATCTCACTTGTAAGCAACGTATACACTATTACCGTCGGGTTTGTGTCAAAGACATGTGAGAGTTTTTGTCCACATTACATTGTATCACTGATGGACCGTCGGGTTTGTGTCAAAGACATGTGAGATTTTGACCTAAAAAACAAATGTGAGGAAACGATGTCGTTGGACGACAACTATTGTCGTCGGTCGCCGTTAGTGTTTGTAGTATTATTGTTTCTTCTACACTTTCGGTCAACTAAACGCCCTGAAAACCAGTAAATCAAATGATTGTGGCCGAGTCTTGTAAATTCTAAACTAATTTCCAAAACCACCCAAAAATGGAAAATAAAATAATTAAAAAATAGGGAATTTTAACGAAAAGTTTACGCTGCTGTTTATTTTAACGAAAAACCATATTTTTAGGCTAAAAAATCAAACCTAATACTATTCAATTTACCCTTTATTTTGCCCTTATCGTTAAAACTCAAAATTTTCAAGTCATTTTTATTAGCTTCCTTACAAAATAATCATGAGAGAGAGAGAGATCGAGAGAGGCGGTGTCAGTTACCCGAAAGTGGCGAGCTGAGCCAGAAAGAATGGGTAGTGTTTAAGGGGGACCAAGGCCAGCTTATAGAGCACCCGATTTCCGACCCCCAGAACCACCGTAACCGCCGCTGCAACCGCCACGTCCACCCTCCGATCCTTACTACTCCTTTCCAGCTCCACCGACGCCCGATACTCCCCCACCGCATACGAGCACGGCCCCGCCTTCAAGCTCTCCGCTCCTTCCCCGCCCTCCGATCGCTCCCACGCCCCTCTGGACCCCACCGCTTCCACCGTCCATGTCACCCGCCGCAAATGCTCAGACGGCGTCGTCCGCAGCCGGATTCCTTGCCGGAGAATACTCCCGTAATATCTGTGCCGGAGATGTGAGATCTCGGGCTGCAAGCGTGGTGGTTCCCGGATCCAAATTGGTGGTTCGGGAGCTCCGGCGCCCGCCCATACGCGGTGGATACTCGATATCATAATAGGAAGTTGTGGAATTGTAAATCCGATGTTTTGTAATAATTTCCGTATACATAGAGAGAAGGAGAGAGACGTGATTGTTTTGTCGTCTCAAGTGACATTAACGTTGATTAAAAATCGGTCAAATATGTTTTTTATATTTTCAACAGTAAAGTAGTTTCGTTTTATGTAAAAATATAAGTAAAAAATTGTGATCACACGATCTTTTATGAACGGATAATATTACTTGATCTTTGAGATCCCAAGTAAAAAGATCCAAAGATAAACCCCTCTAGTTGAATACTAGTGGTAGGTGGTGTCGTTTTTGGAGAAGCGTAGTTTAGTGTGTAAGCACAGCAATGAACCACGACGAACCCTCTGATGACCTATCAAAGATTAGGGGGGAGATCCTCGGTAGTGGTGACCCTTTCACTCAAGGACTTGGTTGGGTGTGAAGAGACTTTTTATTGTTTTGAAAACACGATTCGGTAGTAATAATACAAGAGAGTTTTAATAAAAATGACTTGAGCCAACTTTTTTAAAACAAAAAACCATTTACAACTTTTATTTAATTAAAATGACTTGAAATTTAATGAAAATGACAAAATACAATACAGCGCCAAAAAAAAAAATCCCATGGGCTATAAAGCAAAGCCTAACATGCAACATCAAGCTTTTCTTCCAGTTTTGTCCCCAACAGATGTTAATACAAATTTGTTAACACAACTTCACATTATTTACAAAATTGCATCGAGCCTAAAAAAGTAATTTAATTTTTTATTTTTTCCTCCAACAAACGGTTGCAACCATTCCCCAAAACTCATATCATGACATAATTAATTCAAGAATCACCACCCCCACTTTCATCCTCCAACAAACGGTTGCAACCATTCCCCATAACTAATTTAGTCTCTTGCATCCACCATCCGTCCTTCCGTTTTTCCTCTGCACAATTCCCACAAACTAAAAATATTACTTTTCAAATTCAATTTAATAAATAAGAAACATACACTTTTATAAAGCTCTTCCCAAACAGAAAAATAGTCTACATGTCCAAATAAAATAGGTGACTCTTATAAATGGTGGATTGTCTTGGTGTTAAGGTTATGTTTTCAACTTGTGCCATTGCAGATTTAAACTTTTTATCCTCTTAGTATAAATTAGTATAGAATATAGATTGTACTAAAAAGAATAAGTAATTAGTATAGAATATCGTTTGTACTAAAACAAAAATTACACATCAAATTAAAATTACATAGCAATATCCCATCAAATTATCTTTTATATCAGCAATTCAAGGGCCTTGAATTACAGCTTTACAAGTCGCTTTGTTATGTCCCATCAACAACCTAAAAACAAATCAACAGAAAATGCATCAATAACATACTAGAAATTTGATACTTTATGATTCTTCAAGTAATAAAAAAGATCAAATAACTCAAATATTCCCACAAGTAAACAAAATTATCAATTATAAACACATAAAAAGTTTCTAAAATCTAAAATTTTCGAACTACACACTATTTCTAAAACTAAACGCTACCACTATTTCTAAAGCTGAACACTTATTATTTCTAAAACTATGCACTAGCACTACCACTATTTCTAGAACATAACACTAACTATTTTAGAACTAAACACTGATTATTTCTAAAATTATACTGATTATTTTTGGAACTGAACAATAACTATTTCAAGAAATGAACATGGTACTATCATTATTTATTAAACTGAACACTGGAACTATCACTATTTCTTAAACTGAACAATAACTATTTCTAAAACTAAACAATGTACTATTTCTTAAACTAAACACTAACTATTTCTAAAACTAAACAATGTACTATTTCTTAAACTAAACATTGACTATTCCTTAAGTTGAAGATTGACTATTTCTAGAATTGAACAAGGGTATTATCACTCTTTCTTAAAATGAACACTGGTAATATCATTATTTCTTAAATTGAACGCTGGTACTATCATTATTTCTTAAACTGAACACTCATTTTCCCCAATTACTCACCCAGCAACAAAAATTTACAGTGTTATGAACTAAAAACCTTCAAGTTTTCCAAGCTTTATGAGCTAAAACTAGCATTAGGAGATTCAAAAGTTCAAAACTCAGCAAACAAATCAAATTTACATATAAATAGATATATTTAACAAGCACAATTGTTAGTTCTAAAGTAAATATACTTCCTATTAACATATATTAGAGTTAAAAATCCTGAAATAGGTGATGGAGAATGCCCTTGTTCAGATTGTACAGAAGAGAGAACGTGTTTACCACCTACAGGATCTTGATGTCGTAGGTATCACTTATACATAAAGGGTGCGTTTGTTGCACCGGACTGTCTCGTACTAGACTAGCTACAGGGACTAAGCTGGACTGTCTTAGACTAGACTAAGCTAGACTAACTTAGTGAAGCGTTTGGTGCAGTGTCGGACTAAGAAGTAGGATAATGAAAACAGTATTGTTCACCAGATTTGTGTTTGCTTAGACTAGGACTACATTATTGTTCTATTTTAATAGCTCCAATACATGTGCCTAACAAATTTTTGCCATTGTGTAATAGAGTAATGCTACAAATCTCATGATATGGGTTAATTGGAGCATATTTTTGCCATGTATATTATGAATCTTAAAAAAAAAAGACAATTGTTTTGTTTCTAGTACCTGCTAATAGAATTGGGACATACTATTTATAAATAGTTGAGTTTAATCTGCAAATGTAGCTTGGTTTAAACTCTATCACCCAAAAGAAGAAAAAAATAGTGCCCAATACATGCAACTTCAACAAATGCAAGTACATAAGAAGATACTTGTGACAAGTCAATCTTTGCCATTGATTGACTCTTAAAACATCATTCACTAAACTTTCATCCAGAATATTTTACAAAATTCCAGTTAACTATAGTATAGCATTCTGTTTATACCATACTTGACCAATCCCGAAACTACTGAGCACCGGTCAACGTTGTACCGTCAAGGACCCAGAAGAGCTTCCCTTCAACCAGGAGGCCAATCACAATGCGACACGTGTCGACATCAGAAGCCAATCACAGCTCGACACGTGTCAACATCAGAAGCCAATCACAACACGACACGTGTCAATGTTAGAACAAAACTAGAAACTCTCTTCTATAAATAGGGATCATTCTCCCACAATAATCTCTAATGTCATTTTGTACTAAACTATTCACTAGAACTCACAAAATGAGAGCTTGAACCTATGTATTTGTGTAAACCCTTCACAATTAATGAGAACTCCTCTACTCCGTGGACGTAGCCGATCTGGGTGAACCACGTACATCTTGTGTTTGCTTCCCTGTCCTTATTCATTTACGTACTTATCTTCACTAGTGATCGAAGCAACCAAGCGAAGGTCACAAACCTGACACTTTCTGTTGTACCAAAGTCCTCGCTGATTTTGTGCATCAACATTTGGCGCCGTCTGTGGGAAAGACACTTACTCCCACTCTCTTCAGCTTTGTTAAACTGGTTTCCACCGCTCGTACACTTTCTTTTGGCCAAACATCTCTCTCCAACATGGGGAGCGAAAAAAGCCATAGCACACAGAATGACACCCCCATTGAACCTAGTATGAAGCAACGAAAGCAGGAAGGAAATAGAGTTACTCTTCAAGCTAAAGTCGATGAGTTAGAAGCTCAGAACAACAAGATAGTGATGAGGAACGAGGTCCTCCAGGAGCAGTATGAAAAACTTTTCGAGATGCTTCACGAGGCTAGGCATGCTCAAGCACACAAGCTCGTCGCCCCTGCTGAGGTCAACAATCATCTGAATGCCCCCCAACAAGGAGGGTCACCGATATCCAACATGGATATCCCTGATAGGGATCGAGCTACACATCAATGTGATAATCAACATGAGACTTCTCTCAACCCAGCTGCTTCAACCCGAAGCAGAAGGAGTAGAGGAAAGCACCTCCTCACAGAAAGAGTGGAAGAATCAAAAGCCGTCTATCGCGATTGTCGAGACTTCCTAAAGCAACGTCGAGAGAATCCCATCCACATAAGCTCAAAGATCAATGACCCAAGAGTTTCTGAAAGACTCGGTCCTCTCCCACAACCCAGGCCAGCAGTTAATCTAGGGAATGGGCAACAAGTCCCAGAAGAACATGAAGGTACAGGGGACTCGAAAATGTTCCGACATACTCACTCTAGGAGTCAGTGTGACGAGTCTAAGGAAAAATCATGCTATCTTGATCAAACTTTCCTACTTCCAAGAGGCGATAGGGACTTACGGAAGAAAACTTCAGTGGTGCACGACTCCACTCATGACCCCCTTGTCCTACAGCTCCTGGAGGAAGTAAACAAGTTGAAGGCTGAACGTCAAGCCGAGATACCTGACTGGAACCAACCCAGGCCTGGCCCCCTCACAAGAAGGATCATCAACACCCCCCTCCAAGCAAAGACAAAGCAGAAGCTTGGCTTACAACTCTATACTGGAAAGGAAGACCCGATTGAACACCTTAACCTCTTTGAGTCCACCATGGTATACCGGAGACACACCGACGAAGAACGGTGCCTTCTCTTCCCCTCTACCCTCTCTGGCGGAGCTTTAAACTGGTATTGCCGTCTTCCACCTGAGACAGTAGACTCATTTGAAGAGTTGAGGAAACTGTTTGTCTCTCAACACATCTTCCAGACCGATCGCTTGCATTCCGCAGATGACTTGTACACTATTCGCCAGAAGCCGGACGAGTCATTACGAAAGTATGCTGGCCGTTTCAGCCATGAGTATTCTCGTTGCGCTGAGGCAGGTGACAAGACCGCCATCAAGGCCTTCACGGCAAGCTTACGTCACTGTTTCTTTAAGTACATGATCAATGCCAACACTTGGAAGACTTACTCTGAGGTGATGGCACAAGCTTACAACCATGCCTCCGCCGAGGCAAGGACATATCAAGGGAAACCCCCTACAGTCACCCCTTATCAGCAAGTAGGGAGTAGAGGCCAGATTCAACCGAATGAGAAAACCTCAACCTTCCAAACGGTAGCAGCACACCCCCTGCCTCATTTAATGTTTCGCCAAGTCAGCAGACATATCAATCCCAGGGCAAAAGGAAAGATTTACATCCTCACCAATCTCATTTTAATAAAAAGAATAAGGGGCACTATCGCGATAACTCAGGATATCGTCACAATAACGCCCGACCCCAGGCAGTCAATGCAGTGGGCCAATCATATGTCAAGACAGGCCCTACCCTGAGGTATGAGACATACACACCTTTGAACGCTACATGCGCGGCCATCTACCCCAGTATAGCTCATCTGATACCAAAGCCAAAGCCAAGACAGCCAGATTACAAGTCCACGAAAAACACGGGCATGTTTTGCTGCTACCACGAGTATAATGGCCATGATGGCGAGAAGTGCGTCATCCTTCGTGATCATATTGAAGCTTTGGCACGTGAAGGAAAAATTGATCAGTTTCTCCTTCACCCTCCAAGGGATAACCGTAACCAACGCCAGGTGAATGTGATATATTCTATAAGCGGCAGCACACCTATGTCTGAATCTTCCAATAGGGCCATGAAAAACAGTGAACGAACTTTGAGACCTGGCCATCAAGTGTTTCACGTGGAAGACATCAGGGGAGGCAAGTATCAAAAGCCTAACTGGGATCCAATATGTTTCTACCCTGAGGACGAAAGAGGTATCATCTACCTTCACAACGACCCGCTGATCGTGGAGGCTCACATAGCAAATTTTGATGTGAAACGAATCCTGATAGACACAGGTGCTTCAGTTAATATCATGTTTGCTGAAGCTTTCAAGGCACTTAATGTAGCTGAACACTTGCTCGATCGCTCGATTTCTCATCTGATAAGCTTCTCTGGTGATATCGTGCAACCTTTAGGGAGTATACACTTACCCCTCACCATTGGTACAAGCCCCTACACAGCTGCTATTACCACTAACTTCCTAGTGGTCAATTGCCCGACGGCATACAATGTCATCTTTGGGCGCACAGGCATCAATGATCTCAAGGCCATGGTATCCACGCATATGTTGTTGATGAAGTTTCCAACCCCTTTCGGCAATGGATATATCAGGGGAGATCAACTTAGTGCTCGATCATGTTACAACACTTCAGTTAAGCAACAACACTTGCTTGTCCCCAAGGAGACCCTCTCTATACATAACCAGGTAGTAAAGACCAGTCCAGATGAAGCCAACTCGAATCTTCATGATGGCAACAGTCAACCCGACGACCCTCGAGATGACTCATTCACCCAGCAAGCACAACCCGCTGAAAAGTTAGATAATGTCTCTATCTCCAAAGACCATCCAGATCGCATGGTGAAGATTGGCACCACTTTGTCACCACCCCTTCGGTTGTCGCTGATCTCCTTTTTGCAAGAGAACGCCGAGGTCTTCGCTTGGTCATATAAAGATATGCCGGGCATCTCTCCCGATATCATCTGTCACCACTTGAGTATTGATCCCAAGACCAAACCAGTAAAACAGAAGCGAAGATCTTATGATGTTGAACGATACGAGGCGATGAAAGCAGAAGTTGAAAAACTCAAGGACATAGGCTTCATCCGTGAAGTCAATTACCCAACATGGGTAGCAAATGTTGTCCTTGTTAAGAAAAATCCGACCAAGGAAAGTCTTCTGCTTCAAAAGGTCTTGTGGAGAATGTGTGTCGACTACACCGACCTAAACAAAGGATGCCCGAAGGATAGTTTCCCCCTTCCTCTGATTGATAGACTTATAGACTCTACGGCAGGGTGTGAGCTCTTGAGCTTCATGGACGCTTATTCAGGATACAACCAAATCCTCATGAACCCCTCAGACCAAGAACACACAGCCTTCACTACTGACAGGGGACTATATTGCTACAAAGTCATGCCCTTCGGTCTAAAGAATGCAGGAGCAACTTATCAGAGACTGGTCAATTCAATGTTCGCCGAACAGATTGGGAAGAGCATGGAAGTTTACGTTGATGATATGTTAGTCAAGAGCAAACATGCTGACCAACACATCACCAACCTATCTGAAACTTTCACCATTCTAAAGAGGTATCGAATGAGGTTGAACCCCAACAAATGTGCCTTCGGCGTGGGCTCTGGCAAATTCATAGGCTTCATGATTAGCCAACGAGGCATTGAAGCTAACCCCGAAAAGATCAAAGCAATCCTCGACATGAAAGAGCCAGTAACTTCAAAAGACATCCAAAGCCTTACTGGCAAGGTGGCAGCCTTAACCAGATTCATCTCTAAGGCCACAGACAGATGTGCTCATTTCTTCAAAGCACTCAAGGGAAATAAGAAGTACATTACATGGAAGGAGGAATGTACCAAGGCATTCAGGAACCTCAAAGAGTACATGAGTAAAGCCCATCTGCTCTCTAAACCAGAAGTTGGTGACACTCTCATTATCTATCTATCGGTTTCGGCTTCAGCAGTCAGTTCTGTTCTTATTCGAAATGACAGTGGTGTCGAACGGCCCGTCTACTATGCTAGCAAGGCCCTACAAGATGCGGAGACACGATACTCCAACATTGAGAAATTAGCTCTAGCATTGGTCATGTCTGCTCGAAAACTTCGCCCTTATTTCCAAGCACACGCTATCATCGTGCTTACCAATCACCCTCTTCGACAGATACTCCAGAGTCCTGACACGTCTGGGCGAATGATCAAATAGGCGATAGCATTGGGTGAGTTTGACATCTCCTACCAACCAAAACCAGCCGAAAAGGGTCAAGCAGTAGCATATTTCATCGCCGACTTCACATATCCTGTTAACATTACTTCTACACCTGAAGCAATAGCTTCATTACCATCGGAAGCTCAGAAGATAGAATCAACAACCCCAGCATGGAGTCTATATGTTGATGGCTCATCCAACCAACAGGGCTGCGGAGCAGGATTAGTCCTCACTACCCCTGACAAAGTGGCGATAGAATACGCTATTCGTTTCAAATTCAAGGCATCGAACAACGAGGCCGAATACGAAGCCCTTCTAGCAGGCTTACGTTTGGCCAAGCATCTTGGAGTTAAACAAATTGATATCTTCAGTGACTCCCAATTAGTGGTCAACCAAGTCACGAACAACTTTGATGCTAAAGATAGCTCAATGGCAGCATATCTTGCGCAAACACGACTTTTGCTCAAGCACTTCCACTACCAGATCACCCAAGTTCCTCGAGCGGCAAACAGTCATGCAGACGCTTTGGCCCGCCTCGCCTCGACAGTGGAAGACAAGATTGGGAGAAAAATTCATGTCGAATTGTTGGCAGCACCAAGCACCATGGTCGCGAAAGTGTGCAATTTACAACAAGGAGATAGTTGGATCACCCCAATTTATAAATTCCCTGCCCATGGCACCCTCCCAAATGACAAAGTCCAAGCTAAGCAGATTCGATATAAGTCTGCTCGCTACCTGATCATTAATGACCAACTCTACAAGCGCAGTTTTACCCTGCCCTACCTAAGATGCCTTACACTTGCGGAGGCGGAAATTGTCCTTCGGGAAATACATGAAGGAGTCTGCGGAGATCATGCTGGGTCTCGATCCCTAGCACACAAGACTTTTCGCCAAGGGTACTATTGGCCAACACTCCACCAAGATGCCATCAGAATATCTCGCTCATGTGATAAGTGTCAACGCTACGCAACTATCCCTCACTCCCCTCCCGAGCCGCTCACTCCTATGATCAGCCCTTGGCCCTTCGCCCAATGGGGACTTGATTTGATCGGCCCAATGCCTACAGGGAAGGGCAAGGTCCGCTATGCAATCGTTGCAGTTGACTACTTCACAAAGTGGGCTGAAGTAGAACCCTTGGCAACCATTACTGAGGGAAAAATAGAAGACTTCGTATGGAAGAACATCCTATGTAGATTCGGCATTCCCAATGCGATAGTCACGGACAATGGGCGGCAGTTCGACAACAAGAAGTTCAAGATGTTCTGCTCTAAGTTCAACATCAACTTATGTTTTGCCTCTCCAGCCCATCCCCAGTCTAATGGACAAGTCGAGGCCGTTAACAAAATAATCAAGCGCACTCTGAAAACTAGCTTGGACAAAGCTAAAGGTTGTTGGCTAGAATTTGTACCCCAAGTTCTTTGGTCATACCGTACTTCATATCGGACTTCCACAGGAGAAACTCCATTCTCACTTGCTTTTGGTACAGAAGCAGTTGTCCCGGTTGAGCTTGAGCAAGCAACATACCGAATCCAGAATTACATGTAGAGTGAGAACGACAAACAACTCACCCTCAACCTGGATCTAGTCGAGGAACACAGAAATCAGGCTCACCTGAGGAATGTCACCTACAAGCAGCGCATTTCCAACTACTACGACTCAAGGGTCAAACCTCGCTCTTTCAAAGTGGGAGACTGGGTACTGAAGAAAAGATTACTCTGTGATAGGGTCCCGAGTGAAGGAACACTCAGTCCTAACTGGGACGGACCGTTCGAGGTCGTCGGCATCAGCCGCCCTGGCTCCTACAAGCTCAGAAACTCCAACGGCAAGACCCTTGGCCATCCATGGAATGCTGACCACTTGAAGTACTATTACAAATAGACTCACATTGTACAAGTGTTAAGCTACAGCCGTTCGGCATCCTATGTAACAAAGACCATTTGGTATGAATTCAATAAAGAGGTGATTTAGCCAACTCGGCCATAAACTCTTTTCCATTCTGAGCAATGAAACACTCAAGTGTTGAAGCTTCAACGCAAATGTTTCCAATACAAAACAAAATCTAAGTATGTGTCAACAAGACTATACAAAGGATCTACATCATACATTCCAACACATTCATACATAAACATCATACATTCCAACACATTCATACATAAACATCATCCATTCCAACACATTCATACATAAACATCATAATTCCAACACATTCATACATAAACATCATACATTCCAACACATTCATGCATAAACATCATACATTCCAACACATCCATACATAAGCCAACTGTGCTTCGAAAGGGTTCAACACACTTTGTGTCATTCGACATTTGCCACAATGTGCCTCGACACCTTGCCCTTATTCTCACCAACTAGGTGATGAAGGAACTCACATTCGTACCACCAACTAGGTGATGAAATGTACAACCCGTACTCTAATATTATTTGGAAACTTGCCACCCTTATCACCAATCAGGTGAAGAAGGAACTCATCTTCATGCCACCAACTAGGTGATGAAATGTACAACGCGTACCTTCCTTCATGCCACCAACCAGGTGATGAAATGTACAACGCGTACTCTCCTTCATGTCACCAACCAGGTGATGAAATGTGATGAAAGGTGATTAAGGAATTCACATTCGTACCACCAACCAAGTGATGAAAGCAACCTACCATTCATTCCATTAACCAGAAGACGAGTGGTACAACTTGTACATGTGAACTCCTAGCATTCACAAATAATCAAAAACCATCAAGCTTTACAACTCAACTAGGGGAGCACTTATGCCTAACAAGAGCTATAGTCACCAACAAAGTCTTATTGCAAGCCAACAATGGCTTCAATGCATGGTATACGAAGATCAAGCTCTTCAGCCCTCTTGCATCTACTTCAGACATTTCTCCTCTGTAACAATGCAAACACTACAACTCATAGAAAGCTTCAAACGCTCTTGATCAAGACTGTTCGAAGCAAATTCAATTTATATGGTTCATCCAAACCTTCGACTACTACAAGATGTGGCTTGCATCACAATCCCTCGTTTAACAGTATGGAAGCAAAATTTGTATACGTTGTCTCTCCCACATTTTCAAATTTCTAGTTTTCCCAAAAAAAAAAAAAAGAAAAAAAAAAAAAAAAAAAAAGAGGAAATTGGAAATTGGGAAATTCAACAAAGCTTCATCAATGGAACACAACTACAAATCTCAAAAGCTTTGCACTATCTTCATCAAGATAGTGTGAAGCAAAATCAATTTATGGTGCCAACAAAAGTTTCATCAATGGAGGACAAATATCAATCTCAAAAGCTTTGCACTATCTTCATCAAGATAGTGTGAAGCAAAATCAATTTATGGTGCCAACAAAAGCTTCATCAATGGAGGACAAATATCAATCTCAAAAGCTTTGCACTATCTTCATCAAGATAGTGTGAAGCAAAATCAATTTATGATGCCAACAAAAGCTTCATCAATGGAGGACAAATATCAATCTTAAAAGCTTTGCACTATCTTCATCAAGATAGTGTGAAGCAAAATCAATTTATGGTGCCAACAAAAGCTTCATCAATGGAGGACAAATATCAATCTCAAAAGCTTTGCACTATCTTCATCAAGATAGTGTGAAGCAAAATTAATTTATGGTGCCAACAAAAGCTTCACCTATAAAGCTTCAACCCCAAAGCTTCACCTATAAAGCTTCAACCCTTCAACACCAAAGCTTCACCTATAAAGCTTCAACACCAAAGCTTCACTTATAAAGCTTCAACACCAAAGCTTCACCTATAAAGCTTCAACACCAAAGCTTCACCTATCAAGCTTCAACCCCAAAGCTTCACCTACAATAAAAAATTTCAACACCAAAACATATAAAAGCTTCACACACTCTTCATCAAGATAGTGTGAAGCAAAATCAATTCATGATGCCCAACAAAGCTTCAACCTCAAAGCTTCACCTACAAAGCTTCAACACCAAAGCTTTTAAATATATATATATATTATTTTTAATTTTTATTTTTTCGGAAATTCGAAAATTCAAAAAAAAAAAAAAATCAATCCAAAAAAAAAAAATCCAAAAAAAAAAAAATATTGCCTAGGCCTCATCTTCTTTGGGCCTAACAACTTTCATAACAAATATATATGAAGAAGGAGTTTTGGGCTACCACTTAGAAAGGAAATGCCTCATTCGTCAACTCCCTCGACCAGAGACTTGGGGGACTCCTACCATATGCTACTGCACCTTGATACTCGGAAGTCTCACGACCACTTCGTGACTTGGATTTTTCAAGTCTCCAAACGAGAAGTTTTCCTCACTCGGGAAATTAAGGGAGCACTATCTCAACCTACATGCTTCACTCACAAAGTTTCAACATACAAGCTTCAACAAAAGGAAAAATTCAAAGAACTTAGTGAAGAAGGCCTTGGTGTATTTAACACAATACGTTGAAATGAAGCAAATCTTGTTTATTGATATTTCTGATAAGTTACAAATATGTACATATACATGAATCAAAATAAACAAACAAGAGGGAGCCTTCACAAAGGTTGCTCAGGGGAAGTCTCAGCAGTCGGTAGAGCCCCAGAAAGAGAAAGCACCGGAGGGTGGTTATCCGGAGCCTCAGTACTGGACAGAACCCCAGAAGGAGGAGGCATCAGAGGTTGATCATTTGGAGCTTCATTACGCGGTACAGCCCCAGAAAACGACGGCAATAAATGCCTTTGGAACAAACCCACAAACCGCTGATGATCAAGTAAAACCTGACCATCAGATTCCTTCATCTGGTCAAGCTTTCTCTTCATGTTTGTAGCATAGTCATGTGCGAGCCGGTGCAACTGTTTATTCTCATGCTTGAGCCCTCTAATCTCCTATTTGAGACTCATCACTTCCGCAGCCAATGATTCAACTTGGCGGGTTTTAGCAAATAGGCAACTTGGCGGGTTCTAGCAAATAGGCGTTGGGCCATATTAGACACAGAAGCTGCACACTGAACACTAAGAGCCAGAGAATCCTTAACAGCCAACTCATCAGACCGTTTGGAAAGTAGTCTGTTATCTTTGGGAGTGAGAAGGTTCCTGGCCACCACCGCAGCGGTCATATCATTCTTCATCACAGAATCCCCAACGGTAAGAGGACCAGTAGGGGATATGAAGGATGGCCGCCATATGTTGTCTGGAGAAGGCGTGGCTGTCTCTTCTCCAAGGTTCAAGTCAAAACGACGGTCGGAGGGGCCAGACATTTTCAAAGGTGTTGAAGAGGGAAGAGGTCAGACAAATCAAAATCTTAGAAGTGCAAGAAGGGAGCTTCTACTGGTGGAGATTCAAGTGTGCTGTGGAACTTAATGCCAGCCTCTATAAAAATCTGCACTCGACAGAGCTTCAGAAATCGAAGAGGCGTTTGCTTTCTCAAAAGCTGGGCTGCTTAGAGACCACGAGGGCTGATCTCAAAAATCAAAGAGGCGCTTCCTTTCTCAAAAGCTGGGCTACTTAGAGACCACGAGGGCCGATCTCAGAAATCGAAGAAGCACCTGCTTTTTCAGCCTCGTCAGCACCTGTCACATGCACACTCAGCTTTGCGGAAATTACGGGCAATCTGTCGAAGATTTCTGGTGAAGTAGAAAGCACGCGAATCTTGCTGTTCAATCACCACTCTCCACACGCACCATCAACTCCTCGGGTACCATATATAACTTTGCCAAAGATCTCTGACAAAGTTTAGGCGCGAGAATTTCGAAGTTCCAGCTACCCTACTATTACCCACAAGGGTAAAGGAACATCACCACTGCTTGACAATTGGAAAGTCCCTATGTGTGTCGACCTCCGTGTTCTGTGGCAAGACAGGCTGGCAAGAACGTCCAACCTTTACTCACATTCGAGAAAAGACTCCCAACATAATTACTTTCTCAAAAACCAAAGCGGCACCGCTTTCCGAATCTCGAGAGCCAGATCCCCGACGGGATTGCTTGTTCGAAAATCGAAGATGCACAGCTCTCAGAACTTCGAGAGCCAGATTTCCTTAGATAAAGCTTGTCTGTAATCTTCACACGCAACATTAGCTTTCCAGATACCACATACCACTTTTTCAAAGTGCTCTGACAAAGTTAAAACACGTGAAGCTGGCAGCTCCCACTACATTGCTGTGACCAAGAAGGGTAAAGGAATAGCATTACTACTTGTTATTGGGAAATCCCTATATACATCGACCTCCCTCCTCAACGGACAGGCAAACCTGCAAAAATGCTCAACCCTTTCTCGCATTCGAGAATGCACCCTCAACATAACCTCTCGAAATACTCAGCTTTATTTCCCCCCGATAATACCTCAGCAAATAAGCCACACCAAGAACAAGAGTATCTCATATCATCAGGGTCGAAAGCAAGAGTATCCCATATCATGCTTTCTCCCTGTCCTTGTCTTCGTCCTTGTCCACACCTGCAGGACAAAGAGAAAGAGAACAGTCAGTCGGAACCTGAAATCAAACCTCCAATCTGGAACTGACTGCCTGAGACCTTTGCCTGGTTGCTTACTTAGCATTGCTCTCGAGAACTCATCCTCAACTGCTGTCAAGGTCATGAATTCCACCGGCACATACCTCATGACAGTTGATCAGATATTGGCTCTTTACACTGAAGCTGCCAAGAGTGGATGAGTCACTATGAAGGAATATTCTGAATGACCATTTAAATGCAAAGGTTGCACACCATTTCTGCCATGCAAAAGATTGAAGCAGAAGGTTCAACGGTGAGCTGAAACAGATCACTACAGCACGACACCTTTCCATACCACATTCATTATTCCGTCAACAGAAAAAGTATCCCATATCATCAAGGTCGAACGTACTCTAGATTTGATGGACTTGTTTTGACCCTCAAATTCTTGAGTTGGCCTTATACTCTGAAGGGAACCAGAAAACCCTCCAGCACAGTTCAAGAATAAGCTTGTGGAAAGTTACTTCTTCAAAAGCAAAAGTATCTCATATCATCTCTTCTCCATTTGCTTCTCCTTATCCTGGCAGCTGAATGAGAGACAAGAGAAGGAGAACAATCAACCGGAAGCCAAAGTCGAACCTCCGATCCTGGGTTGCTTGCTTGGAAGTTTGACTGCTTACCTTGTCTGTCACCTCTTTCGGCAGATCTCCTAGCTCGGCGACTTGGGGGACTCCTACTATAGGGTTTGTATCGCACTTGACCAAGCCCGAAACTACAAGTAAGCTTCAAGTGAAATTGATACATTACCTTGTGCATCTTCATCGGTTAAAGATACCACTCATGGATGGAGGAAAAGTACTTCCAGAGAAGATGCCACATCTACATATGAGACAGATAAGGCACGTGAAAATGATACCACACTTCAGTACTTAGAAGTTTCGTGATTACTCAATGGCTTGGATCTTGCAAGTCCCCAACCGAGGAGCTTCCCTCACTCGGGAACTTAGGGGAGCACTGTTTATACCATACTTGACCAATCCCGAAACTACTGAGCACCGGTCAACGTTGTACCGTCAAGGACCCAGAAGAGCTTCCCTTCAACCAGGAGGCCAATCACAATGCGACACGTGTCGACATCAGAAGCCAATCACAGCTCGACATGTGTCAACATCAGAAGCCAATCACAACACGACACGTGTCAATGTTAGAACAAAACTAGAAACTCTCTTCTATAAATAGGGATCATTCTCCCACAATAATCTCTAATGTCATTTTGTACTAAACTATTCACTAGAACTCACAAAATGAGAGCTTGAACCTATGTATTTGTGTAAACCCTTCACAATTAATGAGAACTCCTCTACTCCGTGGACGTAGCCGATCTGGGTGAACCACGTACATCTTGTGTTTGCTTCCCTGTCCTTATTCATTTACGTACTTATCTTCACTAGTGATCGAAGCAACCAAGCGAAGGTCACAAACCTGACACTTTCTATTATACCAAAGTCCTCGCTGATTTTGTGCATCAACACATTCCAAAGTAGATCTCCATAATTTACAAAATCCTAGTTAACATTAGCCAAAATACGTCATAGTGCAAAGCTAAGTTATAAGTCATAACCTAAGATTGTACGATTAATAAAATACATCCATGTCAAAAGGCACCACATAATATATTCATCCGCTTGCTTTGTCGCTTAAAAGCCTTTGGACGAACACTTTCTTGAGTTCCGATTTGATTGCCCTGAACACTCCCACATTTTGTGTATGCGCATGATTGTGCTTAATCCTACATTGCAGAGATCATCATCATTATTTATCATTGCCAAAACACATTTTTAATCATTTTCAACCAAAGGTCAATAAGGTGTATCTATTATCTACGTGTCTTCTACAAAAACTTTACAATTTCACACACACACACACACACATAGAGTACACACACAGACACACACACACACATAGCACTTCCCAAAGTGATAGCATCATGGATTTCAAAATCTTCCTTCAAATTTTCAATAGTTGAGTTGGAGAGTTCACTTTGCTTTTGAATTTGTGCCATGAACTCCATAATCTACCCAATTTGCTTCTCCAATTCACCCGTCTTCTTGGCTTGATTTTGCATCTCTTTGTTTCCATTTTCTACTTCCTGGTTCAAAGAGGTGAGTAACTTATTAAACATATCATTATCCAAAGACATACCTGAATTGAATTGGGCATATTGTTGTGGTGGCTGCATAGGTCTTGAATATAACTCCTCTTCTTGCTGCCAATACCCATCTTGTTGGAATTGTTGAGGTTCTCCTCACATGTAATCTGAATAATCTCTCCAATCCGAATTGTAAGCGTTGGAAAACATGTTGTCCCCTGATTGGCTATGGCCTTGATAACCCCAAACATCTTCATTCGAAGCGAATTGAGAACATTGATGAGTTGGATATCCTTGCCCATAGGACACACCATCTGTAGGGACACTTTGCATTGTGGTCCTTTCGGCATATTGTGACAATTGAGAAGTAAGTTTCGCCAATTGAGTTTGAATGGTAGCAAAATCCATGTCTTACTTCTCTAGTACTTGAAATCAAGGAAACAAAACTAAATCAAATATCATAAGTAAAAATAAAAGACACAAATAGAAACAAAGTCAGTAACTAAAACAAAAAAAACATGAAAAAGAAACAACGGGGGATTAGCAAAGTTGCTAATCCCTGGCAACGGCGCCAAAATTTGATGCGATGAAAGTTAAGCACTCAAATTAAACCCTCTTTTAACAATTGTAGTATATGTATAAGTAGGGATCGTTCTGGACCGGGGATTAGGAGGGATTGCTAATCTAAACTAAACTGACTTACAAAAAGAAACTTAAAAACACTTAACTAGACTCTATAGACTTAAAACACTTAAAAACACAAACTAAAACAGATTCTAACTAATTAGACACACTAAAGTAAAGGGGGATTGGGTTTTGGACGAAAATAAAGTAAAACAAAACAGAAACTAGAACTAAACAGATTTGCACGAAATTGGTTGTTTTGGATGGATGATGGGCTAGCTAGAAGGTCTTTCTCCACACATGACACACTTGCATACAAATCAATCTCCAATTGCTTTTCAATAAACTATGATGCTCAACACCCCAGATTAACCGTGATGCACAAATTAACCCTCAGATTTTCCTTTACTCATTGAATTGGATGAATGCATGCGACAACCCAAATCATTCTCTAAAAGTCCCCTATATGAATGCATAATAGAGATACAATTAAAGATCATTAAGTTCCATGAAAATCATAAGCGTTGACGAGGCAATTGTAACTATGAATGCATGATATGTTTGCCAAGAATTCAATTAACGCAATTGTGACAAGCAACCTTCACTACTCATGAATATAAACTTGTAACGATTAGGTGAAACTTATTTATATCCTAGCATCAAATTCATGCATGAAAACTAAGTATGCATCCTTAATAAACATACACAAATCCGTTATGAATAAAATAGATAATTGAATTGCAATCACAACTTATCAAATCACAATTGGAAGAAATCAATTCATATTGCAAATATATTCATGGTTTCGAATTCTCCTCTAGCCAAAAGAGGTTTAGTTCCTCATACTTGCAATTAAACAGAAACAATTGAAATTAAACATTGAATACCAAAGTAGAATACACCTAGAATGCTCCAGCAATCCAAATTGAATGACTAGCACAA
The DNA here is from genome assembly GCF_042453785.1 of Malus domestica. Taxonomy (NCBI): domain Eukaryota; kingdom Viridiplantae; phylum Streptophyta; class Magnoliopsida; order Rosales; family Rosaceae; genus Malus; species Malus domestica. The sequence continues at coordinate 20,939,110 of NC_091663.1, forward strand.
CTCCAAGCAATCCTCCTTCCTTGCAAATATGTGGCACCAAGGTGTGAGTGGTGAATGGATGGTCTCTTGTGGTGGTGGATGGATATAGGTGAGTTATGGTGAAGGAGAGAGAGTTGTGTAGATGATGTGGTGTCTTTGGATGATGGCCCCCAAATTATGGTGAAGGGTGGATGTATTTATAGGCTAGGGAGAGGAGTGTATGGAGTTGTAATGAGTGGATGTAATGGGTGTAGTGGATGAGTGTTGTGGTAATGAGTGGATGTAATGGGTGTAGTGGGTGAGTGTTGTGGTAATGAGTGGATGTAATGGGTGTAGTGGGTAGATGTTTGGTAATGAGTGGATGTAATGGGTGTAGTGGATGGATGTTTGGAGTTGTAGGTCAACACACTTGCACACACACATGTTGATTTCTAGCCTTCAAATCTTCAAAAACGTCCATCCTCATGTCTCCATGCTTGCACTATCTAATCTTGGCTAAAAAATGCTCTAAAATGCTCCAAAATGCACTTTCTTGCCAACTTTGTTATTATGACCTACAAACACATGAAAATAGCTTAAAATACATAATTAACTAAGAAATAACAACACAAATGCACAAGAACAAGCTAACTAAGTCGCATAAATATGTTCCTATCAATAGTCTACGCCCAATCGGTTGCTGGCCGTTGACATCTTCATTATGGTTTTTCAAACTACATTATTACACAATCATTCAAGAGCAAAAGATAGATTTTCTAACAAATATGAATGCTTCGAGACGGGCATATCGACATGTCGGTTTCCACAAATGCAACATGAAACTTGACCGGAAGAACCATATTACTATAGTCAAATGCCCCACTAGCTTAGTCCTTTTCCTGCTCTCCATTCCCTGCTTCAAGGACTCCAACCTTTTCATGCACACTTACTATTGAGGATAGAGGTCCATACATTTGTTAGACTATATGGTCACATGGATATCTCATCGATGCCAAACCGGCCTTTTGGATCTGCTTCAGAGAAATGTTATGAAGGTGCTTGGAGGGGATGATGGCGACTTTCTCGAGGATCTTGTTGTTGGTGTGAAGTCAAAGGCCATGCGCCAGTAGCAGCGGTTGATCACCCGACGGGAAAATTTCTTCACTGGTTTTGTTCGGATGCAACCCATGATGGTGGATCCCAAAGGAAACAAGAAACTGGGACAAATTTGGTGGTGGAAACAAGAACTAGGTTTTGATCCTAGAGGAAGATAGGCGGTGGAAATAGGAATTTGGGGTGTTTAGTGGTGGATGGACAATAGGAATTTGGTTTGGGTTTTTTTTATATTTTTATTAATTAAATAGTTAATTAATTTTTAATATTTAATTAATTTCTCAATTCAGTTGGATGAGCGAGTGGGTCCGCTGCCTGTAACAGCCAAATTGATAGAAAATTTAACCTAAGACCTCTCATTTACAAGTGAAGCAACCACTAGACCGTAGTACGAAGTGACAACTCTTTTTAATACTAACCTTTTTATTTAAGTAGTACAACATTTATCATCTAATTGTACCATAACTTCTAGATGAAATTGTAGCAATGGTCCTTCAACTTTAATCTAATTGGAGCAATGGTTCCTTAACTTTATTTCCATGACCATTGGTCCCTCAACTTGTCAAAATGTGCAGCCATGGTCATTTTTCTTAACACTGTCAATAAATGCGTTAAATTCAGTCATGTGCATGGCACATGAGATTGATTGTAGGGGCAATTAAGGAAACATATTATTTCCCAGGTTGAAGTCGATACCCATCGCCAAAGATTGGAGTGTCTCAGACAAACGCAAAAAAGGGCTTAAAGCCATCTTCTCCTTCTCATCTTCTCCTTCTCTTCCTCCTTCTCATCTGCAACTCTCTCTCTCTCTCTCTCTCTCTCTCTCTCTCTCTCTCTCTCTCTATTTCCTCTAAAACAACATACAACCACTAGCTCTCTCTCTCTCTCTCTCTTATTTCGCTTTTCGAAAGTTTTGATAGGGACAATGACGGTGGTCTCCACTGACATCGCGAAGCTAATGAAGCGTGAAGTGCCTACACTCGCATCCCTCTCTCTCTCTCTCTCCCACATTTCATCTTCTTCTCCATGACTGAATGAATGAATGACATGTTTTCGTTTGCTGCTTTTAGGGTATTTCAGAGGTTTGCATTTTCTCTATTTTGTGTTCACATTTTACTTTTTGTCCTGTTTGGTTCGCCAAAAAATGAAATTCGAAAAATACCCAACATTTCCTTTTCAATTTTCTTCTAATTTAAAAAAAAATTAAAACTAAAGTATTCATGGAATTTGTTGTACTGCTGTTGCAGTTGTGCAATTGGCATGCAGTGCGAATTAGTGTTTGCTTTTCTTAAGCATTTTTTTTAATTTTCCCAACATTTTCTCGGAAGCCGAACAATGTACTTTGGGAATTGGGAATGGGAGCCCTTTTTAAGTTTGTTTGAGATTGGAATTTGCGTTTGTCGTAGAACATGGAGGTCTTACGAATTGTATTTTGATGACTTAAATTTATGACTGGATTGGTTTGTTTAATGTATTTAATGACTAGACGAGTTTGATTAGAATCTTATTTTCATGATCATGATTAAGAATTTGAATGGATGGTGAATGGGTATCGCCTTCAATCTGGGGGCAGATATCGAGCTTCAACCTGGGAAATAATATGTTTCCTTAATTGCCCTTACAATCAATCTCATGTGCCATGTACATGACTGAATTTAACGAATTTATTGACGATGTTAAGCACTGTTTGAAAAATCCCCGCCTAGGCACTAGGTAGTTGGTCACCATCTCGATTAATGCCTAGGCGTTTAAAAATTAAGAAAGAGCGTCTAGACCTTCTGAGGCGCCAGCTTAGACCGCCTGGGCACTCACCTATCCCACCAAGACCCACCTAGGTTGCGACACACTTAGACAGAAAATAGATAACTTTCATTTTGCGTTTTACCTTTTTCAATAAATTGTAAGCGACTTGTTGAATACTTAAATGAACGCACATTATATGCTTGTTTCTTATATTTTTATTATGTTCCAATAGCTCATAATATATATGCTATTATATTTTGTAGTTTATGATGAAATTATATATATTTTAAGTATAAATAGACACTTATATACACAAAATATAATAAATTTAATTATATCCGCCTAGTCCGTCTAGGCGCCAAGCTCCAGCCCTCCCTTCGATTAGGGCTTAGCGTCTTTTAAAACCTTGGTGTTAAGGAAAATGATCATAGCTGCACATTTTGATAAGTTGAGGAACCAATGGTAATAGAAATAAAATTGAGAGATCATTGCTCCAATTAGATTAAAGTTGAGAGACAATTATTACAAATTTCTCTAACTTCTACTATCTCTTTAATAGAGATAAAACCTACCAACATTTGTGGGTCCACCTCTGATAGAGAGTTGACAAATAGCATTCGTTTTTTGCCCCAGACTCCCGCAGCCTCCTCCTTTTCATCTCTATCTTCTCCGTCGGCCCCTAAATATTTCTATCAAATTTCGATCCGTTCGAGTCGCTTCACTCTCCCTCCGTCGTTTTTCACTCTCCCTCCGTCGTTTTTCACTCTCGATCCACCCCTGCATTACTTTTCCGGCCGTTTTGCAGGTACGGTTTAGATTTCTTGAAGTTTTCCGTTTTCCTTTGGTTTAAATTTTGGCGAGAAACATGAAATATTTCTGAAATCTTGTAATTATGAGCATTCACTGTCGATTTGATGTCTGTGCTATAGAAGATTGTAGTAATTCTTCTGGGTTTTTATAATTTGCCTAAATTAATCGTTTTTTCCGTATGAATTTTGTAATTTTTGTTAGTATAGTTGCACTGTCTCTTTGTATAGGAAAGCATCATTTGCGATTCGAATCCCGGTTACGGTAAGAGAAGTCAGAATCCAATCTTTCATAGGTGTGGCCTGATGCCTTTTTCAATGGATTGGTTTGACATGAATATTTACGGATGGATATTTGCTCTTGAAGTGTTTCTTAAAATGCGAAATGCGCCATTTTAAGGATGGATTGCAGCATTGTTCTTCGGTTTTTTTATCGTTGTCAAATGGATTTGAATGTTTTTTTCCTGGGAAATGAATATCATTTGAGCTCCTTTTTCATCTGTTCCATAAAACATATCATCCAAATAACTACATAAACTTGAATCGGATTCTGGAGTAATGCTGAGAAATACGATGCAGAAGTAATAACCATTTTAGTTAACTTGTGTGCTAGTTAGACTGTAGAGTTTAGGGTTAAGCGTGTATTACCCGCATGATAGCATTAATCATAAGACTGTTCACATCATTATCAGTTCAATTAAGCTGCGCGTGATTGTTTCATGATGATTTATTTCGATCTTCTAGTTGTTTCATTTATTTCAATCTTCTTTATTCTTTATTATTACATGTAAATGGTTCCATGGAAATAAACAGAATGGAGTCAGATGATGTATTTCAATCTTCTTAAATCTTACGTTTGTTTTTATTCTTCTCATTTCATGCAATTGTTTTCAAAATTAGAGCATTGTTTGCTGATATGTTCTATGTTGAACTATTGTTCCTGAGTTATGTTGGGGGTAATTGTTACAGTTCTACTTGGGGCATCTTATGTAATAAAGTCCAGGTCATTTGTTGTCGTAACTCATTTGAAATGATTGTATGGTAGACAAGTATTGTTGCCACGATTGCTGGTCTATAAGTTCAGGTTGTTAGTCAGCTGAATCATTTTTTAGTTAAAAATCCAACATTAGAAGAAGCTAACTGCTGCTATTCAGCCCGAGCTTTGTTTGTTGATTAACTCCAATTAAGCCCATTCTTTCCAAATTTGGTGAACTGCCCCTACTCCCTTTTTTTCAATGTGACTATGGAAGGATTAGCGTATGGTCTAATGGGGTAGTTTGGGTATATATAGAAATTAAGGCCCTGTGCCTCCCCTATCTGGTTTGTGGTGCTTATGCACGGTGTTGATATTTTGAGTTGTGATTTTGTTGGAACCTCTACAATATAGAACAATATGATTTTTCCGCCTGTGGAGAAATGTAGTTTTCGGAAGTTACTTTCATAGAATGACCTTTTAATAATGTCTATAATACAGAATGTCAGAAACACCCTTCCGACCACGTGAGCAGCTCTATGAGAAGCAAAAGATTTTCCAAAGCATCCACAAACACACATACCTGAAGGGACCATATGATAAGATTACGTCTGTTGCCATTCCAGCTGCTTTAGCTGCTACTTCATTGTTCCTTATTGTGAGTTTCTAATTACTTCATTTCTTTTAAGACTTTGTAAGTCTTTTATATGAAAAAAAGCATAGTTTTCCTTGCTTTTGTTGCAATCTAATTGTAAGGTCTGGTGGCATTTTCTCCAGGGACGAGGGATCTACAACATGTCACATGGGATTGGAAAGAAGGAATGACGCAGCATAGGAATGACCGTTGGCTGGCAGACAAAGTCTGAAGATTTATGTGCTCCCAGTCTCTGGTAGTGTTGAATTTTTTCTGTTTGCGGCCTCTAATAATTGCTTAGTAGCAGATTATGTACTTCCATTGAAAGGGGGAGCTTTTACTTTTGAAATTTCTGCTAATGGGGTTTCCTGTTTGATAAAAACTGCACTCGTTTAATATACTTAAGACTTCAGTCATTTGTATTAGACGTCTTTCTCAACTGTTGCGTCGTTTGGTATGCATTTTCTATGCTTAGAAATGTGTATCAACTTGGTTTTTACTCCGGTGATTTCGCTTGGTATGCTTTGCTTGAATTGAGTGGCAATTTTTTCGTAGTTGTGTCACATTCTCAGCTTATTTTTTCATATGCTTGACCGATATGTAGAATATTTCCGGTGAATCTAACTGCTGGTTCAGCATCTTCGTCATATTATATTCTACCCCTTCACTAGCAGAAGCAAAATCTTGTTAAGAAACTGCTGCGAGCGAGAGATTCTCTTATCCAAAGTTGTAGTCCCGTTGGCATCTTGCTACATGTTCAAAAAGGTGTATAATCTATCCAATGAATGATCGACACGGGATGAGTTGGTGACATGAGAGAATCTCTTGTCCCTAACTTCAAATTGTCAGGCCATTCCGGCTTATCGCTCCACATATCTCGATACCCACTCTGAAAACTGCGCCTTTTTGTGTTTCCACTCAAATAATTCCTAATTCTTACGCATGCCACGCAAGTGTTATTTGAAGCATCGCTACCTAATCAAATGACTACGAAAGTAGAAACTAAAACTCAAGTACTAGGGTTTAAAATAATCTCAGGTTGCTAAAACTGCAAAGGTGTTTATGAAAGATTTACAAAGTTCCATGCATCCCACTTTTTAACCAAGGTTTTTGTTATACTTTTACGCTGTGGAAAAAACTGACACTTTCTCAATGGTGGTTGGAGAGGCGAAGGGACTTTAAGGTCTCTTTTAGTGCATAGGATTGAATTGGATTTAATATAAATGGATGGCTCCCGAATTTGTCTAAGTTGAAAGGTAGGTCGGAGTTGAACTAATCACGAATGAAACTGTTGACCCTAGAAACTACAAAGCCTACGTGGCGCGCAGGCCGAGTAATTAATGAGCTAACTACGTCCTTCGGTGAATGCGGGGCGTGCCAACTCGTCGGCCGAGCTCGGCCGAGGAGTAAATTTGTTGATGTTGCGTTGGGTCGCGCTATTGACTTCTGCGTCTTGCGATTGCGGCCGAGAAAGGAACACGTCTCGGCCTCTTGGGCTCTCGAACCTGAAGACAAGGTTACTATTCTTACGAAGTTCAATATCAAATTCGGCTTTCAATGTGCCGAATGTAATAACTGTAACACCTCACTTCGCCGAGAAGGCTGATGAGATGACCTCGACCAATAAGGATTTAGAAACCCTTCTCGACCGAGACTTGGATAGGTAATCAATCGTTCTCGCCGCAGTGCTGTTGATGCCAACGGAAGATACTGCGAGACCGACTGACTCTACGGTGACAGAGTTATCTATGCCGACTTAAGATATCACCGGTTGCTTCCACAGTGCTGTTGATGCCAACGGAAGATGTGTCAGCGAAAAAGGAAAAAGAAAAATCACAAGTTGTGAGAGTTTGCGCAGGGCAATTTTGTATTGATTTTGTGGGGGGGGTCTTTTGATGTTGCTTGTGCTCTCGTATTTATAGAATCAAAACCCTTAGCCGTGCTGTAGAAATAAAGTCGTGGACATCCAATCGTCTCTGATGATAAACCACAACCATCTTTATCCCAATCAACAATTGCCGAGCCATCAGGTAAGATTACATTGGATAAAATGGCATATGCCATCTTTTATCTCATATTTCCACGTGCATGAGTCCAAAATAAACAGCACCTTTATTGGTTAATTATCCAAGCACTTTTATTGGCTAATGGTAATCTGATCCCATCTTTATCTCCATAATATTTACATAAATGCATGGGAGATAGTCTTCCAATCCTTCACGTACATGCATAATACCAATCTCAATCTCAAGCTGGACTCTTGCATTTTAAACTCCTGATTTCTTGGAGATCGCCCAAATTCAGTAGTAATACCTAGAAAAATATTAAAATTCAATAATCTAGAATCCGCTCATTCAACGGCCTTGATTGCTCGGGCCGATATTGTAAAAACGGGTCCAAACATTGCCCCCCAGTTTCCTTGAGCTTCGGCTCGTAAGCCGAATGGTTAAGGAAATTAATTTGCTCTTCGGAGTCACCGACTTCAAGGCCCTTACTAGACCACCTCGACCATCCCATAATTGGTGGATGACTTGGTTGGGCCACCGAGAAAACTAGGCCGAGAGAAAAGACCATACTCGGCAACAATACACCCCACCGAGCTCGGTATGTATGGTTATATAATTTTGTAAAGCAGGCCGAGGGGAATTGGGTGTGTCAATTTTTATTTTTTTATTATTATTTTTTTTTTATTGTTTTTTCCTGACTCTCGGCCGTCTTCGCAGCAGAAAACACACAATGAAATACATGCCAAAATCTCGGCCGTCTTTGCAGCAGAATTGGATTACTTCCTCGGCCAACTAATATATATATATATATAATGCTGGTAAGAACCCACCACCGACTTTGGCTTTGGCTAAAATCTCGACTTCGGCCTAATGGTTGGCCGAGCGCAGGCCTGATACCAATTTTTTCTTTTTACTTACCCTCGGCCTTCCATTCCTTCCATTCCTTCGGCCTTTCACTTTTCTCGACCTCGACATTGCCACCTTACTTCATCCCATATATATATATATATATATATATATATATATATATATATATATATGTTGACCCTAGAAACTACAAAGCCTACGTGGCGCGCAGGCCGAGTAATTAATGAGCTAACTACGTCCTTCGGTGAATGCGGGGCGTGCCAACTCGTCGGCCGAGGAGTAAATTTGTTGATGTTGCGTTGGGTCGCGCTACTGACTTCTGCGTCTTGCGATTGCGGCCGAGAAAGGAACACGTCTCGGCCTCTTGGGCTCTCGAACCTGAAGACAAGGTTACTATTCTTACGAAGTTCAATATCAAATTCGGCTTTCAATGTGCCGAATGTAATAATTGTAACACCTCACTTCGCCGAGAAGGTTGATGAGATGACCTCGACCAATAAGGATTTAGAAACCCTTCTCGACCGAGACTTGGATAGGTAATCAATCGTTCTCGCCACAGTGCTGTTGATGCCAACGGAAGATACTGCGAGACCGACTGACTCTACGGTGACAGAGCTATCTATGCCGACTTAAGATATCACCGATTGCTTCCACAGTGCTGTTGATGCCAACGGAAGATGTGTCAGCGAAAAAGGAAAAAGAAAAATCACAAGTTGTGAGAGTTTGCGCATGGCAATTTTGTATTGATTTTGTGGGGTCCTCTTGAATAATGCACAGCCTCATGTATTTATAATACTATTTACTAGCCATGTTGAAGTTTATCCGTCGCGGCATCCAAGCTATCAAAATAATATTCCTCAGAATATTTTCCTTCAACAACCCCACGGATTGCTATTCAATTGTTATCTTTTGCATGCCCAAAAGAGACCATATCACTTGGAACTCTACTTCCCGTCAGACAGTATCCTAAACATCACCAACTCTTGCTTGGTCAATCCTAATCTTTCACCCATCCACATATGCTTTATCCACGCATACATGATACTTAAAACAAATGGTTAATGGTTTTTGCTTTATCTGCAAAAACCACCATGATCCTGTCACATCACCTTGTTTTGGTTACTCCCCACATCATCTCAATGTGCTGATCATCCCATTACTTTGTGGAATTGCTCCCCACGGTTCCGTATACCAAATAGAACTCCAATGCTGCATGGTATTTTACATAACCACAATTAATTCAAACTCTGTTGTTGTTGCTTTCATTGGAGATAACGAAAATCCCATTTATTCCTCCGTATAAGAAAAGGATAAATAATGATTATGATAAAAATCATAATATTATCCCTCTATCTTCACTTTTCGATCGACGGTGTAGAAACGTGCTTACTCAACGGCCTTGATTACTCGGGCCGATGGTGTAAATTTGGGCCCAAACAATATATATATATATATATTTATATATATATAGGTGGCCTAATATATATAGGTAGCCTGGCTGCTTGATGTGATGTCGATGTATATATATGTTAATCCCATGTCAGCAGTGCATGCACATAATCTCAACCGCAAGTACGGTCGAATTCTTTCCTACTTTTCTCGACTTCGGCCTAATCTAGACCTCGGCCAAAATGTTTTTATAAGCCGAGCCATCTTGTGTTGGAATGCTGCACTATTGTTGCCCCCTTTATTTTCTTAAGCATCGGCTAGGCAGCCGAATGGTTTAAGGAAATAATTTTTTTTTCTTTTTTTTTTTTTTAGCAAAAGAAAACAAAAGTGGCCGAACTATAAAGTGGAGGAGGCCAATGATGCTTTATTCCAAGCTGAGATTTTTGTATATCAACACAGCCAATCAACTTTTGCATTGAGCCGAATAAAAAATGATCTCCAAATATATTTAACTTGGAAAAAAAATTTTTATCGGCCGCCGAATGTGTTGAACAATTATTATGCCCCCCAGGCACAATAATTTCGCAAATTTCAGTTTTTAACTCGAACAACTTAGCTGAATGAGATATCTCTATATCGGCTTTATCGCCAATAACCATATCGACTGTCATGGTTTCGGCGTCTAAGACCATGTCTCCACTTACCATATCAATTGATGTGGTTTTATGGTCAGAAGTCATGTATTGGTCCTGTTCGTCATTGGAGCACTCCTTTGACGAATCATTTTTTGAGTCAATTTGTGGCTCAGAAACTTGAACATTTTCTTCTAGGCCTATCATACTTTCAGTCTCGACCGAAACAACAAGTGGCCTAGGTTTTTCTTCGGTCGTCCTAACAATTTTTTGAGGCCGAATTTTGATTGTGGCCGGAGCGAAAAATTGCCCCCCGGCCTTTGGACCTAACCATTTTTCAAATGGAATTGATCTGTAATCAGAAACGTTAGGAAAACGTTCTTCATCTAGCCAGGCATTAAATCGAGCCCTGTCTTCATTTACCCATTGCTCTTGCAAGGTAACAGGAGCTTTTATTCTCACCATGTAAGCAAATGACTTTTGCATCTCTCTATGGCCACGAAGAACTTTTTCCACTTCCAAAGATCTTTTTTGTTCCTCATTGTATTTTTTCAATTCCTCTAGGAGCTCGTGCAATCGGCTAAATGGAGCCAGATTGACATTTTGATCTATCATGTGAACTTCGTAGTTTTAGCACTGGGTCCCACTGGGCGTGCCAAAATGTTGACCCTAGAAACTACAAAGCCTACGTGGCGCGCAGGCCGAGTAATTAATGAGCTAACTACGTCCTTCGGTGAATGCGGGGCGTGCCAACTCGTCGGCCGAGCTCGGCCGAGGAGTAAATTTGTTGATGTTGCGTTGGGTCGCGCTATTGACTTCTGCGTCTTGCGATTGCGGCCGCGAAAGGAACACGTCTCGGCCTCTTGGGCTCTCGAACCTGAAGACAAGGTTACTATTCTTACGAAGTTCAATATCAAATTCGGCTTTCAATGTGCCGAATGTAATAACTGTAACACCTCACTTCGCCGAGAAGGCTGATGAGATGACCTCGACCAATAAGGATTTAGAAACCCTTCTCGACCGAGACTTGGATAGGTAATCAATCGTTCTCGCCGCAGTGCTGTTGATGCCAACGGAAGATACTGCGAGACCGACTGACTCTACGGTGACAGAGCTATCTATGCCGACTTAAGATATCACCGGTTGCTTCCACAGTGCTGTTGATGCCAACGGAAGATGTGTCAGCGAAAAAGGAAAAAGAAAAATCACAAGTTGTGAGAGTTTGCGCAGGGCAATTTTGTATTGATTTTGTGGGGGGGTCTTTTGATGTTGCTTGTGCTCTCGTATTTATAGAATCAAAACCCTTAGCCGTGCTGTAGAAATAAAGTCGTGGACATCCAATCGTCTCTGATGATAAACCACAACCATCTTTATCCCAATCAACAATTGCCGAGCCATCAGGTAAGATTACATTGGATAAAATGGCATATGCCATCTTTTATCTCATATTTCCACGTGCATGAGTCCAAAATAAACAGCACCTTTATTGGTTAATTATCCAAGCACTTTTATTGGCTAATGGTAATCTGATCCCATCTTTATCTCCATAATATTTACATAAATGCATGGGAGATAGTCTTCCAATCCTTCACGTACATGCATAATACCAATCTCAATCTCAAGCTGGACTCTTGCATTTTAAACTCCTGATTTCTTGGAGATCGCCCAAATTCAGTAGTAATACCTAGAAAAATATTAAAATTCAATAATCTAGAATCCGCTCATTCAACGGCCTTGATTGCTCGGGCCGATATTGTAAAAACGGGTCCAAACAGAAACTTATTCCGAATGTGTCATCACTAAGACCGACGGACCTGATGCCGACACGGCCTACTACAAATGTGGTGAAAGTTGCACCTGCGTCATGTATGCGAGAACTTGGTGCCAGAAAATTTGCCTCCTTCAATCTCCATGGAACGGTACTTTCATGTGTTATAATTTGAGTTGAATAGTAACGTTACGTGATCATGATCTAGATACACCTAAAAATTACTCCTTTTTTTGGAGCTTAAAAGTACTCCTTAAGTGGTGGCGATGCTCTTGCCATCCCTTAATTGTGGTGCTCGTATTATACCTTGTTCCTAAATGCCATGCATTAACTGTATCGTTTCGGAGGCATAACTTGTTGGACTATTGTTTGGTTGGTTGGCATAGAATACATGTTCCTAGAATTTGTGTTTGCCTGACATGGTCTCATGACACCCTAACACCAGGACCGGCCTTGAGAATTTGGGGGGCTTTAGGTGAGCCTTTGAAGTGGGGCTCTAAAGTTGTCTGACCCTCCTTTGCACATTCATATGTGTAAAAAAAATCACTACATACATTAAAAAGTCTATTTCTTCATTAAATATCATTAAAGTTAGTATCAAAAGAAGAAAGATATACAAATATTAGTTAAATATTATAATTTTTGTGTTTTTAGATGCAAATGTACTAATTAAGTTTACAAAGAGTTTAACAATGAAAAGCTAAGAAGTGCTAACAATGAGCTGACAAACACGTGATAATATATGGTTTGAATTAAAAGAAATATTAACACTTGTTTGATAATCATATCATTTTTTTTCTTTGTTCTCTACTTCAAACAGGGAGTATATTTCCAAGCCACCATAATAAAAAATCTCTAAGCATCAAATAGACTATGGAAACTCATGTCTCAGGCTCTCAGCATATTGCGCATGTATGCATGAAGCATGCATATACGTGATTGCTTACAACAAGAATCTCATTTTTTAGGATTATCTGTAGCCTATCTGTATCGAAATTTGTCGAGGGCGCCGTCTTAATTTTACCTGCGAACCAGCAGATCAAGTAATGCGATTATAGTCGACGTTTTAATTCAAGTTGCAACAGTAATACTGTAACCTTATTTCAAATTAATCTGTAAGGTGTTTTAGTGCGTCAAGGTAAACCAGCATTTGCCTAATCCCACCTATCTCAAGTAGAAAAGGAAATTTACCCTCACAAGTCATTCACTTAATAAGTTAATGCAGTCGCCACTGATCTCCAAGGAGAAAAAATTTCAAACTTAATATATAGAAATGAGTTTGTTAAATCATTAAAATGCCAAAAATCAAGAAAATGACAACCAATGCGCGGTTAGGAATCTGCTATTCCTGTTTTGGTGTCTTGTTTACGTCTCCTTCTTATTTGGTTGAAGGAGACATCAACGAGGCACCAAAATCGAGACAACAGACCCCACCAATGCACATATACATGCAGCACGGCACGCGCACAATGAACTATTTTGATAATTCAATGCTATACATAATAGGAGGAGGATTCTCTCTCCTCTAAGTCTCTCTCCCCTTCCCTCTCCTTCCCTCCCATTTTATTTAAACGGTTACGATTAAGCCACATCAAATATTGTATTGATTTTTTTATAGAGAGAGAAAGACAAAAAAACTGTGAGAGGAGGAGATGGAAATGGATGAAAATAGGAGAGAAAAAAATCATACTCCCATATATATTAATATCTCTGTCATATCAAAAGTGGTGAGTCCAGCATCATCATATTTAAGAGTAAGATTGTAACATCCTACATCGCCCATGGGAGTAATCCTTAAATGTATATTCACATCCATACCTAGCAGAGGCCTTTTGGGAGCTCACCGTCTTCGGATTCCGTTGGAACTTCGAAGTTAAGTGAGAAGGTGGCTGGAGCACCTCCATGATGGGTGACCAAGTTGCTCGTAAGTTCCTAAAAACAAAACCGTGAGGGAATGGTAAGCCCAAAACGGACAATATCGTGCTACAGGTGGTGGAGCGGGCCGGGGAAGTGATTTGCCCCGGGCCAGGATGTGACAAGGATGGGATATAATCCTTCTCCGCATATTTAAGCATTAGCATCAACTGCATTGTCCCTATCAATTCGACCCTAGCCACGAGAGATTTTTCAGTGTGACCGTCACACGGGGTGGTACACCACGTGTCGCTCTATAAATGGTGGGATATGTGTGTTAAAAAGTTAGTAATTTAAAAAATAAAAGTTCTCACCACATATATAAAAACACGCGATGTACCACCCGTGTTTCCATCATAATTAAAAATTTCTCCCCAGCCACCGCTCGTCTGCCGCATCCCATGAACAACCCGACATATGTCTAACGAATCCTTACCATTCTTAACCACAGTCTGTCGGTTATCTTCAGTTATCGCACCCTGAATTGGCCTTCAAATGAAACTTTGAATTCTTGTTTGTTCTTCTTCCTTTCTTGATCGAACTAAACGCAAATTTTCTATGAGAATTATGGTGCAACAACTCTGCAATTGCAATGGGACAGCCTATGTACGCAAGTAAATCAGAATCAGGGATGGGCAAATACCCATCGGTTGTGGATAATCGCAGTTACCCGCCCATTTAAATTTTACGGTTACGGTTATGGGTAACCGTTTAGATAATAAACGATTACGGGTATAACCGTCTACCCATGAAATTTAAATGGACGGTTATGAGTATTAACTGCGGTTATAAACGGGTAGCCATTTACCCATTTATTTTATATATGTAAAATTAATACAAATCATGTTCCGTATCGGACAAAACTTAGATCAATGCTATTGACTATAATACATGATTTCTATAGCTAATATAATATAGTTTTCCTTAACCACTTTAAATTTCATGGTCCATTATATATATTATGTTAATATTTTACATTTCGAGTCAAATAACCCAAGAATATTGTCTTTTAACAGTTTTCGTAACCCAAGAATACTTAGCAAATTTTATATTACCTGCATTGCAAACAGTTAAAAATATCGTCTGTAAACTATTATTTCAATTATTGGAATGATATAATGACTTAAAAAATTAAAATCCGGAAATGTATGATAAATATACTTATAATTGTGTTTAATTGTTAGAAAAACAAAATTACGACAAATTTTTTTTTTAATTTTCAAGTTGTTAAAAAAACACGTAGACGGGTGAAAAAGGAGTAAATGGTAAAAAGAAAGGATAAACGGGTTTAAAAGTGATAAATGGGTAAACGGGTACTAAACGGTTACGGTTAAATGGATATACGATTATGGGTATAGTTAACTGTTTATAAACGGTTATGGGGATAGATATAACCATTTAGATAATTACCCAACGAGCAAACGGTTATGCGGGTATGAGAATAAACGGTTATGGATAAATAACTACGGTTACCCGTCGGCCATAACCGTTGCCCATCCGTAATCGGAACCAACCCGGTTTCTCTTCTTCTACATCAACTTTACACGCTCCAAAGATTATCTTATCAGTAGCTCTACACATAGGGCTGGTTTGGTATTGCTGTGCTTTGAAAAAAAGCTGCTGTGAGAATAAGCGGCTGTGAAAAAAATCAGCAGAGTGTTTGGTAAACTTTTTTGTAAAAGTGTTTTTGAAAAAAAAGCAGTCTGATAGTGGGTCTTTTCATTAAAAGAGCACTGTAGCTCCGTATGCTTTGAAAAAAAGCCAGTTTTCCAAAGCTACAAATAGCAGCTTCAGCTTTTTCCTTTGATTTCAGCTTATTCTCACAGCAGCTTCCAAAATAAGCCATTTTTTTCAGTTTACCAAACACCTAAAACCCTCACAGCTTTTTTTCATGAGTGCTTTTTATTTAAGCACCTCACTCCCAAACCACCCCATAAGCTCCTCTCTTGTGGCACATTTTCACATATTTAAAACTAGAATACAACAAAGTCACGTATTATCTAAGAGTACTTGTAGATGAATTACTACTATATTTCCAAGTCAATTAATGAATAATTTCTGCGTAAGAACATGCACATCATTAGTGTAAATTGGTGGTTTGACTTTATTTGACTCATAGTGGTCGGCCATGTCGAAGGTGGAGAGGCCAGCATTGGCGTAACGTAGCATGGCCTCGACGGCGTCGTCTCAGTCGATTCTTCTTAAGCCATCGATGGTCTGCCACTTTCTGTTCAGGAATCAGCATATGTCCATGAATCGTTCTCACCATGACTCTATGGGTCTCATTGGTGACCCAAATATTTGCTCGACAAATATGCTCTTGTCCTTTGAAATTATTTTGTCGCGCAAAACCTTTGGCAAAACCCTAAGTATTGACTAGCTTTGCATGACCAACTGGAATTTTAGTCGGGGAAAATTACTTGACCTGACAAAATATGGCTTAATTTGGGGCACCAAACTATCTCCATGTGATTCAATTTAAACGTTCAATCACCAACGGTTTGGATATTTAATGGCTCAATATTTTTTGACTTATAAATATTTTAAAAAATCCAACAATTTTCTTCAGTCCCACACCAAAAATCAACACACTTACCATTTGAGACTGTTTAGTTAAAAAAAAAAAAATATTTGTAAATAGTAATAGCTATGACAATAACAAAACAGGTAGAATTGTTAAATGACAGTTACTTTTAAGACTGAATAGCAATTGCCATGGTAAAAAGGGCGAAGTTGCTATTACTTTAAAAAGAAACTTTAATACACATGGAATATTGAAAAAAAAGAAAAGCAAAACACATGGCATGATTTGTATTTGTATGTCCAAAGCGCGACTGTTGGTGGGGAGAGTGTGTAGAGAGTCCAACCGTCCAAGTCTCCTTCAGGGCCCGTGACCAAGGGAAAGTAACGCGACTCTGAGAGAGAGAGGGGGGGGGGGTTGGGTGGGCAGGGAGAAGTCTCTCATTTTTCCTTCTTGTTCCTCTTATTTAAGCGGTTATTGATATTTTTAGAAAGAGAAAGACAAAAAAAAAATCGTGAGAGAGGAGAAGGGGGCTTCCAACTGCCAACTTGGTATGTTTTGTTTCCCCTCCTATTCCTTCCCTCCCTCCCATTGGTCAGATTTATCCTCCACTGACTTATCGTCGACTGCACACGACCGCACCCTCTCCCTCCTCCTCCTTCACCTTCAGTTTCAAGCAAGTAGGTGAAAAGCAAACCCCCCCCTCTCATTACTAATTAGTACCCCCATTAAAATACTACCACACCCACTGCTCCTCTCTACCTAATCCATTTACTATCATTTTCAATTTTATAAATAAACAGCATTAACGAATTAAGTTGTTTACATTAAACAAAAAGAAAATCGGTAAGATTAAACTTGCGCTATGCATAGACATTATTGTTTTGCGCCGGTAAAACGTCATCTGTATTGATTATTATTGAAGTATTAACAACCAAAAAAAAGGAGCAAAGCGATTCCTGCTCCTAGGACTTGGCAAGTATAATAAAAATAGAGATACTTAAGTCATCTTTTTGGTTGCTTCCCCTGTCGTCCTCCTCCTCCTTGTTTTACATCTTAGCCAGGCACTCAGGCAGCGCAGCAACTCTGGTCGTTGCTCCTCCTTCCGAACTCCAACCATCTCTCTCGCTCTCCCTCTAAATCTTAAACCCTAGAAAAAGCCTCTCGCTCTCTCTCTGTGCAAAGTTGTCAATGCTCTAGAGAGAGAGAGAGAGAGAGAGAGAGAAAGGGCTTTTGGTTTCAGATCGCGGATATCTCAGCTCAGCTCAGCTTGCTCGCCGATCTACGCCGTCTCGGCCGAGTTCGCTCAATGGGCGGCTCGGACGATTGAAATGCTGTCTGCTCCCGCTCTCCGCGATTTCGATGTTAATCGCACAAAATGTCCGCTTCTTTAGCTGCTTTTGAGCGCCCCCTACGGCCGGCTGCCTCTAACACGGTACTTTTTCTTCCGTATTCTGGAAAATTACTAGAACTCGATTGGTTTTTTTTCATTTATTTTATTTTATTTTTTGAATATTTGTTTGAATTCCTTTAGCTGGCTTTTGTGGGAAGCCACCAAAGCTGATGTTGGTGATATGCGGTTTTTTTTTTATTTTTAATATTTTGGATTTCCTTACATCATGGTGGAATGTCCGTCGCAGATGTTGTGAAAATTCGATTGTATTAGATTGATTTTGTATCCATTTTCTGTTCTGATTGCTGGAGTATAGTGTAGAATGGAAAACAGAAGGAAAAATAGACTCAAAGCAATGGGAACACTTGTTGGTGTGGCAATGCACTTGTCGAAATTATTGAACTTGTGCTTAGGCCGAGTTTAATCTGCTGTTTTATTTTCAAGTAATGTTGATACGGATTTGGAATGTTTTGATTTATGATATGGAACACGAACTTCATTAAGACAAGACCGATGCAAAACAAGATAGGCAAGTTTAGGATGAAACTGCAATGCGTTTCCTTTTACCCGAACGAACCCAAACATGCCCAAGTTTGAGGGAATTGACGGAAACTTTGCTATTTTAAAGAGAAGTCAAATGTTTTTATCAATCCTTGATTTTTCAAATGAGTTCTTAATTCTCAGAATTGCAGTCTGTTGGTTATCAATGTAACCTGATCGCGTTTCAAGTGTTCCTTTTCATCCCTTGTGCTTAATTTGCAAATTAGTTTTACATTGTGCTCTGCGGGTGGGTAATATTTTCATTTCTTCTAACACATCAGATGATCCAGCAGGTCTTCAAGAGTGGTCCACTTTTCATTTCTTCTAAAGGTTGGTAAACATCTCTTGTTCTCATGTTCCTTACCCCGCTCCCCTTAAGCAACTTTGGCTGCATTTCCAGCATGTTTATGTATTTGTTATAGGACTCATTTGACTTTGACGTGATTACATTAGTCTTGGAAGGAAAAAAACACTGTGACTATGAAATTAGATAATTTATCTTTATAATGGTATTTGTACTTGGAAAAAAATTCTTTATAATCAGCATATCAATTCGTTGAATACATTAATTGCTTTGATCATTGACCTAATGTTTATCTGTTAGGTCTATGGAGTGTAGTACGAGGAACTAAGTTCCTTGGAAGTCTCATAAGATTGAGTCATCCTCTATTTAGACTTAATAGAAGATTAATGAGGGAGATAACAATAATACAACAGAAATGAAAGGAGAGAAATGGATTTAAATCTACCACTCGGAAAATAACACTCCTAAAAGAACACCCAAGGCACATATTTATCAAACAAAACATTTTAGATTCACATATTGATATCACATTCATTTATCTGATTTATGGATTGATAAGTTGCTTTGACCTTAGCCGATATCCGTGCAGTGTCTTATGTAATTCAAATAAACCACATGACAGGCATTAGAATATTTTTCTAAAATCTGTTTGTTGACTTTACTGTTTCAAGAGAAATAACTGCTTTTGCTCGGTCTAATTAGTAATTATGAACAACTTTTAATATATTATAAGTATTTAAAATATAGGACGAGGAGTTCTTCCAATGAGTGTTTATTTAATTTTTATAATGAAAACCTTCCAAACCAGTTTATGTTGCATCCTATATGTTAGAGGTCTTGGGGACAACTGAAGATTTTGCTTCTTTCCTCTCATCAATTTATACGTTAAGAGTAACTTGGTTTTCGTGTTTGATTTTGTCAACGGGTATTTGAACTTTTAAACTTTTTTTTTCTATTACGCATTTCATAGTTTGTTGAATCACCTCTTCTTCTCTCATTATTTATATATTCAGTTTTTATTTATTGACTTTGCAGGAATAGGCTGGAAGTCCTGGAAGAAGCGGTGGTTTATCCTCACACGGACTTCTTTGGTTTTCTTTAAAAATGATCCTGTTAGTATTAATCAGTCATCTATTTACCTCTTTTTTGGTTATACCAATATGTTCAGGCTTCCTTTTGCTTTCCTTTTCCTTTTCCATAATTTTCCACATTAGTCTGCATGATTCAATGTAGTTAATGGAAAAATTGGTTGGTCACCGAATTGATGTGTGAGTTGTATTGGTTCTATAAATGGTGGACTTGGTACATTCAGTTTTGATGGTCTATTTGTTGGAATAAAAGGTTCACGCCTTAGTATGTTTGAAAGATATTACTATTCTACCATGTGAAGAGATATTGAAACTTCTTCTATTGCCTCATAAAATGGGATGAATCCCTGTTCAGACCTTCATATGTGATCTCGGTGATATGTGAAATTATTGTTGTGGAATTGCATATGTTCTCTTCCTTTAGTGTTCTCGTGTTCTCTATAGGTTATTGAGGAAACCCACTAAAATGCATGGTATCCCATTTCCACCATTCCTTATTAAAATGTCACATTCTCATTGAATAACCAATTGGAGTACAATTTCAATGTAGTCTGTATTTCAAGTGTTTGCTGGTTGGTTATGTGCTGGATTTTCCATAATAACCTGCTAAACTGAGGTAGGACCTTATTGATTTTTGTGCGTGTGTGTGTGTGTGTCTCTCTCTCTCTCTCACTCACTCACTTACTCACTCGTACGCACAGACATGCCCGACAGTCAACAACTGCAAAGTGAATGTTGTTTTTTTTTTAATTTTTTTTAGGAATGAATGTTGTTTTACATCTTTGTACAGAGCGCACTTCCACAAAGAGGCGGTGAAGTCAATTTGACTTTGGGAGGCATTGACTTGAACAATTCTGGGAGGTATGCATGGCAACAATGACCGTTTGTTTTATTATTATCTGCAATCTGACTAATACATGCAACTGGTTTCATGCAGTGTTGTTGTTAGAGAAGATAAAAAGCTTCTGACAGTTTTATTTCCTGATGGACGTGATGGGCGGGCCTTCACTCTTAAGGTGGCATTTTTGTGATATTTTTTTTCGAGAATTATTCGAATATGTAGTATACTTGCATGGTTTCTGCTGATATGATATAATAATTATATGAGTTTTCAAAATCACAGGCTGAGACGTCGGAAGACTTGTATGAGTGGAAGACAGCCCTTGAACATGCCCTTGCACAAGCTCCAAGTGCTGCCCTTGTAATGGGACACAATGGGATTTTCCGTAATGACACGAATGATACACTTGAAGGGTCCTTCCATCAATGTTTGTATTTTTTCATCATTACACATTCAATGTCTCATGATTTCATCTATCTTGAGCTGGCATAGTTATATATAATTTTGGGCTTTCAGGGAGAGATAAAAGGCCTGTTAAATCTTTGGTTGTTGGAAGACCTATTCTGCTTGCGCTAGAAGATATTGATGGAGGTCCTTCCTTCCTGGAGAAAGCTCTTCGGTTCCTGGAAAAGTTTGGTAAGTTGTGATCCATTTAATATTAACAAGATCTCAAACTGAAGGGAAAATTCCTTATTATGTGTATGTAATATCACTATATACAACATAGTAATTTCTGAAGGTTTTAATGTTACCCTAGAACCCTTACTTATTCCAGACAAACTTACGGAATAACCTTTGTTTACCCATCATGTTTGTCTCGTGCATCTATCTGTATCCAATGTCAGATTTTCCAAAAAGTCAACTAAATACAAATTTTGAGATCGGATCACAGGTTTTATGTTCGAACCGTGATCCGGTTTGCACAATCCAAAATGTGGTGGGTTTGCAATCTTTGCTGAAATGGGCGATCCTTTCTCCTTCTTCAGTTTTAATTTTTCATCTCCTTTAGGCAAAAGATTATTTAGCATTTTGAAGTTGTAGGAATTCTGAAATCTTGAAGAAGACAGAGGAACAGTATTGTGGAATCCTCTCCTCTCCTCTTTTTTTTGTTCTTTATTACTTTTACCAATGCCAAGAAATAATATGAAAAAAGCTTAGAGAAAATAATGTATTAAATCTTAACTACCAAAGGTGGCTTCAGCTTGGCAAAGTAATGTATAATGTTTATAATTAGTATAATATTGGTTTACATGAGTGAAAAATATGCAAACTATTTACCATAAGGAAAAGAATCCAGATAAAACTTTTAAACGAACCCATAAAACTGTACCGAGTATACCCCCTAGTGTACCCCATTCCCATAAACTACCGTACCTTGTACCCTTTCCCGTTTTACTTAATGAATTGACCCACGCCCCATGCAACATTGAGGTGGACATATATGTTGGTGTTTTTATCATGTGCGGATTTTTGGGAATTGATGCATTTGACACCCTTCATCTCTGTCAGCTCATTACACTCATATCGGAGTATGCAAAGCATGTGTCTTATTTCACATATTGGCTATGCAGAAGGCAAGATACTCCTTTGCATACCAGTGTGGAGATATCTGTACAAACTGTTAATCCTAATTGCCTATGAAACTATCTGGAAGCACCAGTCTGGGAATTGACTCATTAAGTCATTATACTGGGAGAGATACCTGAAGAAAAATAATGTTAAAAAATATATATTTTTGAGGGTTATACTAAACAGTTTTATAATTTGTAATTTATTTGTCCCATAGGTACTAAAGTTGAAGGAATATTGAGACAGTCTGCGGATGTTGAGGAGGTAGAACGTAGAGTACAAGAATATGAGCAAGGTATCCATTTTATTCAAGTTGAAAGTAAACGTCTGGTGGATTCTGAAAACATAAGAGATTCTCTTGCGTCTCAGTTGGATTTTTTCACTTATTTTTAGCTCATGCCCTCAATTTTCTTGGAAGCATGCATTGATTTCCAGCTTAGTCCTAATTGTTTGTGATGTTTGAAGGCAAGACTGAATTTAATCCGGATGAGGATGCTCATGTTGTTGGCGATTGTGTCAAGGTACTTTCCAAAATTTGTTTGATGTCATTCGTATTCGGTATGAATTATGCTTTACTTCAATATTTAGTCAAGTTGTTTGATCTGCAGCATGTTCTGAGAGAGCTGCCCTCATCTCCAGTACCAGCTTCTTGCTGCACTGCATTGCTAGAGGCTTATAGTAAGTTTAGCTGTATGTTATGCCTTGTGAATTTGTAAATCAGTTAGTGGGTTCTTTGTTATGTGGGGAATTAAGTAACAGGAATAATTTGTGAGACTGTTAAACTACATATGTGAAGTTGTATTGCATAGAAAAGGTTGGCCGTTAGTCTCATGTGTAGTTATCCTTCTGGACATATTAAATGATACTTTTATGCACGATTCAGAGATTGTACCAAGTCTCCATATCAATGTTTCTGTTGTCTGATATTTTCCTCAAGTTTCTGAATCATTTGTACAAATGATCACATATATTTTAGTAATGGAATAAAGTTTTTTTACTGTTTGCTCTGTGTTCTCTTTGACCAGAAATTGATCGAAAGGAAGCTCGGGTTAGTGCAATGCGCTCTTCAATATTGGAGACATTTCCCGAGCCAAATCGCCGTTTATTACAGAGGTAACCTGTTCTCTTACATGATGTGAGATGTCTTCCGTTGGTAAACCTTAAATGGCTTGTCAGTGATGGCCTACTCATAATGTTTGATATGCCTAATTCTGTTCTCTTACATGAGGTAACCTGTTGCCTTACATGATGTGTGATGTCTTCTTCCTTCTGCCTTCTGAGTCCTAGTCATAATGTTTGAGATGCCTAATTCTGTAGTGCACTTGTACTTAATGTGCAAGTTTTATGGGAACTAGATTTTCATATGTTGGCTAGGAAGGCATGCATGGTAGTTTGAAAGGTGATGTACCAAACAATATATAAGCAAGGATGAAGATGTCAGGATTGGTTGAAATATTGGTATTGAGGATTCAAGGATATATTCATGAAATATGGTTAAATATTATGAATACAACGGATGCTTGTTTTAGAAGTTGGAAATTTTGTCAGAAACTTAAGGAAATGTTAATGTAATTAATAGAACGTCAGTTAGACGTGTAAATTTCATATTAGATTGTTGATAAATAATGTGAAATGTAAAATCAAAAGCTCTCTCACTCTGATGCATGAGATTACTTAGAAGCATGCAGGTACTAAAATTTTTGCAAGAACCTGTTTTGAATGTTAAGTTGCTTTAGGAAACAAAATTTTATCCACTCTTGAGGATATCATATTGTAGGGACCACTACTACATATTGATCTTTCTCGTGGATATGCATTCTGTTCAAAATTATGCTAAACGATCATATTGGTCTATAACTTGCTTTTCTCCTTTTTCTTTTTGCAGAATTTTGAAGATGATGCATGTCATATCTTCTCACTCTGATGAGAATCGGATGACTCCATCTGCAGTTGCTGCATGCATGGCACCCTTGCTCTTACGCCCTCTATTAGCTGGTGAATGTGAGCTGGATGATGACTTTGATCTTAATGGTGATAATTCTGCCCAGCTTATTGCTGCTGCAAATGCTGCAAATAATGCTCAAGCAATAATCACAACTCTTTTGGAGGAGTATGAAAACGTTTTTGATGTAAGACTGGTTAAGGATAGTTGCTTTATTACATTCTGTGTTCTTGCTATTTCTTAAGGTGGATCCTGGATTTATAATTCTCATTCTTTCGAAGTGCACAACTTCATTTACTCCAGTCAACTATAATATTCGTTGAAACATGTGAGGATCTCTACTGTCCTTTTAACATCCCCTTTTGTCGTGATTGGGGGTACCATGAGCTTAGTGAAGATTGGTTGAACTAATATTTATTTATTTATTTATTTTTATGAGAAGAAACGAAAGAATTTTATAAAAAAGAGAGAATTTACATAAGTGGAAAAGAGTTCCACCTAGAACCGGGAGTAAGTAGCAAGGACCTTTAATGTAATACTAATTAAACAATGGTAAGGCTAAACCGTATCATTTTAACGGCTGCTAACGAATCCTTTAGTATAGATTAGTTGAACTAATGAAGCTACTGGTACCAGTCATAGGTGCATGGTCATAACAACCCAGACTTAGTTCCTCAGAGATATATCTTGAATATGTTGATATGATGATTGTAGGAAGTTTGTGAGGTGTTAGGTTGATACTCATGTTGGATGTTAAATTCATTTATCTCTCAAAAGATAAAATAGCATAGCACCCACTAATCCCGGAGCACTATAGAAACTTCAGCTCTTCAATGGTGGTTTAAGCTGGGGTGGGGGTGGTGTAGAGTGACTAGGAGCACGAAAGATTTGATGTTAAACCTCCTTTGGGATACCAGACTGGACATGCTAATATTTTGGATGGGACCTAATGAGATGGTTAATACATTGTGGCTTATCTTTGCTTGATCTAGGCCAAGATCCAGTCTTTGTGAGTAATGGATTACCAGCTTATTGACATGTTAGTACTAGTACTATATCATAGGTAAGGTCTCGATATGTTGCGTCCATGACATGGTGAGAGTGCCTGCTTGAGATGGCATCCAACTCCTAAGTGTCTTTGTGGATGATAGAAAAAATTGGATGCAGTTCTAGTCGTTGAAGAATTGGTTGAGGTGTATTGGCTGAAGAAGAAGGAAGGTGTTGTCGTAAATTTTCCTTCCTTCTTTTCTAATGTTATGTGTCTAGTCAGAGATAAATGCTTATCCGACATTCTGTCAACTTTTCCAACCCTGATAACTTCCTGCGCAGACGATGTGTTCTATCAAATGATAGGGCTATGGGGTTTCAACTACAAATCTTGCATTTCACAGTATGTGATAGGAGATTTCATTTTTGGGATTAGTGGGTGCTATGCTATTTTATCTTTTGAGAGAGATGTCAATATCTATTTCTGTAGGAACCTTTCATATCACTCACTCTGTAATACACTCAAATAATTTACTTCATTTTACTTTAATTGTTTGAACATTTTGTTTTCCTGGATGCTATCTTTCTTTGAGCGGCATAAATGATATATTGTTTAAACACAAATTGAGATAAAAAAACGTTACTTTTGCTGACACTGATTCTTATGGTCTTCCATTACATGCTATTACAAAGGCTCTAAATCTTAAGTTCATGTTAGATTTTTCAATTATGCAAAGTGGTCTTCACTTGTTAGGCTCTTGTTTCAGGATGAAAATCTTCTAAGGTGTTCGATCTCTGCTGATTCTCGAATTGAGAATAGTGGAAGTGAAGATTCATCTGATGATGAAAATCTTGATCTGAAAGACAACGGTTACCATGATGCAGAGAATGAAGTTGATCCGGAAACAGATGATGACCCGGATCGAGTTCATAGTGGAAAGTTGAGTGAAAGCAGTGGTTATGCTGGCAGTGACCTCTATGATTATAAGGTTCTCTCCCTCTGTCTCTCCCTCACACACGCTCACTCCACTGTGCTTGTCTTATGCTCTGATTTATGTATGGTTTTAAGATTTTTTTTAAGTGTTAATGGTGGGATTAGAGTCTTTTTCTCTTGTGCGACTGCGACATTAATAGGTTATGCCTTCCTATGCTGCTGATTGCGTTGACTTTCACATCATTGACGCCAGAAATGGCTATGGGCCCTCTGTGAGTTATATGATGTAGTAAAATTATATTTCATTAGTTTGATACAAACACCGGGAAGATGTTTGTAACATTATGCTGGTGGTTCTAGGTGGAACTCTTTTCCACTTATGTAATTCTCTCTTTTATATAAAATTCTTTCATTTCTTCTTGCAAAAAAAAAAAAAAAAAAACATTATGCTGGTCATCCGACCAGATACTGCTAAAAGATCCGTCACTTTTACCTCTTTGGTTTATTTTTTTCTTTTCATAACCTTGGTCTTTGTATAGCTCTGGGTCTTTAGAAATCTAAGGGACGTACTGAGTCTATTAACTTATATGCAAATTACTTATTATGCCTTTTTGATTTGATTTTCTTATCTGTTGAAATATTCAACTGCCAGACTTATAATATTTCCGATTGACATGTAAGTTGGTGTCATACAGGCATTTGGGGTTGATGATTCAGATGTTGGATCACCTAAAGGAAATCATACGTCAGCTGAGAGTTCAAGTTCACATGTTCCTCAAACCATCAGAGATCCAAATGTTGAAGTTGTGGAAAGAGGAAGCAAACCAATTAAAGAAAATGAAAATTTAATTAGTGAGACAGAAACACCAAGTGCATCACCTGCCGGAGATTCTTACAGATCAATGGGAGAGATTCTGTCAGCAATGGATCCAGGGCATCCTTTACCAGTGTCTGGACTTGAATCAGGAACTGTGAAGAAAGTGGCCAAAGTTACAGGCTCCAACCATAACGCAAAGCGATCGGCATTTTGGGGAAGAAACAATGTGAGTTGTCATTTGTTGTTATCTGTTTTATCTTAAGTTGATTTTTGGGTTTACCCAAGCAGCAGATGAATTAAAATCTCATTCAGTAAAGAAGCGGTTTTATTTAGCTGACATTCCTGACATTCAATAATCAAACTTGATAGGTCTTCCTTCTTTTAAAGTCAAATTAACTCTGCATGAGAGATGTGGATCCCCTAATGTTTTAGACAAAATTGAGAGATGTATCTTTTTGTATTGGGTTTAATTCTTTGCATTGAGTACAGAATGATTTATTTGATACCTCTTACAAACTGTATGGTTTCATTATCATGGAGCTTGTGCATCATTTATTAGTTTGTGGACTTTTAATGTCCTCTTCTTTTCTTGTTTTCAATGTGAATTCGCAGTCTAGATATTTTTTTGGGTTTTAATCAGTATGTGACATGATAGCTTTATATTTGTGCATACGCTTTGTTTTACAGGAGATAATAGCTTAGCCGGCTTTTGCAGTTTTGTTTTAAAATCCAGTGGCATCTGATATTCTTCATTAATTGTTATACAGGCAAGAAAGACACCGTCAATGGAATCAGTCGATTCTTCTGGAGAGGAAGAGTAAGTTACTCATCATATGCATTTGTAATTTTGTACTTTGTTGTAGCAACATGCTTAATGCACATGAAATATATGGACATGCTACCTTTTGTTTAAAGCTTTACAACTTTTAAGTAGTTGTTAACAAAAATCTGATATGCGCTGTAAGTTCTATAGTACTTTCAGTAAGTTAAATAATTTGGTTTGTTGTTTTTTAGGCTTTCAATTCAGAGGCTTGAGATTGCGAAAAACGACTTGCAGCAGAGGATTGCGAAAGAGGTAGCTATACTTCTGCTTGACTTATTGTAATGTCAAATTATAGAAACTGGTACTTTTACTAACCGGATTAGACACTCATGTTATAGGCTAGAGGAAATGCAATTTTACAAGCTAGTTTGGAGAGAAGGAAGCAAGCTTTACATGAGCGGCGCTTGGCACTGGAACAAGATGTATGTTCATGAAAATACGCCGGACTAATTTTCTTCCTCCCTCCCCGTCTATTTTATATCTACTTAATGTCTGCATTAGAAGTTTATCATGCTACATTTTATATATCTGCTCGTTTGGTAGGTAAGCTTAAAACAAAAATCTATCTGCATGAGTCAACAATTTGGAATGAACAAGTTTATAATATTAGAATGACCTGACTAGATAATAGAAGGAATGGAACAAAAGACGTGTTGTATATTTTTGCCTGCATTCGGTGATGTTCTGGGGTTTAATCTTCAGTTTGACACCAGGAGGTTGGCTTCCGATTTTCTTTTACATGAGTGCAAATGAAACACAATAACCCTTTTTGGACTTTCTAAACTGATGCATTTTTGTAGTGGTAATAATACCTCACAATTACACCTCTGGTCTGCAGTTTCCAAATGCAATTAGACAGGGCAAAAGTTCTGGTTCTGTCAGTTGCATAGGCAACTGGCTAATGTTCGTGTACAGCACTTTTTATTTTATTTTATTTACAAGAACACTTAATTATTAGTAATTTAATAAACTTGATCAAGTTACAGAATTAGACTTGATGTTAAAACCTTCTAACTGTTTTTTTTTTTGGTGAAAAATCTGCTGAATGTTGATCAAAAGAAAATAAAACCGCCTTGCTATATTATTAGTTCTAGATTGTCTATCTGGGAGCTAGATCTTAGGTGTGTGCATGTATAGTATTTAAAGAAATTAATTGGTAGTACTTTGATTCTTAAAAGTAATTTCCCTCTTTGCTTTTTGGCTGTGTATTAGACCTTCGATTAACTATCTGTAAATGATGATATAGGTTTCAAGATTGCAAGAGCAGCTACAAGCTGAGCGAGATCTTAGAGCGGCATTAGAGGTCGGTTTGAGCATGTCTTCTGGACAGTTGGCCAGTTCATGTGGCATGGATTCTAAGGTTTGTGTAGATTGTAAGGGATTTGTTTTATTTTAATTCTGTTTTATGTCATTTATCCAAGCCAGATTCTTATAATAAATTCTGGTGTGAAGACACGGGCTGAGCTTGAGGAGATAGCCCTTGCTGAAGCGGATGTGGCCAGGTTGAAGCAGAAAGTTGCAGAACTTCACCATCAACTTAATCAACAGCGACAGCATCATTATGGTTCTCTCTCTGATGCTTGCGACCGTTATCAAAATGGCCAAAATAATAATTCCCAACAGTGAGTGTGCAGAACCCATCTCTTTCTCAAAAGAATAAAAAATGCTGTTGTAAACCCAAGACTTGTAAACATCGGAAAGTAGATTGCTATATGTTTGAGGGTTTCATCAATGCAATTTACAGAGCTTTAGTACTAATAGGAATTTGTTTGGTTCAGGTCAATAATTTCTTTTGATTTTAAATTGTTTGCTTTTTGCAGGAGGTTTCTTCAGCAAGATTTTGATGCAACCCTTGCCTTCTGTAATCATGAAAGGAAACAAAGGAATGAGGTGAGGTGTTATGTTTTTCTATCTTCGATACTTCATACTCCATATTAGGAAGCATTCATACTTTGGATATTTTTCAGTGATTTGTTAAATGTTGTTTTCTTGATGTTCCTCTTTTATTTATTTATTTATTTATTTATTTTTATCCTTGCACTACCTATGTCTCTCAGTTATATATTCATCCAATTCCAACATAGCTGATGCTTTCACGTTTATGCCAGATTTCGTCACATTTTTATTTCAACTTTATACTTAACAATCCAGTACTCCTTGACTATTTTGCTACAGGAGAGTTTGCTGGGGGCAGATTGGAGGACTATCAAAGGCCAAATTTTAGCATCTGCCAGCAGTACAAGGCAGCCTTCTAGGAAGCAATTCATGGATCCGGCTAGCAGAAGTGAATCAAAAAATACTGATGCATCAACAAGTTTGTCTGTTGATGAGCTTTCTGCTGTGGATTCTGCTTCCATGCCATCGACTTCAAGAGCACCAGAGGCAAGTGTTTCCTTTTTGCTGCGACTGTCATTTGTAACTTGTGGTTGAGCTTCTCTCTAAAAATTAAAATTTTGCTATTTAGTTTCTTTGAAATCTTATCTTGTATTAACTCTGGAATGGTTCCCACCTCGTTCAAACAATTGTAACGTATTGATGTTGACTATGGTTCCAGGCGGTGGATTATCCAAGGCATCCATCAACAGCATCTTCTGCCTTGGTAGAACTAACAACTCGCCTTGATTTCTTCAAGGAAAGACGTTCCCAGCTGATGGAACAGCTTCATAATCTTGATTTAAATTATGGCACGGCATCTTTGCAAGACTCAGTTTATAGACCATCATCTCCACCATGGAATTGACTGGCGGAGAAGGTACCCATCAAATGAGTCGGAAGAAGAATGCCGGACACCGTGTTGTATATTCTTTGACAATGTTTGCATATAAATAGTCATGTGGTACTCTTGTTTGATTATCTTGTTTCATATTCAAAGTTGCTCTTTTTGTCTTTTCGTAGTGAGGGGATGTGAACGGAATTCGGGTGAGAAGTGTGTTCATTTTGTTGTGTATTGATGATTCCTTTTGTTGGTAACAAGGGCCCTGTAACTGTAAACAAATCTTCTGTTGTTGTGTCCATAGGTGAGGTGGGGTGATGCTATTGAATTATAATATTTTGCATTCAGCAAAACTTTTTGATGTCACCCTACATTTTTTCTTACCGCATACTTCAATTTTTGATCTTCTTCAATTTATTTAATCCAATGGCTGAAAATTGAGGTGTGTAATAGCACCGTCCTTTTTTTATATTGAAGTGGGGGTGGGGTGTGTGATAGCACCGCCCCCTTTTTTTTATATATATATATTGAAGAGGGGGAATCAAGTCTAGGTTAATTCTTGTGATTGTTCATTCCTTGTATTCATTTGGGGACTTTATTTAACACTTGACTTTTAAACGGTAGTGATTTCATTATAATTGTACAACAAAGGTTACATCCTTTGCAAGAACAACCATAGAGGAATTGGATAACGTTTTGCAACATGGGCTCATGTCAAATAAGCAGCCCGTGTTAAGATATTGTGTTTCAAGAATAAGTAGCGGTAAAATAAAGCAATTGAGGATTTGTTAAATTTCAACATAAAAGTGTTAAAATTGTGTGTAAATACAAAAATAGACACATTGGTAGCAGTGGAAGCGTTGACGGCGATGGTGATGGCAATGACAACAGCAAGGGTATGATGGTGGTGTCAATAGTGGATTGTGGTGGTTGGCAGTGTAGAGGTAGCAAACTAGTAATGGTGGTAGGGGTGGTGGTGGCGACGATGGCAATGGTGATGGCAATGACAATGGTGATAGTATGATGGTATGATGGTGGTGCTAATATTGGGGTGTGGTGGTTGGCATTGTAGAGGTAATAATGGTGGTAGGGGTAGTAGCGATGATGTCAATGGTGATGGCAGCAACAATGGTGAGGGTATGACGGTGGTGCCAATAGCCAAGTGTGGTAGTTGATAGTGAAGAGGTAGCAATGGTCGTAGGGGTGGTGGCGACTACAACAATGGTGAGAGTATGATGGTGGTGCCAATAGTGGGGTATGGTGGTTGATAGTGTAGAGGTAGCAATGGTGGTAGGGGTGGTGGTGATGACGACAATGGTACGCGTATGATGGTTTTGCCAATATGGTTATTGGTAGTGTAGAGGTAGCAATGGTGAAGAAGTGGCGGTGGTGATGGAAGTGACAAGGGTGAGGGTATGGTGATGGTGCGAATTGTGAAATGTGGTGGTTGACGATGTAGAGGTAGCGATGGTGATAGGGGTGATGTCAGCAGCGGTGGTGGCAGCTATGTAGAAGGTGATAGTTATGGTAGTGGTGGTGATGATGGTGGTGGTGGTCATTTTGTTCTTCAATGGAGAAAATTTATGTAGAAATGCAAAATGACATTTTCTAAATGCCTCTTTTGTAATTTTATTGTATTTTCCTCCCCAAAGCTGTAAAATGACAAAAAAAAAAAAAAAACCGTTGGGCTAAGTGGAATCCTAAGTGGACATTTGAGCTCACTTCATATTTTTTCTCCTTTTTTGCCATATTCTTGTTGTACTCATCGACATGAATGCGTTAGCGCGAATGAACTAGAATGAAGATTTTACAAAGCACAGAATGATGAGGGTAAATTTGTAATCTTATCCGCAGAACTATTTTGGAAAATATCAGTTTCTTATTTGGAAAAATATCCTATTGTCTTTTTGCGTGTGATGTATTTTCTTTGTGAAGGTATCTCACCGACACAATCCTTCCTTCACTCCCGCTCGGTTCAATCTCTCCTCTACAACCCAGAGAACCACCGCCATCTCAGGCGGATCGACACCAAACGTAACACCATCTTACTCACCTCAATGCCACAAAACCAACCATGGGTTTTGTTTGGTGAACACCCGAACAGAAGGCATGGTTCGAGGAGCCCCGATGCTACCTCGACCTTCTCGGTGAGTTCTTGTCAATTCAGGTGACTCTTGTCCACAAATGTGTTTCCAGTTCCTTCCTCGTGTTGTGTAGCACAATCTTCTTTCTTGTTGTGTTGTTTTGATGAGGTTTGTACATAGGTCGCAGAGGAGGACGCCTTCGTTGAACTTCGGTGAAGTTGCAAAGAAGTCCGATGAACTTCCTACTTGATTTCGTTTATTTTGGATGAGATTGTGACCACGAATCAACTCCCTAGCATCGCATGACTAAGTTATGAGCAACCCATGCTTGTAGTGTCGAAGACAGAAATTGTCCGGGAAAAAGCGAACTTAAAAAATGGCAACAACTAAATATTTTTATATAGTAGTCTTTCATAAGAAAAAACTCTTTTCACCGAAACTGTTGCAACCGGTAGCACTAAAACCAATAGCTTGAACACCTCCCGGCCTTCACCAACTCCTTTGCAAGATCACTAATTCTTTTCAATAATGAAAACTCACTGTGCATCTTCATATCATAAATGTAATTGTTTAGGGTTAAACAAACAAAATATTGAGGATTCATGAGGTCCATATGAGATAAAGTTGAGCTAAACGAACAATTTTTGTTTTGTCAAAAGATGCAAAATTATTCACCGGACTCAAACAAGCCATACAAAGAAGCAACTCGGTGTTTACCTCATTGCGGCGATCATTCAATTTCTTTAGTTGCATATCAAGGACTTGAAAATAAAGGTTCACACAATAGTAAAAGAAGTTTGTGAGGTCCACACAATAAATTTTCAGGGTACGAAATGCAAATTCTCCATGTTAGAAACGATAATCTCATGCTTTTCACCAAATTTTTGTATATCATCAAACAAGTCTGCGAAGTCATCATCTCTCAAGAATTGTAGTCTTTGCTTGCGTACTTCCACTAACGCTATCGCATTCACAATATCTTGATCTTTTATTTATAATGATTGTGATAACTCATTTGTAATTCCAATATAAGTCTCATAAAAAAGGTGAAACACAAAATCAAAAGTTTGTATTTCTTGGAATAACTTACTTCACCAAAATTCTCTTGGTTGCCATCATCTTTAATCCATTTAAGCACATCCACCACGGTTTCAATCATAACAATAATACTAACAATAGTACCATAATGTGAGTTCCACCGTGTATCACAAGGACGCATGAGACTACTTTCTTGATTTAACCCTTTACCAGTTTCAAGATCACTAATATCAAGAGCTTTCTTAATTTGTTCTTGTTTCTGTTTAAATACATCACGACATTTACACAATGATCCATAGTATTGACCAAACTACTAGCATTGTGAAGAAAATGGCAACACCTTCACTTCCCTTTGCAACGGTTACAAGAGATAGTTGAAGTTGGTGTGTAAAACAAAGAACATAAAATGCTCGAGGATACTTGTTTCAAAATCTTTGTTTTAAGACCATTTAGCTCACCTCTCATATTACTAGCTCAATCATAGCCTTGTCCCTGTAACTTGGACATATTCAAATTTGTAGTAGCAAATAATTTCTCAATGACCTCTTCAAGAGAGTTACTAGTTCTATAGGAGACATGATGCACACCCAAAAACCTTTCAATTGTTTCTCATTTTTTGTTCACATAATGCAATACCACCACCATTTCCTTTTTAGTTGAAACAACATGAGATCCATCAACCAAAAGAGAAAAAAAATACACCTTCCACATCTTTACTGATTGCATCAATAGTTTCAACTACACAAGCATGGACAAGTTCTTTTTGAATATCAGAAGAAGTATACTTAAGATTTTTGAGAGCATTCTCAAATACAACTTTCCTAACTTTCTCATTATGATTGGCAAGAAATTGCATAAGCTCCAAATAATTACCACTATTGCTTGATTTCAACAATTCATTATGGCCATGAAAAGGAAAACCTTGTCCCGAGAACCATCTTGTGCACTCAAGTGAGGCACTCAATAAAGTGTGATAATTAATGTGAGCTTCATCGGTTTGCTTAATCACAAATGTTTCAATGTGTTGCTTCTGTGTCACAAATCTCTAGCTTGTTGTACAACTTTATTATGAAGACTTCCAGCACCTCCCTCATGGACTCGAAAATTTTCGGGTCTTTTCTTCCAATTTGTAAACCCTTTCTCAGTAAACACGTCACTTCCAGTACTACCCAATGTATCGAAATCACATTTGAAATGATAGCAACAATGACAAAATGCAGCATCTTTTACTATAAAATGGAAAAAAAAAACAAAAAATCTTGGACTCTTAATCCTAGAGTAGACTATACTAATATGACTAGTAACAAAGCAAACCAACAAGTCAATTAATCAATACCAATAATCATACAAATTATTCAATAAACAAAAATTCAATTCAACTAATCATATGAATAATCATATACATTATTTAATAATTCAATTAATGAATCAATAATCAAGAATTCAATTTTTACCCTTAACAATAATTTCATTCATCAATAATCATTTCATATAAAAAATCAATAACCAATAACCCTATAATACTTCCATATGATTCTATACCAATTAAACAAAAATTCGTATTAAATAATTAATTAGGGTGAGAGATTATGAATTTAGAAATTAAAAAATTAACCTAAAAATTGGCTTAAAGGCTGGAAGCTAGAGTGGTTTGAACGTTGGCGGCAACTGGAGTGGCTTGAAGTCAGCAAAGGGGCCAAATGAGGTTGAGGGTGTTGATTTCTGTGGTTGGGACATGGGGGGTAGCAGCGCAACTTGCTGCTCTCTGATTGGAAGATGGGAATTATGGAACGGGATTGAGAAAGGTAACAGGGGACTAGTGGTCCCACCTTTTATTCAAACCAATCAACGAAACGTCGTCGTTTCAATTATGATTTTTCTAATTTTTTTACTAGGACCAAAATGACGTCATTTTGGCCTGGATTAAGAAAAAAAAGAGGGCTTTGCTGCGTAGCGCTAGAAACCAGATCACTAGAGCGGCTCGAGCGAGATTTCTCAATTCCAATAAGAGCAGAGGCTGAACTAGCGGTCCTAGGTGTGTTTTTTGGCGAGGGGAGGGGTGGCAGCCACTCCTCGTCTTCACGTAGCTTTGCCACTGCATGCTTGGATAACCTCAGAGGAAGGAGTTTCAAAGTTTTGAAAATTGAGCCGAGTTTTCTCCAGCCAATTTCGAGTGTTTATGGCTTAATTGTGTAGCCAAAGCTTACTGGAAATTGGTGGAGATGAGGTATTTATAGGGAAGTGTCTAGCTTAGGTGTAGAGTTTTTCCCTACACGGGGTGACTTCCATAGGCCAAGGTGAGTCATCTGTAGGATGGATGAGAACAGAATAATCTTAAAGACATTAATTATGTAATATCTTGAGATGATGATGTTAGCATCCTTGATTGATTGTGATGAGGATTCCTTACTTGTTTGAATTGATCTTCAATTAGGAGAGTATTAAAGATGGGATTTGGCAATTATTAATGTCTTTGACTTTTCTTCCTTGCCACGAGCAGTGGAGCTTGGTGGTGTCATAGTCTGCTGCAATGTTTCCAGGGATGTTGGACTACGCATGTGAATATTTACAGGCCCTGCCCATTTATTGAGTGCATTCTTGTCTTATTCGAAAAAAAGTCGACGTGTCATTTCTAGGATTTTTGGAAATATTTTTTGCTCCACATCCTGATCTAAGGGAAAAAGATTACATTAAGGTCAAGTGCGTATACTTCTGGATACTCCCCTTGAGTTTGACAAAACCTCCATATGAGAACTACAAGCATTGCAAATGAGATAATTTACGCATAACAATTCCTTAGACAAGCTTCTGGAAGGTTGACCTTGGAAGTGACTTCGTGAAGAGGTTAGCAAAGTTATCATGGGATCAGACTTGCTTGACTTCAATCTTCACTAAGGTCTATATCGTGGACCTACAAACGAGTTTGATAAGTAACCAGCGACACCATAACAAATAAGGGAAGCATCATTGTGAGGATCAGATGATTGAATCCGCTCGAGATGCGTAGTGATAAGCCCAAGTCCATTGTACCTTCAAAGTAACAAAAATACTTCTTTAATGCCAATTCAGTGGTTGTGTGTAGACGCAGTGCTGTATCTTTACCAATAGATCAACAACGAAGGAGGTATCCTGCATAACGAAATGAACTAAGTACAACAAATTGCAAACTTGAACTTAGATATGGAACTTCGGGTTCCACAACCTATTCAAGGTCTCATTTGCATGTAGCATATGGAGTGACGGAGGGCTGCACTCTACACATAATTAAAATGTAATACTCTCCTAAATTGAAGATCATCAAATTCTCCTTTGCGCAGCGTTAAGAGCATACTGATAACATGTTGTAGTATGAATTTAGTGAGGGAAAAGTGATGGAGAAAACCACTAGCAAAGGGAAGAGAGAAAAAGGCTTGAGAAATTCTATGTGTCATATTCCTCATGCTTTATTCCTTTATTTATACTAATAAGGGAGAGAGTATCCTTACTCTCCAAGTAATTAATGCAATTAAAAATAGAAAACTATCTAAAAAATATTATAAATGTACACATAATCTACTAGTGTAAATTAAAATAGGATTGCAACAATAACATAATACTAGCATAAATTAAGAAAACAAAAAAAATTATAACACGAACCTAAACACTGGACATGATCATGACTTTTTTTTTTTTTTTAAAGTAATAAGTATTTCATTATTCAAATAAAACAAATGACATCAATCATCATGAATACTATTCTATGATTACAAATGTAACACAATATTAGTATACAACTTACCCCACATAACCACCTTTAACCAAACAGAAAGATAACATTCAGGAGGATAAAACCTTGAATCACTTTTTGACGAACTTGTAAAAGATGACACTCCTTCAATAAAGAAGCTCTGCTATGAGACATCATAAAGATGTCCCCATAATTTTTTTTTCAGGCAACTGAACAACAAAACCACAACCACAAAAAAAAAAAAAAATGACACAACAAAAGATAAACTCGGCAAAGGTACGATATCGTGAGTAGGGGTGGGCGCGGTGCGGTTTGGTGCGGTTTCGAATGAAACCACAACCGAAACCGAAACATTTTGCGGTGCGGTGCGGTGCGGTTTTGAAGCCAAAACCGAAATGAAACCAAACCGTTCGGTTCGGTGCGGTGCGGTTTCAAACGGTTTTGGTTTGGTTTTTGAGAAAAAAAATGTACAATTTAAAATATACACCTATTTATGCATAAGACGGTCTTATTTTCCTCGTATATTAATTAATGAATATGCAGTAAAATTGCAG
Source organism: Malus domestica (assembly GCF_042453785.1). NCBI lineage: Eukaryota > Viridiplantae > Streptophyta > Magnoliopsida > Rosales > Rosaceae > Malus > Malus domestica. The sequence continues at coordinate 20,976,788 of NC_091663.1, forward strand.
CAAAACTGCATAAAAAACAGCAGCAAAAACTGCACAACACTGCACCAAAACTGCACAAAACTGCACCAAAAAATAATGCAGCAAAACTGCATTAAAAAACAGCACCAAAAACAGCACCAAAAACTGCACCAAAACAGCCCCAAAACTGCACCAAAAAACTGCACAAAACAGAACCAAAAATCTGCACCAAAAGTGCAGCTAACTTGTACCAAAACTGCAACAAATGACAACTACTAAAATTGAGACAACATCCAATGCATCAAAGGATTTAAACTTTAAATCCTTATGCATCACATCTATTAAAATTGAACTTGATCACCAATCACAATACTTTACAATCCAATTGAAAGGTTAAGTTTGCCATAATACAAACCTATAAGTTATAACCTTGTTGAAAAGTTTAAAATATAAGTTATATAACATTTATTTATTATATGGTGCGGTTTCGGTTTCGGTGCGGTTTTGAAAACCCAAAACCAAAACCAAACCGTTTTGTGTGCCGCGGTTCGGTTTTGAAACCGAAACCGTTTCAAAACCGCAAAACCAAACCGTTTGGTGCGGTTTGATTCGATTCGTGTTTCGGTTTCGGTTTTCGGTTCCAAGTGCCCACCCCTAATCGTGAGAGACCCACACCTAACCAACAAGAAGATAAGATCACAAGGCCTAAGCCCTATGAGTTGGACCTAATAGCATCAAGACACACAAGGTAAACATCGTAGTATCACATAAAGACTTTGCAACGACAAGAAAACATGATTGTGAATCCCTCGAACTACTGCAACGATCCCATGAAGGAAAGACCGCACCACAATTTGATGATCTTGAATTGTTGGCAAAAAAATCTTGCTATGAGCTACCTCTAACAAACATCAAGCTTCCTCCGCATAATCTTTGCCAAGTGCACAAACCACAAAATCACCACCTTAGATTTGAACAACAATTGTCGATTTAAGATCCGGGTTTGAGAAATAAGTCATAACAGCCACAAAAACTTTGCTCGTAAAAAAAGAGAGTGACCACAACCACAACCAAAAGCTCTAATCGACAAAGCGAGTGAGACCACTACCAAAAACAGGAAAAGAAAGAGAAGGGATCAAGAAGGATTCCTATAAATTCATCATCTCCACCAATTTTTGGTAAGCTTTGGCTACGCAAATAAGCCTGAACACTCATTCTTTTAGAGGAATTGAATTAGGCAACGGATGTCCATTAGCCAAACCACTCCCCACACCTCGTGGACGTGTGAAGTTTTGACCTTGATTAAATGTGTTTTTTTGTTTTGTAGGTACAATTTCTATCTACATAATATATAACTTTATACTATAATAGTTTTATATTATGAAAATAGAAATTCACACAACAAAAAGTTATTCATTATGAAGATAGGAATTATAAAAGATATTCTTGTTGCAGTCATATTTAGAATAGGAATGTGATTGTGTAAATCCTAAGGAATCTGGGAAAGTATCTTATATTCCTATTAGGATTAGATTACCTATTAAATATTGTAATCCTAAAGGGAAAGGTTTTACCCTTCCTAGTACTATAAATAAAGGCACAATGGGGTGAATCAAACACACATCACAATTAAATCAATCTCTCTTCTCTCTAATAGTGGTCGGCCCCCTCTCTCTCTCTAAACCCTAGATCTTTCAATCAAATAGGCCTACAACACGTTATCAGAACGCTCTTGCCAGAAGCTGAGGAATTGAAGCATCGTTGGAGGAGGCTATCATCCACCAAATTCAAAGGCTTATTCGTTTTCTGCTAATCAGGTACGCTTAAAATAAAAGAAGATATTTGAAATGTCCACGAAGCATGAAAACATTCCCCATGATGCATGAACCTCTCTATGTTTATATTTTCCTTTCGATATATGTATATATATATATATATATATATTGTATATGTTCATATATTTGTCAATATATATATATATATATTTGTTTCATGCATCGCACAATTAAATTGTTATGTGGAATTTGTGAGTCAAATTATATAAAATAAATTAGAAGCATATTTAGGATTTTCCTAAACCCTATGGGATTTTGAAAAAAAAGGGAAATTGGACATAATTTGGCACCACCCTTGAGGCACAACACCAGGCCTTCGACCTGCTTGACTGGAATAGACCTGTAGCTCTAGCTCCCTCTTTGTGAAGGCTTGCAGCCTTCCTGGACCTAAACCAAACCCACGGCAAGCTTTGCTTGCTGGGTTCTTGTCTCGCACACACCCAGGCCCGCATACCTGCTACCTTTGGTGCTAGCCCTTGATTAGGCCTTGTTTCCTTGCGGCCCGCAACAAAGGAAGCCAGCCTATGCGGCTGGGCTCCCATACGCATGCACACGCCAGCCCACGGGGCTGGGTTTGTCCACCTGTGTATCACTCATAAGGCCAGCACTTGTTGGGCTTTATCCTATACACTCCCTCAGCCTAAGTATGACACCCAGCTGCGGCTGGGGCTTTTCTTGCCCACCTCGTGGCCTGCAGCCACCACCCAAGCCTTTTTGGGCCATGCCTCTTACTCTAGGCACCCAACCCGAGCCCAATTATGTTTTAGGGCATTTTTTTCGACCCACATGCTATTATTTTAGCATTCTAAATAAATTAACTCGTATGTTAAACTTATTTAGCTTCTACAATCGACCCCGTATGGCCTGATTTATTGAATTAATTAAAAGTGACATGCAGTCCATTAATCTGATAATGAATCCAAAATTATTGACCTGAAGATCACTTTTGGACATTAACGATTCCATAAGTTATTTTTATACTTTGAACCGTCACATACTTTCGTAATAATGAAGCTCTCACACTTGAGTTCTCGAAGAACCTCAAATCCACTATATCCAAATTAGTATATTGCATTCTGTGTTTCTTGCAGGAACCTCTCATTATGAACTAATTGTTCATAAAACTAAATTAAACGTGCAGCTTCAAATTTAGTGCCTTTGAAACCCGAAGTTTTCATTCAAAACATACCACTTGAAACCCGTAGTTTTCATGCATAAATTAAACCACTACATGTTTATAGAACCTTTATGTTCTACGATATATGTCTATGGCTTACCATATGACTAATCACGTTTTCTCCCTCTGTTTTATGGACATTCGAACTTGAACAAGCTTGATTTCTCTGCTCTAGAAGTCTCTGGAAGAAACTATTTGAAGTGTGTTCAAGACGTGAAGATCCATCTCACTGCAAAGGGTATTAAAGCCACCATCGAGGCACCTATCGCCGACAAACCTATTGACGAAGCTTAGAAGGCTACTGCAATGATCTTCATCCGAAGACACATTCATGATGCACTGCAGACTGAGTATCTCACTGAGGAGGACCCACACACCCTCTAGCTTGCTCTGGCCAACCGTTTCGATCACCAAAAAGACATATACTTGCCTGAAGCAAGACACGACTGGTAGCATCTTTGCTTCCAGGAATTTAAGTCCGTGAATGAATACGACTCTGAAGTTTGTAGAATCCATTCTCTGTTGAAATTCTGCAAAGTGGAACTAACCGAATTAGATATCTTGGAGAAGACCTATTCGACTTTCCATGCCACTAATATTGTCCTACAGCAACAATATAAGGCACATAAATTCACCAAGTTTTCAGATTTGATCTCTGTTTTACTTCTCGCTAAAAAGCAGAACCAACTTTTGATGAAGAATCATCAAGCTCGACCCACTGGCTCGAACGCCGCGCCTGAAGCGCATGCAACCTATTCTAGCAGCCATAAACGACGAAAGAACTGTCGTGGCCATTGCAATAGGTGACAAGCCCAACCACGGGCCCAAGGTCAACAAAGTGCCATGCCTAAGGGAAGAAATGTGACCTAGCAGTGTCCACCACTCGCCCCTAAGGTCCCAAACTTCAAGAACATGGGCAAAGCTCCCGTTCAGGCTGCTTCTATTGAACTAGACATGTGCTATCGCTGTGGATTAAGGGATCATTGGTCACGCGTATGCCTAGCTTCCCTTGAGGCTATTGCCAAATATCATTCTCGTCCTGAGTCTAACTTTGCACATGTGGATCATCCGGACGATGCAACTACATCAATGGAGATATCAGATTTCTAGGAGGCGTTAGCACCTATGGATGAATAAAATAGACATGTATTTAGGGTGTTTACCCCTAGTGGCCGAACCCACTAGGAGTGGCCAAACCCACTAGGAGTGGCTACCCTACCCCCTATTTTGCTAGGTTTATGGTTTAATTTTGAACAATTTTTTCTAAGTATTTGGAATAATTTGTTTGGTTTTGGTTTGTTTTGAATTATGGATTGTTATTTGAATGGATATTATTTTCTTAAATTGCTTAAATTGAATGAAAGGGACTTATATTTATACATATGACCAATTCAATCAATTTATTTCTAGGTATGTCTAGTGGGGAAGTTAGTTGTCTGGCAGATAGTGCAACCACGCACACCATCTTGCGTGAACGACACTATTTTACTAACTTAATACCCAAGAAAGCTTTATTGACAACTTTCTCAAGTCCATCCAACCTGATTGAAGGATATGGAAAGGCAAGTATCATGTTGTTTAATGGTATAATTCTGACCATTAAGGAGGCACTCTATTCTTCACGTTCTGCAAGAACGTTGCTGAGTTTTAGAGATATTCGAGTTAATCAAAATCATCTTGAAACCACTAAAGATCATGGTTCTGAATTTCTTTGTATCACTTCGTATGAATATGGCCAGAAGGATATTCATGAGAAGTTGGAACGCTTGTTAAGTGGGTTGTACATCACAACCATTCGCGGCATAGAAGCCCATAGTATGGCCGGCCCTATGCCTGAGTTTCCGGACACTTTGTTGCTTTGGTATGATCGTTTGGGACATCTTGGACGTTACATGATGCGCCGTATCCTCAAATCTTCACACGGGCATAAGTTACATCCCTATGTTGGACTCTCACCATGCAAATCGTGTTCTTTAGGGAAGTTGAATACTCAACCCTCATATACAAAGATTATTCACGACCCTCTTAAATTTCTTCAGAGGATTCAAGGGGACATTTGTGGACCAATCCAACTAACCTGCGGACCATTTAAATATTTTATAGTGTTGGTTGATGCATCTACAAGATGGTCACATGTTTGCTTGTTGTCCACACACAACATCGCATTTGCTAAACTCCTAGCTCAAATCATTAAGCTAAGGGCTCACCACCCTGATTATCCGATCAAGTTGATTCGACTGGATAACGCTGAAGAGTTTACGTCACCGACTTTTGACGATTATTGCATGTCAGTAGGAATTAATGTGGAACATTATGTGCCCCATGTTCACACCCAAAACGGCCTAGCAGAAGCTTTCATAAAGCGCCTTCAATTGATAGCTCAGACTTTGGTTATGAGAACCAAATTACCGGTATTTGCCTGGGGCTATGCAATATTGCACGCAACTATGTTAGTCCGCTTGAGGCCCACCGCTACCCAACCACATTCACCGTTATAGTTGGTCACTGGATACGAGCCTAAAGTCTCGCATTTACGGGTGTTTGGGTGCGCCATTTATGTGCCAATAGCACTGCTGCTACGTACCAAAATGGGTCCTCAGAGAAAAATAGGAATCTATGTCGGTTATGATTCACCATCAATTGTTCACTACTTAGAACCCTTGACAGGAGATCTCTTTACCACACATTTTGTGGATTGTCACTTTGATGAGCATGCTAATGTTCCCGTAGAACGTTGCGAATTGTTGTGGTATGCTCCCACTATGTCTCATTTAGATCCCCGTACTGCCCAGTCTGAAACTGAGGTGCGTCAAATTATAGATCTTCAGAGCATTGCTTAAAGCATTCCAGATGCTTTTAATGATCTAGCAAAGGTGACAAGATCACACATACTCGCTGCAAACATACATGCAAGGATAGATGTACCCCGTGTATGTCAACAACCCGCTTGGGAAGGCTAGACCGTCCCCGAAGATGGGGAGGCCGCACCCTCCACGCGGCAAGGTACATTGGCAGCTAGCCAATCATCTGCTTCGACTTTAAAGCGTGGCAGACCCCTTGGTTCAAAGGATTCACAACCCTAGAAGAGGAAAATGGCACCAACTAGTGACCCTAGTTTGAATCCGACCATCGCTCACTCATCCGTTCCAACGCATGAGGTTATTCTAGATTACGGTGATGCTTCAGACGAAACATGCCGGCCTCTCGAGAATCGCGAGATTTTGGTCCACTACACAGTATTGGATGAGATTTGGAGTAGGAATGAGATGATTGTTGAAAATGCATTCTCGTACTTAGCAGCTATTGATATCATGCTTAGCGATGACATTGAACCACGTTTCATCGATGAAAGCCGAAGTAGAACCGATTGGTCAAACTAGGAACAAGCAATCCAGGTCGAACTCGATTCGTTCGTGAAACGTAAGGTATTTGGACCTATCGTTCCTACACCACCATGAATGAAATAGTACGATACAAAGCACACCTCATAGCGTAAGGCTTCTCTTAGCACCCAGGGATTGATTACGAGGAGACGTATTCCCCCGTAATGGACGTTATAACATTCCGCTACCTAATCAGTTTGGTAGTTTTCGAAAAACTGAATATGCAGCTTATGGACGTGGTAACTGCGTATCTCTATGGGGATCTAGATACGAAAATTTATATGAAAGTTCCTGTTTGGGCCGAGTTTAGAATTATTCTCGGCCCAGAGGCGGTGCTTAGGAGTCGTTGGGGGACATTCGGCTTATGGGCTACATAGCCAAGGCCGGCCGTGTCCTATTAAGAATCTATGGGTGGTTGAATCCTGATACGAGAATGAGTTTTGGCAGGATAAGAATGTAGAAGTTTGGGATTGAATGCGGCCTGATAAGGGGGTTGAGTTCAAAGTTCTAGTAGAAGTAGGACTGGCCGAGATAAGGATAGATCGGGGGAATGAGTTCTAGTCCGAGTATGGTTGTGATTCAATCGGAAGTAGGTTGACTACTATAAATAGAGGGATGAAGACATCATTAAGGCCCCCTGCAATTCAACACACAAATTGCCCTGCGCAAACCCTCGCTTCATGCGAAACCTCTCAAACATCTTGAGATTTTTATTTTCTTTTTCGCCAACACATCTTCAGTTTGGATAAACAGCACTGTTGCCGTAAAATCAGCCTACCACAGAGCACTTTCAGTTTGGATAAACAACACTGTGTCGAGGCCGACTGGTTATCTATCCAAGTCTCAGTCGAGAAGGATTTTCGAATCCTTATTGGCAGAGGTTATCTCATTAGCCTTCTCGGTGAAGTGAGGTGTTACTAGGGCTTGGCACATTGAACACCGAGTTATTTTATGATTGGATACTCACAAGTAGGCTTTAGAGTTCGACATTCTGGCAGCCGAACCATATTTACCATCAAGACATATATTTGTTTTGAGTATATGTGCCCTATACTCTGGTGTCGATTCGGCGTGCTTATTCTCTTAGGAATATAATCACTGTGACAAAATCAGGCTTTAGAACCCGAAGGCCGATAGTGTTCTTTCCTTGGCCGTAATCGCAAGATCGAGAAGTCAGCAGGGCGCCCAACGCTGCATCCACACATTTACTCACCGGTCGAGCTCGACTGTCGAGTTAGCACGCCCCGCACACAACCGAATGACGTAGTTAGCTTACTAATTACTCGGTCTGTGCACCACGTAGGCTTGGTAGTTTTTAGGGTCAACATTTTGGCATGCCCGGTGGGACTAAGTGCTAAAACTACGAAGTTCATGACCATCGAGACACGATCAGTAAAAAAGAAAACAACAATGGGAAAATCAACGATTGATTTGCCAGTTCAGAGTTCTGGACAAGAAGTGTCACATGCATGAAATCTTCTTGTTCTGTGTCCCCTGAGGCTGCAAGTGTGACACACCGAGATAAGGAAGTTTGTCTCGGTACTCAGCCTCGAAACACAGAAGTACTTAACCGAATCGCATGTGTTTTCATTGATCAGGCTCGGCAGCTTCCACTTAGAAGTAATCCGCTATGGGCCGAAGTAGTGTCTACTAGGCCCAAAATGATTGATTTAGAGAAAAAGGGATGATCAAGTAGTAGGTCAGATGGATTCGACCAGAGAGTGGAAACCGCATCCGTCGATATGACCGAGGTCTAACGAATGATCGATTCGGCCATGAAAAAGGGGCCGAAGTTCTCGAAATTCATCCATCCATATCTTGCTTATGTGGAAAATTTCGAATATCCTAAAGGCTTCAAGATTCAAGATTTTAGCCTTTTTGCTGGGGAGTCGTCCTTATCATTGTTAGAACATGTGGCCCGGTTCACGGTGCAATGCGGAGATGTCAATAGTGATTTCCATAAACTACGATTGTTCAACTTTTCATTGACAAGTTCAGCATTTGCATGGTATATCAACCTCCCACCTAATTCCATCCAAAGTTGGGAAGAGTTGGTCGAGAAGTTTCACGAACAGTTCTATCGACCGGGGATGGAAATGTCGGTTTCTTCATTGGTTAGGATGGCTCAAGCATCTGATGAGTCACCAATGGACTATCTTACAAGGTTTAAATCGGCCAGGAATTGGTGCCGAGTACCTATGCCTGAAGTCGAATTTGTTAGGCTTACTCTGAATGGGCTCGACGTGGAGTACAAAAAGAAATTCCTGGGGTAAACTTCCGAGATATGTATGAATTAGCCCAACATGTCAAGCAATATGATCATTTGCTCTGAGAGGAAAAGATCTCAAAGTCCCCATCTCGAGGAACAATTTACAAAAATCCCACGGTCAGCTACGCATCAGCCGAAGGTGAAGAATCCCAATACGTCAGTGTGGATGCGGTCGAGATAGTCATAGACAAACCATATGTTTGCAAGGCATTGACTCAAATTAATTCCAAGGATGCCAAAACACGCTTGGCCACTGAGGAAACAGCTAAAACATAAAAAATTTACACTTTTGATATCACAAAGGCTGAAGCAATTTTCGATCAATTGTTGTTAGCAAACATTATTAAACTTCTGCTAGGACATAACATTCCCAAGGCCGAAGAGCTTAAAGGGAAGACATTTTGCAAGTACCATAACTCGACTAACATACCACGAACAACTGTGTCGTATTCCGTGATGATATTCAAAGCTGGATTGACAAGGGTAAGCTAAAGTTTCCCGAAAAACGAATGACGGTCAATGTTGATCCATTCCCTTTGGCAACAGTTGGCATGGTAGACACCCATTTGCCCAAGAGCAAAGGGAAAGGGAAGGCTGAGTTTATCTTAATACAACATGTCCTAAAGAAAAACTCGCGGCCGCAACTCAAGATTGACTTATTTTCCAATGAGCCACCCATCGAGTTATCGGGATCGGCCATAGTCGAATCTATGTCAGATTCCAGTGCAGAAGAAATTGACGGGCTGATGGTTTTGTGCAGCAATTGTAGGGCACGCGTCATATTAACCAAACCAAAGGAGAGATCAACATCACAGTAACCATCCAAGTTTGCGACGACACCTCCGAAGGAACTTGGCGGAGGCCAGCGCCAGAAAGTGTTTAATAGGCTCGGCCCTCAGGAATGGACAAATGAACCTACCTCAGCCAGACGACATCTTGATTTCGACGTGTCATTTTATAACGAGGACTATTACTCACGTAATTCCAGTAGCTCGAGCTCATTGGTGAACCAAAAAACCTTCAACCTGCCTGAGCCACGCGACCAACATTGGTACATTACAACTTTCCAACTGGTATGTATACTGCATTGTCCAAATCTCAAAACGTCGACACCAACATATAGATTGCATGGCTCGAAGATAGACAGCACATGCTATTTCGACTACTAAATGGCAGCTGAAAGAGGCAATATCAAGCGAAGATGATCGACGTACTCTGACCATCATGGCTGAATTACTTCAAGAGAAAAAGGTAGCTGATCGTGATTTTGAAACCACCATTGAAGAGTCTAAGAAACGCATCAAACTCCTTATTTGGCCCGGAGAGATGAAAGCTCGTTTCGAGCATTTCAGAAAAGAAGCCGAAAGTAAGCTTCCTCCATTGACCCTACAAGATCCATTAATAAGGATCCGGCAGAACCTACATCCTCCATTCCTCGGTGAATCCTTGTACGGCCTGCCTAAGGCATGTCAAGAAGCCCTCGACCTAGCACTAACCTGCCCTGATGCTGAACAAATCATCCAGAAAACCACCGATCCAGCAATGAAGGCCAGGTTCCAACACGTATGAGAAGCTAGGGTCATTGGTTTCGAGGTCAACCCATACACGAACATTGATATGGCTGAGCTTCATTTTTCTCTTGAAGACCTCCAATATTTACGACATCATTTCGAAGTCTTTTCGACCGTATCTCTCTTCGGTCTTATGACCGATGAAAAAGATCGGGTGGCACGTCTGGACGCCTACCTAAACACAAAATCAGACACTAGATGCGAGTGGACCCATAGACAATAGTCAGAAGGAAACAAGGTCGGGTTACATGGCACAAGAGCAAGAACGTGTTGAGACACACTATAATCAGGCTAAGGATGTTCTAATGAACGATGTTGCAGTCCTCGATAACCCGGAATACGACGACCAGGATCCAATGGGCCCTTCAATGGAAATCAGCATGGTTCATGTTCTACTTGCTGAATTCTAGCTAATTAAACACCAACCAAATTTCTTGGATGGTGATGTGGTGGTCGAGGAAGCAACACAAGTTGATTTGGTCACCAACACTGAAGATGAGCAAGCAAATAATGACGACAAACTTAAAACAGCCTTGGCCATATTGTTTCCTCGCTCATCCTCGATTAATCTTCAACATTTAAAGCCATTGTATGTCACGGCCCACATTTAAGGTTATCCAATCTCCAAAATTTTTGTCAATTACGAGGCGACGGTCAATATCATGCCCGTATCTGTCATGAAAGTATTACGACGATCCAATGATGAACTTATCCCATCCGGGATAACCATGAGCAACTTTGTCGGTGATAAGTCTCAAACCAAAAGAGTGTTCCCTTTAAAGGTAAACATTACAGGTCGTAATCACATGACCGCATTTTTTATTGTCAACTCCAAGACTTAGTATAATGCTTTGCTCGATCAGGATTGGATTCATCAAACGAATTGCATTCCCTCTTCCTTATACCAAGTTCTCATTTTTTGGGACGGCAAATCGGTTGTGGTCCACCCAGTCGATAATCAGCCATTCGAAACCAACATGATTTAGGCTCGCTATTATGACGATCACATTGGATACATTACCCTACAGGGTTTTAATGAAGATAGACGACCGACTCAGATCTTAGTCCAGAAAGCCATCGAGGTAGGCACCGAGACTGTACACCAGGATTCGGCAAGACTCGGCTTGGCCAATTTAATTATCAACACTGATGATTGACGCCATAAGAGAAAGGCGCTGGGCCGCGGTTTCATCGACCATCGAACGTCTGCTGGCTCATTGTATGCTATTTCCAAACATCCATGATCGGGCATCAACTTAATCAAATTCTTGACCGAGGAAGATAACAGCCCAGTACTATCATTAGATAAAGTTCAGGCAGCACCGGTCGAACTCGAAGACAGTCGACCCCAAGTTAAGGACCCCTTAGAAAAAATAAATGTTGGAACGACCGATGACCCCTGACCATTATTTATTAGTGCATTGTAACCCCTTTCCATGAAAGTCGAACTTTGTCAATTACTTAATGAGTTTAAAGATTGTTTTGCTTGGAGTTATCATGAGATGCTAGGCCTTGATCGGACCCTTGTTGAACATGAGTTACGCATCAAAGCTGGTTGTAGGCTTTTCCGCCAGCTCCCTCGCCGATTCTCTACCGAAGTACAGCTCGGCATAAAAGATGAACTAGTTCAACTTTTAAAAGCAGGGTTTATTCGTACCGCTCAATACGTCGAGTGGCTGGCCAATATCATTCTGGTGCTAAATGTGCTTTCGACGTATCGGCCAAATTTTTTTTAGGCTTACTCGTACATCACCGTGGTATCGAGGTGGACAACAACAAGGCTCGTGCAATCATTCATGCTCCACCTCCGACGACTAAGAAACAATTACATTTGTTGCTCGGCAAGATCGACTGTCTCCGACGATTTATTGCTAATTCGGCTAGGAAAATGAAAGCTTTCTCCACACTTTTGAAACTTAAGGACTCTAACACCTTCGAATGGCGTGCTGAGCACCAAGAGGCATTTACGCAGATTAAGGTCTCTTTAACGACTCCACCCATCCTCGTCTCACCACGACGGGGCCAACTTCTTAAGATATATATCTCGACGGCCGAAGAATCCATCGGATGTCTTCTTGCACAAGACAATAATGCTGGACGAGAACAAACCATTTTTTACCTTAGTCGAAATCTAAACCCACCATAAATTAATTACTCCGGGTCAAGAAGTTTTGTCTCGCCTTATTTTACGCTGCGTCCAAACTCAGATATTACATGCTCCCATCAGTCACTCAGGTCATTGCCCAGACCGTTGTCATTCGTTATATGCTCACTCGGCCGATTGTTAAGGGCTGCATTGGCAAGTGGACGATGGCCATCTCTGAGTTCAGCTTGCAATATGTACCCCAGAAAGCGGTCAAAGGTCAAGCATTGGCCCATTTTTTGGCTCAGCATCCTTCCCCGTATGAGTTCGGGGGCAATGATGTTAACATCGGCATGATAGACACTCGTGATAATTATTGGACGATTGCTTTGAATGACTCAGAAGAAGACTTGAATTGTTTTCTAGAATGACTAATTCATACTAAGTATTTTCATAAATCAACATAAATACCTAGTGCTGTAAATCAATCACCAATACAATTAAAATATGAAATTCCAAAAGCCCATGTTTGTCAAAACAATGTTTGTTTTAAAACCTCATTCGTTTTAATAAAAAATATCTTGGATCTAGTCATTTTAGGTCTTCCTTTCATAGCCCTTCTATATTCTTTTAAGGTTCACCATAATCGTATAATTATCCGAATGTTAGGACATAAAATTGTCTTTGAGTTCTGCACGGAAACAGACCTCAAAAAATTAAGGCAAGTACAAAAGAATAGCATCTCAAAAACCATCAATTTAGTCAGTAAGGAATCACAACAAATTAATTTCTTAAAAAAAGAAATTAATTACAAAAGAATTGAAGAACAATTAACAAATCAATCTTTGTTACAAAACATTGACAATTTTCAAAATAAACTTGTTAATGAAATATATTATGATATTCCCCATGCCTTTTGGCACCGAAAAACAATACATTGTCAAACTTCCTTATAATAAGGATTTTGATGAAAAGAAAATACCAACCAAAGCCAGACCAATTCAAATGAGTCAAGAAGTTATGGAATTCTACAAAGCAGAATTTCAAGAACTTCTTAATAAAGGAATAATTAGGAAGAGTAAGAGTGATTTTCCAGACAAGACACTATTTACCCATGATGAATGAACAGTAAAACTTTTACTATTCATGAATAGTGTCTTGTCTAGAATGATGGTTGATAATTGCTACTGCGTTCGGTGTTGATGTCGACATATTTTCCTATTGGAATCACATGTTGAGCAACTGTTTATTCACATGGGTAAATTATAATTCAAACGGGTCTTGGGAATCCTAATAGTCTACCCACTTGGCTTTCTGACTTGCTGAGTTGGCTAGTTGCTGTGATGATGCATTTGAAGACTCTGAATCTTCATTATGGAGCAAAGCTGCTTCTGCCATTAGCTGTTGGGCTAAGTCCTTGAGCTGAGATGATTTTTCTTTCTTCTTCAAACTCGTGGATTTAGATGACTTGGTTGTTCCTTTAAAGGATGATGAATAACTAATGTCTGATAGAGATTGTTCTGGAATAATTGGCAATGCCATTTTTGGTTGTGCTAAAAAAGCTTGAGCTTGAGCTACTGGATGACTGGAACCGAAGTAACGGGAAATTATAAGAGGACCAGATTGATGATCTTCTGATGATTGAACTTATCCCACTACTTGACTGATCTTGATCGGTAGACTTCACCGGTTTCAACTTCATAATTCCACTTCATTATCCACGGGGACTTTGTACTTGGCCATGAACAATGGGATAAGTGTAATCCTGTAATTGAATAGGCTTCTGTCAAATTTTTGCTAGAAACCAGCTGATAAAACTTGCATGAGTTCTTCTGGTAAGAGGCTAGCTGTCGGGCAATGAACTGACCACCATTTTGGAGACCATACTAGAAAATTTAGTCTAAAACTTTTGTCAAAATTGATAAACCATAAGTGACTAAAGTCTTCTATTTGATGGAGGAAAATGTTAGTTCATGCTTGAATATAATCAAAATAATTATAATGATTGTTGGGGATGAGAACATGTTGGGTATGAAGAGGTTTTGTCTAGTAGAGGGGGAGTCCCCATTCAGATTCAGCTAAACACTTTCCAATATAAAGAGAATGGTAAAGGATTTTGTTTTCATGGGTTGTGCTGTAAATTGTTTTAATTGAAATGGATTCAGTCTCGCTGAGAATGGCTTGGTAATATTTGAGAGTTTTATATGATTTAGTAGGCTGATAATGAAAATTGGGAGGAAAAACTGTTTTGGCTATTTTTTCTGGGGCTTGTTCTTGGTGAATATTGAAGGGGATGCTAAAAAGGTATTCCTTCAAGTTTTTTTGGACGTAAGGGGATGTTTTAGCATAGCTGGCTGATTGAGATGATGATGGATGGTATCGTTGAGATGAATAAGGATCATATTGGCTGACTAATGTCGTTTGGTAATTTGGTCGTGGTGTTTGGTAGATTGGTATGAGGTTTCCAATTGTGGAACCTAAAGGAGTGAATCGGTTGGTAATGGCTAAGGCCGATGAAGAATTTGGGCCTGATTCTTGTTTTACTGGTGATGGTGGTAGGGTGGCTGGAAGCCTCATCTGATTATTTCTTTTGTCCGTCATTCTTCCCCTGCAAAAATTCTCTGGTCAAGAAATCAGGAATACAATTTTGGCTGCCTTTAATATATTCAATGTCAAAATAAAAAATACTTAATATGGCTTGCCATTGTGCAAAAATCTATTTTGATGCAATGTTTTGAACATCTTTTTGTAAAACATGTTTTGCAGATTTGCAATCAACTCTGACTAAAAAATTTTGATTTAATAAATCATCTTGAAATTTGCTAATGCATAATACAATAGATAATATCTTTTTTTTAATAGTACTATAATTACTCTGTGCTGGATTCCATACTTCTGAATGAAAACGAACAATTTGTTAAGGAGATCCGGATGAGACTAATTGCTTGACAATACCTCCGTAATCAATTTCAAATGCATCATTTTCAACAATTTTGAATGAATTGGGAGTTGGAATGCCAAGACAGGGTAAGATCTTAACATGGGATTTGATTTGTTTGACAATGGAAGTATGAGTATGAGACCAAGGTGAGGGATTTTTTTTGAGACGATCAAATAAAGGTTTGCATTGTTGTCTGAGATGGGGATAAAATTCTGCAACATAATTTAAGGATCCTAGAAATCTCTGTAATTGGGTTTTGTCAGTGATTTCATTTGGAAACTTATATGCAAATTGGATGACTCTATCTATTGGTTGAATGGTAGACTGGTGGATATTGTATCCTAAAAACCTGATTTTGGTATGAAATAATTTAATCTTTGTTGCTGAGATAACTAATCCATTTGACTTAATTATCCTAGCAAACATATTCAAACGTTTCCAATGTTCATCTATTGATTTGGAATAAATAAGAACATTATCAATATAAACGATTGAGAAATGACTGTATTGATTGAATATTTCATTCATGATATTTTGGAATTCACTGGGTGCATTCTTAAGGCCGAAAGGCATTACATTCCATTCATAATGACCGAAAGGAGTGACAAATGATGTTTTGTATTTATCATCCTCATGTATTTGGATTTGCCAAAATACAAACTTCATATCAAACCTTGAAAATATTAAAGCTTGACTTAGTCTCTTAATTAAATCTTTTTTGTTAGGAATTGGATATCGTATCCATTCCAAGACTTCATTAAAAGGTTTATAATTGATGACTAACCTGGGAGTTCCTCTTTCTAATTTAGCATTCTTCTGAACATAAAAAGTGGGGCATGCCCATGGTGATTTACTCTTCCTAATTATTCCTTTATTAAGAAGTTCTTGAATTTCTGCTTTGCAGAATTCCATAACTTCTTGACTCGTTTGAATTGGTCTTGCTTTCGTTGGTATTTTCTTTTCATCAAAATCCTTATTATAAGGAACCTTGACAATGTGTTGTTTTCGGTGCCAAAAGGCATTGGGAATATCATAATATATTTCATTAACAAGTTTATTTTGAAAATTGTCAATGTTTTGTAACAAAGATTGATTTGTTAATTGTTCTTCAATTCTTTTGTAATTAATTTCTTCTTTTAAGAAATTAATTTGTTGTGATTTCTTACTGACTAAATTGATGGTTTTTAGATGCTATTCTTTTGTAATTGCCTTAATTTTTTGAGGTATGTTTCTATGCAGAACTCAAAGACAATTTTCTATCCTAACATTCGGGTAGTTATACGATTATGGTGAACCTTAAAAGGATATAGAAGGGCTATGAAAGGAAGACCTAAAATGACTGGATCCGAGATATTTTTCATTAAAATGAATCGGGTTTTAAAACAAACATTGTTTTAACAAACATAGCCTTTTGGAATTTCACATTTTAATTGCATTGGCGATTGGTTTGTAGCACTAAGTATTTATGTTGATTTATGAAAATACTTATTAGGAATTAGTCCTTCTTGAATGCAATTCAAGTCTGTTCCTGAGTCAATCAAAGCAATTGTTTCTAAGTGAAAGTTTTCAATTATTATTTTGATTTTAGAATACCATTTATGGATTCTTATCTTGTCTAATAATCCTAAAATTAAATTTTTTGATGATGTTTCTTCAAATTGGGAGTTTGAATTGTGACTTGAAGAAGAACTATTGTGTTCTTCTTCATTGTTGTTGATAATCATTTACGTTTGAACTTTACTGAGATGTGTACGGATTTCTAGGTTTTCTGATTTAAGAAACCTAATTCATCTTTGATTTTATTGACTTCTCTCTGTAAGTCTTTCACTGTGATTTCCTTCTTGGATTTGCTGAATCGTTCTAAAGTTGTGCTTAGATTGATTTTTTGTGAGGACTGGGGTTGACTAGTATTAGTTTCTTCCTGAGAGACTAGTTTTTTGAGTTTCTTTAAATAAAATGATTTTAATTCTGGGTCATCGACCTTACTGATTAACTCTATAAGAAGATCTTCTTGTTCTTCTTGTTTATTGAGGACTGAAATCTTGTTACAACAAGTATCAGTGCATTCCATCTTAATATTTGGGGATGAAAGACTACTTGAAGAATTATTGGAGGAAGATGAACTAGAACTTAGATCATCCTCAAATTGACTATGGTCTGTCCTTTAATTCTAGGACTTGGATTAATTGAATCTTCTCTTCCTCAGAGATCTTCAATTGATTGATTGTTTTCTTGACACGACATTTATTTGCATAATGACCAAATTTGCCACACTTGTAGCATTTTCCTTTTTGTACTTGCTTTTTGGAGTGAAATTTTTCTGAGGGTTTTCTTTTTCCATTTATTAGACCTGGGTTTTTCATAAAATTTATTGGTTTCAAAGTTTTTGTTTTTGGATTTGTATTTGTTGTATCTGGGGTTTTGTCTACTCGAGTACCTATTGGGGTACTTATTGTCGACTTGTGATTTTTTTTCTTTTTATTGGATGGAGCAATGGGAGGTAATCCATATTGTTCATAGAATGTCCTTAATTCATATTTGGCTATGGATTTGTCTTTATTGACTTGTTTTGAAATTTTCATATCAATACACATTTTCAATCTTTCCTTCTGGATAATATTAATAATATTTCCATAAGTAAGGGTATGATATGGTATGATACCTTCTTCATTAACTAAAACATTTCTAATTTTATGGGCAAAAAGGTTTGGTAATCCATTAATAAATTTTTCTTTCCAAAATGGTTGATTACTATCTTCTCTAAGCATGACTCTGGACATGAAGACATCTTTGTACCACCTAAAATCACTTAAGGTTGGACATCTTAAATTGCTAAGTTAGTCATGAATTCTGGAGGTGACATTACTGGGTGTCCCTATGAAATGTTCAATAATGGTAAAGAGTAAGGTGTTGATTGCATCTGGGCCTCGTTGTCCTATATGCTCATCAAATATAGGGATTCCTTCTTCATCTTTTTTAACTGCATTTTTTTTTTCATTTCTTGATTGTTCAGTGAGATGCTTCTCCTACCAGGAATGAAGCATTCCTGTGAATCCAGTGACCAAGAGGTCAACAACTTGTGTTTGACTAAGATTATGATTGGTAATATAACTATTAGCGACCATAGAAATGTGTTGTAATTTGTTCAAAAGTTCTTGTTCTGATAAACTATCTATATTCCATTCATAGAGTTTATCAGATGAGACGGAAAATTGATTTTAGATGTTTCGTTCCTCAAATTGAATATCCGGAGGTGTTGGTCTCGAGTACCAATTTTTGGAGATGTTGGGTTGACTCGTCTATTTGTGATTCTTTTGAGTTCAAGGTTTTGAAAAGCTTGTTCTACTTTCCTAATGGAATCTGTTTTGGTTTCATTTTCCGAATCCCAAATTGTAGAAATTGATTCTTCATGAGACTCTTCTGGGTGTTAAAAAACATTGACTGTTTTTTCTTGTTTTAATTCTTGTAACATTTGGTCAATTTTTTGGCTTGTGGACATGGTTTTCAAAGCAATTATGCTAGAAGAAGACTTTAGAAAGTTGACCAAAGGTTTTTCCCTACGTGTTGGTTTTGGTTGGGAAAGTTTGTCTATTTTTGTTCAATTTTGTCTAGTTATTTTCCTATGGTGTGAAGGCTTTGGTTTGTGAAATTGTTTTGTTCAATATATATATATATATATATATATATATATATATATATATATATATATACACATGAAAACAAATGCTCACTCACTATTACATCGATGGATCGTAGCCTCCTAGCCTTGCTTGTCCTTGTACGTACTCGAGATAAGTCTCACCTATGTGGGAAATAACTAAAATAATTAATTAATAAGGACACAAACAAAAAGGTTAGGAAAAACCCTTATAGTTTGCTCAAACGGAGGGTTTAAATATATGAAAACGTTCTACTCAACGACACAGAACATGTCAACTACTCGTTGGCCGGTGGTCGAATGCACCATCACGCGCCACCAGGTCACAGTTACACGGCAAGCCATGCGCCTGACATGTTTGACAGACTGACAGAGGAATATTTCGTCAGATTTGACGGAATATTTCATTAACCCTAACGGCATCGGTTACCTTTAATGGCATCAAAATATTCCGTTAAGTCTGACGAAATATTCTATCTTTTTCTCCGGTGGACCTCTGCTGCTATTGCCGTCGCCGCCATCTGGTTCGTCGAAAACTGGAGAATTTGGCCAGATTCTGGAAAAATTTCAAACCTTCATATCTTCTTCATTTCTCAACCATTTTGACAAACTTTATATGGAATTGAAGCTCAGGAAGAGGAGAACAAGATTATACCTTTCAAAAGTTCAAAAAGTGGACGGAAGTGGCCTGAAAAAGCCTTGAAATCGTGTGTTTTCATGCCAACTCGACTTCAAACTTAGGCTATTGACTTGAAGGAGTTGTGTGGAGGCTTCCAAATGTCCTAAAATCTTGTGACTCGGCCGAGAACACGTCAGGGAAAACTCATCCGAGTCGGAGCTTCCAAGTTAGGTGTTCAAAACTCAACCATTTCACAATCGGTTTGTACGGTTGGGTTTGTGAAGATGAGATGAGTGTGATGGTGGTGGTTGCAAGCTTGATATGTGAGATTTGATAGTGGTGTGTGGTTGTTGCAGAGAGGAGAGGGTCTCGGGATAGAGAGAGAGAGAAGAAAAATATGAGAGAAAGAGAGAAAGAGAAAGAAAGAAAGAAATAAAGAGGGTGAGTTCTGATTGGTTGAGAAGAAGAAAAGTCTGATTAGGTGTGTTTATGCACAAAATCGAAGGGGTCTTGGAACAACGTAAATCCGACCGTGAATCTATAATAAAGTAAAGAACACAAGATGTATCATGGTTCACCCCAATGTTTGGGCTACATTCACATTGATATTGTATTTCTCTATTTGTGAGAGGATTGTGAGGGAGAGAGAGCTTGAGAGCTTTGCTCTGAATATGAGAGGCCTTGAGGATCTCAGGCCTAAGAATTGGCCTTCCCTAATGAGAAGAGTAAGGAGTCATTTTATAGAATAAGGGCTCCTCACTTATTACATATTTGCCCCTTCATTTATTACATAATTACATTAATGTCCCCCGAGTATTTATACGAGATCTAAATACGGAGGCCCTAAGTATGGTACAAACAGTAGTCCTCAAAGTCTTCAGTCAAGAGAGTCTTTTGGCTGGAGACTTGAAATTCAGTCCATATGTGGGCCAAAGTAACTAGATGTCATCTAGAACGGATACTCGATATGAGGCGGTGCTCAATCTAAAATGATGCTTAACTAGAAGTAGCACATGTTGCTAGGCTGCTTTGCTTGTGTCTTATGTTGCCTTGGTTGGCTCAACTTGTGGCATTGAAAGTGAGGGAGTCCCTTTTATAGAATAAGGGCTCGCTCCTCAATACATAAATGATGGGTTAGAGTCGATGCTCGCGGTGAGGCGGTTGCTTAGCAGGCGGTGAGGCGGTTGCTTAGCAGGCGGCGATGTTTTCTAATGATGGTGAGGGAGTCCCTTTTATAAAATAAGGGCTCGCTCCTCAATACATAAGTGATGGGTTATGAGTGATGCTCGAGGCGAGGCGGTTGCTCAGTAGGCGGCGATGCTCTCTAATGATGGTGAGGGAGTCCCTTTTATAGAATAAGGGCTCGCTCCTCAATACATGAATAATGGGCTAGAGTTGATGCTCTCTAATGATGGTGAAGGAGCCCCTTTTATAGAATAAAGGCTCGCTCCTCAATACATGAATATCGGCTAGAGTTGATGCTATCTAATGAGGGTGAGGGAGTCTCTTTTATAAAATAAGGGCTTGCTCCTCAATACATAAATAATGGGTTAGGAGTGATGCTCACGGTGAGTCGGTTGCTCAGCTGGCGGCGATGCTCTCTAATGAAGGTAAGGGAGTCCCTTTTATAAAATAAGGGCTTGCTCCTCAGTACATGAATAATTGGTGCTCTCTAATGAAAGTGAGGGAGTCTCTTTTATAAAATAAAGGCTCGCTCCTCAATACATAAATAATGGGCTAAGTCCCCCAAGTATTTTTCATGAGGCCCAGTTGAGGCTCAATATATGGTACATAATGTAGTCCCCCAAGTCTTCCGTTAGTAGAGTTTGTTGGCTGGAGACTTCAAATTGAATCCATGTATGGGCTGAAGTGGCGGTTGTTCGGAGGCGGTATTTGTATACCCTGCACTGAAGCTTTGTAGGTGAAGCTTTGCAAGTGAAGCTTTGAAGCTGGAGCTTTTGCAAATGAAGCTTTTGAAGCTGGAGCTCTCGAAGAATGAGCTCTGTAAATGAAGCTTTCGAAGCTGATTGGCATGAGTGATGCTCATGAATATTTATGTTGATTGACATGAGTGATGCTCATGGATGCTGACATGAGTGATGCTCATGAATGTTGACATGAATGATGGTCATGAATGTTTATGTATGATTGACATGAGTGATGTTCATGAATGTTTATGTATGATTGACATGAGTAATGCTCACGTATAATTTTGAAATACTGGACGTATTTTTGATCACCTAGTTGGTGATAATAGCGGCAGGCTGTCGAATACTTTTGGAGTACTAGACGTACTTTTGATCACCTGGTTGGTGATAATAGCGGCAGACTGCTGAATAATTTTAGAGTACTGGGCGTACTTTTGATCACCTGGTTGGTGATAATAGCGGCAGGGTGCCGAATAATTTTGGAGTACTGGGCGTACTTTTGATCACCTGGTTGGTGATAATAGAGATAGGCTGCAAAATAATTTTTTGTAGTACTGGACGTACTTTTGATCACCTGGTTGGTGATAATAGAGGTAGGCTGCCGAATAATTTTTTGTAGTACTGGACGTACTTTTGATCACCTGGTTGGTGATAATAGAGGGTCTGGCTCTTTTGGGCATATGGGCATTCGCCCTCCACATAACATTCCAGCCCATTATTTTGGGCTTGCCGTTTTTTTTTATTACCCTCTGATGGGATTATACAGATATCTTCGAAAGATACGAAAAATAAATTACATCATTCAAAAATAAATCCGACCCTCTGTTCAATAGGTCACGCTTATAATTCCCTTTTCTGCATGCCATCACCACCACAATTATGTCTGCTTCTTTTTATCTTCTTTTGATTTCTGCTTTTCTTTTTTCAGAAAATGGGAACCCGTATGATGAAAGTGTAGGTATCTTCTTTGGTGGTTGACACCCTTTTTTTTCTTGTGGCTTTTCCCGTGGCTTTTATAGAAAAGCCATTTCTCCATTATTATCAGGCTGAGGCTGTGATGATGAAAGTCTCACCAAGCATCTTTTGGTACACTTTTTCAAAGCATGCTCCTTTGCAGATTTTGCATGCTTGCTTTACAGTAAACACACCCATAGCTAGTTTTTCCATGTGGGTGGTTGATTAAACCTTTCAGACTCACCAGGTTAAAATAATGACAGCTCTAGGGCGATGGGTAAACACTGTATCAGGTTAAGCTATTGCTTGTGAACTTTTCTTGAAACAAATACAAGAATAGCTGGTATGTCAGTTAACATCCCATCGAATACGAAACCTAATTGTTGTTCCAAGACTATAACATCGCAAAATCTTGCTGTGAAATGCCCTAATAGTCATTAGTTCAAGCAATGTAGTCGCTTGCTGCCCTTTCGGCAACCGGCCAAGAATTTCAGGAATGAGCCCTTTCTGTAGATTAGTGAAATAGTTTGCCCTCTCTTCAGCAGCGTCATTCAATCGACTTGAGGTAGGCCACGAGAAGTAAGCAGCGTTAGTCTCACAATGTTGTCCAGTTGATGCAAAGGGTTGAAGCGTTGGTGGACTTAATGAAGGCAGATTAGAATGATTGCAATAGTTTCTTTCAAGATCCAAAGCTGACTCATCTGTCTGTGTTGAATCAGAACAACGCCAATGCATTCTCATATTAAATTTGCTCCGCTCCATCTTTCCGATTTGTTGATCAACAATGGCGAACCGGCAAGATGAATCGAGATCGATTAACAGGAAATCGATACAAGAGCGTCGGCGCCGATGAGAGTATCGTAAGAAATCAATCAGCCTCCAAAGGGTTCTTCTAGCTTATACACATTTTGATAATCTGCTCTTCTTGTGGGCTATCGGGTCAGGTTTTGTTGGATCTCGCTGGCGTCGTCGGAGATGGAGAAGTCAGGTCGGGTCGGAGTCTTTTGCCTTTCAGGTAGTGGCCATCTTCTCTGTTAAGCCCTTTTCATAGCTTCCGCAATTCTGTGGATAGGCGCTTTAGTCCAAGCATCCTAATTTACAGGTTCATTTGACATCGAGCTAGCATTGGGACCAGGACCCAGATTCAGGTCAAGGTTCATTGCATCAGACGTCTCCTCACCCATCACAACCAAAAGGCTGGGTCATGGTGAAACGGTGTCGTTAATGATCAGCTAGAGCTGAAGTGAGCTCGAGAGCGAGTTGGAGACCGCCTGAGTTGAGTCTGCCCCGAGTTGACTGGTCATGAAGGACGTAATAAATGGGTGAGACAGAGAAAAACAGAAGAGTGAGAGGAGGAGGTGTCTAAGGAGAAGGATTGCCTCGAGCTGGGCGGCAGCATTGTAAACATTTGCCGCCCTAAGTATGGTATAAACAATGTGCAATAGTGTGGGACAAACTATGATTGGTTGGTGAAAATGAGTAAGGCACGGGTCTAGTTTTAAAGAGAAAAAAAAGATAAAATTCGTACAATTCGAAATCAAACATAATCTAACTTTCTATCTAAAACAGTGTTTCCTACACTGAATAATTAATACGTACGTGTACAAATCTAGCTGTTGTTAATGCACTTTAACCAAGAGTAACTTTTTCGTTACAAGTCCGTTTTGGGTTTAACTCGCACTCACATGTTCGTAACAACAAGTACAATTCAATTACGATAACGAGAAAAATAAATTAAAGCCAAATAACCATGTCCATGTCACTTTCCCCAAAAGGGCATAAATATCAATTTATACACTCGGGGAGAAAATTACATAGAAATTTAGGGACGGATCGTCACACTATGTACCTCCACCATTTAGTGGATTCCAAAATAGCATAAGCAGACCAGCATCACCACGGGTACCAACCTTTACCTTTAATGGCACTATAGATGAAGGAATAACCAATTTTGAGGTATTGGCCAAGGGTACTAAGACTCACTGATAGGTAAGTAGGTTCTCTTACATAATTTTTCAAATCTTTAGATTAAGCAGCCAAACATGAGGTTAGGTCGTGGAAAATTATTGGAGCCTTAGAACAAGAGTTTGATAGTTTTAATTTTAATTTTTATCAACGCCAACATCATATTCATTCACTAGAACACAACTTCCAAACCCTTTCTAGAGATCATGAGGCATTGCTTAACCAATTCACCAAAATAAACCAAGAACTTTAATCTCTTAGAATGTAGCAGAAGACAAGTAACATCCTGAAAAAAGAATCGAAAATAAGCATAGAAACTTACCAGCATAAGAATAAAGAAAAAGAGGTTATTGAACCCATAGAACAAGAGGCTAATGAGCTCATAGAAGAGAGAGAGAGAGAGAGAGATTAAGATTGAGCTCTTAGAAGAAGATATTGAAATGCAGTAACATCAAATAAACGAGTAGTATTAGCATTTGATAGACAAAGAAAAACAAGAAAGATATGAAGGATTTCTTAGAAATATATCATTAGACTTAATAAAAGATGATATCTTATTAGAAGAAATTTCAAAAGTAAAATTAAGAATACTGCCACCATATATGCAAAATGAAATAAGAACATCACAGTCCATGAAAAATTTACAATTACAACTACAATGTGCTTTGTATCGGTCCATCTTTGATCCAAAATCAGGGATGAATATTATTACAAATATATATTCACCATGTCTTGTGATAGTACAGAGAGTTGTGTTTGTAAACCACAGGTTAACATAGTTGTAGTCAGGATTAACATGAAAGATTTTAGAACATGGCATTTTAGTTATAAGCATCAGACGAAGCATAATGTAGTAGAACTTACCCTAGCTTTACTATTAGAGCTTGGTTATCTTGATAAAATATTCATTAACCATAGTTCTCGATTATAATCTTTTCAAAAAAAAACTTATAAAAGTAGCAGAAAATTATCTAGAAGAGTGGAAAGAAATTTGTATAAGTTTTATTAGTAGTCCTCCAGATTGGTCCTCCAGATTGGTATGTATATGCATAAGGAGAAAGCTAAGCATATAACCATGATTAATGAAGAGTCATTTAGACTATCTTTTATCTCCCCACACAGATGGACTCCGTCAAACAAAAATATTTTGAGATTAGGAATCCAAATGTTAGCTTTAGATGAGTTTGAAGATTTTAGGTATGATATGATATTAGTAGCAAAAGAATAAGAAATGTATTTTTATAGCGAGGCAAAAGTTTTCATCAGCCTTACTGGAACCCTTAGAATTTCAAAGGAGAAATATCAAATATATATTACAAGGTAAAAGAAGATAAAGAAAGAGAGGCAGAACTAGTATAAGGAGATGAACAGTATTGGAACAAGTTGACAGAAGAATGCACAGCATCGATAACATGATAGAAGCATGAAGAGCTAGCATCAAATTAGTAAAAGATAAAAAGTAGCATAAGTAGAATAGCATCATGCAAAATAATCATCATGCAAAATAATGTACTTTAACCAGACAAAAATGTCAAAATCATTGTAGATCCCCGCTATAATAATGATCTAATGACATAAGAGTAAATAAAGAAATGAGCTTGACCCATTATGAAGATTTCATACTCAAAATGTCCTTATGATTAAGATTAAACAGTAAAAAATCTTTTTCATTAAAATTCTCATAAAATAAACTAATAAATTTCAACTCACCTTATTTTAATAAACAAATAAATAAAATAAAGCATTTTATTCTATGTGTGTTTATATTTCCATTTTTTTTTAGTTACAATTCAACTTACCTTTTAGCTTGATCTTCAACAAAGGGAGAAACAAGGTAAGTGGTCCTTTACCACAGTAGGGGAAAGATGTTGAGGTATTGCATGACGGCGTGGGTTCAAAATTCGTTAGTAACTAATCTAACAAAATCTGTTGTATGACAAAAACAAAAGGGAAGCAACAAGATCCAAGAATAAAAACAAACTGAAGTACCGATCTGGCAAGCAAGAACCAGCAACCCAAAAAACAAACAAATTTGAAAAATATAAGTCTTCCTAAGGGTTACAAGATTTGGAAGAATCTTATTCTGACGTGAGATGTGAAATTTAAACAACTACCAATACAAGTACAGAATCTCATTATAAAGAAAATTAAGGTAACACCAAAAAATCAATTGGCAATATGAGGAGTACCCCAACTTACTTATAAGTCCATGTAAGATCTATTCTTCCATCAATATAAGATTTATTCTCAACGCATTCTCACAAAAGAAAAAGCCAAAGTATAATCTCACATTTGGTTTGTTGTCTTTTTTTTTTTTTGGGGTCTCATCTTTTATCATATTCCACGTAAAATTGGTGATAAATGTGATATATGTACAGCCTTCTTGGAACATTTGGTAAATTCTCTGCTTCTCCCATCATGCATACAGCTAGTTTGATTTTCTTCTCTCGAGTGGGAGCATCTTCAAAAGGTCTGGGCAATTGAACAAGCTGCTCTCTAAAATAGAGCTTAATAAGTTTTAAATACCATTATCTTTACCATGTAGGTACATACGTAATCAAAGAAATTAATCATGCATTTAGTCCTCTAACCACACACGTACTTTCGATTAATTACAAAAAACAAAACACAATCAGGAAAAACAGCTTGAATGAAGATGGTGCTAAAGTTCATAAATCCGATGAGTGAGGGTGTTCATTGGAACAACCATGTAGGTTTACAAAAGCCTAATAGTGTTGTAATAAAACGATTATGAAGCTGATGCTTAAGTTTGTTTTATAATCCTGGTAAGACTAAGTAGGTTCATTGGACAAAAAGGTCTACAAACTATTTTCTTCTTCTTCTTTTTCTTCTTTGCATTTGTGGAATTTTAGAAACAGTGGTTCATACAGGCTAATAATGGCACAAAGAAGGGGTTAATTGCACTTACACCCCCTGAGGTTTATCGTGTTTTCACAAAAACCCCTTACGTTTGAAACATTATACTAACACTTTTTGTGGTTCTAAATCACTTTCACATAACCCCCTCAGGGTGACATCACCTCAAAATATTTTCTTAAAAACAAATTTACCCTCATTATTAATTACTTTAAATAACAAAAAAATCTTGTAAAAATAAATATAATAAAACTGCACAATGCTCTTTCTGAAAATGCCATTTTTTTTAACAAACAATATTATATACACTAAGGTCATCTTCAACTGAAAGGGGCCAAATGACCATGTTTACCCTTATAGTCTTGCAAGAAATTATTTTTTTAATGAACAGTGTCAAGCCATATTTTATACCATCTCCAACCGAGGGAGCCAAGAGGCCATAGGCCAAAACATAACCTGTTTGACAAAAAAACCCATCTCCAACCGAAGGAAGCTATTTTTAGCCCCCTTCATAATTTATTATTTTAAATGAATTAATATGGTTAATTGAATTAAACTAGCATATTTTTGAATTAAGCTACCATATTAAAATAAGGTCTTTGGACATAATTCGAGTGCCACTTGTCACTAAATGAATAAATCTCGGATTTTTATCTTTATATAATGAAAATGATGTGAAAACTTGGTGAAGAATTGAAATAAAATGAGGTAAGATAGTATGGAATGGTGAAAACGAGGTGAGAAATGGTGTAGAAATAGCTTAGGTATTTATAGGAAAAAAAATAGAATTTAAAAAAAAAAATTCGTCTCAAAAAAATCAAATCCAATAGTAACATGACATCAGCTAGCATGGGTTTGGGCTGGTGCAAACGGGCTGGCTCCTTTTGGCTAGCCCGCTGGCTTGGTGGATGAATTATGGCCCGGTGGGGCCCACAAGCCCTTTGGCCTAGCCTTCGGTTGGAGACAATTTTCGTGTCACAACGGGCTATATTTTGGCCTATGGCTGGGTTGGTTGGAAATGACCTAAGGGGGAGGGGTGGGCTTAGCCTCACAATGAGCTAGCAATAATGTGATTCAAATTCGCCTTTGGCGAGAATCGAACCTAAGATCTCTCACTTACAAGTGAAGAGAAATACCATTAGACCGTAGTACTAAGTGGCGACATTTCTTAGACTTACAGAAACATTTCTTCTTTCAAGTATGAGTATCATCCTCAAGTTGGGGTTGACTCAAACAGCTTTCAACAATTTTTCTTTCTTTCTTTCTTTTCATCTATTTGTTTACAGATCAAAATGTACACATAAAATAATTAATATTGGATATACCTACTCAAGTAATTGACCAGTCAAATGAGGGCAAATTTATCTTTAAGAAAATATTTAAGGTGGTGTAAGCACTAAAGGAGCTATGTAAAAGTGAATTAGAATCTCAGGAGTGTTAGTGTAATGTTTCGAGCTTGAAGGGTTTTTTTTTTTTTTTTTTTTGATAGAAAAATAAATGCATTAAAGAGAAGAACCCCTTACACAGCCATAGTCATTACAATAAAAAAGAAAAGCCAAATTAGCTTCCATTGGGAGACAAGCATCCCAAATACAAAGCTCATTTCTTTTTAGCCCAACAGACGCTATGGCATCCGCAACAAAGTTTGCTTCCCTAAAGATATGCCTCCACTTGATATCCTGGAAATTTGTAGCGCACCACCTGGTGTCTTCAATGATGGATCTTAAGTTCCAAGGCACATCACAAGCACCACGAACCGCATCAATGACAAGCTTTGAGTCACCTTCCACAAACATGTATTTCAAGTTCCTCCTTCTAGCCTAGATCAAAGTTTCACGTAAGCTAGAGCCTCGGCAACATTGATGGTCATAGAGCCCAAGTTCATCGCTCCAGTGAGGATAGGTTTGTTATCCCAGTTTCTAACAACGAAGCCTCCGGCAGCCACAGAGTTTGCAACCGAACCATCAAAGTTACATTTTAACGTAAAGGGACATTGGGCATTGCCACTTAATCAAGTTTTCTTGTGCAAATGCTTCTGCTTCCTCTAAGTGACCAGAGTTCTCCTTGAAATAATCATTAACCATAGTTATGGCTCGAGTAAAAGATCTGTAATGAAAGGGTTTTTCATTCTTGAAAATACTAGCATTTCTATCATTCCAAATTTGCCAGCAAATTACAAGAGCTTTACTTAAACCATAATGTATTCTTATCCTGGTGTGCCAAGCCACCCAACCATTCACTCACCTTGAGGTTACTATCAAAATTTGATAATAAATTATCATTTAAGTAGTTCCGGACCTGTTTAGCATACGAGCAATGAAGAAAAAGGTGATCTTGATCCTCCTCATGGCTGTTACACAACAGACATTAGGTATTTATATTTGCTATAAACTTGCTAAGTCTCTTCCTAGTTTGTAATTTACCCTTAAAAAGACTCCAGGCGAACAACTTAACCTTTGGCAGTACTACTTGCTTCCATATCTTATTCAAAAGCTTTTACGTTGAAGAGGAACCCAAGTCTTCCATTTGGAGCCAAGTTGCTGATTTAACCGAGAATTTGCCATTGTTACTTAGGCCCCACACAACAGTGTCCATGGAGGCAGCGAGAGGGAGAGGTATGTCACAGATTTTGTTCCCAATGTCACTATCCATTACATGGCTTAGTTTGTTTCTAACCCACTAACCGTCAACTATAAACTCAGCAACCTTGATATCCCATTGGGTACGATGAGTTTGGTTTTTTGTTATGAAGTCAAAAATGGGGTAAGAAAAAACCTAGTTGTGTGTCCAGAATAAATGTCCCTGCCATCACCAACTACCCACCTCATACCCTTTGAGATAATATCCCTGGATCCTAGAATGCCTTTCCAAGTAGTCGAATGGTTTTGCTTTGTTCTAGTCTCCATAAAAGAATCACTTCTAAGATATTTTCTTCTAACTATATTAGCCCACCAATTATCCTTATCAAACAATACTTTCCATCCGAACTTTGCAAGACAAGCCCTATTGAAATGTTCAATGTTTTTGATACCTAAACCCCCAGCATGTTTAGGTCTACAAGCATTCTTCCAACTCACTAGATTACATTTATGGGCATTACCCCAGAAAAAACTGTTTGCAGTCTTTATTCAATTGACTGGTTAGTTTATGAGGACACTTGAAGCAAGACATCATGTGATTAGGTACGTGTAAGGTTTGATTGAATCACAATGAGTCTCCCAGCCTTAGACAAAGTATTTGCTTGCCAACCTGCCAGTTTTTGCTTAACCCTCCTTATCAGCTCACTTTCATTCATCGGGTCTTTCCAAAACACAATAATATGAATGCCGAGCTATTTACCAATAGTAGTTTTATGCTGGACATGGAGAATAGTAACTATATCATTTTTAACCTAGTTACTTGTATTAGAAGAGAAGTATAGGGAAGATTTATTGAAATTTATTTGTTGTCCTGAAGCATTTGCAAACTTATTTAAGACCTCAAGAACTTTCCTAGCGCCCTTAGTAGTTACTTTTGCAAAAATAAGATAGTCATTTGCAAAGATTAAATTTGAGACTTTATAACCAAAAGGTGTGGTGAGCAAACCAATATGGGACTTTGGGGTAATTGCTAAATCATTTAAGATTCTAATTAAAGGTTCCATGCAAAGAATGAACATATAGGGAGATAGAGGGTCACCTTGTCTAATACCCTTGCTTGCATTACAATATCCATGGGATTCAACATTAGTATTAACTGAGAACGAAGTAGAAGTAATGTATTCCATAATTAAGCTGATCCACCTTTGACAGAAACCAAACCTTTCTAAAACACACTTGATATAATCCCAATTAATCATATCATAAGCCTTTTCCAAGTCGAGTTTAATGGCTAAATTTCCCGTCATGCCCTTCTTCCTGTAAAAACTTGTAAACAATTTGTTTGTACCATTCTTAACCAATCCCGAAACTACTAAGCACCGGTCAACGTTATACCGTCAAGGACTCAGAAGAGTTTCCCTCCAACATGGAGGCCAATCACAGCGTGACACGTGTCGACGTTAGAAGCCAATCATAGCACGACACGTGTCAACATCAAAAGCCAATCACAATACGACACATGTCAATGTCATAATAAAACTAGAAACTCTCTTCTATAAATAGAGATCATTCTCTCACAATATTTCCGAATGTCATTTGTACTAAATCATTCACTAGTACTCACTAAAGGAGAGCTTGAACCTATGTACTTATGTAAACCCTTCACAATTAATGAGAACTTCTCTACTCCGTGGACGTAGCCAATATGGGTGAACCACGTACATCTTGTGTTTGCTTCCCTATCTCTATTCATTTACATACTTATCCACATTAATGACCGGAGCAATCTAGCGAAGGTCACAAACTTAACACTTTCTGTTGTACCAAAGTCCTCACTGATTTTGTGCATCAACATTTGGCACCGTTTGTGGGAACGACATTTATTCCCATTCTCTTCAGCTTTGCCAAGCTGGTTTCCACTATTTGTACACTCTTTTTTGACCAGGCATCCCTCTCCAACATGGGGAGCGAAGGAAGCCACAACACACAGAATGACACCCTTCTTGCACCTAGTGCGAAGCAACGAAAGAATGAAGGAAAGAGGGCTGCTCTTCAAGCGAAAGTAGATGAGCTAGAAGCTCAGAACAACAAGATAGCAATAAAGAATGAGGTCCTCCAAGAGCAGTATAAGAAGCTCTTTGAGACGCTCCACGAAACTAGGCGTACTCAAACACGCGAGCTCGTTGCCCCTGTGGACATCAACCATCATCTGGGTGCCCCCCAACACGGAGGGTCACCTCCCTTCGACATGGGTATCCCTGATAAGGAGCGAGCTAATCATTAAAACATTGATCAACATAAGACTTCTCTCAACCCAGATGCTTCGACCCAAAGTAGAAGAAGTGGAGGAAGATACCTCCTTGCAGACGGGTTGGAAGGATCAAAAATCGTTTATCGTGACTGTCGAGACTTCCTAAAGCAATGTCGAGAGAATCCCCTCCATATATGCTCGAAGATCAATGACCCAAGGGTTTTTGAAAGACTCGGTCCCCTACCACGACCCAGGCCAGCTGCCAATCTAGGGAAGGAACGACAGGTCCTAGAGGAACATGAAGGTACGGAGGACTCTGAGGTATTCCGACAAACTCGCCCTTGAAGTTAGTATGGCGAGTCCAAGAAAAAACCACACGCCTTTGCTCAAACTTTCCTACTTCCAGGAGGCGATTGAGACTTACGAAAAAAATTCCAGTGGTACATGACTCCACTCAGGACCCCCTTGTCCTACAGCTCCTTGAGGAAGTAAATAAGTTGAAGGCCAAACGTCAGGCTGAGATACCTGATTGGAACCAACTCAGGCTTGGCCTTCTCACAAGAAGGATCCTCGACACCCCCCTTCAAGCGAAGACAAAACAAAAGCTTGGTTTACAACTCTATACTGGAATGGAGGACCCAATTGAACACCTTAACCTCTTTGAGTCCACCATGGCATATCAGATGCACACCGACGAAAAGCGATGTCTTCTCTTCCCTTTCACCCTCTCTGGCGGAGCTCTAAACTAGTATTACCATCTTCCACCTGAGACAATAAACTCATGTGAGGAATTGAGGAAACTATTTGTCTCTCAACACATCTTCCAGACCGATCACTTGCATTCTGCAGATGACTTGTACACTATTCGCTAGAAGCCGAACGAGTCACTACGAGAGCATGCCGGTCGCTTTAGCCATGAGTTTTCTCGCTGCGCTAAGACAGATGACAAGACCGCCCTCAAGGCCTTCACGGCAGGCCTGCGTGATTATTTCTTCAAGTACATGATCAATGCCAACACTTGGAAGACTTACTCTGAGGTGATGGTACAGGCTTACAACCACGCATCCGCCGAAGCAAGGACATACCAACGGAACCCCTATATGGTTAACCCCTATCAATAAATGGGAAGTGGAAGTCAAGTTCTACCAAGTAAGGAGATATTGGCCATTCAGACACCCATTGCATCATCTCCTGCCTCATTTAGCTACTCGCTAAGTTACCAAACGTATTTGTCTCTTGGTAAAAGGAAGGATTTTTACTCTCAGCAAGCCCATTACAACAAGAGGGATAAAAGTTCGTATCAAGACAACCAGAGGTAAACATACCGTCGACTATTATAACTATGGGGCCAAGCCTCACTCTTTCAAAGTGGAGGACTAGGTACTGAAGGAAATGCTATCATAAGAAGGCATACACATTACAAATGTTTTGACTCTCAATCGTTTGAGATCTTTTGTCACACAAGCTATTCGGCAAATATTTAAAGAAGAGGGAATTCAGACAACTTCTTCTGAGTCTTTTACGTTACTAGCACTGGAACACTTGATCTACGCTATCCTACCCTTATACTCCAACTCAGAGCTTCAACATGCGTACTTTGACACAAAGTATGTGATACTAAGTGTTACAACCAGCATGGTTCACATATAAAAAGCATGGATCCCTTCATGCATAGCAAGACATTCATAAGCATCACTCATATCAATCAACATAAACATTATACATTCCAACACATTCATACATAAACATCATACATTCCAACACATTCATACATAAACATTATACATTCTAACACATCCATACATAAGCCAACTGTGCTTCGATAGGGTTCAACATACTTTGTGTCTTCGACACTTGCTACAATGTGCCTCGACACCTTGCCCTTATTCTCACCAACCAGGTGATGAAATGTGAAGAATGAACTCATCTTCATGCCATCAACCAGGTGATGAAATGTACAACCCGTACTCTAATATCAATTGGCAACTTACCACTCATGCCACCAACCAGGTGAAGAATAAACTCATCTTCATGCCATTAACCAGGTGATGAAATGTACAACCCGTACTCTCCTTCATGCCACCAACCAGGTGATGAAATGTACAACCCGTACTCTCCTTCATGCCACCAACTAGGTGATGAACTATACAACCCGTACTCTAATATCATTTGGTAACTTGCCACTCATGCCACCAACCAGGTGAAGAAGGAACTCATCTTCGTGCCACCAACCAGGTGATGAAATGTACAACTCGTACTCTCCTTCATGCCACCAACCAGGTGATGAAATGTACAACCCGTACTCTAATATCATTTGGCAACTTGCCACTCATGCCACCAACCAGGTGAAAAAGGAACTCATCTTCATGCCACAAACCAGGTGATGAAATGTACAACCCGTACTCTCCTTCATGCCACCAACCAGGTGATGAAATGTACAACCCGTACTCTAATATCATTTGGCAACTTGCCACTCATGCCACCAACCAGGTGAAGAAGGAACTCATCTTCATGCCACCAATCAGGTGATGAAATGTACAACCTGTACTCTCCTTCATGCCACCAACCAGGTGATGAAATGTACAACCCGTACTCTAATATCATTTGGCAACTTACCATTCATGCCACCAACCAGGTGAAGAAGTAACTCATCCTTGTGCCACCAACCAGGTGATGAAATGTGATGAAAGGTGATGAAGGAACTCACCTTCGTACCACCAACCAAGTGATGAAAGCAACTCACCATTCATTCCACCTACCAGAAGATGAGTGGTACAACTTGTACATGTGAACTCCTAGCATTCACAAATAATCAAAAACCCTCAACCTTGACAGCTTAACTAAGGGAGCACTTATGCCCAACAAAAGTTATAGTCACCAACAAAGTCTTATTGCAAGCCAATAACAACTTCAGTGCATGGCATACGAAGATCAAGCTATTCAGCCCTCTTGCATCTGCTTCAGACATTTCCCCTCTGTAACAATGCAAACACTACAACTCGTAGAAAGCTTCACACTCTTGATCAAGACAGTATGAAGCAAAACTAATTTATGGTGCCAACAAGAGCTTCATCAAAGGAGTTTAACCACAATTCTCAAAAGCTTCACACACTCTTGATCAAGGCAGTGTGAAGCAAAACCAATTTATAGTGCCAACAAGAGCTTCATCAATGGAGGGCAACCACAATTCTCAAAAGCTTCACACACTCTTGATCAAGATAGTGTGAAGCAAAACCAATTTTTGGTGCCAACAAGAGCTTCATCAATG
The DNA here is from genome assembly GCF_042453785.1 of Malus domestica. Classification (NCBI taxonomy): domain Eukaryota; kingdom Viridiplantae; phylum Streptophyta; class Magnoliopsida; order Rosales; family Rosaceae; genus Malus; species Malus domestica. The sequence goes on from NC_091663.1 coordinate 21,012,104, forward strand.
GAGGGCAACCACAATTCTCAAAAGCTTCACACACTCTTGATCAAGACAATGTGAAGCAAAACCAATTTATGGTGCCAACAAAAGCTTCATCAAAGGAGTTCAACCATAATTCTCAAAAGTTTCACACACTCTTGATCAAGACAGTGTGAAGTAAAACCAATTTATGGTGCCAACAAAAGCTTCATCAATGGAGTGCAACCACAATTCTCAAAAGCCTCACACACTCTTCATCAAGACAGTGTGAAGCAAAACCAATTTATGGTGCCAACAAAAGCTTCATCAATGGAGGGCAACTACAATTCTCAAACCTTCGAGGCAAATTCAAGACTGTTCGAAGCAAATTCAATTTATATGGTTCATCAAAATCTTCGACTACTACAAGGTGTGGCTTGCATCACAATCTCTTGCTCAACAATGTGGAAGCAAAATTTGTATATGTTGTCTCTCCCACATTTTCAAATTTCTAGTTTCCAAAAAAAAAAAAAAAAAAAAAAAAAGGGAAATTCAACAAAAGCTTCATCAATGGAGGACAACTACAAAATCTCAAAAGCTTCACACTATCTTGATCAAGATAGTGCGAAGCAAAATCAATTCATGGTACCCAACAAAAGCTTCAACTCCAAAGCTTCACCTATAAAGCTTAAAATATATATATATATATATTTTTTTTTTTTTTTTTTTTGGAAATTCGAAAATTCAAAAAAAAAAATAAAATTGCCCAGGTCTCCTCTTCTTTGGGCCTAACAACTTTCATAACAAATATATATGGAGGAGTTTTGGGCTACCACTTAGAAAGAAAAATGGTAAAGCTTTGTTACTTTGGAAACTTGGCTACTAGCAAGACACCTCCTTTGTCAACTCCCTCGACCAGAAACTTGGGGGACTCCTACCATATGCTACTGCACCTTGATACTCAGAAGTCTCACGACCACTCAGTGACTTGATTTTTTCAAGTCTCCAACTGAGAAGTTTTCCTCACTTGGGAAATTAAGGGAGCACTACCTTAACCTACATGTTTCACTCACAAAGGTTCAACATACAAGATTCAACAAAAGGAAAAATTCAAAGAACTTAGTGAAGAAGGCCTTAGTGTATTTAACACAATACGTTGAAATGAAGCAAAGCTTGTTTATTGATATATCCGATAAGTTACAAATATGTACATATATATGAATCAAAATAAACAAACAAGAGGGAGCCTTCACAAACGTTGCTCAAGAGAAGTCTCAGCAGTCGGCAGAGCCCTAGAAAGATGAGGCACCAAAGGGTGATTATTCGAAGCCTCAGTACTAGGTAGAACCCCAGAATGAGGAGGCACCGAAGTTTAATCATTTGGAGCTTCATTACGCTGTACAGCCCCAGAAGACGAAGGCAATAAATGTCTTTGGAACAAACCCACAAACCTCTGATGATCAAGTAAAATCTGACCATCAGATTCCTGCAGCTAGTCGAGCTTCCTCTTCATGTTTGTAGCATAGTCATGAGCGAGCCTGTGAAACTATTTATTCTCATGCTTAAGCCCTTTGATCTCCTGTTTGAGACTTATCACTTCAATCGCCAATGATTCAACTTGGCTGGTTCGAGCAAATAGGCGTTGGGCCATATGAGACATAGAACCTGCACACTGAACACTGAGAGCCAGAGAATCCTTAACAGCCAACTCATCAGACCATTTGGAAAGTAGTCTGTTATCTTTAGGAGTGAGAAGGTTCCTGGCCACCACTGCAGCAGTCATATCATTCTTCATCACAGAGTCTCCAACGGTAAGAGGACCAGTAAGGGATAAGAATGATAGGTGCCATATGTTGTCTTAAGAAGGCATGGCTGCCTTTTCACCAAAGTTCAAGTCAAAACGATGGTCGGATGCGCCAGACATTCTTAGAAATGATGAAGGAGAAATGAGGTGCAACAAATCTCTGAAGTAAGGGGAAAATTCCTACAAGCAATAACTCTCTGAATGTACTTCTTGCACACAATTGGTGCCCTTATAAAAGAAAGGGCAACAGGGTCATTGGTTCAAAAAGCGAAGAGGCATCACTCTCCGGATTTCGAAGAAGCACCACTTTCCACACGCAACATCAGCTCCTCGGGTACCATAGATAACTTTGCCAAAGATCTCTGACAAAGTTTAGACACATAAATTTTGAAGGTCCAGCTACCCTACTATTAACCACAAGGGTAAAGGAACAGCACCACTGCTTGATAACTAGAAAGTCACAATGTGTGTCAACCTCCATGCTCCATGGCAAGGCAGACTGGCAAAAATGCCCAACTTTTACTCACATTCGAGAAAACACTCCCAACAAGATTGCTTGCTAAAAAATCGAAGAGGCACCGCCCTCCGAATCTCGAGAGCCAGACTTCCAACAGGATTACTTTCTCAAAAATCTAAGAGATACTGCTCTCTGAATCTCAAGAGTCAGACTCCCAATAAATTTTGCTTTCTCAAAAATCGAAGAGGCACCGCTTTCTGAATCTCAAAAGTCAGACTCCCAACAGGATTGCTTTCTCAAAAATTGAAGAGGCACCGCCCTCCGAATCTCGAGAGCCAGACTCCCAACAAGATTACGTGCTCAAAAATTGAAGAGGCACCGCCCTCCGAATCTCGAGAGCTAGACTCTTAACAGGATTACTTTCTCAAAAATCAAAGAGACACTGCTCTTCGAATCTCAAAAGTCAGACTCCCAACAAGATTGCTTTCTCAAAAATCGAAGAGGCACCGTTCTCTGAATCTCGAGAGCCAGATCCCCAATAGGATTACTTGTTCGAAAACCGAAGAGGCACGGCTCTCCGAACTTCGAGAGCCAGATTTCCTTAGATAAAGCTTGTCTGCAATCTTCACACGCAACATCAGCTTTCCAGATACCACATACCATTTTTTCAAAGTGCTCTGACAAAGTTAAAACACATGAAGCTTCCAGCTCCCACTACATTGCTATGATCAAGAAGGGTAAAAGAATAGCACTACTACTTGTTGTTAAGGAAACTCCTATATATGTCGACCTCCATCCTCCACAGCCAGGCAGATCTGCAAATAAAAAAAATGCTCAACTTTTCTTCACATCCGAGAGGGCACTCTCAGCAGAGTCTCTCGAAATACTCATCTTCTTTTCCTCCCGATAATACCTCTACAAACAAGCCACACCAGAGCAAGAGTATCTCATATCATCAGGGTTAAAAGTAAGAGTATCCCATATCATGCTTTTTCCATGTCTTTTCCTTTGGCCTTGTTCTTACCTATAAAACAAGAAGAAAGAGAGCAATCAGTCAACACTTGGAATCAAGCTTCCAGTCAGAAACTGACTGCCTGGAACCCCTTGCCTGATTACTTACCTGGCATTGCTCTCGAGCTCTCATCTTCAACATCTTATGCTTCTAGAGAAGATACCACATCTGCCTGAGGAACAGATAGGGCAAGTGAGAAGGATACAAGGAAGCATGTGGAGACAAGCATAACAGAACACGTGTCGATACATCCACTACTTTGCCAACAGCAAAAGTATCTCATATCATTAGGGTCGAACGTACTCTAGATTTGATGGACTTGTTTTGACCCTCAAATTCTTGAGTCGGCCTTATACTCTGGAGGAAACCAGAAATCCTCCAGCCTAGTTCAAGAACAAGCCTGTGGAAAGTTACTTCTTCAAAAGTAAAAGTATCTCAAATCATCTCTTCTCTATTTGCTTCTCTTTATCCTTGTTACTGTTTACGACACAAGGAGAAAGAGAACAATCAACCGGAAGCCGAAGTCGAACCTCCGATCCAGGTTGCTTGCTTGGAAGTCTAATTGCTTACCTTGTCTATTACCTCATTCGGCAAATCTCCTAGCTTGGCGACTTGGGGGACTCCTACTATAGGGTTTGTATCGCACTTGACCAAGCCCGAAACTATAAGTAAGCTTCAAGTGAAAATGATACATTACCTTGTGCATCTTCATCGGTTAAAGATACCACCCCTGGATGGAGGAAAAGTACTTCCAAAGAAGATGCCACATCTACATATGAGACAGATAAGGCAAGTAAAAATGATACCACACTTCGGTACTTAGAAGTTTCATGATTACTCAATGGCTTGGATCTTGCAAGTCCCCAACCGAGGAGTTTCCCTCACTCTGGAACTTAGAGGAGCACTGTTTGTACCATACTTGACCAATCCTGAAACTACTGAGCACCGGTCAACATTATACCGTCAAGGACCCAGAAGAGTTTCCCTCTAACCAGGAGGCCAATCACAGCGCGACATGTGTCGACATCAGAAGCCAATCATAGCGCGACACGTGTCAACATCAAAAGATCAAAAGCCAATCACAACACGACACGTGTCAATGTCATAATGAAACTAGAAACTCTCTTCTATAAATAGAGATTATTCTCTCACAATATTTCCGAATGTCATTTGTACTAAATCATTCACTAGTACTCACTAAAGGAAAGCTTGAACCTATGTACTTGTGTAAACCCTTCACAATTAATGAGAACTCCTCTACTCCGTGGATGTAGCCAATATGGGTGAACCATGTACATCTTGTGTTTGCTTTCCTATCTCTATTCATTTACATACTTATCCACACTAATGACCGGAGCAATCTAGCGAATGTCACAAACTTAACACTTTTTGTTGTACCAAAGTCCTCACTGATTTTGTGCATGGCAAATGAATTATTCACTGACGAGGCAGAATGTGGAGAATGCAAATGAATTATTCATTGATTTTGATAGCGTTGGTAAAGGTGTTACTAAAGTTCAGCTAGGAGACCATGTCATCTCTTGTTACCAGGCAGAATGCGGAGAATGCAAGTTTTGCGAATCAAGGAAGATAAATCTCTGTGGAAAAAGTACGTGCTGCCACTAGAGTTGGAGTCTTTGCTAAGAACTCTGACGTCGACGCTCGGGCCCACAATTTGCAGATTCGTTTGAATTAGACACTTTGACTTGCCCATCTCAACATTTGGTGGAGGCACAGTACCAGAAGGCCAAAACGTCTTGCTCATACTCCGGCTTCGAGAGCTCCCCTTTTACAACAACTGCTCCGATGCTTCCCAATCTCCCAGCTTTCCAATGATAACTTCACGCAGGAGAACATGCAGTGAACAGAGAGAAAGCAAAAGCAAAAAGAAAAAGAAAAAAGAGAAGTGAGAATGGATGGGCACGACCAGGCTATCCAAGAAAAGCAAGTGGATTGGCAAGCAAAAGATACCTTGCAAAGCAACATGGGTGGACAGAGAAGGAGCGGGGAGATCAAGAAAAACAAAAGCAGAAAAGAAAAGAGAAAACGAAAACGAAAGCAAAAGCAAAAGCAAAAAAAAAAAGGAAATGGCATTATTCCCTTGTCTATCATCTGAAAGAAAAATAAATAGAAAGCAAAAGGGAGGCACATGGGACACTGCAAAAGCAAGGAATAAACACCCCACCAAAATGATGTAATTTATTTTTCTTATCTTTCGAAGACATATGTATAACCCCATCAAAGGGTAATAAATAAATAAATAAAAAATAAAAACGGCAAAGCCCAAAGTAAATGGGCTGGAATGTTATGTGGAGGGCAAAGGTCCATAAGCCCAAAATAGCACCAAACAGGTGACCAAAAGTACGTCCAGTACTACAAAAAATTATTCGGCATCCCACCGCTATTATTACCAACCAGGTGATCAAAAGTACGTCCAGTACTCCAAATTATACATGAGCATTGCTCATGTCAATCATACATAAACATTCATGAGCATTACTCGTATCAATCATACATAAACATTCATGAGCATCACTCATGTCAACATTTATGAGCATCACTCATGTCAATCAGCTTCAAAAGCTTCATTTACAACGCTCTAGCTTCAAAAGCTTCATTTACAGAGCTCTAGCTTCGAAAACTTCATTTACAGAGCTCTAGCTTCGAAAGCTTCATGTACAAGAGCTCCAGCTTCAAAAGCTTCATTTACATAGCTCTAACTTCAAAAGCTTCATTGACAGAGCTCTAGCTTCAAAAGCTTCATTTATAGAGCTCTAGCTTCAAAAGCTTCATTTACAAAAGCTCTAGCTTCAAAAGCTTCATTTACAGAGCTCCAGCTTCAAGATCTTCATTTACAAAAGCTCCAGCTGCAAAGCTTCACTTGCAAAGCTTCACCTACAAAGCTTTAGTGTAGGGTATACAAATACCGCCTCCGAACAACCGCCATTTTGGCCCATACATGGATTCAATTTGAAGTTTCCAGCCAACAGACTCTATTGACAGAAAACTTAGGGGACTACATTATGTACCATATATTGGGCCTCAACTGGGCCTCATGAAAAATACTCGGGGGACTTAACTCATTATTCATGTATTGAGGAGCGAGCCCTTATTTTATAAAAGGGACTCCCTCACTTTCATTAGAGAGCACCCATCACGTATGTTTTGAGTAGCGAGCCCTTATTCTATAAAATGGACTCCCTCACTTTCATTAGAGAGCATCCATTATTCATGTACTGAGGAGCGAGCCCTTATTTTATAAAAGGGACTCTCTCACTTTCATTAGAGGGCATCGCCGCCAGCTGAGCAACCGCATCGCCGCGAGCATCACTCCTAACCCATCATTTATGTATTGAGGAACGAGCCTTTATTCTATAAAATGGACTCCCTCACCATCATTAGATAACATCAACTCTAGCCCATCATTCATGTATTGAAAAGCAAGCCTTTATTCTATAAAATGGACTCCCTCACCTTCAACACCACAAGCCGAGCCAACCAAGGTAACATAAGCCATGAGCCGAGCAGCCTCGCAGTATGTGCTACTTCTAGTTGAGCATCATTTCAAATTGAGCACCACCTCATATCGAGCATCAGTTCAAGACAACATCTAGTTACTTCGGCCTACATGGACTGAATTTCAAGTCTCCAGCCAAAAAACTCTCTTGACTGAAGACTTGGGGGACTGCTGTTTATACCATACTTAGGGCCTTTGTATTTAGATCTCGTACAAATACTCGAGGGACTTAAATGTAATTATGTAATAAAGGAAGAGGCAAATATGTAATAAGTGAGGAGCCCTTATTCTATAAAAGGACTCCTCACCCTCACAATGAGAGGAGGCCAATTCTTAAGCCTTCTCACCCTCAGAAGCTATCTCCATCTCTCTCCCTCACAAACAGGGAAATACAAATATCAGTGTGGACGTGCCCAAACATTGGGGTGAACCATGATACATCTTGTGTTATTTACTTTCTTGCAGATTCACGATCAGATTTATGTTGTTCCAAAACCCCTTCGGTTTTGTGCATCAACACAATTCATGAGCGATGAGTATATTATCCTGTATAGATCTCCCTGGCGCAAAAGCTCCCTCGTTATGTGAGATGCATAAATGAAGAAGAGATTTCAATCTGGTAATCATAACTTTTGTGATAATTTTGTAGCTAACGTTGCAAAGACTTATTGGGCGATAATTATTGACCATCTCTGGGTTCTCCACCTTCGGGCAATGTTCGTATGGTTAAATAACTTAAGGCTAGTATTATTTGCAAAAAAAAATCTTTTACCATGTTACACACTGAGGGTTCAACCAGTTCCCAACACTCCTAATAAAAGCTAGCATAGATACCATATGGTCCTGGGGCTTTAAGAGCAATAACCTTAACAGCATTCCAGATCTTATCATTTGAACGAATAGCAATTAACATGATATTTTGATCATTTGATATACACAGATCAATAGCTTGAAAAACCAAACTAAGCTGGTCATTTGTAGGATTGTGACCTCTAGTGAACCGCATTTTAAACTCTTGCACAAACATTTGTTCCATGCTCTCTCCTCTAGCCCACCAAAGGCCATTACCATCCCTAATCTTGTTGACTTCATTACACTTCTTCCTTATCATGGCACTCAATTGGAAAATCTTGTATTTTTATCTCCATGATTTAGCCAATTGGCTTTAGCTTTTTGAGCCCACATTACCTCTTCCTCCTTAAGAACTTTAGTAAGTTGCTCATTTATATGAGCCTCTAATTGGATTTTATCAAGAAGAGTATTTGTAAAATTTGAATTGTCATTAAAAGACATAATTTCCTGCTGAACTCAGTTAAGATCATTTAAAATCTTTTCTTTTCTTTCTTTGACCGAACCAAAAACCACACGGTTCTAATTTTTAACAAGGAATGAGAACTTACCTAAGCAGCCCCTAAAATGATCTATAGGAGACATCCCTTCACTGCAACTCCAAGCACCCTTCACAAAACTTTTAAAGTCCGGATGTAAGTTCCACGTGGCCTCAAACTTGAAAGCCTTTGTTGCCTAATTTGAGAGCCAACAATGTCCAATAAAAGAGGACTATGATATGAACCCATGATAGGATGATTATGGAGGGAGTAGTTTAGGTGCATTTCAAGCCAATAGGAATTTGCAACCACTTTATCCAATCTCTCAAAAATAAGTGTTTCATCCATGTGTTTATTTGTCCAAGTAAAAGGAACACTGAAAGCTTGTAAGGAAATAAGGCCAGCATTGTTTAAGAAATTCACAAACTTTGTCATATAAATATTTCCACTCTGATTTCCACACCATTTTTCCTGAATACTAGTAATACAATTAAAATCACCTAGAACCATCCAGGGTTTATCAACGGGGTTAAGACCTAATAACTCATCCCACATATTCTCTTGAAGAGACTTCTAGGGAAAGACATAAACAAAAGTAGCAAAAAATTCAATGTTCAAGCACACATCCTTGACTAAAGCGTGAATAAATCTATAAGAGACAGAAAGTACAGTAACATTCATCATGCCAGAGTTCCAACAAATATAGACTCCCTCGGATCTCCTTTCGGGGTTACAACAAAAAAATTGATCAAAACACCTACTAAAACAACTAACAGGGGCCTTTTCCGCATCAGATTTAGTTTCAACAAAACAAAAGAAATCTAATTTAGCCAAACTACAAAGATAACTAAAATTACTCTTGAACTCTAGTCTTCCCATACCCCTGTAGTTCCACACAATTCCCTTCATCAATCTAGCTCATCAAGGTACGCAGATGGTCTAACCTCATCGACATTCTCCTCTCGGATGCGTTTCCTCGAACTCAACATTCCCACAGTTGGCCTAGCACTTGCTGAAGTTGCTTCAGTCGCAAGCATTACAATAACAAAACCTTCAGAGTTCTCCCTAGCCTCAATATCACCACTTCCCACATTTGACATCATAACATCCTGATTTTGTTCCCAAATACACATGGCATCAAAGAAATTTATTTTGCCTAACCTAAGATCACTAGCATAATAAGAATCAAATTGGGGATTTAAATCAGACAGATCATCAAACACAACATAATCAGGCAAGACCCAATCATTAATGAAATTAACAACTAGTCGAAATTTGAATCTATCAATGCCCCAATAATCTAAAAACCCTACACTTACATGTTGATCATGTTCTTTACTTTCCCAGTTCTCCTCCAATCCTGCACCAAGTCTGCCTTAGCCACCCACTTTGGCTTCGAGCTGGCAACCACCTCTTTATACGATCTATCTTCCCTAGAACTATCACCCAATTTTCTCTTATTCTCTTTTCTCCTCCACCTTGGAATCACCATAGTCCATCCCTCCTTATCCGGGCCCCCATCATCCCCTCGCTGTCCAGATTCCTCATACTCAGTAAATTCATCCTCCACAATTGTAGCATTGGGAAAGCAAAGCATCACATCCTTTTGTAAGCAGGCTTTGACATCCTCATCCATAATCACATCCTCCAGGTAGATAGACGGCTCATCCTCAAAAATCCGGACACACATGTCCTTCAATCCTTCTTCTTCCGCAATGGAAACAAACCTTAAAAAATAAATAAATAAATAAATTCATAGCTAACTCAGGATTGGATAATCTTCCTCATGGTTGACAATGAGCACGTGTTTAAGGGGAAAATGCAAATCCACCTCTAACAGAACTTTTACAAATAGTCCATTCAATCTCAACGTCACTTTATCCACTTTAATTATTCGTCCAATAGGTTAAGTAATATCTTTGATAATCTTTTCCGCTTTATATTGCACCGGGACCCGAGGTAAACGCGCCTACACAACCAACTTGGTAATGACATCAATATCCTTAAAGCTTGTTGTCCACCTTTCAGGATGGAAGATTTGGCCACGCACATACCACGACCTATTCTTGATGACAAATTTTTTATCATCTTCATCAGTAAACTCGAGAGCAAACCATTTTTGCCAAAGTGATCAAGATAAAAGGTACTCTTCACCTCATTCTTCCATAAGAGTCTCAGCTTCCACTTGATCAAGCGAGCATCAAGTGGTTGACCAAGCATCTTCCCCTTAAGTACCCTAGAAAGTATATGCTCAACATTGATGGATGAGCAAAGGTGGGTATTAACCTTAGTCACACCACACTCCATAATCCCAGGTTGAAGAAAAGGAAAAGGGTTCTCCCAACTCGGGATATAACCCTCCGAGCAAATTCTAGGCCTACGAGCATTATTGGAAGAGGAAGCAGCAAGTTGCGGGTTTGTCATTATGAAAGCACTAGGAAAGGAGAGGATTAGAACTAGGGAGTTTTGCGGGGAGAACAAAAGTCCCAAAGGTTGAAATATATAGAGCCACTTATGGGGGAACCAACTGTTAAACCCTACTAACACAATGAAACTAAACAAGCAAAATAAAGCTAAAAGACCTATAACATAGGTCATAATTACGAAAAACCACCAAAAACTGGGAAAGAAATCCGTATGCAAGATGCCATGACCTAGACACTCCAAGGTAATCAGTCTAGCTCCAATCAAAATAAATGAGTCTGAGCTTGGAAAGATTAACTGTCTCCATGGAGAACAAACCCCAAGGGAAGTTAAACCATCCCAACAGCCTAAGTAAAGCCAGTAATGATTTAAGATACACTCAATCACTTCAAGTGAGAGGCAACAAGTTCTCCAGAGCACAACACACAAAAAGTCACCAAAAAGCACAAGCCAAAAAAGCAAAAAGCAAAAACATAGCCAATCACACAGACCAATTAAAAAGTAGAAAACACAGCAAGCAATACTTAACCAAGTTGAGAAGCCTAAAAACCCTAACAAATCATACCACTTCGCCAAACACCACCGAACCCTTCTAACCCTTGGGAAACGAGAATACATCAGTTCAAAAGTCTCCTTGGGGTTCTTTCCCCACTCCACTAGTACCCAATTATCAAACCATCCTACCCTATTCAAGCTCATGATTAACTTTTTCCCAATTATCAAACATCCAATTAGGTTTTCTAGGAACTTACCCAACACGTAATCATCAAATCTCACATTACCCCAAAGCCACTCAACTTCCTTCCAATTGATCATCCTAGAGATCAGCACGATAGCGCCTACTGCGCCTCGCACCCAAAAACCCTAGAGCCCCCATAGCAAAATTTTAAACTACTTGAGGGGTTTTTATGACAACACGATAAACCTTATGGGGTGTAAGTTAAATTAACCCCGAAAACACTTAAAGTTCAGGTGACGGTTTTCAAGCAGCATGATGTTGAGGCTTTTAGTGTTTAGACAGACTGACTTTGTTTCATTTTGTTATTCTTACATTTTTTTTTTTCAAGAGTCCGTGCTAATCATTCCATTGTTCAAGTCATCCTTATTAGGGGTGGGTTCAAAAAACCGAAAACCGAAAAAAACCGAAAACCAAACCGAACCGAGGCCGAAAAAAACCGAACCGAAAAAACACCGAACCGAAACTGTCAAACCGAACCGAACCGAATCTGACTGGTTCGGTTTCGGTTTTTGAGGTTCGGAAACCGAACCAAACCGAACCGAACCGATATATATATTTAATTTTTTTTTAAATATTATAAATAGTTTAGTCATACAATCATAACAAAACATACCTTGTTGCTAAGTTGGTTTCGGTGAACCTTTTCAAGCCCCAAGGCACGGGTTCGATCCTCCAGGATGTCTGAGATGTTTTTTTATTTTTTGGAGAACTTAACAAAACCCTTTAACCCTTTAACCCTAGCAACCATACCCATACCTTTTATTTTTTTTCATTCCCTTCCTCTCTCTCGTTCCCAGCCTCCTCTCCTCCAGTGTAACCCCAACCCAGCGCAGCCGAGCCTCCTCTCTCTCGCCGAGCCTCCTCTCCTCCAGATGTCCGATCGATGCCGGTGCGCAAGGACGACGAGGTCCAGGTCGTGCGTAGGACCTATAAGGGCCGCGAGGGCAAGGTTGTCTAGGTGTACCGCCGGAAGTTGGTCATCCACATCGAGCGGATCACCCGAGAGAAGGTGAACGGGTCCACCGTCAATGTCGGCATCAACCCCTCCAAGGTCGTCATCACCAAGCTCCGCCTCGACAAGGACCGCAAGTCTCTGCTGGACCGCAAGGCCAAGGGCCGCGCCGCCGCTGACAAGGACAAAGGCACCAAGTTCACCGCAGAGGATATCATGCAAAACGTCGATTGATTTCGATCGATTTCATTTGGGTTCGTGTTTTTGTTATTGAAATGAAATTAGCGACTGTCAAGTTAAGCACTTTAGTTTTGATTATGCTTTAATGGATTTGGTGTTTAATCTGATCTTCGATTTGAGAAAAAAAAATAAAAATTTGGTTCTGCACTGTGATGCTTGCTTGTTCTGCACTCTCGCCATGTCTGCACTGTGATGCTTGCTTGTTCTGCACTCTCGCCATGTCTCGCCATGTCTGCACTGGTGATTAAATTATGGATGAAGCATTTACATTTTTCGGGATGCTGGATGAAGCAATGAAGTAGCTGTTAATTGTTCTTTACAACCCAATGCCAAAAAGTACAGCAGTATGCAAACATAAGTTCATAACAGAAGGTGGAGTTTAGAAGTACTGAATCATATCACTTGTCTCAGATGTTTGTTTAGGTTACTGGACCTGTTTTTTTCTGTTTGTTTCTCGGGAAAATTTGCAGGCCCACCTGGTTTCATTTCTCTGGTTGTTGGATTTGCAAGGTAAAGTTTTCTGGGTTTTTACTTTGTTGCTCCAAAAGGGTCTTAGAAAGTCTAATTCTTTGAAACATTTATGTGGGTTTTGTTCAGTTGGTGGGTTGTAAATCTCTTATGGATAACATCTAAATTTTCATTTTTTGGAGGAAAAAAAAAAAAAAACCGAAAAAAAACCGAAACCGAACCGAAAAAAACCGAAAAAAATATGGGCCGAACCGAACCGAACCGAAATTTCGGTTTGGTTTCGGTTTTGGCAAAAAACCGAACCGAAAAGAACCGAACCCAGCCCTAATCCTTATCAGATTACCAATTCTTGCACGTCTAAGTCCCATATAATTTGTCCATCTTATAGTAAAAATGATTTCAAGATATCGTCCATTAGAAATAATTATCAAGATAAAGCCATAATAATATTTCTAAAAATCATTAACAATTATTTTGAGTTGAACGTGCAAAATCAGACGGCAATGCAAAATCGAGTTCAAACATTTTTTCATCACAACTCAATATTCATTTGTACTACAATCATTTTATTTCCACAGAACAAATTTTCAAAGCATAAAAAATATATTTTTGAATAGTACTTTTGCACTTTGTCCTTTTCAAAATAGTGGAGTTGCACAAAAATAAGTATTATTCAGAGTAAATAGCAAGAGCTACCTACGTGCCTTTTACCTTGCCTTACCCTTGCCCTCATAAAACGAATAGACTTGCTCTTATAAGTTTTTTTTAAAAAAAATCTACAAATACCTTTTATTCAGGTGAATTTTAATGAAAAGCTCCCAGTACTGTTCACTTTAATGAAAAATCATATTTTTACACTAAAAGGTCAATCCTGGTACTATTCAATTTACCCTTTATTTTGTCCTTATCGTTAAAACTCAAAGTTTTCAAATCATTTTCATTAATTTTCCTTTTATTCAATTGGCATTTATTAGATAGTACTATCCATATACATATTTTTATTTCTCATACATTTTTCTTATTTTTCGAACGTTAGATCGAATAAATTGAAGAAGATCAATAATTAAAAAATAACAAAATTATATAAAACATAAAAATTAATGTGTGAATAGTGGTGTCCTAATTATTAAGAAGAGATCTTCTCCGGATTTATATATTCAGAGCCAAGAATCAAATGATCCTGTCCTTTTAAAATTTGATCTTACGACCTAAAATTACTGTAGATTTCGAAAATTTTCACTGACTTCTTTGCTTGTGTCTGTAAGAACAAATTTTAAAGGTCAGTATGATTTTAGCCCAATCCAAAGTCGTCCTGGCCACCACAATTTTACACGACACGCCTCAATAGAAAGCCATTCGAGAAGCCTCTGCCATACAAATTGTTAGCGCATTCCTCTGATTTCCGAAGCCCTTTTCTCCGTTTCAATCTTCATCGTTTGGTTTCGTAGATGAATCTTTGCAGTTTCCGGTGCAGGTGCGTCTCCTTTTCCCTATACAATAACTGAATCTCATCTTTACTTTTTCAATTTTCTTGTCTTTGCCTCTGTTTGGCTGCCGAGAAAACGCCCAGGAAGGTCGAATTCCTGCATTCCTATAATTTTCCCTTTTCACGCTTTGCCTTAATTCTTATTATCATCTACTCAATTGGCAGGCTAGTAAATTTAGTGCAACTTTCCCGTCTTGATTTGATTTTCTCATGGTTTAAAATTCTTGCTTTTTCCGTTTTAATTTTCCCTCACTTTCCCAGCAACCAAACGCAGCGTACATTGAACTTTTCTATTCAGTAGATGTTAAATTCTATCGGGAAGATTGAGTGTGGAGTGCATATAGCAGCGAACCAATATGGGTTATATGCAAAAAGTGCTAAACTGTTTTCCTCAAAACCCCAAAAGTATAAGTGCTAAAATGGTTCTGTGTGGTTGAATTGGGTTTGTGTTTTTATGCAGAAACAGTACAGGTGTGCGAATTTTTGTTGATAGACCTTTGCAAATTCGTTGACGGCTCAAATTGAATATATGCTGCAACCCTGACCAAAATGAACCTGGGTTTTCTTGGTAATCTCCCTTGGTTTAGGGCCCAATCAAACAGCGATTTGGAATTGGAACCAAGTCTTAAACCAACAACTGCCCTTTTCGAGCAACCTAACCAAAAGGGTGGTTTTGATGTCAAGTTGTTGGGATTGTCCCTTCTTTCCTTTGTTCCATGGCTGGTGGACAATTCTAAAGATAAGATTCGAACTCCATCCACTATTAACCGCGGCTTAAGAAGGCGTGCACAGCCTCGCAGGGTGTTTGAGAATGGGGATCCCAGTACATCTTTGCGATTTAGGCCATATGTTTCTAGGGTTCCATGGCATACTGGCGTAAGAGGTTTTCTCTCTCAGCTATTTCCAAGATATGGGCATTATTGTGGACCTAATTGGTCAAGTGGGAAAGATGGAGGATCTCCTATTTGGGACAAGCGGCCAATTGATTGGTTGGATTTTTGTTGCTACTGCCATGACATTGGTTACGACAGTCACAATCAGGCTGATCTGCTGAAGGCTGATTTAGCTTTTCTGGACTGCCTTGAGAGGCCAAATATGAGTACTAAAGGAGATGCCCGCATTGCTCACCTTTATAAGACAATGTGCACCACAGGTATGCATTTGCCTTGGCTTTTTTAAAAAAGTCATATTTGGCTTGGTGTATATTTCTCATATATATACACGCATTGTTAATGGAGATTGATCTGTAGTGTTTGTTCTGTTTTTTGTGCTGCCATGAATGGCAGGTCTCAGGAATTTACTTATTCCGTACAGAACTCATCTTTTGAAGCTGCAAGCAGGACAACCTTTGATTCAATTTGGATGGCTAAGCAATGTTAGATGGAGAGTTTGGAAATTTCAGAAAACTTGAAAGGGGTCATGAGTTTTGAGAAGTGGTAACCAACAGTACTCAACTTCTCCGCATTGAAACAGGTGGTCTTTTTAAGTACTTTATCTCTGTTGATGCTTTTCTGTGTTCCGGGTGGAAAATAGCAATGTTGAGTCTTATTGGCTTTCATCCATAATGGATTTTATGTATATAACTTTGTTGAGACTTTTGGTGGTGCTTGTCTATCATCCATTAGAATTCTCATATACCTTACCTTAACTCTACTAATTGGGTTGTGTCCATAAGTAATGAACAAGGCATGTTTCCTCTCTTTTATTTATTTTTCCCTTTTTCAGTAAGATGATCATTAATCATCATATTCTACTTTGATCCCGATTCTCGTAGGCTCATTTAGGGCTGGAAATTTTTCCCAAAAATCCCGAACCAAACCAAAAAATTCCCAATTCCATACCAAAAAAATCTCAAACCGATAATACCAAAATTTTCGGGATTCCATATTCATTCTTTCGGTAATCCTGTTGTATACTATTTAATTTTAAATATATATTTAGAATTATAACTGCCGTCAGATTTGGTTGAGATTCAACCATTGAATCCAAATGAAACCCTCGCTCTCTTTCGCCTGACCTCAGGAGTGAATGGCAAAGTCCCGGGAAGAAAGAGGACTAAGGAGGAAGCATGGGGTGATAAGAAGCCAGCTGCAAAGCGTGGGAGGTGTTAGTGAGGTCTGTTGGAGTTTTGTTGTTTGTTTGAATATGTTTTTGGTTTAGCTTTGCTTTTGGTGGGTTTCAAGAAAGGAGAGAAGACAGGAAAAGTATGCAGAAAGAAAGAGGAATAAAGGAATAAAGGATTTAGGTTTAGTTTTGCTTTTGATTTAGTTTAGTCCTGTAACCTCTCGGATCCCTCTCGATTTGCCTTCTTGTTCTGCTTCTGCTTGCATCAGACCCCATTTTTCCTTCTTGGTCAACGTCTGCGTTCTTCTACCTCAATTTTCTGCTTCTGAAAAAAAGCCCTTTCTTGAGCTTGCAGTGTGTTCAATTTCGTTGAACTTTGCCATTCTGAAATTTGAATTTTCTGCAATTGGTATGAAATCCCTGGGCTTATACAAATTATGAATTTTCTGGGTGGTTTATACAAATCCCGAATTGCGCCGAAATCCGGAAAATTATTTGGGAATTCTGAAATTTCGGTTCGGTTTCGAATTTTAGAATGCCGTCCCAAAAATTATTGGTTTGGGTTTCGGTACGGGATCCCATCCCAAACCAGCCCTAGGCTCATCTAAAATGTTACATCTTCTTTGATGAAGCATCATATAATATTTGAGCTATTTTCTTAGGTAGAGTACGAAGATAAGAAGCTAGACCTTTTCTGCACGAGTTATATCATGCCACTATTTATCTATTTGTCCGTTCTTGTCTAATTTTTCAGCATCCTACTTACAAATATAGTGGTTGTTACCCTAAAGTTCATTAATCTCAAGGATATAGTTTTGAAAGAATTTCAGTAAGTGTAAAAAACGTGCATGTAAAAGAAGTCCGCCATTGAGCCCATAGAGCAACTCCACTCTAAAAATCAAGATGGGCAAGAGTCTTATTCAATCCACGAAATGAATAGTAATTGTCCAAATGCATCTTTACTCCTAAAATAAATAGTCTAGTTAATTCGTATCAAAATATCATTAATGTTTTTTTTTATAAAATAGAAAAAAAATAAATTTATTTTTAATTTCGGATAGGATTTTTAACCAATCTTATCGCGCCAAGTATAATTATCTGAAAGTACAACTTTTGTGCAAGATGGTTAGGCATTTATATAAAAAATAAAAAATAAAGTTCATTTTATTTTTTCTGTATTTTTAAACAATTTTTTTATTAAATTAATTAATCTGGACCGATGGATTTCAAAAAGGTTGAAATCTAATAGCCCAAAAGTGGACATGTGGCCGGGCCAGCTAATTGGAAGGGGTGGAGTGGATTTTTGGGGGCTAGGGGTTAAAATGGCCTATTGCCCAGCTCATTTGTTAAGGGTGGACTTGCTATTAAGGTAATAGCAATGCATATAAAAGAAGTTAGCCAAACAAGTCTGTTATGCATTTATAATGTTGGATCTTGATGTAGATAGTCTGTTATGCATTCGTAACGTTGGATCTTGATGTATGCACAACAAAATCAGTTTTTTCTTGTTTTTTTAAAGCATAGCAATACCAAACTAGCTCTATATCCTTCGATTGCTTTTGAAGAGACAATATGCATAATGGATCTTGAGCTAACTATCAAGCTCGAATTTTTTAAGCTTGCTTGAGCTCAGCTCGTATAAGAAGCAAGTCACGCCAAGCTCGAGCTCAAATATAGTTAAACAATCCAAACTTAATCACAATGACATTTTGTTCAGCTCAACAAATTTACTTTTGAACCAAAAATAAAGAAATAACAGTACCCAAAAAACAAATGAAGATACGACGACTTCTAAAGGTGATTGCCTCGCTGTCTCTCCACCACCACCGCATTTCCACCTCGCCTCCTCGCCCTTTGTCCCTCAACTCCCACCAAAGTCTCTTCTTCATTTCCGTTCTCCGCCACTTCGCCCTTCCTCCCTTAACTCCCACCAAAGCTCTTCTACATACATGTTCAGTAGGGCTGGCATTTTGAACCCGACCCATTAACCCGACTCGACTCGACCCGTTAAAATTAGTATTTGGGTGGGTGCTTAACAGGTTGTGTTGTTAACGAGTCAACCCATTAGTCACCCGTTAAATAACGGGTCATTTTGGGTCAACCCGTGAAACCCGTTAGCACCCGTTAACACCCATTAGGGAGGACTTTTGTGTAATTTCATAGTTGGAATAGAAAACCTCGCTCACGTTTCGAACTCAGACTGCACGTTCCTCTTCGGGGCTGCCGTTCTCTCCCTCATCTTCTTCCTTAAAAATCAAGGTTTCATTGAGTTCTGCCACCCTCTCTCCGGTAAGTTATGATTCCCTTTCACCTCTTCTTCCATGGCAATTACTTTTTGTTTCTGCAGATCATATTTTTCGACTATTTTTCTCAGTTTTTTTATTAGAATTCAGAGCTACTTTTTGTTCCATGGTGAAGGAGCTGAGTGCTGAAGGATCTGAGTGGTGAAGGAGTTGTGAGCGTCCTTCGTCTTGGCCTCTCGGGAATTGGGTTTTGATTAGAATTTGCAGAAAATTTTTGGGTCTTGGATTTTTTTGTTGGTTCCTGAATGTTTTGGTGTGCACATGCTGATCGATTGATGCACGTCTCACCAACTCTCTCTCTTACATGTCAATAATTCATATCTACATGCTAAATCGTAAATTGGGTTGTGATCAAAATGTCCTGATTGATGTAGCTTAATACAAAACTCTATTATATGCTGATTGCTCACTTAGTTGTTTTGTTACATCATTGCTCACTCAATTGTTTCGTAATAAAGCTCCAGGTGTTCATCAAATCACTCACACAAACCAAATGAAAGAAGGAGGTGGCTAGCACAAGCACTAGGATGCTAAGATTTCTTTCTTACACAGTGTAAAAAGAAAAAAGAAAAAAAAGGGTTAATGCGTGAAACGTGTTGAAATGGGTGACTCATTAGCTTAACGGGTTGGGTTCGGATGATCCATTAACTTAATGGGTCTGGTTGAACTCGACGCAAACCTAGTAAACTCGACCCGTTTACAGGTCTAATGTTCAATCACACCTACTTAGAACGTCTCCAATGATTTGGCTACATTTTGCCACCATTCTTAAATAAAGCAACTAAAAATATAATTTAAAAAAAATAGTGCAGGCTATAATTTTTTATCCCCAACAGTGCAGGAGCAATATTTATTTCTCTTAATATTTTATTATTTTTTAACTTATTAAAAAAATATTATAGTACAACACTCACACATTTAACTATGATATATTGATTTGAATTAATAAATTTTTTATTTATAACTCTAGTTAAAGTTATTAAAGTTTTTTTATGGATTCAAAATTGAACACTAAGTAATTTTTTTTTGGCGTTTTTTTTTTATATGTTCTATGAAATTTCAAGTCTATACTCTCTCTAAAACTCAAGGGTATTCAATTAACCTCTCAAATTCAATTCTTGTCTCTGATAGGAGCATATTTATGCGACTTAATTGGCTAGTTCTCGTGCATTTACGTTGTGTTTCTTTAGTTATTTTAGTGTTTAAAGTCACTTTTGTGTGTTTTCAGATTCCAAAGCCGAAGTGTGCAAAATGATGTAATTTGGAGCCTTTTGGAGCAAAAGGAATGGATGAATTGAAGACTTGAAGAAATTAGGATTCCTAATCAACGAAGGATTCCTAATCGACGAAGGATTCCTGATAGGAGCATATTTATGCGCCTTAGTTAGCTAGTTATTATGCATTTCCATGGTGTTTTCTTAGTTAAAGTAGTCTTTTAAGCTAGTTTTATGTGTTTTCAGGTTTTAAGGGCAAAGCATATAAAAAGATGCATTTTGGAGCATTTTGGAGCAAAATGGAGCTTGGAATGAATGTCACATATTTGGAGCCAAGGGTTTGGACGAATTTGAAGACTTGAAGATGATGATTCCTACTTGAAGAAGGATTCCTAATTGAAGTAGGAAAGTTAAGCCAAGGTTTCCTACTTTGGTTTGATTTTTTCCTAAATGTCCTTATGTTCCATCAACTATGAAGATTTCCTAAGCACTCTAGGACATCAAGCACACATTTCTTGCATGGTCCAAGTTAATGCCGCACCTCACATACCCTTTCCACACTTTCCCTAACCCTTGTCTTCCTTGCCGTGCAAGGGAAAGCCCACCTTCCCTATTTCCTTGCATTTAAACCACATTCCCTTTTAGTTTAAGGAGTGCCGCATATTTCCTTGCCTTTTCCCTTAGTTTCTGACCTTGTTTTACTTTTCCCTCTAGGTTTTGACTTAAATATTTGTTACTTAAAATATTTCCTAACCTAAAAACATTCTAAACTTCCTGAATAAATACCCTAGCCGCACCTCTTAGTCAATTTCCCTTAAGTTTCTGATTTTGTTTCCTATTTCTAGAAGCCTTAGACTTAATTTCTGATTACCTAATTAACCTAGGGTTTTAATTCCTGAAATCCCTTTAAATAAACATCTTTGTGCAGCCACAAAAGATTGATCTACTATCCATTCACGCCAGAAATTAGCCTCCACTCTCAACCGCACCATTCTACCACCATTCACCCTAATTTCTGCCCAGAAACATACCTAGCCAACCCCTACATTCATCCAACCCATAAACCTATCATTCTACATCATCCATAACTCCCAAAACTCACCCCCAACCCTTGTGCCACAGCAAAGGAGAGGAAGAAGAAGTACTTGAACGTTCTAGCTGTTCAACATCGAATCGTTGGAATATTTAGGTGTTCTCTTTCTTATATTTACAATGTATAAATCTGTTTTCCTTTGTTTTGTGAACATGAGGAACTAAGCCTTTTTGGCTAGGGGGTTATTCGATACCATGATTATGCTTGCAAGATGAATTGATTACGTCTAATTGTTATTTCATGAATTGTGAATGCAATTTGCTTAACCGTTTGATTGATGACTTATTTTTGTGTGTTAATTAAGGTGGCCAACTTAGTTTTCATGCAGGAATTTGAAGCTAAAACATAAGGAAGTTTCACCTAATAGTTACAACCTTATGTTTGCAAGTAGTGGATGTCGCTTATAAACAATCGTGTTAAGTGAATTCTTGGCAAACGTTTCATGCTTTTCATAGTAACAATTGCCTCGTCAATGCTTATAGTTTTCATGAAGCTTAATGATCTTTGATTGTACCTTTATTGTGCTTTTCACGTAAGGGACTTTTAGAGAATGTTTTGAGTTGTTGCATGTGCATTCCCATCCAATTTACTAACTTTAGGAAAACTTGAAGGTTAAAAAAGTGCTATCACAGTTAACCTAGGGCGTTGAGATTCATAGTTTATTGAAAGAAGCAATTGGAAATCAAAGTTGAATGCAAGTGTATCATGTGTGGAGAAGAACCCTCTAGTTAGTCTATCACCCATCAATTTACTTAATTCTGTCTAAAAATCTGTTTACATTGTTCTTGCTTTGTTTTATTTATTTTCGTCCAAAATCAACCCCATCTTATTTGTTTGAGTCATATTAACTAGAACTTGTCTTAGAATGTGTTTTTAGGTGTTTTAGGTCATTAGAAAACCAAAATTCGTCCAAGTTGTGTTAGAGTCCCAAAACTGCCCAGAAAGTGGTTTTTAGGCAGTTTTGAGTGTTTGTTTGCTGTTTTGAGTCTTTTGGTTTGTTTTAGTGTTTTAGAGTTTAGTTTTGCATTCTTTGAGTCTAGTTTAGTATTTTAAACTTTGTTTTACAGATTTGAGTCAATTAGAGTGTTTTAGCAATCCCTCCTAATCCCCGATTTAAGAACGATCCCTACTTATCCATACTATAATTGTCAACAAGAGGGAAGGTGGGCTTTCCCTCTTAACCCTCTTGTGGTTTAAAAGTACCAAACCCACAACCAAAAGTACACCACATCTAGATTTCTCCACCAAAGATGCAAAACAAAGATATAGTCGCCAAATCCAAATCCTAGGTACCAATCCCTGCAAATATATACAAACACAGTAACACATGGATAGAACGTGAGGCTTTGGGGGTATGTAAAATATCATTACTTTAGCCGAAGCTGCCAAACACTTTGCCTTGAGGGAAATCCGACATGTCGATTGGGGAGGAAAAGTGAAGGGGGAAATAAATCTAGTAAATATATAATACCATATCCTACCCAGAGTTCGCATACCAGAGCAAAGGATGGGGTGGGGATAAATTATGAGGAAGGAAGACATAGTCAAAAAGTGAGGGGAGATGGAGTTTTGGGTTTGGAAAGGAACGGCCAAAGGAGGGGGAGGGGAGGAAAGGAGGGACATAAAGCCCAAAAGTGAGACAACCTCAGGGGAAATTTTGAGACAAAGCTCAAGGAATCTAAGATAAATCTTAGGGGAAACTGAAAAAAAAGAGAAGGAGAACAGGAGAATAAGGGGAAAAGGAGAACAAGGAGATTGGACAATGGTAGTCACCGGTACCCAAGCCAAAGGCTAAGGCCAACGGTAAGGGTGTTTGCAGAGTTGGGAAACCATAGAGAAAGTGCGTTTTTTTTCCTCTTCCTATAGTACTATTAAATTACATAATAGAAAAAAAACTTCATATTAAATTAGTATCTATATACGCTAAATACTAAAACCTAAAAATTCAAACGATGATGTAACTATCGTCAAAGCGTAGAGGATTCGATCACAAGCATTGCCATATTTCTTTCACATTTTTCACAATTGTAAATTAATTATTATGAATTATTACACATTTTCAACTTCACCTAAAAACATGTTCATAAGAGTTCGGAGGGTCTTCAAAATCCAAATGACAATGTACCCATCAGCAAAAGGTAAAGAATGCGACAGCAAGTGTTTGCATATTTGTTTCACATTTTTCATACTTGTAAATGATTTATTATGAATTGTTTAATGTGAATTTGATCTTTAGCAGATGCAGAAAAATTAACTATTTGGATTGTTGATATCACGTTAGATTTTACGGTTAGTGAAAATATTGCTTAGAGTTTATAAAGTCACTTGAAACTATATAACATCCACTCATATTTTAGTTAACTGTAAATATCAGAACATGATATCAGTGATCCAAACCATTTATCTCTGCATCTTCTAAAGGATCATATTAAAAAAAAAACAAAACAAAACAAAATCTTTAAGAAGAACGGAGTGTAAACGAAAACTACAATCGGTGGTTAAATATAAATCTAGGGTTTATGAATTATGGTGTCGAATTTCAGAGTTGACATCTTCACGAAAGTTGTAGAACTTGTCATTATGAGGGTATAATTATTTACATTTTTCACACTTGTACATTAATTATTATGAATTTGTATTAATTTTGCACTCAAACAAAAAAGGCTATCCATGATGGTTTGGTGGGTTGAAAATTTTAAACAATGATGTACCCATTGTTCAAGCGTAGAGAATGCAATCACGAGCTTTTGTATATTTTTTTCACATTTTTCACACTGGTACATTAATTGCTATGAATTTTTATTTATTTTGAACTCCCCCTAAAAACATTGTTCACTAAGGTTTTGAAGGGTTTTAAAAATCCAAACGATGATGTACTCATTGTAAAACGTGGAGGATGATATGACAAGCGTTTGCATATTTTTTCACATTTCTCACACTTGTAAAATAATTATTTTAAATTTATTATTGTGCTTTGGTATACTGCAGAAGAAAAAAAATTACAATACAAAATTCATAATGAGCAGTCAAAGTTGACCATTAGTGATGTTGGCTAACCTTGATCGTTGTGGACCGGCGTTGATCAATGATAAGGATTTATGTGAGATTAAATCATATTGCTATTGTAGTAAGATTGTTTTAGTAGTTAAAATTTACCAAATTAACTTTTTTCTTAACGGGTTGAAATGGGTTACCCGTTATTAATAGGTTCTTAACAGGTGACCTGATTAGTTAACGTGTAGACTTGAAACCTGTTATTTTCGTGTCATTAAATGTCAGGTTAATGGGTCCTACAAGAAATTGCCAAGTCTAGGTTGCAAGAATTCCTTGTCGATCATGTTCCATGGACTCACTCATTATTGAGTACTTACATACTTATCTTGGTGTTATTCACACCAATGACTTGACTCTCTTAGGATAGAAGACATAACATGTACTGATCTATCTAGATTATTGTTGGAAATGTGCCATAAACCCAATCATATGATGATACTTTACAGATGTTTCACATGTTAAACTAAACTAGTTTAATATAGGGGCAAAGATTATTCTTTAAAACCGTCTCATATAAATGTTATAGACTTAAACAATAAGTCCAAGGAGTATGTAATTAGGAGAATGTGATCTAAAGAAGTTAGATTCATGAAACCATTCTCTTTCTTACACATATCATAAACGTTCCTGATCATATGATTGCCAATTTAACATTGACGATCCATTAAGATTAATACATGATATGTCTTCTCTCCAGGAGACTAACTGGTATCGATTCATTGTTGTGACTGACACCAAGACAAGTATGTAGGTGCTTAATAGAGAATGAGTCAACTGAACGCAATCAACGAGGAGTTTTCCTTTCATGTCACATGAGAGCTCATGGTTGAGTTAATGCAAAGTAGTCTTTTGGCCTAAGGCATCATAGTTGTCTTGTGGTTAGGTCCTTGACCTTTGACTGTGTCAAAGGCACTCCATCAGAAGGTGTCTACGGCATAGTTGGTGTTAAGCTACTTAACTATGAAGACAGGTGAATGCGCAACAAGGGATCTCTAACCTTTAAACTGTAGGGATAATACTTTTTTATATGATTAAGAATCTTTAGCAAGAGTATGAATGAGATTTAGGAAGTTGTTTCAAATCACATTCAAGGTAATCATATAAGTAAGAGAATCACATTGGATAGTAGACATGAATAAACTATCAAACCAAACAATGTGATCAAGAGTATTGTATTAGAGAAAAACCGTATTGCATTTGTAATCCCAATTGAATAAGTTCTCCTAGGGGTGGGTTCAAAAAACCGAAAACCAAACCGAACCAAGACAAAAAAAATCGAACCAAAACTCTCAAACCGAAGCGAACCGAATCTGGCCAGTTCAGTTTTGGTTTTTGAGGTTTGAAAACCGAACCGAACCGATATATATATATATATTTAATTATTTTTTTCAATGTTTATAAATAGTTTAGTCATACAATTATGACAAAACAGAACCTGTTGTGAAGTTAGTTTCAGTGAAACTTTCCAAGCTGGTGGAGCGCATGGGTTCGAATCCACCTCATGCCTCCTGGATTTTGGAAATTTTTTTCAATGTTTATGACCAAATCAACAAAACCCTAGCTCAACACACCTTTCCCTAGCACAGCCACACTTATTCTATTTTCATTCCCCTCATCTCTCTCTTCGTTCCCTACCTCCAGCTTCCTCCATGTCCATTTCTCCATTCTTCTCCATAACCCGCATCCTCCTTTTCTATTCCAAGCTTCATATTTGTGAGACCCTCCATGTCCATGCCTCCAATTTCTCCCTCTTCTCTCTCTCATCCCCTCTTCTCTCTCAGTCTTCCCTCTGGCTCCAGCACCCATCCTTATGGCTGCAAGCATGCTGACCCTGTGGCATCCCCTCTTCTCTCTCAATCAAAAGGTATTCAATTTTAGGGATTTAGGAAGAGTAACTTAGGGTTTTCTAGATTTTGGGTTATTGATTTGTTGTTAATGTATGAAGATAAAAATTGATTTGTTTTTATTGGGATTTTGGGTTATTGATTTGTTGTTAGTGTATGAAGATAAAAATTTTGGGTTATTGCTTTGTGAGGGTCATTGGGAAATTCTTTGGGATTTTCAGTTATGGAGATAAAAATGGGTGGAGATGCATAGACATGTGTGCTGCATATTATGTATTGGTTTTAGATTCAATAGACGGGCAGAAAGCAAAGAAAGTGTGGGTTGCAGATCATGCGTGGGGATGCAGATTATGTATCTGTGTTTGTGTTCTTTCCATTTGATTCAATCCAAGTTTTTTTATTTTATTTTTATTGTGTTGGATAAAAGATTCATGCTCTGAAAAAAAAAAAATTAGCTTTTCCCTCTTCGTATTCTGCTGCATCAATAGTAGCCCACAAATCCTACAAACCCTAAATGAATATAATTGTTGTTGTGATTTGTAGATGAAGATAATGGTTTGATCAGTACCAATATCCAGATTTACCAACAAAAAAAAATCATGGTAAAAACCGAACCAAGTCAAAACTGAACTAAAAAAAACCAAAACCGAAAAAAAATTGAACCGAACCGAAATTTCGGTTTGGTTTCAGTTTCGGCAAAAAACCGAACCGTTTAAAACCGAACCCAGCCCTAGGTTCTCCACCTCTTTTGTTTAGCTTGGGTAGTCATGACATACTGCTAGGTGTCACTCATAGCTTGTGGAGGCTCTGAAGATGTGTAGTCACTAAAGGGAGAATTGAAAGTAAGTTTCAATTCACGATCGATTAAAAGAGTTCTAATCGCTCACTCCCTTGCTAATTAGAACCTAATGAATTGTACACCGTGTAAGATAGAGATTAGAAACAACAAAGTTGAGTAAGGACAATTAAATGGTTTAATTGTTTATGGCTAGGATTAATTAACATGTTAATTAATCAAACGAATAAGTTCGTTTTAGACCTTGAGTTAGTTTTGGGTCTCGGGGCCCAATGGGGTTTGAATAGTCAAGCTAATGACTTAAGTTGACAACTTAAATCACAAAAGGGCAAAGACCCACTAACACCTAGTGGCCCACCATAGAGGAGAGTTTAGCTTAATTAGATTCATGCCACTTAAATGTGAGTGGCTATAAAAGGAAAGTTATAGTCCAAATTAATGTTTTCATGAGGCTAAAAGAGAGCTCCACCACTCTCTCTTCTTCCCTTTGGAGGCCTGCCTTATAGTAGAAAGACACTAGCATATTTCTCTCCTATAGTCACTCATCTCTTATTCATTTACCACCTTGGTGTGAAACTTAGAGGTTCCCTTACTTAGGAGCTTGGAGAATCCATTCTTCCATCGTCCTCCAAGAAATCCATGGAGAAAATAAGCAAGGAATGAAGGCCCTTTCTCTTGGGTGATTAGCCTTTGCTCATACAAAGAGGATTCATCAAAGGTATAAATGTTTCTTAACTCACTTTGTTTTTTAGTTGAGTCTTGGTTCACCATAATTACTAGGCTTTGAATTTCATGGTTTAAGTTTTGTTTTAAAATGCATGGAAACACGCTTCCACCATTTAATTGTTGCATGTATTATGTTGCTTAATGAACTTAGTTTTCCAAATATTTTTCTTCAATTGTCAATGCCCAACTCGCAATCCTATGATTATGAACGTTTAGGATATGTGTATTAACATGAATCTAACTTATTTAGATCATATTCTCTTAATTACATATTCCTTTGACTTATCATTTTAAGCGTATAACGTTTAATGAGACGACTTTAAAAAATAATCTTTGCCTTTACAAAAAACTAGATTAGTTTAATATGTCAAATGTTCTTCAAGTGTTATCTTATAATTGGCTTTAGGGCACATTTTCAACAGTAGCTACAATCACTTCTTGCAACAGTCTTTATGGGGTTGCTTACATCCCATGGATTAGCTCGCAAATCTTACTAGCTCATTGGTTAGCTCTATCAAATGGAATTCAAGCCATCTAAACTATGAGACAAGGCTCACAAGTAGGCAATGGTTTAGAAGCTTCAAGATTGATCAGTCTATCGTTAGCTAAACTTACGTGCTTAAGTTTTTGTTCATCAATCTCTTCGCGAAGCTATTTGCTCCCATTAATATTATTATCACTAGTAATGCAGTATAGGCCTCCTTCCAACGAGAGGATATAATGGTGTGCCTTTTACCTAGTATTTCATTCTTAACTATAATCTTTTCAAAAACCCAATTAAAATCACATTACAAATTTGGAGTCCTGGAGCTTCTGATCGTTGAGATTTGAGTACACGACGATGACCACCAGATTGATGTTTCTACCGTGAATGAGGGCTTTGAGACTATCAAGGTCTAAGCATAGTTGGAGCCATTGAGCAGGGTCACCTGAGACCCGATCGGATGATAGGAGGGTGGTGACGACGGCGGGAGAAATATGAGGAGTGGAAAGAAAGGACGAGCAGAGGAAGATAAAAGATTATGTTTTTTATCAATATAGAAGGAGAGAAAGAGGAAGAGTAAGAGATGAGAGGAGAGCGAATAGCTAGCACATGCCCCATTCTGAGATAAAAGCAAATGGAGAAAGTGTAGGTCTTCCTTCCCTTTTCACGATGACCAACGCTCGTCCCTTTGATTTTTTTAAGAGTGGCAAAATTGTAGATAATCAAAATCAGCAACTCAAACCAACCCAATTGCACATCAGTTATTAATTTAAAATTGAAGCCCTAATTTATATTCAAGATGAATAGTGCAATTCATATCCCAATTTTAGAAGAGAGTTATTATTCCCACATCATGGTCTTATCTTCCCACCAACCTTTTAATGAATTTTTTAATTACAAATTTGTCCATTTGTAAAATAACTAATAAAGACCTTAGTTACCCTCTTTGCCTTGCCCTTTTTTTTTTATAAAAAAAAAAAAGTTTGGGTGTGATAACTCTCGTGCTTTATTTAGACGATTTGTCTCTCTTAACCCCTAACTCATCATTCCCATCTCCTTTCATTCAGAGAAAGCAAAAAGAATGAACTTAGAAGATGACGTTTATATGAAAGAATTAGAGGATTATTTTTCTGTCGAAGAGGTAGAAGAATAATTTTATGTGTGGATCATCTTGATTTGTCACCATCATACAATTGAAGCATAATTCTGTGGATTTTTATTTGAATTTGCATTAGGTTAGGGTGCAATTTGTTTCACGTTTTCATATGGGATTTCCTGGAATTCATTTGCATTAGGTTAGGGTGCAATTTGTTTGATGTTTCGTATGCGAATTCCTAGAATTAACTTTCATATGATTTTATATTTAACCTTCACGTTTTCATAGTTGGTCCATGTTTTCATAGTTGTTCCATGTTTTCATATGATTTTATATCTAACTTTCACATTTTCATATTCCTGGAATTTGTTTTGAAAAAATAAACAAAAGCTAGTACAATCATATTTGCACATTTCTTTCTTTGCGGCACGTGGATGAATCTGGTAGTAATTTAGCATCTACACATATGATGGACTGTACTAGTGAATTTACCACAAATAGGGTAATATTTGGATTGACTAAGTAATTGATTTACTTATACACTTGTATGTTTATTCATAATGTGTAATTTTGGTACGAAGTTATTTTAAAAGCAGAGAAGAATTAATATAATGGGCTCAAGAAGTTGGGAAGGTCAATGGTTTTGTTATTGTGACGTTATGATCCAATCAAGGTGGAAAAGATAATGGGAGCCCTAGACTTACATTGGGTTGTGAAATGATGGACAATATGTAATTCGAATTCTCAAAAAAGACATAAAGGATGAGGATAGAAGGAATTATGGAATGGAAAAATGTGGATGCCCGTTTCAATTAAAGGGTAAAAAGCTAGCAATTGATAATGATTGGATATTGACGGTAGTTATTGGAGTGCATAATCACACATCAGCAGACCATTTGGAGGGTCATTCATTTACTGGTAAATTATCATGAAGAATTAATATAATGGGCTCGAGAAGTTGGGAAGCTCAGTGGTTTTGTTATTGTGATGTAACGATCCGATCAAGGTGGAAAAGATAATAGAAGCCCTAGACTTACGTTGGGTTGTGAAAGGAATGGACAATATGTAAGTAAAATTCTCAAAAAAAACAAAGGATGAGGATAGAAGGAATTCTGGAATGAAAAAAATGTGGATTCCATTCAATTAAAGGGTAAAAAGCTAGCAACTGATAATGATTGGATATCGATGGTAGTTATTGGAGTGCATAATCACACAGCAGTAGACCATTTGGAGGGTCATTCATTTGTTGGTAGATTATTGTGAAGAATTAATATAATAGGCTTGAGAAGTTGGGAAGGTCAATGATTTTGTTATTGTGATCTTACGATCCAATCAAGGTGGAGAAGATAATAGGAGTGCTAAACTTACATTGAGTTATGAAAGGAATTGACAATATGTAAGTCAAATTCTCAAAAAAGACATAAAAGATGAGGATAGAAGGAATTATGGAATGGAAAAATGTGGATGCCCATTTCAATTAAAGGGTAAAAAGCTAGCAACTGATAATGATTAGATATTGATGGTTGTTATTAGAGTGCATAATCACACAACAGCAGACCATTTGGAGGGTCATTCATTTGCTAGTAAATTATTGTTGAAGGAGACTTCATTATTAACTGATCTATCTAAAAGTTTGGTGCAACCAAAGGAGATTTTGACTACACTAAAACGAAGAGACAAACGAAATGTATTTACATTGAGGACAGTTTATAATGCACGTCAATGTTTGAGGCTTTTGGAGAAAGGTGGGAGGTCCTAATGTAACAATTGATGTGTAAGTTATTTGAGCATAAATACACTGAGTGGCATAGGAGTTGCCCAACAACTAATACTATTTTGGACACACCAGACTTGTTTGGAATTGTTACATGCATTTCCATATATTTTGATTATGGATTGTACCTACAAGACCAATATATATTGTATGCCATTGTTACAAATTGTTGGAGTTACGTCAACTGATATGACATTTTTTGTTGGTTTTGTTTATCTTTCTATGGAATGAGAAAATAATTACATTTGGGCCTTGAGTATATTGTGAGGACTCATGGATGGTATTGTTATGCCTGATGTTATTTTGACAGATAGAGAAATGACTTTGATGAGGGCCATTTAACCTATATTGGAAACAAGTAAGCATTTATTATGTAGATGGCACATCAATAAGAATGTGCTAGCCAAGTTCAAAAAATTATAAAAGTCTAAGGAAGATTGCGATAGATTTTTGGAGAAATAGAATACAATTGTTGCATCTCTTACTGAAGCCGATTTCATAAGGAAAACAAGACAACTATGCAATGAGTTTAGTGTGTATCAAGAGATGCTTCAATATGTGATAGATACTTGGTTGAATACATATAAAGAAAGGTTTGGTGCAGCATGGATCGATAAATTTATGCACTTTGGGAATACAACCTCAAATAAGTAAGCATTTATCACTTGTTACTTTATTTTCATTTTCTAGTGAGATTGCTAAACCCTTGTTACTTTAACAGGGCTGAGTTTTCACATGCCAAATTAAAAAGACATCTTGGAAGTAGCCAAATGAACATTTAAGACATTGTGGGAAAGTATACATGCTCTGCTTGGGTTGCAACATACTGAAATCAAGGCTCATTTTGAGAAAAGTTTGATAGTGGTGCATTATGATTTTAGACATTCAAATTTCATGGAACTTCGTGGCTTTGTCTCAATTAGTGCATTATATATGGTCCTAAAGTAGTACGGGTTGTCCAAAATGAACGATATTAACTCTGAGGCATGTGGCTGTGTTTTACAAGACACTCATGGATTACTATGTGCTCATGAGATTGTTAGATATATGAGAGATGGTTGACCTATTCCACTTGAGAGCATTGATCCTCATTGGAGGAAACTTAACATGAAGTATACACCCACAAGAAATGCAGTAGAGTACATTTATGATGCAGAGATGAAGTTGTTTCATAGTCGTTGGATAGAATTTGATGCAACTGCAAGAATGGTCCTTAATATGAAACTTGTGGAGTTAGTATTACCACAAACTACTTTACTTGTTGAACCATTTGTGACAACCAAGACTAGAGGTAGGCCAAGTAAAAAGACGGATAAATCTACTTGTCGTGATCCGTCATTGTTTGAGATTGTGGAATTGGAGCAAGGAAGTTATTCACTTGGGATGGATGGTTGTACACTTGGCGGTCTTTATCCTGAAATGAGTTCAAAACAAAGGAGGCGACCAAAGGAGAAGGTGTGGCAGCTGATGGACATTGTGGTCATACATATTTCTTGTAAAAAAATATGGCAGCTGATGGACATTGCGGTTTTAGAGTAATTGCATCATTGTTGGGTTATAATGAGGATGGATGGGTACAAGTGCGAAAAGATTTATTACAAGAGTTAGAGAATTACTCAAGTTGCTACTCTATATTGGTATGAAAATAGGACCCATGAGTTGAAGCATGCATTGAGATATTTTTAAACTCATGCAAACATGGATCGGTGGATGACTATGGCTGACATGTACCATATTATTGCATCATGTTATGGTGTGGTACTTATCCACTTATCGGCTGTACAATGTCTTACATTTTTACCTCTTAGAACAATACCTATACCACTAGTAGCACATAAGGAGACCGCCGTCGTATTCACCAATTATCATTTTGTGCAGGTATGGATATAAGGATTTATTGTTGGAAATTTTTGCAAGTGATCTTATAAGGATTGAATGCATTTACTTTAAGTTTAAGTTATAAATTTCTTGTAGTCTAGTTTAATTAAGTTGTACTTTTATGCAGTTGTTCTTCAAACTAGGTCATCTAATTCCTCCTATAGCAACAAATTGGGAAAGATATTGTAAACAATGGTGTTTAGAATGGGCTACTCCGTACATTGCTCGTGTACAATAGTTCAAATCCATTCTAGGGTCTATTGTCATAACTAGAGAGATTGTGGAGCTTGACGAAAATTGAAGTTGGTGTAGTGCTTGTCCAAAACTTTAAATTTTCTCCTTTTGATTGGTCTACTATAAGACTTTTTTTTTTTGGCAATTAAAGCTTCAAGATGTTTTTTTTTTCTTAATTTATATCAGGTATATGGAAAAAATTATGTGATGTAAAACTTTTTTCTTAATATGTCGAAGAATTCACCAGGAAAACCAAGCTTGCTGGGTTTAAAATATCTTCAATAAAACCCAAAACTTCCCTTAATGGGATTTCAAAAAGCATTCTCTATCATATAACATAACCCCACTTACATGCGTTCCTTGCAAAAACTTCCATTTGAAGTTGTTTCCATTATCATCTAGCATAACCCTAGGGGTTCGGGTTGGAGAAATGCTTTACTTCATTAAGCTCCTCCATTTCAATCCTAACCAAACGTGTACATCAAGCTAAAGATTGGAAGACCCCTCTTTTTTTTTGGTTGACTTCTAGAATAGATTAATATTATTTGTTTATAGGGAAATTTAACGAAAAGCATCCGGTAGTGTTCACTTTAATGAAAAATCATATTTTTACACTAAAAAGTCAATCCTGGTACTATTCACTTTACTCTTTATTTTGTCCTTATCATTAAAACTCAAAGTTTTCAAGCCCTTTTCATTAGTTTTCCTTTGTTTTTTATATCCTTTTTTTTAAGAGACAAGTTTATAATGTTCATTGTATATATTACATAAGGTAATGTTAGGGAGACAAAATTTACAAACTGAATGATGTGTCGCCAATATAAATGAGTTTATCAAACCTTAGTTAATAAACCAATCATCAACTTTCATATCTTTTAATTTCTAAAATTTAGCCTCTTTACATTACACTATTACATAAGTGACACACTAATATGGGATATAAGTATGGATATGCTATCCACACTTTATTTTACTTTTCATACATCATTTGTTAATTTTTGTTCGTGGATCTTCTTCAATTCATCCGATCCGATGACCGAAAATAAAAAAAATGTGTGAGAAGTAAAAAATGATGTTTGGATATCACACCATATAAATATGTGGTGTCTCTGGCATTACCAAAAATGGCACCCGAAACAGGTCACAATTAATTTCCCGACTAAGCTATACAAAGGACAAAATGAAAAAAAAATAGAATAAAAATTAATAAATGGACGGCCAATAGATATCAATAATCAATCGGGGCCCAAAACGTCGGCGTATCTTTGCTCGCCGCCTGAAATCGAAGCTGGTTAAAAAAAGGAAAAAGAAAAAAAAAGAAAAGAAAAAAAGAAATAGAAATTTCGTTTCTCTAACC
The DNA here is from genome assembly GCF_042453785.1 of Malus domestica. Lineage (NCBI taxonomy): Eukaryota > Viridiplantae > Streptophyta > Magnoliopsida > Rosales > Rosaceae > Malus > Malus domestica. The sequence goes on from NC_091663.1 coordinate 21,046,400, forward strand.
TCATCCCATTGGACCCAAAAACCACAAACCAAAAGAAACCAAACCACACCGTTCTCTCTCTCGCTCTTTCTTCCCTCATTTCTCTCATTCGCCAAACCCTAAACGCGAAGACTTTTAAATCGCAATCCGATGCTCTAGTCCGTCGAATCGCTGCGTGGATCCGCTGTGGAGTGGTGCGTTTATCTTCCATTGTTTTTATTTTTTCTGAATTTTTCAATTTATTTCCCAGATTTTTTCGTGGAAAAGTTTAGAGCTGTTTGATGTAAGTCTGGTATGGGGTTTTGCTTATCGGATCTGATGTCTTCGTTCCAATTTTCAATTTTTTCATGTATATTATAAAAAGTTTGAATGTTCTTTCTTTGTTTATGGGAAAATCTCTCATAATTTTTTTTCTTTCTAAATTTAATTTTTGCTGTATTCAGGAAAGGAATAAGGAAATAGAAATCGAAATCGAAATCGAAGGGGTATGATACGCAGGTATTGGTTTTGAAACCTTTTTTTTTCTTCTAGGATTTGGTTTGTGTTCTTTTTCTCCCAAAATTTTCCAGAAACCAGACATCATTTTTATACTGTTGGGTTTTTTTATTTCTGAGTTGTTGATGAATATTAGGGGGTTGTATGGATTTAGTGTTTCATGTCCTAAATTTCTAACTGTTGTTTGAGAATGTTGTTGGGATGCTTAAATCTGTACACCCGGTTATACGAATAATAAATGCGAGAATGATTTTGTGATGTGGGTTAGCGGTCCGACAAGAAACAAGAGTTTCTATGGGAGCATGGAATCCTTTCTCATGGTTACAAGGAACCTAGTTATAATGCGGTTGTGGTCTTTAATGAGTTATACTATGCGTTGAATGGGTTGGTAGTCTTTCAGAGGAGCTTTAGGAACTGTTAGTGCTATTATTGGGTTTGTAAGGTAGTTGGTTTCGACAATAAATATATATTCTGTCGTGAATGTGATCACTATGTTTTTCAAAAATAATTCACGAAAGACGCTTTCTATTATTCTTACGTAAGTGTTTTTGGTGGCATTATTCATGGGGTGTAGACGGTGAATCAAGCTTGCTACTTAGTTTTGACATATTAAGGCATGTCTATTCCATGAAGGTATGTTTGGTTAAACTGAGTGGATATCTAGTTGTAATATCAATTGAGACGTTGTCAATAAAATGTAGATCATGATACATTTGCTGGCGATAAGGGATGGTGTCCACAATGAGCTAAATATGTTGGTCTAACAATAGGAATTTATGTTATGCTATTCATCCTCTTTCAATGGCCTTGATTTCATTCGGTTGAGGAGCAAAATTTGGTTGATTTGTTTCTCAACAACTGATGCAGCTTAAATTTTATGCAGATTTATTGCCACACTCAGTTAATCAAACATATTTGATGGACGATGATTCCACAGATGGATAACATGTCTGCTCCTTCATCAAGGGAGCGTGCCCAACGCCTGTATGACAAGGTATATCCTTTTGCCCTTGCCCTTTTTGGAAAAATTATGCTGTTTCTTCCTATATGTTTAAACTGCAACTCTAACATGCATGATATAAAATGTTAAATGTGAGTTCTGTTAGACTAACAGCAGGAACCTGTGTGTGTGTGTTGTATCTGAATTTTTCTGTCGATTTTTCTCCATATTTGATGCTATTTTACATTCATATTTTTACCTTTCAGATTCTTGAGTTGGAGAATAGGCGTCGAAGGTCTGCCCAAGCACGAATTCCATCAGATCCCAATGCCTGGCAACAGATGCGTGAGAATTATGAAGCAATAATTCTTGAGGATCATGCTTTTTCTGAGCAGAACAATATCGAATATGCTTTGTGGCAGTTACATTACAAGCGTATTGAGGAATTGCGAGCACACTTCAGTGCTGCTATGGCTTCTACAGGTTCAAACACATCTCAGGGTGTGAAAGGGCCAATTAGGCCTGATCGGGTTACAAAAATAAGACTGCAGTTTAAAACATTCCTTTCAGAAGCAACTGGATTTTATCATGATTTAATAGTGAAGATCAGAGCAAAGTATGGGCTTCCTCTGGGTTATTTCTCTGAAGATTCTGAAAACCGGACCGTTATAGACAAGGATGGAAAGAAAGGTCTAATTTCATGCCACAGATGCTTGATATATTTGGGTGACCTTGCACGCTACAAAGGACTGTATGGGGAAGGGGACTCAAAAACTCGTGAGTATGCTGCAGCCTCAAGTTACTATATGCAAGCTGCATCTCTCTGGCCATCCAGTGGGAACCCCCATCATCAGGTATTTACTTTATATATTTTTCTATATATATTCTTATCTGGATGTCTGTTTATCATTATTGTGATGGTTTGCTCTGAAATGCTTCAGCTTGCTATATTGGCTTCCTATTCGGGGGATGAGTTGGTGGCTGTTTATCGATATTTTCGTAGCCTGGCGGTGGATTGTCCCTTTTCAACTGCGAGAGATAACTTGATTGTTGCATTTGAGAAGGTATTTTGTATTTAACATGACCTCATTAAATTTTGTAACTATTTGTATTGATCTTGTCTTGAAATTTCGGATAAATTTTTATTTATCTGGATCCTCCAATATAATTCTTTCAAATGTTTAAGCCATACTTAGAAGTATCAAGCATTCGTTCTAAATTTTTGTGCACCGAGAATGATGGAGGTTACTAATGGTTATTATGTTTTAGTTCTAATTCTTTCCCAGTATAAATTTTACACGCGATTTTCTGTTCTATTGTCTGACATGCTATATATTTAAAACCTGTTATTTGTTTATTTTTTTTGTAGAATCGTCAGAGTTACTCTCAACTGTCTGGGAATACTAATGCTTCTGCAGTCAAAGAGTTGCCTGCACGGTTGGCAGGCAAAGGTAGAGGGAAAGGGGAAACAATACCCACATCTAAAGATAACAGTACTGAAGTGAGCCTGGTTAAGGAAAGAGCATCCAGTACCCAGGAGACTTATAAGGCTTTTTGCATCCGTTTTGTCCGTCTGAATGGCATTCTTTTCACTCGTACTAGGTATGTTTTTGTTGAAGTTTATTAGTTTGGAGTTTTGTTGAAGTATATCAATCTGAATGGCATTCTCTCTCTCTCTCTCTCTCTCTCTCTCTCTCTCTCTCTATCTCTCTCTATATATATATGTATATCCTGCCTGCATCTCTCTCATTACAAAATGTTTGGAAGATTAACCTCCTTATTATGATTCTTTTTCTGTAGCCTGGAGACATTTGCAGAAGTTCTAACTGTGGTAAGCAGTGGCTTATGTGAGCTTCTGTCTTCTGGAGGAGAAGAGGTGCTGAATTTTGGTGCAGATGCTGTTGAAAATGGACTTGTTATTGTTAGACTCATCTCCATATTGATATTCACAGTTCATATTGTGAAAAAGGAAAGCGAAGGTCAGACATATGCAGAAATTGTACAACGTGCTGTCCTGCTGCAGAATGCATTTACTGCTGTTTTTGAGTTGATGGGACACATCTTAGAGAGATGTGTGCAGTTGTGTGATCCTTCTTCAAGTTTCCTGTTACCAGGTATTTTGGTTTTTGTTGAATGGTTGGCATGCTGTCCTGATGTTGCAGCTGGAAGTGATGCAGATGAAAAACAGTCGTCTGTTAGATCCAAATTCTGGAATGTATGTATATCCTTCTTCAATAGTCTCTCGTCTACTGGGCCAATGTCGATAGATGATGATGAAGATGAGACTTGCTTTAATAACATGAGCAGATACGAAGAAGGTGAAACTGAAAACCGTCTTGCTCTGTGGGAGGATTTTGAGTTGAGAGGATTTACTCCACTAATTCCAGCACAAACAATATTGGACTTCTCGAGGAAGCATTCTTTTGGAAGTGATGGCCATAAGGAAAAAGGGGCCCGTGTTAAGAGGATTCTGGCAGCAGGCAAAGCTCTTGCAAATGTGGTTAAGGTTGACCAGGAAGCAGTATATTTTGATTCGAAGTTAAAGAAATTTGTCATCGGTTTTGAGCCTCAAGTGCAAAATGATATTGTTCCTACCACCTATCTACATATGGCTAATGGAAATGATAATCTGCAAGAAAATCAAGTAGTGGGCACAATCAGTTTGGGAGCTGCATATCCAAAGCCTGAGTTATCCATGGAAGGGGATGAGGAAGATGAAGTTATAGTCTTTAAACCAATAGTGGCTGAGAAGCGACCTGATGCAGTAAGCACCGCATGGAGAGCCTATGATGGCCTAGAGCCTGGTAAAAATGCTTCTCCAGGTGATCAAACAGTTAATGTAACCTATGGTTCTGCCGCTTTGGATAATCTACACCATCAAAATGCCTTTAGGGCTGATTTACAAATACCTGTAACTTTTGCAAATGGTATACCCCAACACTTGCAACCAATCCAGTCACATGGTTCCAAGTTTTCAGTGGATACTGGTTTTGGTGTTGGTTCACAACTACCTGCATCAATTACCAATACAGTACCCCTGAATTTGCAACCAGTTCAATCAAATTCCTTGAATCTTGCAATGGAGGAAGAAATGTCTCTTGCTAATAGCTTAAAGAGTATGGGATTTATGGGGAATGGGCATGCACTAAAATCTGAGCCTGTAGCAGTTCCTGTTCCATACCAACACCCAGTGAATGGTAGTACTAGTGGTATGTTTTACAGCCACACAAAAGCTCCAGAAAATCCTTTGTCTTATAAAGTTGATGCAACTTATGGAGCAATCGCTGACGGGTTGACTGTAAAGACATCATCAGCTCTGCCTACAGGTATCCGAAAAAGTCCAGTAAGTCGACCTGTTAGGCACCTTGGTCCACCACCCGGTTTTAGCCGTGTTCCTCCCAAAAATGCGAATGAATCAATTTGTAGTTCAGATTCAATGAGTGAGAGTCTAGTGATGGATGATTACAGCTGGTTGGATGGATATCAGATGCCATCTTCAACAAAAGTAAATGGGCTCAATGATTATGTTAGTTATTCATCTCAATACAATCCCCATCGCTTCACAAACAGCAACGGCTTAAGTGGAACAGTGAACTTCCCCTTTCCTGGTAAACAGGGTCCACCCATGCAACTACCAGGGGAAAACCAGAAAAGCTGGCAAGATATCCAGAGGCTTGATGACCTCAAGCTACACCATGAAATGCAGCTGCAGCAACAGCAACAACTTGTAAATGGAAATCAGCACTTGAATCCACAGCCTGAGCAATATCAAGGACAGTCTCTCTGGACGGGCCGCCATTTTGTGTGAAGTCAGTATGGTTATAATGTTCTTCTCTTCATGATGGCATTACACCTGTTGCCTATCTGTTCTTCATGTAGAGTTCCCTTATTGTTGTTAAGGTTCCTGAGGATGATCCTGGTGAATGTCTGCATCGCCCTTTGCTACTGAACACAAACTCCAACTTTGAAGCTTTGTCAATGTTAAATTTTTGTTGGAGCATTGGTGACCTTGGCTTCTTGCTGGCAGTTACAACTACACAGGTATGTTTGTGAAATGTTATTGTTCATAAATCACTTTTCTTTCCGAACTGATCTGTTTTATCTTATGGTTTGTGTCGGTCAAAGTGTAATACAAATAGGTAGTTCGGTCTCTAACATTCTAAAGCCTATATTAATTAAGAAACCCATACGTGCAGATATTTCCCATCTCTTGCTTATATAATATGCGAGGAGATTCTGTCTATGAATTGTCGTTAATACATCTTGTCTCCTTATAGTGGCAACCTTTTCCATTCCATAGACTATGGGCTGGTTTGGTATTGCTGTGTTATGAAAAAAAGCTGCTGTGAGAATAAGCGGCTCTGCTGTGAGAATAAGTGGTTGTGAAATAAATCAGCAGAGTGTTTGGTAACTTTTTTGTAAAAGTGCTTTTGGAAAAAAAAGCAGTTTGATAGTGGGTCTTTTCATTAAAGGAGCACTGTAGCTCCGTGTGCTTTGAAAAAAAAACCAGTTTTCTAAAGCTGCAAATAGATGCTTCAGCTTTTCCTTTGATTTCAGCTTATTCTCACAGCAGCTTCCAAAATAAGCCTTTTTTTTTTAGTTTACCAAACGCCTAAAACTCTCACAGTTTTTTTTCATAGGTGCATTTTTTTTTAAGCACCTCACTCCCAAACCACTGATATATATGGGCTAAAATTGTTGTTAACTTGGTGGTTGTTGATTAACTCATCTTCTCAAAGAAAATGATGAATGTTCATATTGTGGTACCCTGCACTTCGCTTGCACTCCGCGGGGAACATATATCAGCGGCTTCACCATACTAACCTTGAAATGGTGGTTTATAGCCTTTTGGAAGTAAATAAATCTTTAACTCGTCCAGAAGTAATGAATGTGATTTTTTTAATTCTTAAATGAACCTTCCAATCATTAACTATGAAGGTTGAGCTGGTTTTTTCCATTTACTTATTCGGGTATTGATTTTGTGTTTGTGTTTTGTTCAAGGCAGATTTTGCCAAAGCTTTCCAGCTCGGAGGATGAGAGATGGATTCGTGTTTCGTGTTGCGGAGTTCATAAGAAGTAACTGCCTTGTCTGGTAACTTGGGGATGGATAGAAGGTGTTAATAAGATGATATGTTGGTTTTGGGGGATATGTATGCATCCGGCAGCTGGTGGAATAAAAACGGTTTACTCGCTTGCGTGCTCTCTACTGAAGTGTTGAAGCGTATATTGTTGTTGGATATCAGTAATCATCAGGTGGGAGATGATAGTATGTAACATGACCTTGCTTTCGGAGAGCTCTGAGTTGTGCACAGGTTAATGGGAATGGATGATACTAATAATGGACATGTATGTGAAATGGGATGTGGTAGATGCATACATATAACATATTTGCGCTGTCAGTGTGAGGAGTCGTGTCGCGAGTCAGTCGTAATGTGGTGAATGGTGTCATGGTTTCCCAATTTGGTACTCGATGTTTTTTATTGAGCTTTTTTAGTATAACTAACTATGGTGAGTGGAATATTCTGCCCTCTATGAAGTCTGGGCTTACTTGAACTTCATAATATTTGAAATAAAATAAATTATGTGAACAAATTGTAAGTGTTGAATGTCCGGTGGTTTTAAGTTTTCTTCGGTTCATTTCCTATATTTTGTTTGCTGGTCGCAGATATGGACTGTTAGGTCATCTCCGATGGAGTGGAGCTAAATGTTTAAAAGCTGAAAAATAGTCTGATTTGCTCAAAAACTCATCCCCAACCAATTGTTAGGATATAATTCCATAAGAGTCCACCAGGGTATTATTTGGCCAAAGGGATATCACCTGGCCAAATGTAGTCCCCCTCTCTTAGTCCGTTTTTGGGTCAAGCTTTTTAATTGCAATAATTGATTCAAATTCAACGATTAGATTTAAAAACATTTAACGGTAGTTTAACTAAATTAATCAATAAATTTAAAGTACAAATTTAAAACTAATAAATTATTTAGGAGGCTATGTTTAGTCTATTCGGTTAGAAATGATATACGAATATGGCATAACGCTGTTCATTTAAAAATAACTTTTTGCATGACTATAATTCTGAATGGGGCTATGTTTAGCTCTTTCGGTTAGATATGGCGTTATTGATCGATCATGTATGGGATTGGGATGCCTTGTGTCTGTTGGCATCCCTACGCTTATTGCGTTGCTGATGCAGCTGACTTGAAGAACGAAAACACAGCTGTTTCCAGGCTTACCTTTTATTTTGGTGTTCATTTCGGACGATCTACTGTTTGTTGGTGACGCTTGTTGTGGGTAGAATCAAGCTTGTAGGCTATATGTAGAAAGAGGGACTTTCAAATCTCAAGGGATTGAGTCTAAGGAATCGACCGCAAAATGTAAATAAGAGGGGATTAGAAATGCGCTACGTGAGATGCGAAATAGATTTTTGATTTACTAAATAAAGATGTTAGTATTGTGATGCAGTCCAATAATTAAATTAGTGGCAACGGGATGTAAGTATTGTGATGCAGTCCTAAAAGAAATGTTCATTCCCAAGGAGATGAGATGACAGACATCAATCAATCGTTGGCTCGACATGACAATCAGTTTGCGGAGATGAAGGGGATGATGGAGGAAATAAGGCTTCGGTTTCTGAAAATCCACCACTACCAAGGGGTTACAAGGAAGATTATGACAAAGAACATGAAAATGTTAATCCATTTGCTGGTTGAGGCACGAAAGATACCACATATTCCCCACAGACTAGTTGCTCGGGTGATTCAAAACAACAATAATCGTTGAGATCCTGGATTCAAAACTGAAATCCCTGAGTTTCATGATGGGATGCTACCGAAGGAGCTCTTAGATTGCGGTATAGGACACCTTTGATTTCAAGCAGGTTCCAGAAGACAAAAAGGTATGTCTTAAAATAAAATCATATCTAAATTTGTGGGTCCATGATTTTCCAAGGTCGGAGTAAGGTGAATCGGAATACAAACACCTCATAAGATCGGTCATGGACTTAACAATTTTCCAAGCGGAGTTGCACAAACGGAGTAGCGATGCCACCATCATTCTATTCCAGAGCAACGGGAGAACTCTGATGACTCCGCTGAGATTGACCATGCTTGTCCAGTACGACATGGAAACCTAATTGAGGAGGGAATTAGCTAGTTTCATATATTCTTGAAATCCTTACAATCTAAGGATTGGCATGCAATATCTATTTCTAGATACCCTCTGTATTCTCCTGGTTTAATATGGATTCCATATCCGAAAAGGTCTTTATCTCGACTGGTATAAATACTCCATTCTAAGGTTCATCTTTAGTAACGTAATTATCTCGCACTTATTCTCTTCCATACTACTTGAGTCTCATAAAGTAACTCGATCGTCAAACAGCCTTTGACTGGCACACCCTTAAGGATACAACAATCTTTGATCATCGTAAGTGTACACTTGTAATACTTGAATTGGGTAGACAACTCGATTTTCCTTTGGCATATAAAACTTGAAGGATATCACTTTTTTATTTATTATTTATTTTTAATTCAACGATATCTTTACACTAAGGGAAGAGGGAGTTTGGTTAATCCACACAATGGATAACCTAATTTGGTATCGAAATCGCCATCCATGAGATTCGAACCTAAGACCTCCCACTTCCAAGTGAAGAGGAATACCACCAGACCGTAGTACTGAGTGGCTGAAGGATATCACTTTTAAGAATGAAGAATTATAATGGATAAAAGGGCAACTTAAGAGCTTCTGAGAAAAAGAATAGAGAAGATTTATATGAAAACAAAGAGTGCATTTTTGCTCACCACCATTTAGTGTGGTGTATACTCACCACCTTATTTATCACCATTAGATGAATTTGAATTTTTGAGATTTGTGCCTATCTATTACATGAATCTCGAAATTCAAACTCATATAACGGTGATAAATAGGGTGGTGAGCATACACCACACTAAATGATAATGAGCAAAAATGCTCCCTGAAAACAAAAGGCTGTAGAGCCGTTAGACTATGTAATTGCCCAATTAATGCGTTAATCAATATGACACTTCACAATGTATAACTCCCTCATTTAACTCTTAGTTATAATATGAATTAAATGAGTTGGCTAGTAACAAATGAGGCTATAAGTGATGAAGCAGCTATGCAATAATATCAAATAAAAAAACAATAATATTGCATAGTAAATGGGAGGAAAGGAAACGGGTACAACAAATTTGTCTTTTCAAATACTTATCAAAATTCTAACTGGAGATAGTGGACCCTTTTTAGATGGCTAAATAGCCAAAATGACCCATGAGATTTGCATAACTCATCACTTTGATCCCTAATATTTCAAATCGATAAAAGTGGTCATTGAGATTGTCGACTATCTATTATTTTGGTCATTCCGTTCAAAACTCCGTTAAGTGTCCCGGAACTCTTGACCGGAAGTTTGGACAATTTTCAAAGTTTCGTAACTCAATCGTTTCTTAACCAAATTCGACTCATAATCAGGGCCGGTCCTGAGTTTTTGGGTGCCCAGTGCAAAAGCTCAAAATGTGCCGTTTTTTAATACGGAAACATATGTTAAAAAAAAAAAATTTAACGAGTGCTAGAACCCAGTTGAAGCTAGGGGGCTAGGCCCTCACGCCCAAATTATATTACTTGAGAAAATATACAACGGGGGGACATAGTACCTAAATCCCGACAATAAAAAATACAATCATATACAACCAATATAATCATCATCAACATTTAAATCCACATCACCACCATTTTCATGGTCTTGAGACTCATCACCAACATTTTCTTCTAAATCACTACAATTTTCATGATCATGAGACTCCCCAACAACATTTTGTGACTCTTCACCAACATCATTTTCTCTCAAATTTTTAACTGACTCATTATTTGTAGAGAAAAATTTATTAAGAGATCCTCTTAAACTTTCGGCAATTTCGTTATCCTTTGCCTTTTTTTTCCTTTTCATATTACCAGAGAGTTATTTCCTAAAAGACATGGCTTCGATAATTTGTTTGCAAAAATTACCTACACATGATATAACAAAAATATCCTATCAAAATTATCATTCCAACACATATTATATATTATAAAAACATTAACACAAAGTTTAACATATTATAAAAATTGAACCTAAAAATTGGGTTTGAAATGAAATCAAATAATTAAATTAGTCAAGAATTCAATTCATCAACAACAATTCTATACATCAATTATCATATAATTCTATATCACTTGCAAAATTTTATATTAGATTATGAATTGATAATTCAAATTTTAAAAGTTAATTTACCTCAAAACTCAAAGGGGTTGGTGGTGAGTGAATGCTCTTGCACTTGAGCAGCCAATGCCCAATGTTCTGTGATTGCTGTCTGCCTGCGTGCAACAGCTTGCTGTTGATCTTTTGGCTGTAATGGGGACCGAGTGGGAAAGGGTTGTAAAATGGGTTGTAAAATGGGAAAGAGTTGTAATTGGCTGTAATTGGGAAAGGGTTGTAAAATGGGAAAGGGTTGTAAAATGGGGACCGAGTGGTCCCTCTAATAGTCTAATGTTTGATTTTTTTCTTTTTTGGGCTGTAATTCCCAAAACTTGGACCGAGTCCCCAAATCCCAACACACGGACCGAGTGGTCCCAAAACCTGTGCCCTTTTTTAAAACTTTCTTGGGCTCTTGCCCTCCAACCCCTATTTGGGCTTTGGACTTTATATATATATACACTTAGTTATTTGGGTTTTTTTTTGGTGCCCCCTTCAATTTGGGGCCCTGGACAGTTGCCCCTGTGGCACTGGGCCTGGGCCGGCCCTGCTCATAATATATCAAAATGAAGATAGGAAAGTGTATAATAAGATTATACTTATTTGGAAGCCCAATGGCTGCCGGAGATAGCCGGAAAATAGCCTCAAAGTTGACTGGTCCGAAGGAAAACTGGAAAACTAACCGGAAACTGGGTAAACTTTAAACGTTCATAACTTCTTCAATACTCAACGAAATCAAGTGATTTAAAAACTAAAATCATACTTATTAATGAGACGAAGAGAATGATATCTTTTTTGATGGCTAAATCGCTGTGGTTTGGCCGGAAAACTGCTCGAAAGTAGCTATCTTGGTCTCAAGTTAGCTACTTTTGAGCCGTTTTCCGGCCAAACCACAATTATTTAGCCATCTAAAAATGTACCATTCTCTTCATCTCGTCGAGAAGTATAATTTTTGTTTTTGAATCACTTGATTTCGTTGAATATTGAAGAAGTTATGAGCGTTTAAATGTTACCCAGTTTCCGGCGAGTTTTCCAGTTTTCCCTCGAACCAGTCAACTTTGAGTCTATTTTCCAGCCATCTTCGGCAGCCATTGGTCTTTCAAATAGGTATAATCTTATTCTACACTTTCCTATCTTCATTTTGATATATTATGGGTCAATTTTGGTTAAGAAACGATTAAGTTACGAAGCTTTGAAAATTGCCCAAACTTCCGGCCAAGAGCTCCGGAACACTAATGGAGTTTTTAACGGAATGACCAAAATGATGGATGGTGGACAATCTCAGGGACCACTTTTATCGATTTGAAATGTTAGGGACCAAAGTGATAAGTTATGCAAATCTCAGGGACCATTTTGGTTATTTAGCCCTTTTGGCATTAGAGCTATCAATTGGATTCAAGGGTGACGGACTGACATATCAAGGGTCAAGACATCAGCTCGAGTTCTTATAACAAAATTCCAGTTCGTTAGCAAACTGTAATTCTCGAGACAGAGAATCGACACAACCTATACGTCATTAAAAAGCTCTGGGAGTCTAATTTTGAAAGCAACAAACCATGTGGCAAGAGAAATTTTGTATGAACATATATCGGCAAAACACCATAGAGCGTCGGTGCTGCGCAAAACCAGCGCACCGTCTCTGTGGCGGGAAAAATTAAGAGTTAATTAAGCAATACTCAAACTTTACGCTATATATTAATTGAAAGCCCTTCCAGTCTGGTTTCCAAATCTTCAAGTGGTTCTCCAATCCGTTACTTCTACAAATACGGTATTTGCATTTTACTCAATCTGGGAACCTGTATTTTAGAATATATATATATATATATGTGTGTGTGTGTGTGTGTGAGTGTATGTGTTTTAATCTCTATAATTTGTTTATTAATATGTTACATTTATGTTTTAAAATGTCATGTCATTTTTAATTGCATGAAATATTGTTTGGTTTTCTTGCTCAATAAGGTAATTTATTATTTTTATATGTTTGCCTTTTCTAAATCCTATCTACTTTTCTAAATCCTATCTACTTTGCCACATCCTGCTAATTGTAAAGTTACATTTATCAACTTTATGATCTAGACACCTCCACCTTGACTTAAACACGTTTGCATGCAATTAGCAGGAGTTGTAGCCTCACAATCCAAGTATATCTCACATAGTATTTTATTAGTATTTACTTACTTGGCCACTACATTTGTAGCCGCCTCCTAGTCCTATAAATAGGAGATCAACTCCATTTGTTTTCCTCCACGAGCTAGCATGCAATGCATTCTCTGGAGCTCACGTAGTGTGTATACATACATAAATATGTGTGTGTGGGGGGGCAGAGAGAGGTTAGAAATAAAGGAGAATGGAAGATTTGGTATTAGGAGTTGTTTATACCATACTTAAGGTCTCCGTATTTAGATCTCGTATAAATACTCGGAGGACTTAAATATAATTATGTAATAAAGGAAAGGGCAAATATGTAATAAGTGAGGAGCCCTTATTCTATAAAAGGACTCCTCACCCTCACAATTAGGGGAGGCCAATTCCTAGGCCTTCTCACCCCTCTCACATCCCCTCTCATATTCAGAGGTTCTCTCCCTCACCTCTCAGAGAAATACAATAATCAGTGTGGACGTAGCCCAAACCTTGGGGTGAACCACGATACATCTTGTGCTATTTACATTTCTTGTAGATTCACGATCGGATTTACGTTGTTCCAAGACCTCCGATTTTGTGCATCAACAAGAGTGATTAAGGAGCTTGTTCAAGTACGTGGAGCTTAGTTATTGCGGTAGTGATGTGAGCCTTCATTTTAGCTTTGGAATTGAGGTAGGGTTTTTTGGGGAACTTATCACCATTGGGGTATTTGTCTTGTTTAAACTTTGTTAAATATGTGTTATACTTGATATATCTTTATAATTGATATAAGTGTGTATTTTGGAATATGATATTCATATTGCTGTTATTGTCGATAATGTGGATATCAAAATAATGTTGGTTAAATCCATATCATTTCATTTGGAGCGGATGGATTCTATTAGTTTATTTGAGAAGATGGTACAAAGTAGTGGGGACTCTAGCGAGCGAGAGAAGAACAAGGACTAACAAAAGGGATATTTGGGATGATTGAGTTATGGGGGTTAGTTTGTATAATAGAGCATTTGGACACTGCTACAGTGATAAAATGCATGGTATGGAACATGCAGGTTCGCATGTTTTATCATGTAGATTAATGGGTTGGGTAATTGAAGTTAAGCTGCATTCATAAAATATAATATATGTCGATAACATGTTATAATTGATTATGTGTTGCACGGTTTAGCCTTGAAAATTATCCTTCATAAGACTTATGCCTTTACTGAGTTGTGGTTTCGCTCACCCTATACATTTTAGACCTTGCAGGTTCGGTACAAAATTAACGAAGGGTAGATGAGCTAAGGGCGTGTTAGACGATGGATTTAAAAGGTTAATTTATTTTTGTACACCTTGAAAGGATTTTGGACTTTATTTGTAAAGAGAAGTTTGTCTTTCATTTTTCGTTTATATTTTTACTTTTACTCGCACACCAGGCGCGAGATTATTTTTTTGCCGGCCTTAGGTTCGGGCGTGACACTAGAGTATGTCGCAACTGTCAGTAATTGAGGCTGGGTATGTTATAAGAATGGAAGTTGAAGAAATAGTTGTTTCAGCTTTTTCATGTGACAAATTCCTAAATCTTGAACTTCTTCCATTGTTTGATTGTTATCCAGATGGTTCTTGTGAAATTTGTTGTGGTATATATCATTATAGTTTTGTCTATGATGAGGGTGATGATGAGCGTACAATTGATGTGGTTGATCAAGAAGTTTTTCTGCTGTTTGGTGGTAAGAGTTTCTTTGATTCGAATCCTCTGCCAATTTGTATTTATTACAGTAGTGATGAAGATATAATTACAATGGTTGAAGAGTACCAGGGATAACTAAATATTGAGGCAAAAGTTGTTGACATCCGCAAAATTCATGATCCTTTTTGGGAAGATTTCATGGCTCGGGATATGAGAAGGAAATACTTGGATATAACTTTTCAAAATGATTTGAATTATTTATACTCGTTCCCACTGAAGCGTTTAGGAAGCATTATCCTAAGGTGATGGTTTTTAAGAAGAAAAGATTAATGCGTACGTGCATGGTCTATGAGGATGTGGAAAATCGAAAATCAAAAGTTCTTTTGACTATTTTGCTTCTTGGAAATTTTCAAGGAATTCAAATTTATTGATGTTAAATTGGATGAACTGGAAAATATTATTGGACATCCAAAAGATCGAGGAAGACCAAACAAAACTCGAGGACAAGTTTTCTTCTATGAGGGGAGAATGATGCAGATCATGGAATTTAAGTATTATAATAAAATACATTCCTTTTGAAGCTATAATGCATTTATACTGCTTTAAGTTTGTGACTTATGATTATTTAAATCTTTTAGTTTTTTGGGAGTTATATTGTAAGTCATCATTTGAGTTGTCTTTTCATATTTTCTTCTTCATATTTTTCACTTTAAATTGTAAGCTTATAAATACATGTTTTTGTAAGGCAGAAAATATTAGTAGGAGTTGTTTGAAATATCATATTGAAATTTGAATTGTAAACTCATTTTTTAAGTGCCTTGCTCTTATTTAAGAGGTTTTTGTTTTTTTTCTTCTAATTGTATATGTTCTAGTTGTATGCGTTGTAGATTGGTACTCAATGCGAAGTACTTGAATTTTTGAGGTCTCTCTTTGCACATGGGGATAGTGCATCCTACTTATCTACCATATCCTATTCATTTTATTTTCACTCTTATTTCCCACCACATTTGTTCCCTGCATCACCTTGTTTGGTGTCTAAGATTTGATTGAATTGGATATCCTATTCGAGGTATGTTGAAAAAAAAATTTAAAAAATATGTCTAGCTTGAATGTATGAGATGAATTATTTATTAATGAAACATATCCTTAAATGGTAGGATAGTGTTTGCTTCTTGTTTCAGTCTACCTGGAGAAGTATGATTATTCAATCCAATTCAACCTTATGCAATCTAGACAGCAAGCAAATTATTAAGTTGATGAGTTGGATAAGCAGTTGTGACACGTAAAGAAAAAAGAACATGGAATATGCCAAGGAAAATGATAAGCACACTGTTTTTAGCCTCTTAGAGACTCTTGTTTATTTTGGTTGTTTGATTCCATTTGATTTATTCAATCTAATTATCATAAATATACGAAGCTAAAAATGGGGGGTAAAAATCACTTCCTTATGCGAATTTATGACTGTGAGACCCAAACTTTGTGGACGGAAATGGGGAAAAACATATTAATAGTGTCTAGTATTCCTCTTCACTTCACTTGTAAGTGAGAGGTCTTAAGTTCGATTATAACCAATGGCGAATTTAAACTACAATATTACTAATTTATTGTTAAACTTAACTCACCCCACCCTTTTGTCTTAGTATAAATAATATTGCTTGGTTAAAAAACAAAATAAATATATAATAATTAACCGTATATTGTGATTTATAGTCCGAAACCATTTTCTTGGCTGAGTGCTAACTGG
The DNA here is from genome assembly GCF_042453785.1 of Malus domestica. Classification (NCBI taxonomy): domain Eukaryota; kingdom Viridiplantae; phylum Streptophyta; class Magnoliopsida; order Rosales; family Rosaceae; genus Malus; species Malus domestica. Next base: position 21,062,617 of record NC_091663.1, read on the forward strand.
TTGGATTAACAATGGTCAATCTCATCGCGCCTTACACGGTCCTTTTTGTTGATGTCCTAACTTTTATTTTATGCTGGTATAAAACATAAATTATAAAATGTTCTCTTGAAGTGCATCGATAAAATATTGCTATACAAACACCATGATTTTCAGTTTTTTTGTCCCTTTTTTTCGTCAAGAGATTACTCGAGTGAGTTATTATTTTACGCAAAGAAGTAGCACACCCATCAAAACACACATCAATTTAAAGTCAAATTTTAAAAACTCAACAAAGTAGTTTTTATTTTTTATTTTTTTTAAATTAAAAATAGTTATCAAACAAAATTTCAATTTTAAAGAAAAACGAAAAGTGAAATGAAATGATTATCAAAAGATGCCCAAGTTATTATATTAACACCTCATAAATTGTTGAATAAATCAAACATATTTAATACACCCCACATTTGTTTTTTCAATTAAAAATTATCTTAATACACACCACTTCCTTCCCTAGAATACCCTCACACCCCACATTTTTAATATACACCTTACATTTTCTACATACACCCCACATTTCTCAAATCTTATAACACTCATTTGTAATTTTGCCGAATGATTTTAAACCATCTGAACGTTAGTTTGCAGAATGATTTCAAATTAAATGATTTGAAAATAATCAATACACCTCAATTATTTGCTAAGAATCATCGTACAACTCAATATCAATATTAATCTAATACTTTAATCGGTAAAGGGGGCGTAGTCTTATGCTCTGTTAGTCTTATGTAAATAATCAATAAAGCTTCTTATTTGGACAAAAAATGCTGACTGGATTTTTGACAAAAGATGTTGCCTAGGATTTAAGCATATGTGGGTTTGTTTTCAATTCCACCATTAAAACCCATATCGTCTATTTTTAATATTAGGTGGTAATTTTAGGTGTTTAATTCTTCATGTAACCCCTATGATCGCTAAAAGATGAATACGAACATAGAAGCTTAAATAATGCAGTAAAACCAAGATTAAATAATTATCGATATCGTCGAAATCACTAAAACAATGAAAAATATGAAGTCTTACCTCATGTGAAGCTTTCGAACACCAATTTCGTATTCTATTCGTCAAAAATAATTTTTCTCAATCAACATGTTTGTAGTTTCATTGGTTAGGGTTTTATTCAACAATGGAGGGTGGAAGAAGATAAGTAATACATTAAAAGTGATTTGGGGTGTATTTAGAATTTTTTTTTATCTTTTTTAAACCTAATAAGGTCAAAATTGTCATTGCATATCATTAATATTAAATTTTAATGTGGGGTGCATTCAACATTTTGTGGGGTGCTAATATAAAAAGCCTTAACTTATTTGGTGTGTTATTATTAGGGGACACCTATTTTTTTTACTCATATTGTGGCACATACTTTATAGAGCCTACTCTATAACTTTTTTCAACAATCCAAACCGTATATATTTCAATTTATCGTTCGTAGATCATCCCTGTAAAAAGTTAGGCAACTTCAAAACTATTAAAACATTCATTTGTAGTTAAGAAAATGAATGAATACTGATAGGGATTTTTACCATTTGCAAAAGTAGGGATAAAAACACTTTAAATACTTGCAAGAGTACAAAGTTATCGTAGTATAGCAACTCAAGCAAGGTCGTTTTCCACAGGGATTGAATGAGTAATTTATGTAAATACCAAATTTTAATTAATTATTTGAAAACAAAGTTTGGAAGAAGGTAATTTTATGACCTAAAATATTAAAAACGAATTTAATTAAAAAAAATTAAATAAATTGGCAAAGTAAAGGAAACAAAAGAAAATAGTTTTGAAAATAAATTTGGGCACTAGGGTTCCGCCGTCATCTTAACAATCCTCCGTAGTTCTTCCAATTACTTGTGAATTACACATGCATATTGTGAAGGTTAGGTTTTCCTAAAGTATGCCCTACTAGGAACCTCCAACAAAGAACGTATATCTAACATGCAACCTGTCCGTGGTGTCGAGATTGAATGTGAACATGCAGGACTCATTAAGTTTTGTGAAAACCTTTTGAAAAACCATATAACCCTTAAGGCGTGTCGTCCATCCTAAGAAGTTACACGTATTAACCACAAGAAGCCAACGCCAATTCCAGGGACAACCCTCTGCCATAATTGCATCAAATTACTTTTCTAAATATCCTAATGGTGGCCAATCATCAAGACAATTAGATAGTTTCAAACACGGTGATTAATAATTCAAAACTTGCATGCATAATATCATAAGCAAAATATTATTAAGAACATATGGATAGAAAACACTTTAAAAATAAATTTGAATATCTTTATTTATACTACTACAAAATAAAACCCTAAAAGGTCTTAGAATAAAACTAGGAAACATAATAAAATAATAAAATAGAAAATAAAAGGTTTCCTATTTGAACTAAAATTCAGACTTCTCATAAAATCAGTATTTTGACCTACCAAATCAACTCCAATTTGGTCCCAAAAGGTCTCTTTTGAAAGCTGAAGACATCCCTTACAATATTCTAAAGGAATCTTCCTTAAAATATGCCATATTGACCTCCAAAATGCCCAAAACGTCTAGAAATGTCAATCTGGGAAAGCTAGGCGCTAGACCTTTATTTCATCGCCACGGTCAAATGGCTTGGTAGAAAAATTTGGTACTTTGATACAATCATCTTGAAAGACTCACGAACATCCTCCAATTGGAATCACTCCAAAATTCATCCGTTTGATCACTTTTTGCTCTAGAGGAAGTTGAATATCCTACATTGAAAATACATAACAAAGTATCAAAGTTCTACCAAAATAACTAATAAATTAATACTAAGAATAGGGTAAAATAAATGGTATAATATGGACTTATCAAATACACTTATACAAAGAAAATGAAAGTGACTACCATTTAATTCAACGGTCATATAGTTTTGGTTTGGATGATTTTCGATATACATGATCGTTGAAAAAAGACCAAAATGATAGACAATTGGATTGTTGAAATACATGATGTAGTGGATCCTATAAAATATATGCTAAAAAATAAGTGTCGTCTGATCCCAAGCTTCTGGTAATGGTATCAGCAGAGAATATTCCTATAATAATTATTTCATATTAAAAAAATGAAAAAGAAGAGAGAAACTAATTTTCTACCTTAATAGTTTTGAATGATTGAACTGCAAACTATCCACACACCTCTTTTTACTTCTCATACACCCTTAGTTAATTTCTGTCATTTGATCTTCTTCAATTCATTCAATCTGATAGTCGAAAATTAAAAGGGTGAGTGTGTGGATAGCACACCCCATTTGAAAAACGACGGTAAATCCAAGATATGTAAATAGTGTGTTCTAGAAAGAAAGAGGGGTAAATCCTAAGCACAAAAAAATATTTCATTTCCACATTTGTGTTGGTTTTTTTTTTAATTTTTTTTAACGGGACTATATAGCTAGTGGTTTCACTACAATAGTCTATTAACAGCATCCTCAAGAAATGAAATATTCCTTGGCATCTTCATACAATGATTATGAAATAATATATTTTTATTACAATTTGTACAATTAAAACTGTTCAATTTATTAATCATGCATTTAAAGATTATCTTTATAAAATACTAGTAGAGAGCACACACTTTGTGTGTGTGAACAAAATAGGTATATGATTGTCATTTTCTATAAAATTGAGGGTAAAATAGGAAATATGGATATGATTGTCATTTTGTCAAAAGATACAAAATTAAAGCCTCTTCAACCGTCCACCTCCTCCCATGTTCTCCTCAAGCTCAACTGCTTCAGTTCATTCAAACTATGCAAAACACATCATGATTTCACTTACGTGTATGAAAAAAAAGTGGTGGGACAATTTCTCTTAATAAGTGCATATTTGTTTATCTTATGTAAATATTTTGATATAAATTACTATTTTGCCCTCTTTATGTAAATATTGTTGTATCAAAAGTGAGGGCAAAACAAGAAAAAAGGGAAAATTTTGAAAGATATAAAATTACTATTTTGCCCTCCTCATGTCAACATTATGTATTCAAAATTGAGGGCAAAATTGGAAGAAAAGGGGGCAAAAAGTTGACAAGCACATAAACCATATGAAAGTTGACATGCCCAAGTAACCCAACTATAGTGGGAATTTTTCTTTTTTGGATTATCTCATACCTGCAAAAATATTGATATTATCCCGATATTTCCATCGAAATTTCCGTATTTTTGGACTACCGATATTTTAGACCTTGATAGGGACTCTATGTGGTACTAAGTCACTCATGTATCTTACCATGCAATGTATAAAGTGTAAAATATTGTACTAATTCATTGTATATAAATGATTATGGTGTGTTTAAACTTCTTTCATTAATTACTACATATTTTCTACACTCACAATGTTTGCTAGCTCGCTATATAATCAACTTAAATTAGTTAAATCCATCATGCAATGCATTTTCTTCCAATTTTTTGTGATAAACTAATAGATAATTGACTAAATAAACATCTTGCAAAGTTTCAATAAAAATTTCCAAGTTTTTCTTACAATTTCCTTGGTTTTTATTCAATTTTTATCGATATCGATAATATCCCGATATTTCCATCGAAATTTCCGTGTTTTTGGACTACCGATATTTCCGATATCAGCGATATTTTAGACCTTGCTTCCAACTACGATGGTTCAATGTCAACAAGATACATTAATCATAATTTAACACATAAACCATATGAAAGTTCAATGGCACACGTAAGCGGGCAGACTAGTTTAAAGGTTATGATTTAAAAACACACGCTTTTGACATACATTTTGACACACGTTTTTGTAGAGCTCATTTCGTAATACATTTCAACAATCCGTATCGTCTTTTTGACTCCCTCAAAGATTATGTCTACCAAATATCTCCCAAATTCAAAATCATATGACCGTTGTATTAAACTTAGTGCTTCTTTGTAGAATCGTATATGTCCATTTTTTTTATTATAAATGAATGTCTAAATGACTTTGGATTTCTCTTATTTTTTGTAATAATGATCTATGAATGATGTACTAAAATATAAATGATTTGGATCGTTGCAATACATTACAAAGTAGACCCTTCAAAATATGTGTAAAAAACGTGTATATCCAAATCTATCCCATTTTAAAATATGCTTTTAAGTTATTTATCTTCATCTTCTTCCTTTTTCTATCCATCACATTATTGATAAAGTAATACCACAACCTAAGAATTTGCAAAGTTAGGGGAAATTACTAATTGTTCGGCTGTAAACTTTTCATTAGGTTAAATCTAGATATTTCTGGTTTTAAGGTCCCACGATAATTTATTTTTACGTTTATCATTATTAGGTTAAAAAACCCTTTTGCAGAAATGAGCAGAATACAATGAACCATATAATACACTGTATCATTTGAATTTCATTCACAACAAACTAAGGCTCTAAAAGGCGCTAGGCGCCAAACTCTAGTTGGACGGTGGGCAGTGGCGGAGCCAGGAATCTTACCACAAGGGGTTTTAGTGTAAAAGTCCAAATAAAAATTTAGGATGGAAAAACATATTGAAAATGAAATCATAGTACTTTCATTCATAATTCATAACGGAAACAATATTACAAGCTATAATTGTCCATGACGAGGTTTCATATTTTGAAAACGAAGCATTATAGCTTCATTTTCAATACAAGCAAAAATATCTCTCTCAATATAAACAAGCAAGCTATCACTCAACCATTGATCTCCCATTTTGTTCCTAAGTGGACCCTTAACAATATTCATGACAAAAAATGCTCTCTCCACTGAAGCAGTTGCAACTGGTAAAACTAAAGACAATGTAATGAGTAAATATACATAATTGAATACTCGATGCATCATTGTCTCCACCATTTTTTTTGCAAGATTACCAATCCCTTCCAATTGAGAGAAATCACTACTGGAACGCACATAATGAACATAAATCTCAAGTTGATCTTCAAGTGCAAAATGATCCTCATCCGAAAAGTCTTGAGGATAAAATTGAGCAAGACAAAGTAACTTTGGTTTATCAAAAGCTACAAATGAATCTTTCGGACTCACACATGCCAAACAAATAAGCAACTCGGTATTTACCTCATTAAAGCGATCCTCTAACTCCGTAATTTGCTCATCAATGACATAAATAAAGAGCTCCACACGATAATGATGACGATTTGTCTTTATTGGAGCATTACGCCTTGACCTCCCTGGAAGTATAAATGCCTATTCCATGTTAGGAACATCAATATGATGTTTTTCACAAAAAGAAGATACTTCATCAACCAATGCATCGAACCCATTATTCTTCATCCAATGTAGTTTTTCCTTACATGATTTCACTAAAGTCATTGCATTCACAATTTCTTGATCTTTCATTTGTGAGTCCCAATATGACTTTCATCAAGAAAAGGTGAAACACAAACTCAAAAGTACATATGTCTCTCATTAACTTATTTGCTTCACCCGCACTTTCATTGGGATTATCATCAATAACCATTTGAAGCACATGAACCACAGACGAAAACATGGAAATGATGCTAATCAAGGTACCATAGTGTGAGTTCCATCGTGTGTCACCGGCACGTTTGAGACTTGTTTCTTGATTTAAGCCTTGCCCCGTTATAAGACAATCATTTTCAAAAGCTATCACAAGCTCTTCTTGAAGTTGTTGTCTAAGTAAATCACGCCGCTTACAAGATGCTCCAACATGATTAACCACACTATTAGCCGTTGCAAAAAAAGAGGCAATGTCTATATTCTTCTTTGCTACGGCAACAAGAGCTAGTTGAAGTTGATGAGCAAAGCAATGAACATAATATGCACAAGGTTGTTCTCTCAATATCTTTGTTTTAAGGCCATTCAACTCACCTCTCATATTGCTAGCACCATCATAACCTTGTCCCCGTAGCTTGGAAATGCTCAAACTGTTGCAAGAAAAGAATGTGTCAATAGCATCCTTTAGTGAACTTGAAGTAGTGTCGGTAACATGTTGGATACCCACAAATCTTTCAATTACATGCCCGTTGTCATCTACATAACGCAACACCATAGCCATTTGCTCTTTCACCGACACATCACGTGCTTCATCCACCAATATTGAAAAGAATCTATCTTTTAGACCATCCATGATAACATCAAGTGTTTCAAGGGCACATGAATTCACAATTTCTTTTTGAATGCAAGGAGCTAGTAATTTGAGATTCCCCGGAGCATTTTCCATCACAACTTCTCTAACTTTATCATCATTATCTGCAAGGAATTGTAATAGCTCCAAGTAATTTCCCCTATTGCTTGAAGTGGCACTTTCATCATGGCCACGAAAAGCAAGACCTTTTAGTAATAAAAACTTAGTGCACTTGATTGATGCATTCAAGCATGTGCGATAAGCCTTACGAGCTTGGTCGGAGTGTTTGCTCACTGCCGTTTCAATATGTGTAGCTTGATTCATCAAATTTGTAGCAGCTTCTCTAGCCTTATTATGAACACTCCCAACCGGTCCAACATGCATCTTAAATCTTTCTCTCCCTTTCTTCCAAGTCTTAAATCCATCTCTAGTGAAAGCTTCACTACCTACTTGTTCAAAATTGGTTTTAAATAGATAGCAATAGAGACAAAATGCCGCATCTTTAGACATACTATACTCCAACCAATCAAACTCATCAAACCATTGGGGAATGAAGCGTCGATTAATTCCCGACATATTAGTTATTGGGAAATTATGACCTCTAGGTTGACAAGGTCCTTTTTGTAGATATGATCTTCGGACCTCATCTCTCATATTAGCATCATAATCTATTATTCGAGTTCTTAATCTAGGATCCGCTTGAAGATTACCCAAAACACCATCTAACTGACTTTGTCTTGAACTTGGAGTTCTTGAACTACCAACAGTATTTGAACTATCAACATTATTCGAACTACCCGAACCTGATGATGACTTTCTCTTAAAAAACCGTTCCATAATAATTCTACATATACAAAATATTCAAAATAAATACTCACAATAAAACAAACCATCAACATAATCAAAATAAATATGAATTGGATTTCAATTAAATTAAACTGTAAAATGGAAAGAAAAAAAATTTAGAGTATCGTTCCATTAAGTAAACTATACTAATATGCATAATAACTAATCCAACCAAGCCAACAATTCAATTAATCAATACCAATTAGCATACACATTATTCAATAAATAAAAATTCAATTCAACTAATCATATGAATAATTGTATACATTATGTAATAATTCAATTAATTAATTGAATATGATAATCAACAACCAATAACCAACTTAGTGCATTACCATATGAATATGATACAAATTATGTAAGAATTCAAATTTTAATTTTCACCCTAAAAATTAATTTCATATCAATAATCAACAACCAATAATCAACTTAGTGCATTTCCATATGAATATGATTCTATTTCTATAGCAATTAAATAAAATTTGTATTACATAATTATTTAGGGTTAGGTAGGGATTTTAAATTTACCTTTGAAGTTTGAAGGTTGGCTGAGGCTCGGCTCAGTGGCTGGAGGACTGGAGTGAGATTGTGAGACAGTGAGAGTGAGAGGAAACGGCTCAGTGGCTGGCTTGGCTGGCTTCGTCCGTTGCTGCTCTTGCTGGGATTTGGGGGAGCAACTTTGCTGCTCTCTCTGTCTGTAATTGGCCGTGAGGCTGAGAGAGAGTAAAGAAGGTTGTATGGGGGACACACGGTCCCCCCCCGCAACATATATATATTTTTTCAAAAAGGATGAAACGGCGCCGTTTGTTTTATAATTTTTACATTTTTTTTACCAGGCCCAAAACGACGTCGTTTTGGCCTGGTTTAAAAAAAAATTATAACAGCAATCTACAGATTGCAGATTGCCTAGAAAAAACAGAGGACTGAACCAGGTTTTCCGGCGAGGCGCGCGCGAGGGGAGTGGCACCAGAGGCTCCAAGAGGTCGCACCAGCAACTCCAAGGGACCTCTAAGGTTATTTCCATGGCTTCCAAGAGGTCGTGCGACCCCATTGACCCCACTGTGGCTCCGCCCCTGACGATGGGTAAGAGCTTAGGGCCTAAGCGTTTAAGCGGGGCTTAAGCTGTTTTTTTAAATTTTAATTAAATTTGTTATATAATATACAAATAAATATCTACTTATACTTAAAATAGTGTAGATAATATCATTTGTTAAAAAAAATATAATAATAATTGTATTGGGATATATAAACTATGAAATATTGGGAACAAGCATAGAGTAAGTGTTCATCCCCCTCTCCCTTAGTATAGATAATATCGTTTGTTAAAAAATCTTTATCTAAGTATTTAACAAGTCTCTTACAATTTATTGAAAAATAAAATGTAAAAATTATCCATTTTCCGTCTAAGTAAGAGTTACGACCTAACCGGGTCTACATGGGCTAGGCGGACACCTAATTAGGGGTAGGCAGACGCCTAGGCAGGTCTAGGTACCCTTCCTTAATTTTCAAACGCCTAGGAATTAATTGAGGCGATAGCCATCCGCCAGTGTTCTGATCCTAGGTTGGATTTATATCGGCTAGTAATGCTCACAACATAAGTGATATCAGGCCTTGTGCATATCATGGCATACATGAGACTTCCTATTCAGAAGTATAAAGAATTCTACTCATATGTTATATCAATTTAGGAATCTTAGGTCCTATAGACTTAGAAATGTGAGTTTCGTGTCTCATAGGAAGAAGGCTTTTCTTAAATTGCTCAATCTAAAACCTACTTAACACCTTATCTATGTACATAGATTGAGATAATCCAATTAATTTTTTGGATCTATCACGATAGAGCTTGATCCCGAGTACATAAGATATATATCCTAAATCTTTCGTGCGGAAGGTTTTAGACAACCACACTTTAACAAAAGAAGGCACTGCAATATCATTCCAAAATAGTAATATGTCATCTACATATAACATAAAGAATACAACTGCGTCTCCAACGAACTTTTGATCAACACAATTGTCGTCTTCATTTTGTGTGAAACTAAACAATTTGATTTCAGTGTTAAAATGAACGTTCCAGCTCCTTAAAGCTTGCTTAAGTCCATAAATGGACATCTGAAGCTTGCCATTCAGAAGCTTGCTTAAGTCCATACCTTACTCTTTTCAGACTTGGACATGAAGCCTTCGAGTTGAGTTATATAGAGCTCTTCCTCTAGGTAGCCATTAAGAAAGGTTGTCTTCACGTTTATCTGCCATATCTCATAATTATAGTATGCAACTATAGCAAGTAAAATCCAAATGTAATTAATCTTAGAATAGAAGGTTTCCTTATAATCAATCCTTTCCCATTGTCTATAGCCTTTGGCTACTAATCTAGCTTTATAAGTCTTCATGTTCCCATTAGTGCCTATCTTCCTCTTGATGACCCATTTGTTTCCAATAGGTACTATGTCTTCTAAAGGATCTACAAAAGTCTAGACTTGATTTTGATACATGAAATCCATCTCGGATTTCATGGCCTTTTGCCATTTCTTTGAATCAATGTCAGACATTGCTTTATTGTAGTCTCAAGGGTCATCTTTTGTGTCATTGTCACCTAGAAGGTGAAATTCTCCAAAGTCGTTATCCATGCCATACTTTTGAGGTGGCTAGGTGACCCTTTTAAATCTACGTGGAGCAAAGGGTTCAGAACATGACTTTCTATATATTGATTTCTTGTTTGTAGTTACTAAAGAATTTCCTTTAACTCTACCGTTCTTTTGCCAGTTTTATTGACAAAAAAAAATTCGTCCTCAAGGAACATAGCATTTCTTGAGACAAAGAATTTATGGTCATTAGGGTGACCAATTCTTATCCCAAAATCTGTTTGGAATACCCCCACAAAGTAGCACTTAACTGGCCTTGGTTTAAGCTAGTTAGCCTTAAGCTTCTTAACGTAAGGTGGACAACCCCAAATCTTAGATTTGTTTTTGCAATGCTGGATCTCATATGGCACCTGTGGAATTGACTTGGAAGGCACTCTATTTAGCACATAAACTGATGTATGTAGTGAATCTCCATAATGAAACTGATCGATTAGCGAAACTCATCAAAGAACAAACTATGTTCATTAAGGTTCGATTTCTCCTTTCAGAAACTCCGTTATGCTGAGGAGTTCCTGGTGGAGTCCACTGTGATACTATTCCTCACCCTATGTTAGGATATTTATCTGTTTCCTAATTTTCTCTCTATTTCATTCTTAAAATCTTTAAACCTTTCAAAGGATTGTCTTGTACTTTATAAGATACATATAGCCAAACTGAATGTGATCATCGATGAATGTGATATGGTAGGAGAAACCTCATCATGTTGTAGTGTACATAGGTCCACATACATTTATGTGGATTGTGAGACCATGATTTTCTATGGGCAAAGTAAGGTGGATCGGAATACAAGTACCTCAAAAGCAAGGTTCTAAAAGACGCTAAGCGATAGTCAAACGGCGGGCTGGGGTCTAGCGCCTAGGTAGCTAGGCGGGACCTAGGCGGACTTGGCGGATTTAAGTAAATCTATTATATTTTGTGCAAATAAGTGTCTGTTTATACTTAAAATATATATAATTTCATCATAAACTACAAAATAGAATGACATATATATATTATGAAGTATTGGAACATAATGAAAACATGGGGGAACAAGCATATAATGTACGTTCATTTATGTATTCAACAAGTCTCTTAAAATTTATTGAAAAAATAAAATGCAAAATGAAAGTTATCTATTTTCTGTCTAAGTGAGTCGCAACCTAGGCGGGCACCTCATCAGGTATAGGCACCCTTTCTTAATTTTCAAACGCTTAGGCATTAATCGGGGTGGTGGTCAGCCGCCTAGCGCCTAGGCAGTGCTAGGAGAGGATTTTTAGAACATTGCTCAGAAGTCCAGACATTGACTCAGCAGCTCCAAGCAAAGCTAGATTAAGCAATGATGCCACCATCATCTTGTTTCGGAGGAATGGGCGAAGTCCGAACGACTTTGCTGAGATTAACCATGCTTGTTTTGCAAGATACGGAACCTGATCCAACAGGAAAACAAACTGGTTCCTATATTATTAGAGTTCCTACAATCTAAGAATTGGCGTTCGCCGCAAGTAATTACACTCCAAAGGGGATACAATATGTACTCCCAGATATCTTTTGGCATTCTCCCAATTTAATATAGATTCTATCTTAAAAAAACCTTTCTCCCGATTGGTATAAATACACCATTCTAAAGTTCATATTTGGTAACGCAACATTGCACTATATCTTTTTTACCTATTGCTTAAGTTTTATTATTGCTTACTAACTTGACTGTCGGAGAGCATTTGATCGGCAAACCCATGGTCTTTGGCTTACTTAAGCTTGTTACTCTTTTACATGTTACTTGGATTTGTGCATGTCCACCACTTGTGACGATACGCAAATTTGGTTTTAACAATTGGTGCTTTCATTGAGAGTGAACTCATATTTCTCTCGATCAAATCACTCTACCATAACCATAACTGCTGAGAAAAGTTCTGTTAACGCTAATGTTAATCCAACCATGGGAAATAATCGCTTTCTGACGTATCTGTTGTCCTAATAGGGTTAAACCCACTTCTCTTGGAGCAAACAACAACCCTCTTGAGACGGCCTCCCAAAAAAAACAATGAGGTCCCAATCGACAGGCCCCCTCTTACCATGGACTAGATTTGGGAGACTTTGATGAAAATCAACCCTTTTATTGATAAGTTACAAAAAACTCAGTGGCCTCTTAGGCTGAGAGTCGCGCCAACTTCGTGCACATCAAAAGGCAAATGAAGAATTTAGAAAACTCCAATGGGACTACCTCACCCTCCACCTCTAAACTTAGATTCCTGTTTTCAACTATGGGAACATAAGTATCGTAACCCTTGAGGGGCAGCCCATCGTATCAATAACTATTCCAACCCCAGTAGACGTCGCTAATCCGAGTAGAGACACTTCGCATGATTAGCAAATCATTAACATCACCTCTGCAACCAAGCTCTAAGTTCCACAAGACCCCTAGCCCCAGGACGCTGCAAAGGCACCAAGAGCAGAACCCTATCGTCTGAGGTTCGATGAACCTGAGTCCTTTAAGGAATAAGAATGACGACGTCTCTTAGATAGAGAAAACTCTAGTGGCATAACAAAAGAGGATCATCCTTGTATCCCTATTAAGCCATCATTCTAAATCAAAAGCCTCATCTCCTTAAAAATTGAACCCATGCTACCACCTGAGAAGTTCACTCAGCCTCGGTTTAAATTATTTCGTAGATACTTTAATTCAAATTACTACGTCATGCACTACCGAAAAACCATGGCGTTATATAATAACAATAATGCCTGGATGTGCAAGATGTTCTTGTCCATGCTGGAAGGACTTACAATGGGACGGTTCTCAGAGTTGCTTGCAAGATTCATCGATTGCTTCGAGAACCTGGTTGACTTTTCCACCAACACTTACTCAATGTACCGTGATGTTCGCAAGTGTCATGAGGCAATGTTCCCAGTCTAAATGATGAAAGTTTTAAGACCTAATTGAAGTGTTTTCACATGCAGCTGGCTGAGGTGGAAAAGCCAGATGACAGCTGGCCACTATGGCGTTTAAGCAAGGTCTTTATGTTCACTTGCTTCTCTCCCAGAAACTTAACAAAAGAACATATAACAACGCCACTCTGGTGGAATGTTTTGATATAGCAAATGACCTCATCGACTGGAACGATAAAACCTAGAAGACAACTACTGATTAGGACTATACCAAAATGACTGATCGAATGAAGAGCGACCGGGACACCTCGCCCTTTTCTCCACGTCAGGCAGATAGAAGGGAACCCCGAGGTAGGCAACCTTTACCCAAACCAAAGAAATATACTACTCTGAGCACCACCATCAAGAACATCATCCACAACATCAAGGACAAACCATATCTCCGACATCTAAAACCATTTCAAGAACACTTAGCTAAGAAAAATCAGAATGAGTGTTGCTTTTTCCACCTAAGTACCGGTCATGTTACTCGTAATTGCCGAAGATTAGGAAGCCACATTGAAGAACTGCTGAATTAGGGACATTGTTACGAGTTCGTCAAGGGCATTCCAAGAAAAGAGGATTCAACTGAACGAAATCACAGAGACCAGTCCAACAAGCATACTGATGATGAAGATCGACGCCCAAAAAAAATGCCTATTCTCAACATCAATTGTATTTACACAGGGCAGAGAATCTGAGAAGGTAAGGAAGCTGGCAACCTGACGTCAAGAAAGGAAGTCCCCAAGACCCTGAGGTGTACCCCTCCGCAGGCGCCTTTAAATCAATTAGAGAAACAGCAATCTGAACTACATGCGATTCCAGAGATATATAGGTCTTCTATTCTGAACTCAATCACAACGCCACTAGGCGAAGACAAATCCATGGAGAACTCATCTCCTTAACGCCCCACCGTAGGTTGTTCATCAAAGATGATCCACTTATGTTATATCATCTTTTCTTAAAACTACACTAGTGATTTAATTCTCATTTTCAGAGTTGTGTAGGCAATCCTTCTCGGATTTAATAACAACCCCTTGATAACAACCTTATTTCCTTTAATTATAAAGAAAGTTTTGAGTTTGTTTCATGATCAATATCAATCTCTTCTTTCTTTCTTTTTCGGTAATGCTAGGAATACCTTAATCACTTGAGCAGCACACAACTTGGGAACTTAGCATAATCACAAGTATAAAATTTCAAAGTAATAATGTTAAAGGAGTCTCTTTTAGCCCATTTTGTATTGTTCGGTTAGCAACTTAAGAGGCTCGAGCCATAATAAGTGTGGTTACGATTGGCGGCCTATAGATACGGAGATAAAGTCCTTTGATACAAACTAGAAGGGTTATGGGTAATAACATTCATATCTGGGTTCTAAGCCATTCAAAATCATCCAAAGGTGGCTCTGAAATCTGACCTTAAGTACGATTACTTCTATCTCGGAGCAACAAACTAAGTCAAGTATGTCATGTAACACTATGTGTTAAGCAGGTCCGAATGGGACATCTAGACTAGGCAATCCTCAAGAGGAATTTTATTCTAAATGAGCTCTGATACTCAGAAAATTCTTTAGCGAAGTCAATTAAGGTAGGTTGATCATAAATTGTAATACCTTGATTATTTTTAATATATGATTTAGTTATGAAATTGAAATGAGCGGAAATGTGAAATCCAACTTCTGGATTTTATTGCTAATTAAGTATTTTGTAGTCATATTCGGAGTTAAGACGTATTTATGGTTACGGCGTATATTTGTTCGATAAGTGAAAAACACAAAAATGCCGTAGTTGGCTAAACAGAATTATACAAGGATGTATTTTATCCTTATATGTTTTACCATACTTCTTGGCATATCTAGATAGAGGTCGATCCTATGAGCGCATATGCGAAAACCGTTTATGAAACGGAGTTATAGAGAAAGAGATATAAACGAGTAAAGGTAAGGGCAAAATGATCAATTAACCATTAATCTGGAAGGCTCCAGTTTTGCTGGAGCAGTGATCTGGGTGCCACGTGTGTGGCTATGATGGAGATAGGAGAGGAGAAATGAGGGAAATGAGAGAATGGCTGCCTAATTAGAGGGAAAGGAAATGAGAGAAAAGAGAGGAAGGGGAAACCAACCAACTCGGTCCATTCCTTTTGACTTGCTGACTCGACCTAGTTCCCTTATACTTTTCTGACGATTTTTCATCAGTTTTTCAGTGAACCACGTTGACCAACCACCTCGAAAACACTCCACGACCCTTCCTCTTTCATTTCTACCCAGACCCAACGAGAGTTGGCTCTCGCTTAGCGATGAACAGTGTCGAGGGCGCCAAGGGTTCCATGGTAGCGATCTGCCATTTCTGAATGTGTTACCTTTGTCCACCACCACCTTTGGCCTCCTCTTGATCCTAGGAACAAACCTCAAACGAGTTTGGGAGCGACGGTTCGACCGGTTAAACGAATCAAAGCTCACCCTTTTTAGGGTTTTTCGACAGATCATGATGTTTTCAAACCACTTCCAGGTCAAATTGGACTTCGGTCCTGGTATGAAAATTGTTTTTCTCATTGAGCTCTACATGCCTGTAAAATTTTGTAATTTTTAGAGTTAGTCAGAAAATTAGGTTTTTGTTAGCTGAAAACCGCCACCTGTGTTGGCGTGTAGTCAGCGAGCTGATGTTGCATGTTTTTTAGTTAAATTCGATATCTTGATTTCATATTTGATATTCATTCTATGTGATTCAATTGTTTGAATTTAGAATTGTAAATGTCTGCCACTTGAATATTAAAGTAAAAGATTCAAATATGACAGTGAACTACGAATGGCTTGATCCTGTTTGAGGGTACGTATGCAATCTAACAAAGAAGTTAGATGCAGCTGTAAAGTAACTGATATAAATTTTGAATAATTGTCAAGTAAGGAAATTTATTATGGTTAATAGCGTAAATGTTAACCATGTTATTGTTTTGGCCTACCACCGGATTTTGCTTCCAAATAAATTTTGGGTCATTACATAAACGCTCAGGATTGACACATAGGGTCTAACAAAAGGATTCCAAAAGTGTTTCTGACCCACATGCAGGCAACCAAGTCTGTAAAGAACTTTCATTTAAGATTTAGTGGAGAAGGACAAGCAATTCGAACTAAGGAGGAAATCCTACCTTAGAGTCACATTGTAAACACCAAAACCCTCGACCCTAAAATAGGGCAAGAAGAACAGACAAAAATGAGACAAGGGCTGAAGGCCATTCCAGACATAAGGTGACACTTTCCCATTCTTAATTCGATCAATGTACTAAAGCAAGTCCAGAGCAAAAGTTTAAGGCAAGTGCAAAGAAAAAGATTTTTCATGGGTTTAATACTTGATATCGGAGTCAGATGGTATTTCGGCTATTGCGATAGGAATCTGTATGAGCACTAAGTTGGGGAGGTAGTATTTTTTTTCAATCAAGATTACGAAGGGGGCTTCGAGCTCTATCAAGCCCACAAGGTTACTCGTGTTCCGTTATGTTACTCATTACTTTGAAGTTAGCTTACTTTGGAAAGATTGACACATTAAACTATATTTTGCAATATAGTAGCAAAAGATCGAAAGTTCCAAGCATTTAGTTGTTTGGACAGAATTGCTCAAACACAAGCATAAATATCATTCATAAAGGTCACCCATTCATTAACAAAGCACAACGAGAGAAGAAAAGCATGAGTCCCATTATCAGGGCAAAGATGTTCGAGTTATGGATGAAATATGGTCCTCATCTTGGAAATCAAATAACTAATGAAGGCATTATCAATGACCTTATTTGGCAATAACTTTCACCTTAGCAACAGTTAAAGGATTCACCGAAGCCCCAGTTGGTGATCACCACTAAAGATAGATTCTTTTTCTTTGGACGCCTCAAGATCCGAAATCTCATTCCTTAAGTCTTCTGGATCAGGAAGTTCAGCTTCTCATATTTCTTTTAGAATCCAATATACATCCTAACATTCGAGGTGATCTCGTCGCGTGTAACCAGAGATATACTCAAAGTTATGTCCCCTCCACATATTCTATTCTGGACGTCTTCTTGAAGGATGTATGCAATTATACTAGTTTTGACTTATGCTTATTATTAATTTGTTAAAGAGTTGCAAAGTGCACGCCATCATTCTATTCAGCCTCGCGGTGAAATTTATCCAATTCTGACTGAACACTGGTCCGCTCCTTTTCCCAAGCACTCCGTTCCAAGGAAAGCACCTTTTTCAATTCAGCTTCAAGATATGCCAAGCTTATTCCACCTCAACTTTGGCTCTACTCTCCAATTCCAGTTCTCCCTACACCCTGGTAAGAGCTGCTTGACGATCATTCACCTTAATCTCCTCAAATGTGGCTTGGTTTATTAGTTTCTCCACCTCCACCTCATGAGCCTCTTTCATGGCATGTAGTTCTGCTTGAACCCTCTTGAGTTCAGCAGAATGAGCTTGTAACTATTGCTCAAGTTGCGATTTGACCTTCGATTCATGGAAAGAAGACCTTTCAAGCTGACGAATTAGCTTTGTTTGACAAAAAAGAGTCGCCTTCGTTGAGATGTGAGCTTGATCAACACAAGTAAGGGAATAAGAATAGCAAATTTACTAAAGTTGTCTTATAAAAAAGAGAGAGGGATTACCATGTATAGGCTTTCATGACATCGCATCAAAGCATCCTCAAAGAATGTATGAACTTTCATGTAATATGCCAAGGCAATTACGGCGCCAAGTAGAGCTTGACAAAGTCCATATTTCAAAGTCAGCTAACATTCGCTAGAAGGGTAACATGGTTTAGAGAGGGCCTAATCACTAGCCAAGGTTGTGCCATCCCTTTAACTCAAGTTAGAGCTGTCAACAAATGAGTGCTAGCTTTAGATGACACCTGAGCAGGTTTGGGTAGACTCTTTGTTGCTTAAAGTATGGAAATTTAGAGAGATGAGGATTCAAGAACTTAGACTTCACTTTGATGTGGCAATGAAGCAGTCTATTGTTACGTAGATGAAGGTTCGGACCTGAGTTCATGTTATTGTAGCTGTATTGGTCCTTGGACTGGAAGGAAGAAAGGTTGAGGTCCTCCTGTGAAGGGTTGTAGTGTTAACACTACAAAGCCTAGTGAAGGGTAAATCATGACTCTTTACGAGTTAAAGAGAGGACATATAGAGCTTTCATTACCCTTGAAGCTCATCCTTGTATTCACAAGGTTATCACCTAAATGGAGGAGAAAAACTTGTATGGGGCTTGGCTTACCATTGGACTTTGCTGAGTAGCACTACAATCCACTCAAAACTTGCCATGTGACAAGTATTAAATATAATTTTTTAACATTTTTTTATATTAAAATTCTCATAGTTATTTTTCCTCGTAACTAATATACACCATTTAATGGTTCATTTCTTTCTTCTTTTCCCCCTTTTTTTTCTTAGCAAAATTCCCCTCTAGCGGTAGGACTTTCACTTTCTTCTCTCTCCCACTTCTCTCTCCCACTTATCTTGCTTTCTTCAGAACACATTCTGCAACAAAAAAAAAGCCATCTTCTCCAACTTTTATCATAATAAGCAACCAATTTTTCGTTCTTATACAATAGTTGATTTGATCATGTGAACTTGACATGAATAACCCACACATATAGGCGTATGAAGGTTAATTCTTTATTCTTATTTGGGGGGTTTTGGTTTTGAGTTCGGTTATTTGGTTTCTTTATATTTTTTTATCTTATTTATATAATTTGGCTTGTTGATGATTTGTCAAAATAACTTTTACATTCACTTTGAATATTAAGGTCGTTTCACAACTTATGTTTTGATCAAAGTTTAATTTTCAAATAGTATTATCTATAGTTTTCAATTATATTTGGTGGAGATTCACTTTCTTGAAAATAAAAAGTTGTATTCAGAGAGAGGAGAGACAAAGTAGAGACGGAGAAGATGGCAAATAAAAATTTGAAAGAAAAAAAGGTGAGAGAGAGAGCAAAAGAAGAAAGAAATGAACCATTAGATTGATCTCATGGTGTATATTAATTAGTAAGAAAAATAACTATGAGTATATTAAGTATAAAATAATGATAAAAGATTATATTTAATACTTGCCATATGTCAAGTTTTGAGTGTATTATAGTGCTACTCAGCAAAGTCCAGTAGCGAGCCAAGCCCCGCACAAGTTTTTCTCCAAGTGGAGGCCCTTCAAGTTCTCTCCAAACTCCTTGGATGCTTTCTCTCAAGTTGATTACATTCCTCAGATTCTGTAACTACTTAAACATATGATACAATAAATAGGGATTAAAAACAAGCTTTACCCTTCCATTAAACAAATAAGAGTTTAACCTAATAAGTATTATAAAAGTTATTAAATCAAATGAGTGGCTTTAAGGGCATAGGCGGGTGCCTAGGCGTCTTTTCTTAATGTTCGAACTCCTAAGAATTAATCGGAGTGACGGTCAGCCGCCTAACGCCTAGGTGGCGCTAAGTGGAAATTTTTAGAACGGTGCAGAAAACTAAAAAGAATTATGTGAAATTCATGTTTCATTTTTTCCTAGGAAAATTTTAGTCAAGAAATTTGGCCATAAATATTAATTAAATTTATAAATTGAAAATCTTCCATTTACCTTTACATCATCTTTTTTGTTGTTGTAATTTATCAGGGATTGTGTTGACCCTAAAAACTATCAAGCCTACATGGCGCACAGGCCGAGTAATTAAAAAGCTAACTACGTCATTCGGTTGTGTGCGGGGCGTGCCAACTCGATGGCTGAGCTCTGCCGGTGAGTAAAATGATTTAATGTTGCGTTGGGCACGCTGTTGACTTCTGAATCTTGCGATTGCGGCCGAGAAAGGAACACGTCTCGACCTTCGGGCTCTAGAGCCTGAAGACAAGGTTGCTAGTTCTGCGAAGTTGAATATCAAATTCGACTCTCAGGGTGCCGAATGTAGTAATTTGGTAACACCTCACTTCGCCGAGAAGGCTGCTGAGATGACCTCTTGGATAGGTAACCAGTTGGTCTCAGAGCAATGCTGTTTATCCAAACTAAAGGTGCTTCGTAGTCGAATGGTTCTACAACTATAGTGTTGTTTATCCAAACTGAAGATGTTCACCAGTTGCCTTCACAGTGCTGTTTATCCAAACTGAAGATGTGTTGGCGAAAAAGGAAAATAAAAATCTCAAGGTTGTTGAGAGGTTTTGCGTAGAGCGAGAATTTGCGCAGAGCAATTTTGTGTGATGAATTGGAGGGCTTGGAATGATTCACCCTCTTTCCTATTTATAGCAATCTCTCATAGCTGAGCTCCATTCTTAGATTAGGATTCCTCAACCTAATCTAACTAGGACTCGGCCAATCCTAATTCAACTGGGACTTTGAACCCACCTTTTAAACAAGCCAAATTCACTTCCCAAGTCCCAGTATTTCTGGGACTCCTTATATACCAGGTCTCGATTACTTCACCTTTATCCCAAACAAACCTCTTCATAATAGGATTCGGCCAACCTCGACAGGGCAGGCCCACAACAAAATTCCAAATAAACACCATCAGGGCGAGAATATCTGAGCTCGGCCCAAAATATCATTATCAGGCCCAAACAGATTGTCTGGTAGAAAAGACTGGATTGATTTTTTATTTTGAGAAGTTGAGAAGAGGATCATGAAGAATATTGATTGCTCTTTTCTAATTCTCCCATTTTGAGACGATTTGAATAAATAAATTTTCTTCTTAAGTAATCACTAATCACTCTACTACTTCTAAGTTGATTAACTTTTCATTCATTAACATGCATTAAAATAGTATCACATTCATTTCAATTCAATTATATACTCCGAACCACGCCTTAGATTAGAAAAAGGAAAAGATAAAATCTCAAGAGTAAATATCTTTAAAAGTCTCTGTGAGGCAGACTAGAATTCTATTCCCTCTTCTTTTCATCCCCTTCCATCCCCTTCTCTTACATTCTTTTATTTTGTCATTCTCTTACTATAAAAATTAATATAAAATATTGACGTGTTTTAATCGTGATGGTTCAAATAAGAGGAGCGAAAATGTAAAAGAAAAAAACAGTGAGGCTGTGACATCTTGTCCCGGTGCCCCGACCCCAAAAAAAAACAAGAAAAACGAAAAAGCTTGTGGTCTCAAATCATATATTCATATCTAGTCAATTATTTAATGCACCGTCCCCTGCCATCACCACTTGCCCTATAAAACCAGCTACTCACGGGCTCGCATTTCTAACTCTCTCTCTCTCTCTCTCTCTCTCTCTCCATGCAACAGTGATTAATTTAATCACATCACTCACCAAAGCACAGAGATAAAGTCCTTCAAACCAAATCCAATCCGGTCCAGTCCAATCCATAATTCTGAAATGGCCGCCGCCGCTTCCACAACCACCATTTCAATCCTCCTTCTGCTGCTCATAGGACTCAACAGTCCAGTCCATGCCAATCCCATCAAAACCATAGTTGTTATGGTGATGGAGAACAGGTCATTCGACCACATGCTGGGGTGGATGAAGAAAATCAACCCTGAAATCAACGGCGTGGATGGCTCCGAGGCCAACCCTCTCTCCACCACCGACCCCAACTCCAAGCGCTTCTTCTTCAACAACGAGTCTCACTATGTGGACCCTGATCCTGGCCACTCCTTCCAAGCCATCCGAGAGCAGATATTCGGGTCGGATAACACGTCGGCCGACCCTCCACCCATGAATGGCTTTGCTCAGCAGGCTTACTCCATGGACAACACCACCGCCCTGTCTCAGGATGTTATGAATGGATTCAACCCTGACATGGTTGCTGTCTACAAAACTCTTGTTTCTGAATTTGCTGTCTTTGACAGGTAGGTAACTACGTACCAATTCTTTTCTTATCCCGGAAGCGATTTTCTCACATTTTCGTTTTCTTTGCATTCTCATGTTTATTTTGTATATATAAATTGAATAAATAAAAAGAGGACTAAAAGTAAAAATAAACAGAGATGAGACGAAATTTCATTTGATTAAAATCTCTGATTTTTTTTTTCTAAAAAAACACTTTTAACAAAAAAAAAATTTACAAATATTTAACAACTTTATTTTACAATTTTTTATCCTCATAATATAATAATAATTTTTTTTTTTTAAATCACAACAATACCAAATTAGTCTCATTGTTTAAGCTAAAGGAGTATTAAGATTAAAATCTCCTCACGATAATGCTTTCATTTTCTTTACTTTTTCATATTTTCAGAACAGTGAAATTCAGGATTCTATTTTTGTTACCAGAATATGAATTTCTGTGGTAGTAAAGTGATGACATTTTCGATAAAAACAAGACAACTAACATGTCCTGAAATGTCAATCAAATTCATTTTGTTCCACTTTTGTAGGTTGCCATGCAATAATTGCGGTTGGCACTAGTAGTTTCTTAGATTATGACTTCCGATCGATCCGATCGAGCACGCTGTTTTCACTATTTTATCTTTTTATTTTTTTTTTATTTTAATACAAGAGATTATTATTTGTCATTTAGTATTACAGTAATATTTCTTTTACTAACAAGTGAAAAATCTTAGGTTTTTAGGTCTGTTTCTTGTCAAAAACGAATTTGAACTACATTATTGCTAAATCATTATGAGGCTTAACTTAACCTCTCATCCTTAATTTCCTTAGTTCAATAATACTGTTTGTTAAAAAAAATATACAAGAGACTACTACTTTAATTTAACTTTGAACGGAGAGGCAGTGGGTTTTAAAGGAATTCTCTAACTAGCAAAGGCAATTAACCACATACATTTTATTGATCGAAAATGTCATGCTAGAGAAGATTTTAGGTTCTCAATTGGTAGTAGGATTTTGTCCCCTCTAATCCTCTCCTTCAGTCCCCTCTTCTCTTACTTTCCTCTTTTTTACTCTCTATAAAAAAAAAAATTAAAAAAAAATTAATGAAAAGTCCAAAAAAACTTATCTTTTAACGAAAAGTCATTTTTAAAAGTATAATGAATAGTGTCAGTTAAAGGTAAAAATGTGGTTTTTCATTAAAAATGAATAGTACCGGGAGTGTTTTGTTAAAACTCCCTAAAATAAACAGGCAACTTCAGATGTTACATGGTTTAATCGTAATCGTCCAACTAGGAGAGAACTGAACGGGAGAGAGATTTGGAGGTAAAAAAATCCTATTCCACTCCATTGGTGCACTATTTGTTTTTTGTTGTGCCAAATGATGTAACGAGTTTATCTCATCAACCTTATTTATTATTTATCATATTACGTAGTACACTAATGTAACCACTAATGTAGTACAAAAATGTAAGTAGCATGCTATAGTTGGCTGTCCCAAGCAATTAATTAACCTAAGAATGTTGTAAAGGTGGTTCGCCTCAGTGCCATCCTCAACCCAGCCAAATCGGCTCTACGTGCATTCAGGGACATCAGCTGGTGCAACAAGCAACATCCCAGCCCTTCTCGCCAAAGGGTACCCTCAAAGAACCATCTTCGAGAACCTCGACGACGCCGGAATATCCTTTGGAATATACTACCAAAACATCCCATCGACATTGTTCTATAGGAACCTGAGGAAGCTCAAGTACATAGGTAAGTTCCATTCGTACGACACCTTCAAGAGCCATGCAAAGGAAGGGAAACTGCCCGGGTACACCGTCATAGAACAGAGGTACTTCGATGTCAAGAGTGCACCAGCAAATGATGATCATCCCTCCCATGACGTGTACCACGGGCAGATGTTTGTGAAGGAGGTGTATGAGACACTGAGAGCAAGCCCTCAGTGGAACAACACGCTGATGATCATCACGTATGATGAACATGGCGGTTTCTATGACCACGTCCCTACGCCGGTTCGTGGGGTCCCCAGCCCAGACGGGATCGTGGGGCCGGAGCCTTTCTTGTTTCAGTTCAACCGTTTGGGAGTTAGGGTTCCAACGATCATGGTCTCACCATGGATAGAGAAGGGTACAGGTGAGTACTAATGCTCCTTAATTAATTTCAAAATTTTCAGCTAATTAAATTATTGACATATGATTCTCTCCCTTTTTCTATGTTCATATTATTCTAAAGTTTGGAGGCTGGCGAGTACGCATATAGAGTTCCCATTAATAAGAAAGATAATCAATAAAATAGTTCGAAATATCAACACATGAAATTGCTCAAAAAAAGTGAGCCTTTTTAGTATCTGAAGTGTTTTTCTTCTTGGATTACACTTGGACGGAATTGAAACCCATACCTATCATAAACCTTACCCTAACACATTAGCCCACCATACGTCACCGTTACCTTGTTTTTTTTAATACATACGATATTATCTACACTAGAGACTGTAAGTTTTACGATGCTAGCTATAATAATTTGATTCGAATTCGCCTTTTGGCGAGAACTGAATCTAAGATCTCAATCACAAAGTGAAGAAGAAAATTCTAGACCATAATACTAAGTAATTACGTCACCACTACCTAAAATAAGGTTGATCTATATACTTGAAGTTGTATGCCATGATGTTAGCATAGGTTCGTCTTGATTGGGAGAGAATGTATAAAATGATTGCTTGGTTGATAACCTTAGTTAGAAAATAGCATTAACACTATACATAATGGGGATGTTTTTTTATTTATTTATTTTTTTTTTCCATGGACCAAACGTGGGGCTCTGGTTGATTATCCTATGTGGGCTTATTTTAAAGGGTAAATTACACTTTATCTACAACCTCATACAACATTTTCAAAATATTTCACTTTCATACCTCATGTACTATTTTATTTCAATATAATACATCCGTTACATTTTCCATCTAATAATCCGTTAAGAGCTGACATGGCTGCCATATTTGTGCCACGTGGCAAAAAAAAAAATTTATGCATTAAAAATATTATAAAATTTATCCTATTTCAAAAAAAAAAAAAAAAAAAAACCCAAACCCAGAAATCGTCTTCCCCACACAAAATCCCATGTCTTCCCCTTCCCCATCCCCAGCCGCATTCATTTCTTCTCCCTCCCTTCATCTAAAAGCCTACAAAACCCTAATTTTTCCCCCAAATCTCACACAAAATCCTAGGGTTTATTCCCATATCCGACAAAATAAAACAGAAATTAACAAAACCCTAATTTTCCCCCCAAATCTTACACACAAAACTCCAATTAGGGCTCCCTCACAGCAAATCAGCTAGAGAGAGTTAGGCTTACAACATCGACAACCACAAGGGGTAGAGCTTCGAGCTTTGAGCTTCGTTTGCTTTTCTCTACGATTAGATCTCGTTCCTTCTTCGCTCTTCTCTACTTTCTCTCTCTAAAACGTTTCATAGTCTCACAGTTTCTCTCTTCTGTCTCTCTCTGTATCCTTTTCCTTTTTTTCCCTATTTTCTCTGTTGTTTTTCTTCTGGCGCTTCGTGGATCGTCATATTTTAGGCTCCAGGGGCAGGTTTCTTGGCTTCAAGCTTGCAACAGATCAAGAACTGATCTGGGCAAAGCAGTTGCATGGATGTGGGTTGTGGTCGCGGTGCGAG
The DNA here is from genome assembly GCF_042453785.1 of Malus domestica. NCBI lineage: Eukaryota > Viridiplantae > Streptophyta > Magnoliopsida > Rosales > Rosaceae > Malus > Malus domestica. Next base: position 21,088,575 of record NC_091663.1, read on the forward strand.
TATGGTAGGTAGGAATGATGCAACCATTTTTTTGTCGATGTTCCTCTTGAATTGTTTGATAATCAGAGCCAATTTATTTTGGATTTTGAAGATGAGGATGATGGGGATGATGAGATTAAAGAGGAGAGGAATTTGGGTGAATGCGGCTAGGGATGGGGAAGGGGAAGACATGGGATTCTGGGTGGGGAAGACGATTTATGGGTTTGGTGTTTTTTTTTTTTTTTTTATGAAATAGGGTAAATATTATATGGCTAATTATATTAGCACCCCACAAGTTGTTAAATAAACCCCACATACTTAATACACCACACATTTACTTTTTCAATTAAAAATTATCTTAATACACCCCACTTCCTTCCCCATAATACCCTCACACCCCACATTCTTAATATACATCTTACATTTTCTACATACACCCCCACATTTCTCAAATCTTGTAATACTTATTTTTAATTTTGCCGAATGATTTCAAATCATCTGAACGTTAGTTTGCCGAATGATTTGAAATTGAATGATTTGAAAAAAAAATGTTTAGGTTCATTTGAACGTTTTTCAATAACAACAATAATGCTTTCAAAGCTACCATGTTGTTTCCATTTTCTTGTGCATATTTTGGTCAAACCAAGTCGACCTGCAAGAAAACATCTTAGAATAGTGCAAGAAAGCACCTTATGAATGCCATTGACTCAATCTACAATCAGTTCGCATGCCATGGTTTTTGAATTATGAGATTCATAAGTGCTAATTCTTGAATTATTAGATTGAGTGAGATTAAATAATTATTGATGTCGTCAAAATCATTAAAACAAAGAAAAATATGAAGTCTTACCTCATGTAAAGCTTTCGAAATACCGATTTTATGTTCCGGTCAAAAATATTTTTTCTCAATCAACATGTTTGTAGTTTCATTGCTTAGGGTTTTATTCAACAATGGAGGGTGGGAGGGGTTTTGATAGTTGAAGTAGATAAATAATACGTTAAAAGTGATTTTGAGTGTATTTAGAAATTTTTTATTTTTTTTAAAACCTAATAAGGTCAAAATTGTAATTGCATAGTAGGGTAAATAAGTTATTAATATTAAATTTTAATGTGGGGTACATTCAACATTTTGTGGGGTGCTAATATAAAATGCCTATTTTTAATGCAAAAAAAATTTTTTTTTTTGCCATGTGGCACAAATGTGGCAGCCACGTCAGCTCTTAACAGATCAATGGATGAAAAATGTAACAAATGTATTATATTGAAATAAAATAGTACGTGAGGTATGAAAGTGAAATGTTTTGAAGATGTTGTATGAGGTTGTAATAGACCTCAAACATGAGGTGGTAAAGTATAATTTACCCTATTTTAAACTATTTAGTACTGGTTTGGTACTGAGTTGCTTTTATTTTAAACATATAATTCAATGTTTAAGAATAAAGTATATTTACTAATTCACTTTTATTTGTTAAGAAAATTAAATTAATGACACATCTAATATTATACATTTTTTGGTCATTTCACAAAGGCACAGCTGTTTTACATAAAAGTTTACCAAACACTATAATACTGTTTTATTTTTTTTCAAAAGCACTTTGACAAAAAAAATTACCAAACACTCTGCTACTTTATTTCACAACTACTTATTTTCACAGCAATACTAAACCAACCTTTTTCGCCATATCAATCCATGATTCCACGCTAATCCCCACAATTAGTCTAAAGCCAATCCAATCCTGTTTATATCAAGAGTATCCATATTTAAGCTACTGATTTCACAGCCTATTAATTAGTCGTCGCGTAACACAAGAAAAATCGTAGAAGTTAAAAAAAAAGTATCGATCATATGGTACCACCACCCTTTGTCGGTACATCTGTTTCATAATCTTATTTGGATTGCTTCCAATTGTACGCAATTGACAAAGAACTTGGTGTCCATTTCACACTGCCTTTTTTTAAAAGATGTGTGGATAGATGGATCATGGCATAGTTAGGAGAGCACCTACAATTGTATGTGTTGTATGGGTTGTCTACATCGTCAATCAACAACGATGTACTTTTGTTGATAACTTGGAGTTCGTTTGGAAGTGTTTTTAAAATATCTGAAGGCGTTTTTTGTGAAATTAATTTTGAGTTCCAAAAGCATTTTAAGTGCCTTTTGGAAAAACCATCAGATATATGCTTCATAAATGAAACATTTAGTGTTTTTCTAGAATCATTTGGATTTTTGCTAAGAATTGATTTAAAAAACATATTCATCATAATTGCATTTAGTTATTTTAAATGCACTTCCAAACAAGCCCTTAATCAGCTAATATATGTGAGGCAGTTAACAGGTTTGTTGAGAGAGAAATGATACACACACCCTATTTAGTCCCTCAAACACCCATGTTTAATCGTGTCACTTATTTTGGTTGATTTAATTCAATCCAATTGACAATAAACAAAGAGGTGAAAATCACCTCCTTTGTTGAGATTGTTAGTTAACTTGCGAGAGGCACATAAGCAAGCACACGGCACAAAAGTAAGATAAATTTAAATATCTTGGAAAGAAAGAAGGATGGCAAAAGTATGCCCAGGACGGTGACTTCTGCACACCATTTTTCACCTTTACATGCACTCTCGATACAGTAATCTAAATAAATTTCCTTATTTTGCTCGTTTATCCAAATTTTGTACGTACAAAATGAGTTGAACTTTGGGACAATTACAGGCTAGTTTAACAGAAGTGGAGTGGCGTTAAACTTAGTTTACTAATTGATGAGAACATTTGTTACTTAATATCATCTGCTAGTAAGCTTTGATTTCGTTGGAACTAATGCTCATAAGCTTTGATCTCTAGCAAAGTAGAATATGTTTAGAATAATAAAAACTAATGATTAACAGCTTATTGTTTGCATTGACGATGATGAATGCAGTCATCCATGGGCCTAATGGATCACCATCTCCAACTTCGGAATTTGAACATTCATCTATTCCAGCAACAGTTAAGAAGATCTTCAACCTAACCGCACCCTTCCTCACGAAGAGGGATGAATGGGCCGGCACCTTCGAAAGCATTGTCCAAACGCGGACAGAACCCAGAACTGACTGCCCAGGTTAGTGTTATTTTACTAGCTATCAAAACAGGAGAAGGTTACCTGTAATGTTGATGCGTTAATCCTGCATAGCAAAAGCATTGACTAACATGTATGTCTCAATTGCCTGAAATTTTTACTAGAGCAACTACCGACGCCAGTTGCCATCAGAAAGGGTGAGCCTAATGAAGATGCCAAGCTTACTGAATTTCAACAGGAGATGATGCAACTCGCAGCAGTTCTGAAAGGAGACAACATATTTACAAGTTACCCAGAAAAGACGGGGAAGGAGATGACTGTCAAGGATGGGAAGAAATACGCCGATGATGCAGTTAAACGATTCTTTGAAGCGGGGCTTTATGCTAAAAGAATGGGAGTTAACGAGGAACAGATTGTCCAGATGAGGCCCTCCCTTACTTCGAGATCATCCAAAACTTCACCAGAACACCCATAGAAATCTAGCAGTGGTTCCTGAGGTGTATATGTATAGAGCAGTCATATATTTATGTAGTTATACAAATCCAAGGAAAGAAATGAAATGAAATAATCTAATGAAGCATTTCATGATGTTCTATACATCGAATTTTTTCTCCCATCTCGATCTCCAAGTTCATAAACTTTATATTTGTATCAGGAAGATAAATTTCCCTCTTTTGAATACTTTAAGCCCCTTCTTAAGCACTCAAGTTAGGAAGTGAAGGCTGATCATAACGCTCAAAGAATTCCGAGTAATCAAACTGCAACATATTCGGCATCTGATACCGTTCTTACTCGAGCTTCACTCTGCCTATCGCCCATTATGTCTGGCAAGACGCTTTTAATCAATCCCAACCCTAGTATTTAGTTTATAGGACAATAAAAAGGCATAAAGATTCAACAGAAAACACCTTAAACTGTTAACTCGTAAACATCCCGGGAAGACAAACCGCAATCCAAAATCTTATTGTGAGGTCAAAGTGCAAAAATTTGTAACATGAGAATGTATGGTATACAAAAGAATTAATTAGCCTTGATGGCCTTCTGTCAATGTGCATCAACAACAAAAGATCATTCTTTACTCACCAAAGACATTCCTTATCTAACTATAAATATTCTTTTGTTACATAAATTTGTATCGACAGAACCTCCCCAACGGTGACAAGCTGACAGCGTTTAAAATATCAGTAAGCAAGAGAAGAACTGATGGGCTTATATCTTACTTTTCATCTCAACCACTGGTTTAGCTGTACCAACCAGGAATGTTTGCAGTAGCCTCGTTAACCATTTTCACGAGCCTTACCTGCATACGAAACATTTATTAACTGGATGATTGAATGATGAATGACTCATATCGTATCATCTCATGACATAACAAGCATGTGGACTCCAGTTATCAGAATGATAAACAAACATTACTTCATATGGAAAATCCCATACATGGTGCACGACTTCTCCCTTTATTTTCGCTAATTAGTAATTCCATTGGCCTGATTTTTCCCTAGCAGTATATTTTCTTTCTAAAGAATGCAGAAAAGTTAAAGTGCATGAAAGCAGACGACAATATTATGCCTTAGATTTAATTCAGCCAAATAATGCACGCACTAAACCGACAAAATATTCGTTGAAATTTTTCTTTCTTGCCAATTAATAACAGCATTAACCAACCACACCAGATCCCGCAAACATATTCTCAAACAGGCCTTTTGAACATATTAGTAATAGACTTACCACACTTTCAGGAACTCCTGGAGGGGGCAAAGAGAGGTTTCTTGGTGGAGGACCACTGAGATATGCTCTCTTGTCAAAACGCCATTCTCCAATCTTACCATAAGTCAGGTCTCCCTAAATGTTGACAGAAAAACTCTTTCAGAAACAAATAAATACTAAGGAAACAATCGTAAAAATACATGCAAAAGGGTCGACAGTGAAATAGTTGCAGTTCCATCCATTAAAAAAATAAAAAAATAAATAAAAAAAAGGAGAGAGATAGAGAAAGAGGGATACTTTTAAATTATAGTCGCAACCGTAAGTATAATGGATGATGAACCTCTTCCCAACTTTCAAATCCCATGGAGGCTGCAAGATTGGACAAAATCAAATTACTTAGAAGAAAAGGATAACTAATACATACAAAATAAAAAATAATCATTCAAACCTGCAACATAAAGTCTTCACGAAGAATATGCCGCACACCATGCAATGCAGATGCCACAGCATATGCATACCTTAGTGCAGCAAAGAAATGACACCAACATCAGATAAAAAACAACACATCAGACCAAAACTAACTTATAATTCAAGCTTAGTACTCACATCTCAAGCACCCATCCAAAAGCCTTATCAGTCTCTAGGTCATCTTTCATTTTCAAAGACACATTCACCCATGTGGGAGCGATTTCCTCCAGCAGGGACTGAAATAGATAACCAAGTGAGCATGCATTTCAAAAGTACGGTTTGTAGTGAATGTGAAACTGTCAGCCTGATGGCACAACTATAAATACGACGCAGAGATGATATAAATACAAGTATAGACATGCAGCAGAGCGATCTATACATAATAAATAATGTTCCATCATTTAAAATCACAACAATTCATAAACCACATTAGTTATAAAATATTTTCTTTATGATTCAAAGGTAAATTGCCAATCTGATGGATATCATTGATTTTCCAAATTATTTTCAGAATTATGCCTTGTAGCAAAAGTAAAATGGTCTGCCTGATTGCAGGACAGCCAGAGCTACGGTGAGGAAATGATAAATCATTTACAAACTGGCATGCACCAGCACACTACCACACTATACGACAATAAATGTTTCAGAATCCATAACCACGTAAACTGAAAGCTATATTAACACTACGTTATTTTACCTTCTTTATGATTACAGGAGAATTGCCAATTGGATCAACATCAGTCACAGGGCCTTTTTCCACAGGATAAAACTTTCTAATTATTTTCTCATTTTCGGTTGGTTTAATGTAGAAAAATGGATACCCTGCTGGATTGTTTCCACGTGCTAAGTTTGGCAAAGGATTTACAAATATGTGGTCAGGTTCAGCCATTAGAATGTATCTGCATTGATCATGACAGACACCAGTTTTCTGATTCATAGTGAGGAAAATTTTACAAGAACTTCAAACGGGAAGGATAGAGAAAAAAGCCCTTACTCTTCCTCGATTGTTGCTTTCTCCAGCCATTGCACAAAAGCCCATGGTCTGTTTAGGACAATATAGCCCTGGATACAACATTGAATTGAAGTCTGAATAATTGGTAGCAGAGATTAAACATTAGTTGCTAAGTCACTACAGACATTAAGTTCTTTAATCTTCTCAGGGACACTAAAAATAAGGAATAAATTCTTTAAATATGTTAGTTGCTAAGTCCCTACAAAGATTAAACATTGTGGTTAGGAAAGCATAAATCTTCCAATTAAAAACAAAATAGTTGCATTTACGATTTACTGAAACAATATAGGAAGAGACCCATTTGACAAATATGCTGGGATTTGATGGTTCAAGTAATCTCCAGCAACATACATTGCATTCTCCATACATAGGAGCCCTCTCTCATAAAATGGAATGATAAATGGCTCTTCTATAACTAACAATATGTAGGGACATTTCTAACATGTGATTTTCTCAATATCAAATTTCTGCCCAACTAGTTTTGTTCATTATGTTAAATACTTGCGATGAAACAACCTGTACCAATAATGCCTTAATGAACTAGCTCATGAAATAAGTTGAAACGTTATACAAACAGCATAAGCACAGAAGAAGATTACAACTTAGAAAGAATGGCAACTAAATAGCAAGTAGAGAGAGAGAGAACTGAGACAAAGTGGCAAAAAATATTCTCACCCGATCCAAGCCCTCCGGAAGAGGATCAACCACAACTGTTGGAATCTCCTCCGTCAAATTGTCAGCATTTCCAGAATGCAAAACTCGAGTGAACTTTCCCATATCTGATCCAGGCATATCTTTTACCTTGTTGTACCAGTAATACATGATCCGACACTGCCACTGGCTATACGGAGCATCAGTGGCTGTAACAACAACATGAAATTTTGGATTCTCCGCCTTCGAGGGCCGCTGAATCACAGGATCTTCCAACCGGTATTCCCCCAAAATGCCCGAGTAGGAGGCCTTGTTGTGTATTATAATGGTTAACAAATTATAAGTTGCAAAGAAAAAACCAAGTGCTAAAAGCACCAAAAGTACTGGCGATGCACGTCCCATGCTTTTTCTCCCAATCATTCTTCCGCCTCAATCCAAAATGCAGACTTTAAATCCCCAATGTAGAACACAACTCATTACTTACCTACAAAATCTTTTTAAAACAAACCCATTAATCCCATCGATTCCTCCACTTCTGAGCTCAATTACAACGATATAAAAAAGCCACTCTTATTACAATAAACCCATTAAACAATAAACAATATCCTTTCCCAAAGTTCTACTGAATCAAGCATAAACCCAAAAACAAGCAACCGGCATTTCTGCATTACGATTACAATTTACAAGAGAGACAATAACAAGTCAATGCATCGGGTTTGATGTTCGAAGAGCAGCACAGCCACCAAGCAATCCAACGAGCATAAATATTAAGTCCAAAACTAGAAAAACAAAACAAACAAGAAGTTGGAAAGTTTCCAATAAATCAAACAATCAGAGCAACAAAAACAAAAAGGGAAAATTCATACTTGAGCTACAATTCAGAGGAATGTGAACTGGACACGCAGATCTACAGAGAGAGAAAGCAAATAAAGCAGGATAACTGGAAACAGTTTATAACCGAAGAAACAACTTAAAAGAGCAAGATTATGAAAGGAAAGAGCAATTGACCTGTTAAAATTGCAGGTTGGGAGTTTCTAACAGATGAAGGTTTCCCTTCTCTTCTCTTCTCTTCTGAGGGACTTGGAAAATGAAAGAGCAGCGACTCGGAGGTTTTTTTTTCAACGCCACCTATAAAACTCGGAGGTTTTTTTGGATTGGTTTTTCTGACATAACTCAGCACTTGGGACTGGGAGGTCTGAAAAGTCGGATACTGAATCTGTCTGTATAAAGACCCATTTAAAAAGTAGGATACTGAACCATCCTTTGTTGTTTTTTTGGGGATTTTCTTTCTACGATGGTCCCTAGTATCGAACTCTTGATTTTGTAACTGCTAGATGTTTGACAAAAATTAAAATTTAACGGTTAAAAGTTAAAAATATAGAATACTTCGTAATATCATAGAATTTTTTGTTTTTTTAGTTTTATTTACGATAATGCTTCTTGAAACTCAATTTGAGTCTCACTTAACACTCTAAAATTCAAATAGTATACCTTTTTTCTTTTAAATAAATGATAGTATCTGCACTAAAAGAATTAGGGAGTGAGTTAAGCTTCACACTGGGTCAGCCATAATAATGTGGTTTGATTTCGTCTTTGACGAGAATCGAATCTAAGACCTCTCACTTACAAGTGAAAATGAGTACTACTATACCATAGTACTAAGAACTAGCTTGGTATTGTTGTGCTTTTTTAAAGAAAATAATTGTTTCCATTGTACCGTGATAATAAATAGTTGCAATGTTGTTGATGAAGGAAATTTTGTGAGAAACATGTTCATTTGAGCAACATCTATGGCATGCAATTAACAATTAAAGGTGGAATCATGCTTGTATGCACTCAAAACAAAACATTACCCATGAAATTCAAAGCCTAGTAGTTATGTGAACCAAGACTCAACTCAAGAACAAAGTGAGTTGATAAATTTTATACCTTTGTTGATTCTTCTTTGCATAAGCAAAGGCTAATCACCCAAGGAGAGGGCCTTCATTCCTTGCTTCTTAGCTCCATGGATTTCTTGGATGAAGATGGTTGAAAGGATTCTCCAAGTTTCCAAAGTTGAGAACCTCTAAGTCTCCACACCAAGAAATGACTTGAAGAAGAGATGAGTGACCTAGAGGAAGTAAGATTGCTAGCTAAAATCCTCTAGGGTGGCCGGCCTCTTAGAGAGAAAAGGGAGCTTGTGTTCTCATCTTTTCTCCAAAAGAAACCCTAAGGATGAAATGGCTATAAAGTTGCTTTTATACCACCTCATAATGGAGTGGCAAACTTGCAATTAAGCCAAGTTCACTACCCCTCTCTATATGGCCGGTTTTCCCAAGCCTTTGGGCTGTTTTGGGCTTCTTGAATTTTGTTTGTTCAGTTGTCATACAACTTAAGCTAATGGGCTTGACGATTCGAAAACAAATTTGGGCTTTAAGGCCCAAAACTAACTCAAGGTTTAAAACAAACTTATTCGTTTGATTAATTAACATATTAATTAATTCTTGCCATAAACAATTAAACCATTTAATTGTCCTTACTCATCTTCGTTGTTTCTTCATTCTCTACCTTACACGGTGTACGATCTATTAGGTTCCTTTTAGCGAGGCAGTGGGTGATTAGAACTCTTTCAAATCGATTGTGAATTGAAACTTACTTTCAATTCTCCCTTTAGTGATTATACACGTTTAGGGCTTCCACAAACCATGAGTGACACCTAGCAGTATGTCATGGTTACCCAAGCTAATCAGAAGAGGTGGAAAACCTATTCAGTTTAGGATTACAATGCAATACGGTTTTTCTCTAATACAATACTCTTGACCACATTGTTTGGTTTGATAGTTTATTCATGTCTACTATCCAATGTGATTCATTTACTTATATGATTACCTTGAATGTGATTTGGAACGACTTCCTAAATCTCATTCATACTCTGGACAAAGATTCTTAATCATATCATAGAGTATTCTCCTTCAAACTGTTTGAAGGTTAGAGATCCCTTGTTGCGCATTCACTTGTCCATGGCTAAGTGGCTTAACCCCAATTATGTCGTGGACATCTTCGGATGGAGTGACTTTGACATAGTCAAAGATCAAGGACCTAACCACAAGACAACTATGATGCCTCAGGTCAAAGGACTACTTTGCATTATCCCAACCATGAGTTCTCATGTGACATGAGTATGAGAACTCCTTGTTGATCGCGTTCAGTGAACTCATTCTCTATTGAGCACCTACGTACTTGTCTTGGTGTCAGTCACACCAATGACTCGAGACTAGTCACTCTCCCTAAGAGAGGAATTAATACGTACTGATCTTAACGGACTGTCAATGCCTAATTGGCAATCCTATGACCAGGAACGTTTAGGATATGTATACGAAAAAGAATGGTCTCATGAATCTAACTTCTTTAGATCGCATTCTCCCAATTACATATTCCTTGGACTTATCGTTTAAGCGTATAACATTTATATGAGACGGCTTCAAACAATAATCTTTGCCCTTTAAATTAAACTATATTAGTTTAACATGTGAAATGTCCATAAAGTATCATCATATGATTGGTTTTAGGGCACATTTCCAACAATCTCCCAGTTGCATTAGAACCAATCAGCTTGGTCATCAATGATGATACCTCTTCTGTAGTCATTTCAAAAAATGGCTGAGTAGTAGGCCTAGACAATGGATATCTATATGTTATCCATAGAAGCAACCTTGAGAATAATGATGTCACCATTATACATGATTCTTAATCATGTGGTTTAGTCTTTCATTTGAGTTCGGATCATGATGAGACCTTGATTCACTGGCTTGAGCTAGTGCCTCATTAGTGTCATAGTGTCGGTACACTAGAGACACTTTCTGGTTAGAACCGAATAGAGAGTTCATGAATGAGCTTTCTCATCCAAACAACATTGTTGTAAGCTTCTATATGGCAATATATTTTGCATTCACAATGGAACACACTAAAATCATTACTTTTAATGTTTCCATCCAAATATCTCTTTAGTCATAATAAAGAGATATTTGATTATCTCTTTATTCATAATGAAGAAACATCCAATGATGGATTAGATTCATAATCTAATACATTTACGCTTCCATTACGTTACTCTAATTCTTCCTCATTCTTGAGGAATCCTTCCTTTATTATTTCTCAAATACTTAAGGATTCACTTGACAGTTGCCATGGTTTTGATCTTGGGCTTGCATTGATATCGTCTTGTATCGATCTTGGTACAACTCATATCAACGTTTTTCATACAATATGAAATACATAAATCACCTTTCTGCGTATACATAAAGGATTCTATTTATACATTATTTCTTTGGAAGTCAAAGGGTACGTTTCCTTTAAGAAGAGCTACCTCCTAGTCTCACTAGAGTTGTTCTTCTGATTGAAGTTTATCATCATATGAGAAACTTCCTAGCATCTTTTGTCTATCATTAATGCTTAATATAATCCAATTATATCATGAAATCTATCATTATAGATTTCCATCCCATGTTTATAGACTATGTCTCCCATATACATTCTATCGTTATAGAATGTTTAAAATCATAACTTTAACGAAAAAGTATTCTTTTCATTTCCAAAATTAATATATCATATATGTATATATTCAAATTTAGGAACATGATTGACTCCCACTAATCTTTTGTAAACCTAGTAAACAAAAGATTCATTTACATCTTTATGAGAAATCAAACGATTTGATCTTTCTCTCATAAGACTCTTATAGCTCCCACTAGTTTGCTAAGATTCATGATGGATAGATCTCTACAACTTACATGTCTTGTGATTCATAGTTTTAGACATAAATTATCAAGACTATCTTAATAATGGTTCCGGAAACCCATATTATGTCCAAACATTGAATCATCATTTAGTTGTAGCTAGCAATCTTTGAATTAATTGAAACCAAGACTACGCCAAAGATGGTTTCTTCCAAGTCAACCAGTCTCTTTGATTGCAGTTACCTTAAGCTACCAATTAGCTATTAAAGGTTTCACTATTTCGGGTCAAATGGTACTTTACCATTTTCTTGAGTATATGTCGTATGTACACTCAATGTAGTCATAAGGATTTTCATTCTTATTTCTTTCGAATTAAGAGGTGTAACTCTATGACATAGTCATAAAGTTCAAACCATTCAACTGAGACGATTTATAAATCATTCTCGACTACCTTGGAACTTGTGGTGTAGGAACTAGGTTGTTATATTTGTTGATTATCTTGTCTCTCAAAGAACCCATTCTTTGAGTTCTATCTCTCGTTCATTTGCGTTAGGCAAATCATATTGTAAGATTACAATGAACTACCCAACAAAACAACATTTGTTAGTTGGTTTATAGAAGTGATATGGAAAGGTTAATTTAAGGATATCCACAAGATAATTCTCAAACAAATATTGCTTATTAGCACACAACCCCAAATCTTAACACGATTAAGACTTATCTTTTTTTCCAACTACATCCTATGGAGTCATGAAAATTTTGGAAGATCTTCTAATTGACAATCATATTGTCTTAGAAGTATATATCCTATATATGGGTAATTGATAACATCCAACAAACTAAATCTTATTCAAGTTCGTTCTTCTCTTAATGGAGAAATCCATTATCTTATGATGCTTCTTTCCTTGATATCTTTCAAGGAAACTGTTCTAAAGTGTTACCTTTCCTTGGATCAAATCTAAGGAGGTAAATACTTTAGACGTCTTATTCATCAACTTACATTCTTGAATTCTTTGAAACCTTTTGCAAAGTATTCGGACTTGTGTTTATTCAAAATAAACGATAGTCCAACCGAGAGCGATCTTCGATGAATGTCATACAACATGAGTAGTATTATGTTGTGGACAAGTGCCACTAACATCTAAGTGAATTAACCTCAACAACTTTGTGATTGTTTCTTCCTTTCCAAAAGAATAAAGATTCATACATTTTGCCTCTATACAATTTTAACAAGAAGGCATTGGATCCTGATCTAACGATCCAAAGCATCCATGTCCAACTCGTAATTTATGTTTTAGAGGTATCACAACTCAGTTGGGATTAGTCACTACCTTGCAACCTTTTGGGGTTTAAGCATCGTTATATTATAAACAGTTAACACTACCATATCATCTCTACTATAGAGATAATCAATTAGATTACAATAATCTAATCATTGAACAATGTTTTGTCATACAAAACATTCATCCATTTCTCATACAGAATCAAGTTCCTTTATTCAAATTGGAATGCAAAGACAATCTTTGTTGTTCCATTTTCTTTGGTAGTTCATATGAGGAAGTAAGTACTACCTGCTTTCGTAGAGATCTACATTTGATTCACGTTCCGAATGTGAAGTACTTTCTTTTCTCTCATTAATCTTCTTCTTCTTATTAGCCGCACTTTTACAACGATTGTAAAACATAGTTACTAATACGGATTCAAGCATTCAAGTAGAAGAACCAACTGTTTTGAACTATTCAAGAACAATTTACAACACCTTCGAAAGATGTGTTCTTGACACTTGCAAGACATTTCTTGTAAATACCCCTTCCAATGTCCATCCTTTTATAAAGAAAGTTTGTTCCCTTGGAGTTATTTCGCCTTCTTCATTTGACTTCTCCTTTGACTACAATAGTCATGGTCCCTAAACTCCCACTATCTCTCTTGAAACTGATTTCAATTGTGTTATATACATTAAACAATTTGGAGAGCGTGTGGTTATTGTTCACTATATAGTTTACAATAAACTTAGTGAACCATTTGGATAGGGACATGAAAGTGAAGTCATTCCCTAGTTTCCATCTCTAGAAGTGGTTTAACACTTCAACACTCAATGATTCAAAATCATCATAAGTCCATGTTGATGGACTATTTTTGTCAACCAACCATTATGTTCTAAACACAATTGCAAACTTTCAAGAGTTGTTCAAGGCAACTCTCATTTCTTCATACAACAATTTGTAAGTGAAGAATCATGGCACATAAAGTGTCCATGCCCTTGTGCTTACTTCTCAAGTTCCTTATTCATGTAACAAAGAAACGAGCACTAATGTTTGCGTTAACTAAGGGTTGTTCAAAGCAACTCTTACTTCTTCATACAACAATTTGTAATTGAAGAATTATGACATTAAAAGTGTTGTCCTCTTTATGATAGACTTATCTAACATGTTCTTCTAATGATCCATTATCAATAGGAAGATTGCGAGGATGAGACTACTTAGGTACATATACAAGCCATTAAAGACAATCTATGGGATTGTAGTACCAAGTCCCGAAACTAAAGCTTTCGGCTTTTTCTTTATCAAGTTTTGGATAGCGTTTGCAAATATATTGGTAAATAAATATATAACGAATATAAATTGATTGATTTTAAGCCATTTAATCCGGGTCTTTAAATCAAATAGCACCACCCACTATTTTTGGCAAATTCCATATCCCTCATCGGAATTCAAGAGTTTTGGAGGAAACTCTTAGTAGGGTATGAGAGACTCATCATTACCAAGCCCACCTCATAATGATATGATGTTGGCTAGCATCAATAATAATGAGAGAGTACGCTTACTCATTTGCATCTCTTGCAAGTACCCATCTTATTTGGCCTCTAGAGAATGAAGCCTCACAATGATATGATGTTGGCTCCATTGCACTTAGTTAAGTCATTCCCACCATGCAAGTTCAAGTAGGGGTTCAAGAACAACCTCACAATCATATGATGTTGATCATTCTCGTTGCCTACCTTCACAACATATGTATGCATATAGAACTCCTCCTGAGTGTAAGCACGCACTTTGTACTCCCCCATGATAGGGTGAAGTCGGTGTATGAGTCACAAACGATCGGAGCCTACCACGGTGGAAGGCAACGAAAGAGTGTTCAAAACACTCTCACGCTTATCAACTTAATAATGGTTTAGTTGAGGGTTTTTAGGTCTCATCACATATAAGCATGCATTTTAATCTTATTAAAACAAATTGGTCCTATTACAACTATTGGTCCATGTGATTGATTTAGTTGTATATGATACTCCCATTATGCTTGTAAAACGGTTTTTAAAGCAAGAGTGTATGGTACTACTAACATAAGGTTTGCATTCATTGATGGACTATATAGTTGCCTTAGGGCCTTAGGATAACTATGAACCTTTGATTCGATCCAACACAAGCCTAGTGTTGAATCTCGGTCTAGGGATGGTGATTGATTTTAGTTACGCGTTTAATCACATTAAGGCGTGTTTCCTTATTGGGAATTGGACCCTCTACTTCATTTTCATGCATATCAAATAAAGCAAGAAAAAAGTACTTCAAAGTAAAGAAGAGCTTACGCTCTTTTACAACATTTGATCAAAACAAATTACTTTAAAGTAAAGAAGAGCTTATGCTATTTTACAATATTTGATCATATCAAATTACAACCAAAATCTAATCTACACATTCCCATGGTTCAAACAAATTTGAGACGGCCTTTCACATAGCTCAATTATCGTAGGCCTAGGTTCATAATCACCCATTCTTTAATTAATTAACACTTTAACTAATTAAACTTGAATGCAACATTTTCATTTGGTTTTTGTTTCCATAGAATTGATTTAAATGAAGCTAAATGAAATGAAAATCCAATTCTCATTTAAAGATACAAAACTATTTTGTTCTCAACTAATTTGGCCCGAATAGCAATAACCTCAACCATTGGGCTATATTGCAAAACATAAACTTTTGAGGTCCCTTTGTAAAAACACAAAAGTCTACTACTTCATGTAATTACAACTAGAACCCAAAAATTTCAACAAATGCAAAAACTTCATTAAAGGAGCAAAACAAATTGTCCTTTAGTGATTTTGGGCTTTTACGTAAAAACGTAAACTTTCGGGTCAAAGTACAAATACACAAAAGTATCAAAACTTTATGTAATTGCATAAAAGCTCCAAAAGTACCCTATTTAATAGGGTGGCCGGTTTTGGATGAGAGATGGTGTCATAAAACTTTTGAATTTTTCAACAAAAGTGAAAGGTGATGGGTAAGTTTGAAAAAGTAATTTCCATAAAACATAGTTCATTGAAATAAGGAAAATGTGTAAGTGATTGGTATGATGTTGATTGAAAAAGGACAAATCATGTCATACCATTTATTACAATAAAGTCACACCAACCACCATAAACAAAACTTTATGAAAAACATCAAACACTTTGAATCAAAACACTAAACATTTTTGTTCTTGGTTAGAACATAACAAGAACAATGAAGAACATCCATGAAAACCCATAACAGCTCCATGAACATTTTTCACCCAAAGACACCCCAAAAACTCTCAAACTTAAGGGAAAAAACATATTACCATACTAGGGTACTTAGGGGTTCCTAATGTCACTTTAAAACACTTTTAACAAGACAAACATGAACCCAAAAATCCACCCTTTGGGTTTGGCCGAATTTCCCCAAAAATATGACACCAAATTTTAGCTCCAAAATTCATGCTCATATGAACTACATCTACAAAATTTGAGATGGCAAATTTTCTAACAAAATTTACATTCAAAGAAGCAAGAATAAAGCTTGTAACAATTACAACATTCAAATCATAAACTATGAAAATACAAAACCCAAAAGGATTCACCAACTACTAGACCTAGGCTCTTGATACCACTTGAAGGAAATTTTGTGAGAAACATGTTCATTTGAGAACCATCTATGGCATGCAATTAACAATTAAAGGCGGAATCATGCTTGTATGCACTCAAAACAAAACATTACCCATGAAATTCAAAGCCTAGTAGTTATGTGAACCAAGACTCAACTCAAAAACAAAGTGAGTTGAGAAATTTTATACCTTGGTTGATTCCTCTTTGCATAAGCAAAGGCTAATCACCCAAGGAGAGGACCTTCATTCCATGCTTCTTAGCTCCATGGATTTCTTGGATGAAGATGGTTGAAAGGATTCTCCAAGTTCCCAAAGTTGAGAACCTCTAAGTCTCTACACCAAGGAAGGACTTGAAGAAGAGATGAGTGAACTAGAGGAAGTAAGATTGCTAGCTAAAATCCTCTAGGGTGGCCGGCCTCTTAGAGAGAAAAGGGAGCTTGTGTTCTCATCTTTTCTCCAAAAGAAACCCTAAGGATGAAATGGCTATAAAGTTGCCTTTATACCACCTCATAATGGAGTGGCAAACTTGCAATTAAGCCAAGTTCACTACCCCTCTCTATATGGCTTGTTTTCCCAAGCCTTTGGGCTATTTTGGGCTTCTTGAATTTTGTTTGTTAAGTTGTCATACAACTTAAGCTAATGGGCTTGACGTTTCGAAGCCAAATTTGGGCTCTAAGGCCCAAAACTAACTCAAAGTTTAAAACGAACTTATTCATTTGATTAATTAACATATTAATCAATTCTTGCAATAAACAATTAAACCATTTAATTTTCCTTACTCATCTCCGTTGTTTCTTCAATCTCTACCTTACATGGTGTACGATCCATTAGGTTCCTTTTAGCGAGGCAGTGGGCGATTAGAACTCTTTCAAATCAATTGTGAATTGAAACTTACTTTCAAATCAATTGTGAATTGAAACTTACTTTCAATTCTCCCTTTAGTGATTATACACGTTTAGGGCTTCCACAAACCATGAGTGACACTTAGCAGTATGTCATGGTTACCCAAGCTAATCAGAAGAGGTGGATAACCTATTCAGTTTAGGATAACAATGCAATACAGTCTTTCTCTAATACAATACTCTTGACCACATTGTTTGGATTGATAGTTTATTCATGTTTACTATCCAATGTGATTCATTTATTTATATGATTACCTTGAATGTGATTTAGAACGACTTCCTAAATCTCATTCATACTCTGGCCAGAGATTCTTAATCATATCATAGAGTATTTTCCCTCAAACAGTTTGAAGGTTAGAGATCCCTTGTTGCGCATTCACTTGCCTCTATGGCTAAGTGGCTTAACCCCAACTATGTCGTGGACACCTTCGGATGGAGTGACTTTGACATAGTCAAAGATCAAGGACCTAACCACAAGACAACTATGATGCCTCAGGTCAAAGGACTACTTTGCATTATCCCAACCATGAGTTCTCATGTGACATGAGTATGAGAACTCTTTATTGATCGCGTTCAGTGAACTCATTCTCTATTGAGCACCTATGTACTTGTCTTGGTGTCAGTCACACTAATGACTCGAGACTAGTCACTCTCCCTAAGAGAAGACATAGCACGTACTGATCTTAACGGACTGTTAATGCCCAATTAGCAATCCTATGATCAGGAACGTTTAGGATATGTATATAAAAGAGAATGGTCTCATGAATCTAACTTCTTTAGATCGCTTTCTCCCAATTACATATTCCTTGGACTTATCGTTTAAGCGTATAACATTTATATGAGACGGCTTCAAACAATAATCTTTGCCTTTTAAATTAAACTATATTAGTTTAACATGTGAAATGTCCGTAAAGTATCATCATATGATTGGTTTTAGGGCACATTTCCAACAGTTGAGTGTTTGGTAAATAATTTTTTTTTAAATTTTTTGTAAAAGTGCTTTTAACAAAAAAAAAAAAAAATAGTGTCTAAGTGTTTGGTAAACTTTTATATAAGTGGTTGTGAATATGTTAAATGATTAAAAAGAACATGGTATATAATGTGATACAGTAATTGTCAAAGAGAATAATGTAGGGGCAATGATTGTAATTTTGTAAAATATGTGGGGGTATACTTGCTATTTGAAAATTTCATTCCATGGCACTGATTACTATACTTTGAAAGAAAAAAAGCATTTTTTTAAATTTTAATCATGACAGAACTGCTTCTGCTTTTCTACGCTTTTCTATTGTCAATGACAGCAGTCTTTAAAAAAACTACTTTTTTGTTTTATCAAACACATTTGATGTTCCATATTTTTTTTAGTAATTAAGATGCATTTTTAAAAAGCACAGCAATTCCAAACTAGCCCTAAGACCAACTCCAACCCTTAGAGTAAGTTTTAAATTTTCCCTTATATTCCCAAGTTCTAAATTTTCCCTTCTATTCCCCCCACCCCAATGTCATTCCAACCCTTGTTCTAAAATGGGGTTAAGACTTAAAACTAAAAAAAAAAAGAGTCAGATTTAGGCCAAGATTATGCCAAGGTTAGTGATGGAGCCCACATGTGAGAGTGGAAGAGAGGGAGTTGGATGGCTAGCGCCTAAAACCACTCGCACCACATGAAGGATGCGCTCCAGCATTGCTCCAGCATTTGTCATTGTTATAAAGGGCAGCCCCACCCACGTGGGTGTGTCGAGTAAATGTCGGCCAAGAAAAGTGAGCCAACGACTCTTTTGGGTGATCAATGACTGAAATTCAAACGGGCCATTGGTTATCCAATGGTTCACATTTAATTTAGTTAATATTTTTGTTTTATATGTATAATTTTATTGAATCCAACAACTGATATCTAATATGATCAAATCCAATGGTATAAAAAAAAAGATCTAACAACCCAAATTTTATTCTAACGGCTAAAATAATTAAAAAAAATATTTAACTCAAAATTCACCCAAATTTAGTGATTTTTCAATATTTATCATATTTTAAATATTTTTAGGTCATAAAATCAAATTAGGATAGTGTACATAATTTATAAAAAAAAATAAAAAAATAAAAAAAGCCCAGACTTATTCTTTAATAACCTTGGGCTAAAAAATTTAGGCTAGAAAGGTTGGAGCAGAAAATTTATTTTTGGATTAAAACCTAAATTTTCTGGGCTAAAAGTTTTAGTTTTACTCTAAAAGTTGGAGATGGTCTAAGTGGCTCAAATAGTATCACTCAATAATTAAAAGTATCACAGTTCCAAAATAGCCCAAGCGTAATAAAATCTAATGGAAAATTTTATTTGAGGGTATGTAACCTCTCTCTACACCCAACTTAAATTGTAAATGTGAAATGTCCTTATTACCTTATTGTGTAACTACCATAAAGTACAAGATGAAACTAATAATAAAAAAAAGATTATAAACCCACACCCAATAATTAAACCTAACCATCACCATCACGTATCATTCTCCGACGTTCTATTATGAAAAAAAAATCATAAAACGCTCTCATGGAGAAAAACAAGCTCTTTTTGACGGATGGATAGTAATTTTGAACTATCGACAATCTATACTGAGGCAATTGCCCCTTCTCCTATACTCGGCTGAGATGGAAACGCGTGGAGTGGACGGAAAAGGGAAGGAGTTTTCTCTTCCTTTTTGGTACAGAGCAAGAGTGGAGGGATGTGGTGTGCATGCAAACCCATCATACTCAACCCCTTAAAAATTGGACAAATTTGAGGGAAGAAACAAATAAAAATCGCAATAAAGTTAATGCAAGCTCAAATTGTAAACATGGGAACATAAACTTGTATGCAACACATATGATGCACGTGAGCCTAATTTCAAAAACATCTTAAACAACTTAAGTCTTTGAATTCTACCCAGGATAAGTCAAATAAGAACTTGCATTGTGCTGCAATCAGATTAAAAACTGGCTCTTACAGTGTACGAATGATTAAGCAGCAATTCAAAAGACTCCCTCTCAACAAATCTAATGAGAAAATTGACCAGTACTATCAAGTCTCGACAAATGCGAATTGAGTCTGTGAGGATAATTTAGATAATAAATTTGAATTTAAATAGATATTGATAGTTCAATTAAAAATTAAATGGATGTAAAGAAAAATTAAATGCATTTAAATAAATTACCCAAATCCAATTCATGTCACATTTTGCCCATAATCGTTAAACTCCATTATAAATCCGCTAAAATTTTGTACTTTACGTAAATATTGTTGTAGGCATAATTTACTGAACAATTATGGAGGTCATAGAGAGAGAAGGGTGCGGCATGGATAGAGAGAAAAAGGGAGATGTGTAATTGTGAGGTGTGTGTTATCTCACCCCATTGTGCCTTTATTTATAGTAGTAGGAAGGGTAAAACCTTTCCCTTTAGGATTACAACATTTAATAGGTAATCTAATCCTAATAGGAATATAAGATACATTCCCATATTTCCTAGGATTTATACAATCACATTCCTATTCTAAATAGGACTGCAACACTCCCCCTTGAGTGTGTAAATACTCAAGTAAATGGCGCATCAAGTCTTCATTGATGAAGTAAGTACAGTTGATAAAGTTGTCAGCACAATGGGCAAATGCGAGTCTCAAATCAACGGAAGAATGCATAAAAAGTAAAACTCACAAAACCTCGCTATGGTAAAACCTAAGATGGGAGAAAAACCCATAGTCTAAGGAGAAAAGTGAGAAGTTGCATTAAGTCAAAACTATACGTCTTTTGGACGCAAGTAGAAGAGCTCTCAAGGGTATGATCAGCCCAGGATGGGTGCCTCGTTAAAACCTAGTTAGGTAGCAAAAACCCAATGGGAAAAATGCTCCTAATCGTAGGGAAAAAGAGTACATTAAGATCAAGTGAGTATACTTCTGGATACTCCCCCTGAGTTTGACATAACTTCCAAATGAGAACTACAAGCATTGCATATGAGTAGTTAGGCATACCAATTCCTCGGACAAGCTTCTGGAAGGTTAACTTCGGCAGTGACATCGTGTAGAGGTCGGCAAGGTTGTCTGGGATCGATTTGCATGACTTCAATCTCCTGATGCTTTGCTGATATAGATGTAGACGCAATATGTCTTGGTGTTGACTTTGTTGATGTATCA
Source organism: Malus domestica (assembly GCF_042453785.1). NCBI lineage: Eukaryota > Viridiplantae > Streptophyta > Magnoliopsida > Rosales > Rosaceae > Malus > Malus domestica. The sequence continues at coordinate 21,110,114 of NC_091663.1, forward strand.
TGGCTTGGTTGGGTTGATACATGTGGCATAATCTTCATGGATCGTTGTTGGGACTTAACGATGGATGAAAATATAGCAAGTACTTCGAATATGCTCAACAAGAACTCCTAACCATGTCTCACTTGTGACATAGTGAAGTAAGGTGAGTCTTGGAATGATTTGAAGATTTCGCAACTAGGGTTATATCGTGGACCTCCAAGGTATTGCGATATCCCTAACGGTAAAGACATAACCAGCGTCAGCATAACAAACAAGGCAAGCATCATTCTGAGGATTAGGGGGTTTGGATCCGCTGAGATGCGTTGGGATTTGCCCATGTAATACCTTCAGGGTATGTCTTTAATACCAATTCAGTGGTTGTGTGTAGGTGCGGTGTTGCATCTTTACCAAGATCAACAGTGAAGGAGATGTCCTGCCTAAATACAATGAGCTAAGTACAACGAAGCGCAAAGTTGAACTTAGATAAGGAATTTCAGATTCCATAACCTCTTCAAGGGTCTCATTTGCATATAACGTGTGGACGATCAAAGGTATACTCAAAAGTGACACATTCGGGGTGTAGTTCGACTGGTAGACCAAAATACCGTCAGAACAATGCTTTAACTTCAGGTCAAGGCATAAGTGAGTTTTCCCAAGATCCTTCATCTCAAATTCCATCTTCAGGTGCGAGGTAGTTTTCTCAAGCTCTTCTAGAGTCTTAGTGAGATTCGTGTTAATGACATAAACTGTAACTCTAGCAATTTGGAATAAGACTTCATAGTTTAACACGCAAGGTCATAATTCATATCCTTGACTGATCAAATAATCACTTAGACGGGTATACCACATCCGTCGGATTTTTCAATCCATAAGTGAACGCCTCAAAACGAGTTAAGAGGGTATTCCGTGGTTTGGAACTATTTGAACTGGTCCATGTAATTCTTTGGGAACTTACACGTAAATCTCCATACTTATATCCCCATGGAGAAATACTAACCACATTTCATAATGCTGCTATCAATCACAGGACGTTTTGAGAGAAACCTTGCCCCGTAAGGCGTGCATCATATCGCACTATTTCATTCATCTCATAACGTTTCCTTTCCCACTTGTACCTCAACAGGGTTACCTTGGGCAGTGTAGGAACGACAGGTCCAATACACACTTTGGTAAGGAATTTGAATTGGATTGTAACTTTAGTTGTCCAATCAGTTCTACGTTGTCACTTAATCAACGGAACACGATTCAATATTATCGCTTTTCATTTATGTCGGTAGTTACCATAAAAGTGAAAACATCATCGATGATAATCTCATTTCAATTCCATTTTCTCATCCAAACTAGTATACTGGACCAAGAACTTCAAGTCTCGGGAGTAATCCGAATTAATCTCATGAGATGGAAATGATTTGAGACAGCGATCGAGTTTAAATTCATTGTTGTATTGTGTCTTCCTCTTCCAGGGAAGTGAATCCTATGAATCGAATGATATGTCGTGCTCCAGGCCAAGACATATTGATTGGCTATCCGCCGGTGTACCGGACCGTCCAACAGGGGTGTCCAAACCGCCCAACATGGGCAGCACACCCTCCAGGTATGTTGACTCGACGTCCGTTAAGTACATCTATCCTTGCAGGCATGTTTGCAGCTGGTATATAATCTCGTCACTTTAGCTAGATCAGAGGAATGCGTCTGAAGCAACATTCTCCAATCTAGAATTCGTCGCACTTGCTTATCACACTTGTGTGGTATGGGGATCGAGATGAGACATAGTGGGCAACGTCCATGCAAATTTATGCCGTTCTACAGGAACGTTGATGTTCTTATCTCCCCTTAATGGCGGGAAGACGGTCTCATTAAAGTGACAACCCGTAAATAAACGGTAAAGAGATCGTGTGCAAAGGCTCGAAGAGAGCTAGTGTGAAGGAGAATCATGATCGACAAAAGATACACATCCTTCTTTGAGGACCCATGGTGGTACGTTGCAGCGGCGCAACTTGGCACATGGAATGCGCACCCAAATGCGTAAATACGAAAGTCGTTAGGTTCGTACCCAGTAACCAACTGTAACGTCATATAGGTTGGGTGGCAATGGGTCTCAAGGCGGACCAACATAGATGCGTGCAAGATTGCATAGCCCTAGGCAAAGACCGAAAACTTGGTACGTTTACCAAAATTCGGGCGATCATTTAAATTGCGCTTTATGATCGCTAGGCGAGGCTATTTGGGGTGAACATGGGAATTCGATGTTCAATTAGAAACCCAAAATACATGCAATACTTTATCGAAAACCGTCGATGTAAACACTCCGGCATTATCCAGTCTCTGGGACCTTAAGGGATAAGTAGGGTGGTTAACCCATAATCAGCCAGGAGGTTTAGCAGCAATGTGTGTGGACAAACATGTGACCAGTTTGTCGATTCATCAACCAAAACCATAAGTATTTATATGGTTCGCGTTTTGGTTGGATTAGTCCATATATATTCCCTTGAATCCACTGCAAAAATGGAGTCGTGTCGTATCTTTGCAAGAAATGATATAGAAAATCAATTTCCCTAATGAGCAGGATTGGCAAAGTGTGCTTGTAGGCACAAAATCCTTACTTCAAATAAAGAGATGCGTTGTACCATCATTGTTCGACCTAAGTGTCCCAAAAGGTCGTGCTAAAGCAAGTAAACTACTCAATCACCAAGCTATAGGTCGGCCACATGTGGCCCCAAATCAAAGCTTCAGGCTCATTTTTAGAGGTGGTGCAAAGATATTTCACTCTATTTTCTTCAGTGGTTTCATTTATGATCATTGTCATCTCGAATATCCTTAAAAACTCAACGTCAGGAAGAATTTAAGGTCCCTTAAATGATAATTCAATATCATTCATACAATGAGGAGCGTGCCAATGCTCTTAATCAGGTTGGATAGACCTGAAGTCGTTGTTAGAAATGTGATTTAGGTGTAAAGTTAGTGTGCGTAGTACGCATTCATCCAGACAACTAACTTTCCCACATTCCCACCTAATCACGTGGTCAATTGAATTGGTCACATGTATTCAAGAAACATGATTCAATTAACTCATATTTGAGGACAATATCAATAAGATTATCCATAAGTAAAACATACACCAAACTTGAATCCAAGAACATGGAAAAATATATGAAACATATACAATATATATATCGGAAGGTAAATATAAATGTAGGGGGTTCATGCATCATGGGGAATGTTTTCATGCTTCATGGGTCACTTCAAATATCTTCCTTTATTTTAAGCGTACCTGAGTAGTAGAAAATGAAAAAGCCTTTGAATTTGTAGAAGATCCTTCTCCGAAAGTCGAAATTGCATCTCCAATTCGTTGTATCACGTTCAACATAGAAAAATTAAATTGAATCAATAGCATGTAGATCAATTCAATAAAATAATTAAATTAATCATGAAAAGAATGATTAAAGACATAATACTCCCCAGATTGAAAATCAAACTCTCTTGTTAGCGCAGCGTCAAAAGCGTGCTGATAACGTGTTGTAGACATAATTTACTGAACAATTATGGAGGACATAGAGAGAGAGGGGTGCGGCATGGATAGAGAGAAAGAGAGAGATGTGTAATTGTGAGGTGTGTGTTATCTCACCCCATTGTGCCTTTATTTATAGTAGTAGGAAGGGTAAAATATTTCCCTTTAGGATTACAACATTTAATAGATAATCTAATCCTAATAAGAATATAAGATACATTCCCATATTTCCTAGGATTTACACAATCACATTCCTATTCTAAATAGGACTGCAACAAATATGACCTATTGTTACTCTGATACATTCCAGTGTAAAATTTTTCTTTTGACTTTTTGTTTATTCTATTTTTTTTTATTTTTATGAATTTGTCTATTCTTATTTTTTTTTTTTATGGATTTGTCTATTCTTATTTTGAAAAGAGAGGTTTTATTAAAAAGTCTGTTTTTTAATTATTTTTTCAACCACAGTCGTGCGACAAACATCTAAACAGTAGTGAGTCCCATTTTTTATATAAATAGTTTTGATAAAATTATTACCGAATTTTGACGGCAAGGACGAAGTGAGGCACAAGTTTAGTTTCATGAGATTAAGTGTTAAAATTTTAGTTTTAGAGGATTAAGTGAGATTGGAGTTAAAATTGAGGGACATAGATGTGATTAAGCATTTTTTTGTGGGAACTTTAACGAAAAGCTTTCGTACTGTGCACTTTAACGAAAAATTATATTTTTACACTAAAAAGTCAATTCTGATACTATTTATTGTAATCTTTATTTTGTCATTATCATTAAAACTTAAAATTTTCAAGTTTTTTTCATTAGTTTTTTTTTTTTTAATAGGAAAAGTTAGAGACTTTTCTAATTAAGTTTGTGGAACCAGTTAGAGACTATTCTAATTAAGTTTGTGGAAACTTTCTTATATATATTCTTCTCCGTCCGAGGGACAATATATAGTGTTCAAACACCAAAAGAGAAATAGAGGTGATAAAGCATAACTTTCTACAGTAGGAACTAAATCCTAATAGGAAACAAATTTCACTAATCACAATTAATTACAAAATGGGCAACTCACAGTGTCACTTTCTCTCAGGATGGTGCATAGATGTCTTTGATGTCCAAAGTGAGTTGTTCAACGCCTACAACATTTACCAACACATTTTCCAATTTATCTTCACTACTAACAAATAGAAATTGAATGAGTTTTGCCTTCATTAGCTTGTGGTTCCAATACTCGGCGACGTCCATCTTATAAACAAGTCTCCCATGAACCTGATCTATATTTTTCAGCAGCGTCTCCAAGTTGACAGAGCTAAACGATAACGTAGGATTTGTCTTGGGTGACCCTTGAAGTGGAGGAGGTTCCATGTTGTACCACGCGTAGAACTCAGCGTTAAAACCCTCAATTTCATGTATGAACTTGGACATATATGTGTTGGGAATTGTTTTGGCTATCTGAGAAGTGGAATGCCTTTTTTGCTATGGGTTAACGGTTATGGCAACTAGACCTGGCAATTTCTTACACGATCTGTTAACACGACACGTAAACAACACTAAAATAATGAGTTTAGTTTGTATCATACTTAGGGCCTCGGTATTTAGATCTTGTATAAATACTCGGGGGACTCAAATGTAATTATGTAATAAAAGAAGGGGCAAATATGTAATAAGTGAGGAGCCCTTATTCTATAAAAGGACTCCTCACTCTCCTCATTAAGGGAGGCCAATTCTTAGGCCATACCCTCACCCTCACAGAGCTCTCATCCTCACAGAGAAGCTCTCTCTCTTTCCCTCTTCAACATCCCAGAGAAATACAATATCAGTGTGGACATAGCCCAAACATTGCGGTGAACCACGATACATTTTGTGTTATTTACTTTCTTGCAGATTCACGGTCGGATTTACGTTGTTCCAAGACCCCTCTAGTTTCGTGCATCAACATTTGGCGCTGTCTGTGGGAAACGATACAAAAAGTTGTATCGGTTCTCTTTCATTTTTTCACCTCCGCCGTGAATCTGCAAAATCACAAAAACCAAGAACACCACACTCTCTCTCTAAAAATCCTAAGACTTGTATCGGTTCTCTTTCATTTTTTCACCTCTGCTGTGAATTTGCAAAATCACAAAAACCAAGAACACCACTCTCTCTCTCTAAAAATCCTAAGACTTTTTCTCTAAAAACCCAAAACAAGCCCACTTAAACATTTCAGTCCAACACCGCAACACACACCGAATTCTGCAGAACGAAGCAAAACAAGATGTTTTATTGTCATCGACCAGAGAGACACAGATGCAGGAGGAGGAGACTCTGGAGAATGGAAGCGGCGATAGAGGTGGGTCACACACCCACTTGTGATGGGCCGGGGCCAGTGCGGCTTAGCTGGGTTGGGCCCTTATGTCGTCCCGGAAAGGCTGCATCGACAACTCCTTTACCATGCCTTTCAAGGCCTTCGATGTTGCTTCCCTCTACGTCGGCTCTGTGGCCACCGCCGGCGTCGCTGGCCTTCATGCCTCTAGTATCCATGGGATTATCTTCCCATTTCTCTATCTCAGCTTCAGAGAAGCTACCCATTGACGAGACCTCGCTCGACAACCCGGATCTGGGTTCATTTCTGCTGAAGCTTATAAATTAAGATTAATGTCACCCAAATCAAGCTCCGCCATAATCTCCTCCAACTGTTTTTTCACGCTCAAGTCAGTAAGCTTCGACCCTGACTGCCCACACCTCACCGTGAACCCCGCCACCAGGCTCGGATCAATCTTCGTCTTGATCCTCACATTCTTCACCCCCGTCAGCTTCTGCACCTGCTTCGCTATCCGCGCTAAGTGCTATGACTCCAGCTGCTCACCATCGCCAGCAACGCGCCACCATCGGATGCAGTAATTTTTTATGTGTCTGAGCAATACATGGTATTGCCCTTCCTAGAAGACACAATCAGAAGCAGTAATTTTTATACTAATGATGACAAATCATATGAAGAAGCCATGGTAGATACAAATTGTGCTGGGATGTATTTGGGAATTGGTCAGATAAGCCCCTACAACCAGGAAACGGTTGTTAACTCTTCCGACTCAGATCAGGCAGAGTCCTTTGATTGTGTCTTCACGACTTCCGCTTCTGTCGTCACGTGTTACTCCAGGAACTCCCTCCTCAGCGTATGCAACAGATCCCAGAAGGTCGGTAGCAACTAGGCGATGACTCAAACCCCCCCATGGAACGTCAGGAGCATGCTAAAACACACTTCTCACTCGATGCCTTAACCTCAACATCTCTGCTCTCCGCTTCGACCTGACCACCGTCTCTGTTCGCCATGGCTTTCATGTGCAGGGGGAGTAAGGTGTCTTGAGAAATTCCCCTTGAGTTTTATCCTTGCCGTTTCTGCCGCAACGAATGCACTTGAAAATTGGGAGATGGATGCATATTGCGGTGATGGGCTAAACGTAGTGCAATGTTATCCCTAAACCCTAAAGTCTGCAAGCACAGCGCTTAATAGCAAGGTGGTGAGCCAGTACCCGACTCTACTCGTGCTGATGGCCGTTGATGCCGTGCTCTCCGTGGTGGACCCCGTGTCGCTCGATCTCGTTAATGGCGGGCCGGAGGATGGGCTAAATGTGGGTTGAAGAATGATGTGATTGAGAGAATATTTCAGAAAGAGCATTAAAGGAAGAAGATAAAAAGAAAAAGTAGGTTTAAAGGTGGAAAAGAGACAAAGAGAGGTGTAGCAGAAAAAAGAAAAAGGAAAAGAAAAAGGAAGGCTTTCCTCGAGAGCACATGGGGACAACACAAAAGAAAAAGAAAAAGGGAGATCTTACTATAGCCAAAGAAGATGCCCACACTTTCATCATGCATGTTCCTATTTTCTGAGAAAGCTACGGGAAGACCTAGGAGGAAGATAAGGGTTCTTTACTTTAAAGTGATGTAATTTATTTTTCTTATCTTTTGGAGACATCTGTATAAACCCCATCAGAGGGTAATAATAATTAAAAAAAAAAAAAACAGACAGCAAGCCCAAAATAATGGGCTGGAATGTTATGTGGAGGACCAAGGCCCATATACCCAAAAGAGCCAGGCCTTATGGCCCCAAAATTATTCGGCAACCTGCCGTTATTACCACCAACCAGGTGATTAAAAGTACGCCCAGTACTCCAAAATTATTCGGCAACCTGCCTCTATTACCACCAACCAGGTGATCAAAAGTACGCCCAATACTCTAAAATTATTCGGTAACCTGCCGCTATTATCACCAACTAGGTGATCAAAAGTACGTCCAGCACTTCAAAATTACAAATAAGCATTACTCATATCAATCATACATAAACATTCATAAGCATCGCTCATGTCAATCATACATAAACATTCATGACCATCATTCATGTCAACATTCATGAGCATCACTCATGTTAACATCCATTAGCATTACTCATGTCAATCAACATAAACATTCATGAGCATCACTCATGTCAATCAGCTTCAAAAGCTTCATTTACAAAAACTCTAGCTTCAAAAGCTTTATTTACAGAGCTCTAGCTTCAAAAGCTTCATTTACAGAGCTCTAGCTTCGAAAGCTTCATTTATAGAGCTCTAGCTTCAAAAAGCTTCATTTACAAAAGCTCCAGTTTCAAAAGCTTCATTTACAAAAGCTCCAGTTTCAAAAGCTTCATTTACAAAGCTCCAGCTTTAAAAGCTTCACTTGCAAAGCTTCACCTACAAAGTTTCAGTGCAGGGTATACAAATACCGCCTCCGAACAACCGTCACTTCGGCCCATACATGGATTCAATTTGAAGTCTCCAGCCAACAGACTCTATTGACCGAAGACTTGGGGGACTACATTAGGTACCATATATTAGGCCTCAACTGGGCCTCATGAAAAATACTTGGGGGATTCAGCCCATTATTTATGTATTGAGGAGCGAGCCCTTATTCTATAAAAGGGACTCCTTCACTTTCATTAGAGAGCACCCATTATTCATGTACTGAGGAGCGAGCCCTTATTCTATAAAAGGAACTCCCTCACTTTCATTAGAAGCACCCATTATTCATGTACTGAGGAGCGAGCCCTTATTCTATAAAAAGGGACTCCCTCACTTTCATTAGAGAGCACCCATTATTCATGTACTGAGGAGCGAACCCTTATTTTATAAAAGGGACTGCCTCACCATCATTAGAGAGCATTGCCGCCAGCTGAGCAACCGCCTCATCACGAGCATCACTCCTAACCCATTATTCATGTACTGAGGAGCGAGTCCTTATTCTATAAAAGGGACTCCCTCACCATCATTAGAGAGCAACCGCCTCGCCGCGAGCATCAACTCTTAGCCCATCACTTATGTATTGATGAGCAAACCCTTATTCTATAAAAGGAACTCCCTCACCTTCAACGCCACAAGCTAAGCCAAGCCAACCAAGACAACATAAGCCACAAGCAGAGCAGCCGCACAACATGTGCTACTTCTGGTTGAGCATCATTTCAGATTGGGCACCGTCTCATATCGAGTATCAGTTCTAGACGACATCTAGTTACTTTGGCCCATACATGGATTGAATTTCAAGTCTCCATCCAAAAGACTATCTTGGCTGAAGACTTGGGGGACTACTGTTTGTACCATACTTAAGGCCTCCGTATTTAGATCTCGTATAAATACTCAGGAGACTCAAATGTAATTATGTAATAAAGGAAGCGGCAAATATGTAATAAGTGAGGAGCCCTTATTCTATAAAAGGACTCCTCACTCTCCTTATTAAGGGAGGCCAATTCTTAGGCCATACCCTCACCCTCACAGAGCTCTCATCCTCACAGAGAAGCTCTCTCTCTCCCTCTTCAACATCCTAGAGAAATACAATATCAGTGTGGACGTAGCCCAAACATTGGGGTGAACCACGATACATCTTGTGTTATTTATTTTTTTGCAGATTCACGGTGGGATTTACGTTGTTCCAAGACCTCTCTGGTTTTGTGCATCAACAAGTTTCAATTCAACACGATAACTAACCGGGTCATTATTAGGTCACACGATAATAACCCGTTAATAATGGGTCCTTAACAGGTTTACACGAGAGTAACACGTGAGTAACCTGTTTCGACACGATAAGAAAAAAGTTATTTTGATGATTTTAACGTTTTAAACTACTAAAAAAAACTTATTATAAAATACAGTAGATATAATGAATATGTATATATTGTTTATTAATTATTATTCTATATAAATTTTAAAATTTAAGTTTTATTTATTTATTTATTTTTGTAGTATATTATAGGCAAAGATTGAGATTAAAAACCATAAAACACATTAAAAATAAAAATATAAAGTAATTTAAAAATACCAAACACATTAAAAAAATTATAATAATTAATTTACATCTGCGAAAAATATGAAAAAATATGCAAATGCTCGTAGTCTCATCCTGTACTTTTTTAGGATGGGTATATGATCTTTTGAATTTTTAAAATCATACGTCATGAATAGTAATTTTAAGGGAGTTCAAATTAAACAAAATTCTTAATCTTAATGTATAAGTCTAAAAGATGTGAAAGCATAATAAACGTTCATAATTGTTTTATACCTTCTTTTTATCAGCCATGGAGTGGTTATTCAAAGCTAGTTTATGCATATGCTTACTTCGATCAAATCTATGTATTCGGTTTTAAGTATGCATATGCTTACTCTGATCAAATCTATGTATTCGGTTTTAAGTATGTATATTTTTTTCTATAATTTTAAATATTAAATTCATTCAAAATAAAAATATGGTTAAATACTTTAGCTTCTTTTGGTTCAATTGTAATTTACGAAATTCTTAAAGGGCAATTTATGGTATTTTGAATGTTTCACCATTTTAGGATGCTCACTTTATATATAAGATGAAAGGGCTATGGATAAAACCTAGTTTAACAATTCCAATTCAATTTCCTTTTCCAAACTACTTATTACTTATGTATATTATGTTTAACTTAATTGAGAATAGATAAAGTTTATTATCTACATATGTATCTGCCGCTGGTTTCAAACTATCAAACTATATATATATGTATATGTATATGTGTGTGTGTGTGTGGGCCCTTTAAGAAAAGGGATCTTCATTTAAAAAAAAAATGGAGACACCCTCTTGACCATTAGATCTAGCTTTAATGAAATTATGTGGTTGAGATTAAATCACAGGCCACATAATCTCAACCATAGAATTTTATTAAAGCCCAATCTAACGGTCAAGAGAGTGTCCCCATTTTTTCTGCATTTGTATATACTATAACAAAACCATACTTGGTCTTCAGTTTTTTATGCAATATATATATCGTTTTAATTATATTAAATGAATAAGCATGTTGGTAAATGGTTTTATGTACAGTTTAATTTATACATATTACTTGAATGGTTTTGAAGGCAAATGACTTTTGAATCGAGTAGCGTGGAACTAATGAGCTTAAGTGTGTTCCTTAGCATTAAAATTCATACCATGCATTTGGTAATTTTCTTATACTTGTGACTAGGAGCTTATCACAGTTGTGGTTTCTTGTGTTAGTATCTCGGAGCAATGCTTTGGAATCCAGTAGGTATAATAAGGTAGACCTTTATGTAGATTGATTTTATTAAATTTCATGAAGTGTTATAATATTCTTGATCTTTTTGGTTGATTAATGTGGTTGGATATTAATTGGATAATTGCTTCATCTGAGTGTTTATTTATTATTGATTATACTAGAATGTGATCCGTCACTACTACAAAAGTGGCTTATTGTGTCGGTGGTTGGTGTTGATTCTATATAATATACTGGCGGATAAGACATTTCCGACACCCTCTTTATATGATGTCGGAATTAATGTTGGGTATAACTGATATAAATTGTCTATGTCGCTTGTAACCGACATTGATTGTTAATGTGGCTTATAACTGACATAACTTTTAATCTTTTTAAATAGTGGTGTCGTATAAAAAGAAAACCATGTCGCTTTCAACCGACATCAAGTTAGTGTCAGTTAAAAAAAATTGTGTCGTTTCTACCCAACACTAATAATTATTTTTAAATATTTTAAAACCTGGTGTCAGTTGTAGCCAACACTAACAATTATTTTTAAATATTTTAAAACCCAGTGTCGGTTGTAGCTGACACGTTGGTGTTCTTTATATGCCTTACCTTATGTCTTTTTTTTTCTCTCTCACGTCTTTCTTATTCGTTCTTCTGCAACTTCATTTATTCTTTCTTCTTCACAGTAAGTTTTTCTTGCTTCTAGTATTTTTATTTTCTCCTCTTATGTTTAATTTTTGTTTACAATTTAATTTTGTAAGGGTTTTATATGAGCTGGTTGAGTACTTAAAGAATTGATAGATGATGAAATTCTTCCAGAATTCATGTTTCTATCACTAAATTCCTTAATTTTTAAATTGTATAATACACAAATTTATTTATTTAAAAATTTTAATTTAAGTAATTAGATAAATTTGTACTATTTATGTTAAATTAATAAATATTTAGTCAAATTAAGGGAGGGAATTTTGGGGGAACTTTTGTAGCCATTCTTAGTGCCATCAGTTATATCCGACGGTAATAGTTTAATATTTTTTAAAAAAAAACTTGCTGTCGATTTTAACAGACAGTAATACAAATTTTCCATAATAAAACCCCTTCCTTCCTTGCACCGCTGACTTCTCTGTTCCCCCTTTCCTTCTCCTCTCCTCCTTCTTTCCTTCCCCTTCTCTTCTCCCCTTCTCCCCTTCTCCTTCTCGCTTCAATCACCATGGATGAACAATTCGAGGAGCAACATTCCAAAACCAGTACGTTTTAAATTATTTGTATTACGTTCAATTTGTGTTTTAAATTTTGATTATGTTAATAAATTGAGTTTGTATTTTGAATCTTCACTTGAGATACCTTATCAAATATTATGCATAAATTGAAAATTGGCCTTTGTTTAGAGCTTTTATGTAGGTTTTGTTTTTGTAAATATGCATCACAAATGTTTTTTTGTTATTAACAAGGTGCAATGCCTTAACAGAGGACTCGCAACTGTGGAATCTCAAATTGTATATTTTTCCTTTGACAAAGGATTGGAGCTTGATTAAGAAGGATGAAAAGGAAGTCGAATGTAGGTATATTTTTTTTCTTTTTCTTACAAATTGTGTAATTAGTAAAAGATTATAAACATAATTAATGAACTTTCATATATATGAATATATGTTTCTTACAAATTGTATAATTAATGAACTTTTAAAAAGAAAAATTATTATCAGTTAGAAACTGAGACAAGTTTTTTATTTATTTATTTTATTAATAGTTAGTGGTGTCGCTTATGGGCAACACTATTTTGGTTATTTTATTAATCGAATTCTTAGGTGGTGTCATTTAAGATCGACAACAGACTGCTCCATCCGACAGTGTTTGTCAGTACTTAATGTCACCTGTATCCGACGTCAAACTCGATATCACTTTTAATCGATGCTACTATCCTTTTTTATTTTATATTGCTTTCCTTCCTTGTGGCGGATTAAGGGGACTAACCGACATCAAAAGCCTTTTCGTGAAGCTAGCAATGGTGTCGGTTCTATTATCTGACATTGCATGAGTTTATGTCAGTTTTTGCCCAAGTATTCGACAGAAATTATGTTTTCTTGTCTCTTTTTGGACCACCAGTAATAGGTAATTTTGTAGTAGTGCGTTGATAATATGATGTGATATATGTGAAACACGAGTTGAGATTATTTGTGCATCACTCATGTGTGAGAAGTGGTTGGAACTTCGGTGTTGAGAAAGGAACTAGAAATGAGGGTAGATGGAAATGATCTTTTATGTAGTTAAGCCAAACTGTTAGTAGGTACCAAGTCTTAGGTGAGCCCACAGTGCCTAGTTTTTTTTAATTCGGGATTGGCGACGAAGGGGTTTGGCTAGACAACTAACAAAATAGAAAATTGGAATGATGAGTTACGAGGGCTAGTTCATATAATTAGTCACTCAGGACCAAGTGGTATAAGTACGCAATGGGACGTACGAGATCTAGCTGTTTAGTTATATGGATTAACGGGTAGAAGAAGAGTATTGCATTGCGCTCTTGCATTGTTATTGATAAATAATTTCATACTTGATTATATGACACTTAGTTTAATATTGTCAACCTATTGTGGTAAGGTTATGTCCCTGCTAAATAGTTGAAGCTCACCCCTATATTGTTATGCAGGTTTACGAACTAAACAATTGAAAGGGTAGGCGGAATGAGAATGAATTAGATGTGAAGCTAGAAGTTTAATTTATTCATTTTCTTTGTAGCTTTGTAAATAATTCTTGAATTTCTTTTTATAAGAAGAATAATTTTTCACATGTTTCAGTTCCCTTTATTTATTTAATTTTTAGCTTGCGCACATGATTTGGGTTCGAAATTTTTTATTGACCCTGGGTCTGAGGCGTGACACCACCACTCATTTTTTGTCCCAACTTGAATGTTGCTTCCAAATTGTGTGAAGAAAAAAGTCTTCCCCTCCTTTAGCTTATCAACTCCTGTTACTTTATTTCTAGTGTGTTGCTAAATCTCACACCCCCTACCATATGGTGTGCATATTGTGTTCACTAGTTTTGATGCACATATGCCATATGTAATTTCAGGTTTGTGCAACATAACATGGAGAAAATTGATGAGTCGATATTATACTATATATTTTACCTTTATCTTAGTATTAATTTATTGGTTATTTTGGTGAGATGTTGATACTTTGAATTATATATCTAATGTAGAACATTTGATTTCTCTGGAGAAAAAAGTAGACAAACGGATGAATTTTGGAGTGATTCCAATTGCAAGATGTTCCTGAGTCAGTTGACTTGTTCGTATCAAAATTTTAGATTTTTCTACCAAGCGGTTTATTTATGGCGATGAAATAAAGGAGCAGCGTGCAGTGCTGTCAAAGTGACGTTTTGGGCTTATGTAGGCTTTTTGACATCCAAGATGATGTCTTTTGGGTTTGAGGCCTTTTGTAATTATGTTCGGGACATCTCAATCTTTAATTATAGTTATTTTGGGCCTGTTTTGGAGCCCTGAAGAGCCAGAAACGTGGCTGTTTTGAGCCTGTGCAGATTTTGGACGAATTTTACTAGTCAATTTAGGATTATGTTTTCCAATTTATTTTAATTTATTTGGTTTCCTAGTATTATTCTAAGATATTTTCTAGGTTGGGTTTTATTTTCTAGAAGTATAAATAAGGCTTTTTAGCCATTAGGGTTTTTAAGACAGAAAGAGAGGAGAAGAACGCATTAGTTTTGGAGAACTTTGCTAGGCTTTGATGATTTATATTTCAAGGTGTTTTCTATCCTTGTTTTAATAATATTTTGTTTTATGATTGTTAGTAACTAATTTCCATTTGCTAGGCCACAAGTCTTAGCAAGAATATGTATTTTCTCTTCAATTTGCTTATGATATTATTCATGCAGGTTTAGAATTATTAATCACCGGTTTAAACTATCTAATTCTCTTAATGCATAGCTACCATTAGGATGTTTAGAAAAGTAATTTGATGCAATTTTGGTCGGAGGTCGGTCCCTGAAAATGACGAAGGCTTCTTGTGGTTAATATGTGTAAGTTCACTTAGGATGAATACCACGTCTTAAGGGTTGTATGGTTTTTCAAAAGGTTTCACAAAGCTTAATGTGTCGTGCATGTTTAGATTTAATCTGAATACCACAGACGGGTTGCATGTTTGATATACGCTCTATGTTGGGGGTCCAAGTAGGCATATTTTAGGAAAACCTAAACTTCAAAATATGCATGTGTAATTCATAAGTAATTGGAAGAACTACATAGGATTGTTAAGGTGACGGTGGAATCCTAGGCTTTATTTAATTTTCAAAAACTATTTTCTTTTAGTTTATTTTATTTTGTCACTTTATTTAATTATTTTCTATTAAATTCGTTTTCATTATTTTAAATCACAAAATCACCTTTTCCAAAACTCTGTTTTAAGTAATTAATTAAGATTTGATTTGATACAAATTATTCATTCAATCCTTGTGGAGAACGACCTTGTTAGAGCTGCTATACTATGATTACATTGTACTCTTGGAAGTATTTAAAGTGTTTTTATCCCTACTTTTGCAGGTGGTAAAAATCTCTATCAAAAGTACCTGTAATGATTTGTCACAGTGGGAAGTGGGTTACATTTGAAAATGAAAAGGAGTACATAGGTGGTGAAGAGAAATAAGGTGCAGGGAACTTGTTGCAATTTCCGAGACCTCACGATTCTTCTGATGTCATGCTAATTTTCTATTAAAGCTAATTTTGATATGTGATTGTTGTGGATTATGTTCTAATTGTATATGTGATCGTTGTGGATTATGTATGTCATTGTTGTGGATTATGTTCTAATTTGATATATATCCAATTGATTCTTCCGATGTTATGGTAATTCTTCTCATATATCCAATTGTCACTCGAACCTTATATCTGTGATCATCCTAGAATTGTTGTAATATATCTCAATTGTGTGCAAGTTTAAAGAATATTGAGTGTTAGGTCAATTGGTGAGTATATTCTGATAGTATCAACAAGACATGGGTTCAAAACTTGCTGGTTTTTACATCTTTTTGTTTTTTTTAACCTAACATTATGTTTTACCATATAAAATTCAATTCTTTTTTTTTTGTTCTATATAATTTAGAGGATGATCTAATTATGTTGAAAGAAAATCTCATAGCAATATAGTTTTGAGCCACGACTTTAATTTTTTATTCAAATTTAATGTGGTAATTTTCTTTTATTAAAACTCGTAAACAAGTTTTGTTCTTCTGATATAATCGATTCAATACCAAAATTTTCATATATACTTTAAAACTCCATTCTCCTGTTTGATTAAACTTTTCCATGCTAATGTGTCTTAGAAATGTCATAAGAAGCTCCCTACCCAAGGAGTTTTACATATCATGTGCATATAGTGTGCATATCGTGTGCATACAGTGTGCTATTCATGTGCGTATAGTGTACGTATCATGTATTTGTACATAGATTTGTATATATAACAAACAATTAGGCATTATTCTAGAATTAGTGACCTTATAATTAATGTATTTGTATATGAATTTGTAATCAATACCATGTAACCAACAATTGGCCATTATTCTAGAATTAGTGACCTTATTGTTGATGTATTTGTACATGAATTTGTAATCAATAGCATATAACTAATAATTGACCATTATTCTAGAATTAGTGACCTTATAATTCATGTATTTGTACATAGACTTGTAATCAATAGCGTATAACTAACAATTGGCCATTATTCTAGAATTAGTGAGCTTATGGGCTTATAGTTTATGTACTATATATGGATTTGTAATCAATGGGCCCACACCCATCTTTAAATGTATTTGTCATTAGACCATCTCCAACCTTGGCTTAAAATCTAAAACTATTTAGTTCAAAAAATTTAGGTTTTAGCCCAGAAACAAATTTTCTGCTCCAACCTTTTTGGCCTAAAATTTTAGCCCCAGATTATTAAAGAATGAATTTAGACTTATTTTTTTCTTAAATTAACTTTTTAAAAAAAAAAAAATTATGTAGACTATCATAATTTAAATTTTATGAACATTTTAATCTAAAAATATTTAAATTCCGATAAATATTGAAAAATCACTAAATTGACACATGAAACTCACCAAACTTTCAACTTTCACCAATCGTTCAACTTTCACCAAACTTTCCAATCGTTCAACTTTCACCAAATTTTCAACTTTCACTAATCTTTCAACTTTCATCAATCATCCACTATATAAAGATAGGTTGAATATAAGTTGATCACACAATTTTTCAACTTTCAAAGTGTTTTTGTTTCCTAAAAATCCTCAATATCTCATCAATGGGTGATAGAAAAAGGCAAAGCAGGGCAATGCAAATGGAACAATACCAAGCAAGCCTTCACATTGAGGATACATAAATGATCAATGTAGAAGTTGAACTTGCAAACTCACTTATGCAATATGAGCACCATGCCGAATGTAGCTATCGTGGTTCTGTCACGGGGCGTTCATTTGTGTAGCGTGATAGAGAAGAGTGTCATGACCGAATGATGAAAGATTATTTCATCGAGCGTCTGAGATTTCTTGCTCATGATTTTCGAAGGCAGTTTAGGATGAGGAAAAAGCTTTTTGATAGCATCTTGAATGCAATTGTCAATCATGACCACTACTTTGCAAGGAAGATAGATGATGTCGGCCGACAAAGTCTATCACCTCATCAGAAGCTCACTTTTGTGTTTCGGATGCTAGCTAATGGGTGCTCTGCAAACTCAACTGATGAGTATTGCCGACTTGCGGAGAGTACTGCTAGTGACGAGGATAGGGTCACATTGAGTAAGTATATGAGACATTTAAATAGAATTCAAGCTCCTTAAGGCCATGACACACTCCACAAGAATTTGGTTGAGCATGTATGGCGCTTAGAAGGTGAACGTTGATGATGTTGGTTGAGCATGTATGTAATAATTTTAAGTGTACTATGTTGGTATTTTCTAGTAATAAATTGAAGTGTCTTCTTGTGCAAAGTATTTTGTGTAGTACATTAGATAAATTTTTGAATGGAGGTTGAATTATTGAAAACATCTATTCTACATCAAAGTGTGGAATAATAAGTACAATAATTATTGAAGGCATCTAGATTAATAGAAACAATTATTAATACACACAACAATTATTAAAGTACATAAACTTAATACAAATGACAATTAATAAACCACATAAGCTTAATGATATCCACCATCTTGATTTGGTGATGGACTTAATGGCGAACTTGGGATATAGCCTTGAGATGAATTATCATCTTGAAATATACTTCTTCAGGCATCCATTTGAAAAATCTCTCTTTGCTTACCACGTAAGTACTTCTTCATTTCTGGAGTGTATTTGTTGAGGTCCTCCATCATCAAATTTATTTCGAACCTCTCTTGCTCCCTATCCCATTCTTCCTTCATTTGCAAACGCATTTAGGCCGCTTCTTTTTGGCGAGCGCTTGGGACTTCCCTTTTTCTCTTTGCTTTCTTTTGCTTATCTCTTCCCGGGGGCCTAGTAAAAGAAGAAGTTGGGGTCATTCGTTCGACACCTTCATAGACACCTTCATCAAAATCATTTGGGGCGGGGCTTCACATGAAATAATCTTTCCCATTGTTGGTTCACATCGGTTCCCCATCTCAGAAAATCCTTAAGGACATTCCAAGCATGATGCAACTTAAAAGCTTGATTTTTTGGTGTAGTTCTTGTCTTGTAAATTGCCATTGCTTTGTCACCCTATGCATCAAATATGTAAAAACAATTAGTTGCAAAATACTATTATGTACATGACAAATAAAATATCAACAAAGAAACTCACAATTTTTGAGAAGCTCCTTCCACTAGGCATGTCAACCGTGGCTCTCTCCAAGCTTCCCTTCCACAAAGTGCACGCTGTGTTGATAATCTTCCACTGATCATAAACACCACCAGCTTCCCTTCGACTGGCGTTAGAGTTTTCATGGAACTTATCAACGATTTTACCCCACAAAACCTTTCTATTTTGATTCGTGCTGACGGCACCATCTTTGATAATAGAAATCCATGCCAAATATAAAGCAATATCTTCGTCAAAGGTCTAATTACGACCTCTAACATGCTCTTTTGCCATCTTAAAAAATTTGGAAATGAGAAGAAATGGTAGAAAGAAAAATTGGAAGAATTGTAGGAGAAAAGTGAGTTTTGTGTGGATGTTTGAACAAATACATAGGTATTTATAGAGTTTTTAGGTGAATTTTGTGTTAAATAATTGTTTAAAATTATTTTAGCCATTGGATTTAAATTTAGACCGTTAGATCTTTTTTTTTTACTATTAGATTTGATTATATTCGATTTAAGTCGTTGGATTCAATAAATATATAAATATAAAACTAAAAAAAAAATTGAACGTGGATCTTGGATTAACCAACGGCCCTTTTAAACCCAGCCGTTGGATTGAAAAAGGTAGCCTAACAGCTATAGACAGCTACTGACAGTCGGGGGACACGACTACGTGGGTGGGGTCCGCCTCGGCTGAGTCTCTGGCACGTCTGCAAGTGGGGTTAATCAGGTTGGTGTTTGGGCTTCACAGCCCATGGTGCACTCCACCGACTGGGGTCCACTCTAATTTGTGGCCTAAACTTGGGCTGGTATTTGGCCCCGGGATGAGTTTTAGGTTTTAGGCTAGTTTTAGGCCATGGGTTGGGCTGGGTTTTGGGGGGGAAGGGGAAGGGAATTATAGGTTTTAGCCCAAGGTTGGAGTGGGTCTTATTGGCCAAATCTTTTACTGATATATTGTTTGGCTTGATTTGTTAGGGTATTGCCCGGGTTATAGAGACTCAAAAAGCAATGTGCATTAGTCGAAAGGAGAGAGAACACAAAATTAATATTATTTTAAGTTTAACATTATGCTAAATTCTCTCTCCTTGTAGCTAAATGTGGCTGGTGATTGTTCATTTTATTAATTTATTTAGTGGGTTTTGGTAGAGAGGCAAAGTTTTATTGCCAACAGAAAGTTACATAATAGAGGCCCAAAACAAATATACAAAGGAAACGTGGGCCATCCAAAATAAAACACCAAGAGCCTAACCATAGATTAAGCTTAGAAACAAAAGCAAGCCGAAAGAAAAAGTAAACCCTAGCCTCCTGCAACTATCGTCGCTGCAACACCTCTCGATCAGCTCGAACCACTGAACCCATCCAACGCCATAAATCTAACCAAACGACGCCTTAGAGATGGTAGGAAGGAAGACTATATCATCCAACAAATAGCTCCTCCAGGGTTGTAGCCAAGTAGAAGAAAACAAAGAAGCCAATGGGATTCCCACTAACAACATTGCTAATGAAGGCAAACCAAGAGAAGGAGGTGGTGTGAACAACCGAGCTGGTGTGGCACAACCGCTCGTGTACCGAAACAAATCGCAGTTAAAAGTGATTACAAACCGGAATTCGAATGATATTGATGAAGGACGTTGCCAAGTCAGAAAGAACGAAGGACTGAAGATGGAAGGATAGTGGAATTAAAGAACAGAAAAGAATGGTTATGAGGACATTGGCTACTAGGATTTATGGTTTGTGGGTTGGAAAGATCATTCTAGAGGGAAAGGCTAACAAGGGGAAAATTGTAGCAGAAGGTAAGGAAGTGAACAACAAAAAGCAGAAAGTAAAGGCTGCCATAAACCTAGCCATAGATAGGGTGGGCGGCTGAACGGAAAACCTTAATTTGGAAACCCTCACACTAGCATTGAGAACCACTCTTAGGGAGAGAGAAAAGTTAGATATTTTAGTTAGTGGAATAGCTTCACAATGTTAAGATAGCATGTGGCGGGCAAATTTCTTGAAATGTCATATGAACTTATACACAATTTATAATTTGTCATATGAACTCATTTTTTCACAAATTTATTTATTTATTATTTTTATATAAAAAGAGGTCGCACTTGGTGCGATGGCAAGTGCCTTGGCCCATGAGCGGTAGGTCTCGGGTTCGAGACTTGGGAGCAGCCTCTCCATAAATGGGGGTAAGGCTAGCCGACATTCACCTCTCCCAGACCCTGCGTAAAGCAGGAGCCTTGTGCACTAGGTACGACCTTTATTATTTTTATATAAAAATATATGTATAAGGAAACAAATTGGTTTTGAACTTTGGACCTCATTTTTACAAGTTTTCTACTTCTCTTTTGCAAGAACCCATAAATTTTATCTAGTAAAAAAATGTGCCATGTTCATTTGAAAAAACTTATGGTGAACTACTATAAAGGTACATTAGGCTCACCAACATAGAGTTTAACTAATTACAAGCTTTGAAAATTCAACGTGGTCAATCATATCCATTAAAAAGAAGGGTTGAATTTGCAATTTTATACGTAGTGACATTTCAGATATAGCTAAGTGCTTCTCTTTGGAGGCAACACTCTTATCCCTTTTCTTATTTTCAAATTCCAAAATCTAGTATGCTGCGAATGTGACCCGTTGTCATCTACTTTCTTCTACAATGTGCAAGGAAGACTTCCAGTCAATTCATAAACCAATCTCATAATTCCAAAGTGTTAACTTATCTCAAATGCCACGAGTTTAATGGATAGTTGGTGCGTTTTAACTATGTGCCATTTTTCTACATGTTACATATATATTGCTCGTTTGGTGTCTATAATTTGATTGACTTATCTACTTATTATAAAATTTAAGGCTGGTGGTTGCAATCGTAGGTGGTGACGACAACGGTGGGAATAGCAATGGTAGTGGTGGTGGGGTCGACGGTGGTGAAGGTGATGGCAACAACAATTCTAAAGGTATAGTGGTGGTGCAAATAGTGGGATGTGGTGGTTGGGTGTAGAGATTACAACGGTGGTAGAGGCAATGGCAACAGAAGTGGCGGTCGTGATTGCAATGATGGTGGTTGCGGTTGTGGAGATGGTGGTTTGATTATAGTCAACAAGTCAATTCAAAAATCAATCTCATAATTCCAAAATGTTAACTTATCTCAAATGCCACAAGTTTTCCACTGGCCCCTCCCTCAAGTATTACAATTGTTTGGCCAGAGAAAAAAAAAACCTCCAATGAAACACGAACGTGAGTTCAATGGATAGTTAGTGGGTTTTAACTTTGTATTTTTCTACATATTACATATATTTTACTCGTTTGATGTCTAGAATTTGATTAAATTATCTAGTTATTATAAATGTAAGTCACATTGAAAGGAATAATTTTGTATTTTAAAAGGAATAGAAGCACTAGCGGAGAAAAAATGGGTGCAGTTGGTGTATTAATACCAGACAATGTCATTTTTTTCTCTACTAATTATCACTCTAGACCCCATAAGTTGTGAACTACGTTTGTCTACTCTTCCATTATTCCTTAAATATAAGACATGGTGATAAAGGAAAAGATATTTGTCACTTTGTAATACAGTTTAGTGATATTTTTCTTTCAAGAGATTTTGGGTTCGAATCTCGAAAGTGACTAGTTTGCAATCAATTTATTCTCCTTGCTTTAGTGTGTAAATATATTGTTGTATAATTTTTTTTTGAGACAAATGATAAGGTTAGTAAGTTAAATTGTTAAATATTAGGGGGAGCGGGAGATCGGTGGGGATCGAATCCGCACCATCGTACATAAGTATTATTGCTTTTCTCCACTAAAATTAAAAGAAGATATGAGTGCATTTGACCCCAACAATGACATTTTTTTCTCTCCACTAATTACCATTGATTACCACTCTTGCTTTTGCTTCTTCTCCTTACTCAGCTCCAACATTTAAACCCCATCTCTCTCTCTCTCTCTCTCTCTCTCTCTCTCTCTCTACGTATTCGCTCCCATTGGCAGTTAATTGTCCACAGCCCACAGACGCCCTCCATATATAGGTTTTGCCTTTCAAAGCCTTTTCTTCTTTAAAATTTCTCAATCGTTTCTGTATGTCATTAATCGTGATAAGGAGGTTATTTGTAACTGCACGGTGACTAAAGTAATTGGTCACGGAGTAGGTACCCACATACGTCAATGTAGCGGCAGAAGGTTATGAAAACAGAAAGGTGACCACTGCTTATTCTGTTATGTTTCAACATTATATGAATCTTATGAATTTTTTTTGCAAGTAATTAAATAAAATATGATTCTTTCTGAGAAGATGGAATCCCCAAATTTTAATACTCATTCATTTGTTCATTCATCTACACACCATCAACTATCTTTTATGTTATGAACTATCATTGAAGTTTGGTTAGTTGAGTGGTTGGTTGGTGTGATTTGTTTGGTTTTTAAAATTTTGTTGGAATTTAAATGTCTTAGGTTAAAACATTCGTCAAATTAAATTAGGTAACCTAACTCAAAGTTACAAAATAAATCCTTACAAACAAAAATTAGGGTTAAACCATTCCATAATACATTTTAGGTCTTGAAAGTTAGGTCTTAAGGGTTGCGTGACATTCACCGTTCACAAACCTAAATTGTGTCTTTTAGTGGGCCTAAATTTTTGGGTTTGGATCCAATGATTGGAGTTGGTCTAAACGAAGAAGGTGACCCAAAATCTAAAACTTGCACCTTAGACCGCCTCCACCACCATCACCACCACCAAATTATTTTCTTCCTATTTTCAGTTGTAGTGACAACATGGTCATGTGGCATGTCTATTGGAACTATTTCGTTTTGAGTTTCGACTTATGGCTCCTTCAGCTTCGGAACTTGGTCTTGTAAAGCCTTGCGAGTTCGTTCCTGATATGCGATGTGGGCGTGTCAAGGTAAGAATCTAATCGTGTTACACGTTCCTTCTCATCAGTCGTGAGGCAGAAGAGGGAAACGACTGAAAAAAGCTTCAAAATGATGTCGCAAATATTCGAGATCCTAGAGAGAAAAAAGGAGATCGACGACGTCAATAACGGTATACATATTTACTTCAAAGCTGAGAACTCGAGCATCCCTAGATCCGTGGTATTTTGGATGATTTGTTCGGCATCGGGGCAAGTTAATGCCAGATCAAAAGCCTCTTGGCAGGCCATATAAGTCGTTAGTCGAATACTTTTTGTGGAACTCCCACATGTATTCTAAAGTTTTGCTGAGAAATGGTGGGTGGAGATTCCTTCTGACTTTGATTAATGGCTTTTGTGGGGGCAGTGAAGGAAGTTTGCTTTCATCTTCCTTCCAAAAGTGCTTGGGGAGAGCTTTAATCTCCCCCGCTCGTAGAAGGAGTTTGATTCTCATTTCAAATTCTTCAATTGTTGTTTCAAAGTCACAATCAATCACTTTTTTTCTTTGAAGCAACTTCGCCATAATGGTCAGAGGTTGTCGGTCCTCTTCGTTGCAGGCCGTTTCTTTCGGTTGCCATTTAATGACCGAGGTATCTTGGGCTACTCGTCGGCGAGCCGTATAGTCCATTCTTTGGCGCCAACATTTCTGTGATTTGGACAACATAGTGTATATATACACTGGTAGGGGAGTTGTAAGTATACCAACGTTGGTTGAGTGGCTTAGGTGGTCTGAAGATGCACTAGTTTGTAAGTGAACTTGAATTGCTGGTGTTGCATGCATAATAATCCTCATTGTGAAACGGTGCGTCAAAGTCAAGATATCGTCTGGTCGAAGATGGCTTGTTATCTTGTCCCTAGGGGCTAAGCCTATCGAAAACTTTCTAGTGTTGGCCTACACCTAGCATCTTTTAGGATGTTGCTGCAGCTGTGGGCACCTGTTGCAGTATTTGAGCCTGCAATGGCTTTTCTTTCAGCTCAGTTAAGATGACGTTTGGGTGGCTCGTTTGAGAATAATCAATCTTCAATCGTGGCCAAGAGTTCTGCTTAGGGACGAATTGCATTGGAACGAACTTAGCCTTTCATTTTCCTTTATCCCTGGGTAAATAAGCATCCATCATGCTTACCGTCGCCGTAGGGAAATGATCGGCATCAATGACAATCTGTTTCTCAGGAAACTTGAGCTTACCATTGTTGATCCAGCTTTGAATGGCATTCCGAAATACGACATAATTATTTATCATATGTCTATTCGAGTTGTGGTGTTTACAATATGTCATACCTTTTAAATCTTCAGCTTTAGGAATATTATGCTATGGTCGAAGCTTGACAATTTTCATGAGAAATAACTAGTTAAAGATGGCATCGAGCTTAGTGATATCAAAAGTATAGACTTTCGACGTTTTGAGAGCAACTTCCTCAGAGGCCAAGCGGGTTTTGGCATCCTTAGACTTAGCATGAGCTAATGCTATGCATATGTACGGTTTGTCGATTACTATCTCGATCGTGTCTGTACTAGCACATTAGGACTCTTCTCCTTCGGCTGATGTATAACTAACCGTAGGGTTCTTATAGATTGTTCCTCGGGATGTGGATTTCGAGATCTTTTCCTCTCGGAGAAAATAATCATATTACTTGACATGTTGAGCTAGTTCGTACATATCTCGAAAATTTGCCCCTAAGAATTTCTTTTTGTACTCTACATACAGGCTGTTTAGGGCGAGCCTAATGAACTCGACTTCAGGGAGAGGTACTCGGCACCAGTTTCTGGCCGACTTAAACCTCGTAAGGTATTTCATTGGAGACTCATCAGAGGCTTGAGCCATCCAGGCTAAAGAAGAGGAGTTGTTTAGTTACAGATTCTGATAACTAGTTTTTAGTTACTCTTATACTAAAAGCTGGTTGTTGTGAACTGTAAATGAGATTGAATTCAAGGATGTAAATGAGTCAGATGTTATATAACTCCTAAACCTATTAATAGGAGTCAAATACACAACATCTTAAGGAGGAAAAAAACAGAAAAAAACATGTAAAATCTTGAGAGAGTAGGAGTCTTCAGCCTTGAGCAGTTTCCAGGGTCTAGCCTTCCTAATTTTTTATATATTTCGTTATGTTTTTAATCTAGATTATGGATGCTTAGGGATGCTTGAAGCCCTAGATATTATTGAATTAATGTTATGATGCAATTTTAGTTGATCAATTTCATTTGGAAGCTAGAATCAATTTTATGTATTTTCAAGCTTAGCTACCTTGTCTATTTTTGCTTGATGTTGAGAATGATACGGATGATTGCCATATCTTCTTTCATTCATTAGCAACATGTGATTATGTTAAAAACTAGTCATGTAAACTTATTTCATGAAGATCTAGGATAAATGCCATGTTCCATGGTTCATGTGATGTTCATAATCCTCTTTGTTCTTAATGAGTTTCTAGGTGCTAAATCTGAGTATATGCCATGCTAAGTCATAGGTGTGATTAACTAATTTTAAAGTGTAAATAGTGCCAAATGTTTTACAAAGTTGTTTATCAATACTTGTCTCTATACTATTGCTTATGATTTGTGCCCTTGCAAGGATAAGATTTGTGAAAATTGGATAGCCTAGTTAGGATTGGAAACCAAGTGTCTCTTACTCACAACTCGTTATATTAACTAATGGGTACTCTATGGATAATCTGATTGGTTCGGGAAGTTTCGGTTCTGTTTATAAAGGGGTAATTGTTAATGATGGAACATTAGTTGCTGTTAAGGTATTATACCATCAACAACAAGGATCTTCTAAGAGTTTCATTGATAAATGCAAAGCTTTAAGATGTGTTAGGCACTGTAATCTTCTCAAGATCATAACTGCATGCTCTAACATTGATAATCAAGGCAATGACTTCAAAAGTCTAGTTTTCAAGTTCATGGCAAATGGAAGTCTGGACTCGTGGTTGTATCCAAGAGATGAGGAGGAATCTCCAAGTAAGCGATTAAGTTTTATACGAAGATTGAACATTGCCATTGATGTTGCTTCTGCGTTAGATTATCTCCACTGCCATTGTGAAACGACCATTGCTCATTGTGATATAAAGCTGAGCAAGGTACTTCTTGATGAAGATATGGTAGCCCATATTGGGGATTTTGGTTTAGCAAGGCTCATATTTGAAACATCAAATGATCCCTCCTTCAATCAAACCATGTCATCATGGGTTCTGAACTAGTTAATGTGATTAATCCGATTTACGAGAAGCCATGCACATCAGATTTACTATGATTAATCCGATTTCTTAATAGACTCTTCACAAAGTAACTGTGTCTACAAATAACATTAACTTTTTACAAGTACGACTTCACAGGTTCTAGACTAGTTACACACATTGAGCACGTACATTTTTACATAGGATTGTTGATTTGAATCTTAATTGTAAATGTTATTGGAGTCCAATTTTAGGTAGGATTAAGATATGTAATAATTAGGATTCAGTTTCCTTATCCTTGGTAATTACTTTCCTTGTAGAATAAGGTATGTGTGCTTATATATTTGTAAACCCTAGATGATGAATAATATAACGTATTATTCAAAGTATTTCTTCTTGGCATCAAGAGCTTGTTTTGATCCAAACCCTAATTGAACTCGTGTACTGTTGTGGCTGTCATTAAACCCAGTGTCATAACCTTGGTCTGCCTATTGTCTGAATTTAGTATAGGAAAACGTGTCATGTATTTGTTGCTCATGTTGAAAGGGACAGCAATATTTGCTACTGTTTGTTGGACCGTGCTGATGGGTGTTGCAGTGTACAAGTCAGTATACAATTGATGTGCAATTGTCAAAGAAATAAGTTGTGCCATGTATAGTGCCTTGTTGTGCAATTCCAACAAGTGTTTAAGCAGTTGTATTTCAGCAATTATTTTTGTGTCGTGTATTATAACTAGTGGTTTCTTGCTGGTGCCTGGAATTACAATATAGCATGTTGGTTTGTTGCTGTGCCGTGTGTGGTAATTGGTTATACCAGTGTATTGAATTTTTGGGTAATTGCCATTGGAATTTATCTAAAATTTCTCACTTTTACCATGGGTTGTGTTGCTGCACTTGTCGTGCATTAGCTGCTTGCTACATCGTCATGTCATGCCATTGTGTCTTGCTACAACACTCTCAGTGTTGTGCATATATATTCTAATCATTACTTCATTGTGTATTGGTGTGATTATTGTGTATTGTTGTTTCAAGTGTTATTACAATGGCGAATACATGTTGGATTTTGGATTTCGTTGCAACATATCATATGAAATATGATAAAAACTTGTTTCAATCTATGACACATCCTCATAGAAAATGTATGGCAACTGCTTATGGTACTACTATTCCTGTTGTTGGAGTAAGAACAATGTGTCTTACATCGTCTCTCCCTTTACATAATTATTTATTGGTTCCGTCATTGTCCCATCACTTATTATATGTACCATAAGTCACTAGACAATTGGATTGTGTTGTATTAATGTATCCTTTATTTTTCTTGCTTTAGGATATTCAGACAAAGGAGATTATTGGGTGTGGCACTAAGAGAAAGGGGCTATATGATATGGATGACGTGGTTCTTGGAAGAGCTGATTTGGTTCATGCATCGCGTAATAGTAATCTATAGAAGGTATTGTTATTGCATCGTCGTTTGGGGCATGCATTGTTTGGTTATTTGAAACATATGGTACCTAATTTGTTCAGTGGTACCGAAGACTCAGAATTGAAGTGTGAAGTATGTATTTTAGCCAAAAGCCACCATGCTTCATTCCCTTTAAGTATGAATAGAAGGTCTTCTCCATTTACGCTAGTACATTCTAATGTGTGGGGGCTTTCCCTTGTTAGTACTACTTCTAGAATTAAGTGGTTAGTTACTTTCGTGGATTACTGCACCAATATGACGTGGTTGTATATGTTGAAAAATAAAAGTGAGGTATGTAATGTGTTTTGTTTATTTCTTCAGATGGTTAAAACTCAGTATTCCTCTGATATTAAAATTTTGCTTTCTGACAATGGTGAAGAATACATAAATTCTGAGTTATCCCAATTTCTACAAGATCGTGGAATTGTTCATGAAACTAAATGTCTGCATACCCCACAACAAAATGGGGTGGTGGAAAAGAAAAATCGTCATATCTTAGAGATAGCTCACGCTTTGCTTATTGGTGCATCCATTCTCAAATGCTTCTGGCCTGAAGCAATTGTACATGCAGCTTATGTTATGCATCGTATGCTGTCACAGGTCTTGAATTATCGAACACCACTTCAGGAGCTTATTAAACTTGTTCTAGTGGTTTCCACAATACTTTGTCACCTCAGATATTTGGTTGTGCAGTCTATGTTCACATTTAGAAAACTCATCGCAGTAAGCTTGAACCATGTGCATATCGTTGTGTCTTTCTTGGATTTTCTCCTCATCAGAAGAGATTTAAGTGTTACCATCCTGCTAGTCAATGTATGTTTGTAACCATGGATATGACTTTCTCAGAGTCTGAATATTTTTATACTTCATCTGTATCATATCACCAAGGGGAGATCAGTGATATTAGTGATCTAAGTTGGTTGAAATATTTTTATACTTCATATGTATCCAATTCAAATCCACCTATTTTCGCAAGAGTTTACCAAACCCAGTAGCCCAGTTCGACAGACTCCCATCGAACCAGGCAGCCTAGTTCTTCATGCTCTGACCGAACAGTACACCCTAGTTCAACAAGAGTATGCCAAAGTGCCTAGTATGTCCGTAGTACACCTTCTCTATCTTTATGATCCTCTAATGCCTATTCCATCTCCTGTGAATATCCAAGAGGTAAGTATTTTAAATGATAGTAGAACTAATCCTAATATTAGTGTAAGTACTTATAAATTGCCAGCAAGACAGAATCATGATGTGCCACCTGACAAATTCTCTTCGAAAGGGAAGGTCAAGTATCTGATTACTAATTATGTATCATGTGAGTGTTGTCCACTAGAATGTAGGGCATTGGTAAACCATATGTAATCAATCAAAATTCCAACTCAGGTAGAAGAAGCCTTCGAGACCTTATGTGGACACAAGCGATGGATGAAGAAATGTCAGCATTGCAAAAGAATAAAACCTAGGAGATAGTGCAGTTACCAAAAGGGAAGAAACCTGTTAGTTGTCATTAGGTGTTTACGATCAAGTACAAGGATGATGGATCAGTGGATAGGTACAAAGCAAGGTTATTGGCTAAGGGGCATACTCAAGCGTATGGTGTAGATTACCAAGAAACCTTTTCTCCAGTAGCAAAGATGCATACAATGTGTGTTTTGATTTCCTTAGTTGCAAATATTGATTGGGTTCTTAAATAGTTTGATGTGAAGAATGCGTTCCTTCATGGGAACTTATAAGAGGAAGTGTATATGGTCTTTCCATCAGGATATAGTGCGAGTGGTAATACAGGAGTATGCAAATTGCGTAAATCTCTTTATAGGCTCAAGCAATTACCTCGTGCTTGGTTTGATAGGTTTACTCAAGCAATGAAGAAATATGGATATTGCCGGAGTCATTCAGATCGCACTCTGTTTCTGAAGCGTAAGCTTGGCAAATTGACTGCTTTAATCATTTATATGGATGATATGATTATTATAGGGGATAATTCTGAAGAAATTTAGAAGTTACAGCTAAATCTTGCATCTGAATTTAAGATGAAAAATTTGGGAGAATTGAAGTACTTCCTTGGGGTTGAGGTCGCTCGTTCACCTAAAGGTATTTTCTTATTGCAAATGTAGTTGCTGATGCGCTTAGTCGGAAGTCTTATGGTCAGATATCCTCTTTGGTAGAAACCGATAGTCCTAATCTCTTAAACTTAAGGAAAACTGATGTTGAAATGGAATTAAGTGTTAATGAAGAATTGGTGGCTCATTTTCAGGTTCGGCCTATACTTGTTGATTGAGTTCACTTGGCTCAACAAAATGATCTGTTATGCCAAAAGTTGAAAAAAATGATGTGGTTAATGGTACACGACAAGATTTGAAGGTGCGAAAGAGGGCATGCTTGTTTCGGGAACCCTACTCTTTGTTC
Source organism: Malus domestica (assembly GCF_042453785.1). Classification (NCBI taxonomy): domain Eukaryota; kingdom Viridiplantae; phylum Streptophyta; class Magnoliopsida; order Rosales; family Rosaceae; genus Malus; species Malus domestica. The sequence goes on from NC_091663.1 coordinate 21,140,869, forward strand.
CTCAAAATGAAGAGCTAATGAAGGAAATTCTAGTGAAGCGCATATTTCAGCTTATGTTATGCATCCTGGTTTTATCAAGATGTATCATACTATCAAGCCTTTCTACTACTGGTCGAGTATGAAAAGGGATATCGTTGAGTATGTAAAGAAATGTTTCGTTTGCTAGCAAGTCAAAGCAAAAGGATAGAAGCCCATTAGTTTATCTCAGCCTTTCTCTATTCCTATTTGGAAGTGGGAAGAAGTCACTATGAATTTTCTTTACAAGTTGCCAAGAAGTACAGCTAACCATAATGGTATTTGGGTGATTGCAGATCGTCTCATGAAATCCTTACACTTTATTCTGGTGCGTGAGACATTCTCAATTTCCAAATTGGCTCAATTATTCACCAACCAGATTGATCGATTGCATGGAGTACCTGTTACTATTGCCTCGGATTAGGATGCCTGATTCACTTCTAAGCAAGGTTCTAAAAAATGCTAGGTGCTAGTCAGGCGGCGGGCTAGCGCCTAGGTGGCTAGACGGGGTTTAGGCGGGTGCCTAGATGGATTTTGGTAAATTTCTTGTATATCTTGTAAATAAGTGCATATTGACACTTACAAAAAATTATACTTGTATGAAATCCATGGATAAGATAATAAAAGAATGATAAAATGCAAAAAGAGTATCTAACAAGTCCAAAATTTAAAAACACATTAAGCATATATGTCATATAACCATAGTAAGGAGTATTGTAGGATGACACATGTACAACAAGTTCACAATTTAAAACCACATAAAATGCAAAATAGGAGGAAAGTAAGGAAATATAGTAATGTAAGATACTTGCAAAGTTACAAAGCTAGGCATCAAACTCCTCTTCACCATATCCCTCCAAGACTCGCTCCGTGTCGAACTCAAAGTCAACTTCTTCATCATCTCCTTCTTCTTCCGTGTCCTCATCCGATATAAAATCCTCTTCATGAAGTTCTCTTACTTGAACATTTTTAGAACTCCCCTTAGGCTCTAGGGAATTACTGATAGGGATTTTACCACACACGCAAAGCTGTTAAAAACTCCTATAATACTTGCAAGAATGACAAGGTTATTGTAGTATAAATGGATCTCGTAAGGTCGTTCTCCACAGGGATTATTAAATAATGTGAAGCAAACCAAATTCCAATTAATTATTGTAAAACAGAAATCTGAGATAATTGATTTTATGTCCTACTTTAATAAAAATAAACGCCTAAGACAAAGTAACTAAAAGAAAGGAAAAACATAAAAGAAACAAATAAATTAAAATAAACAAATAATAAAAAAAAAAGAAAAGAAGAAAAAGGAAAGGGCTCACCTGGATTCGAAATCAAGACCTGGAGCCATGGGAGAGGTGCATGAAAAAGAAAGAAAAATATGATGGGCGCAGGGTTCAAATTGGGGACCTGGGAGCTTGTGAGGACACACTGACCAACACGTCTAAGTCCACACTGGTGTCAATCTTTAGTAACAGCTACAATATATGCTAATTTAGCAGCTTCATCATTTCAACAAAAACCCTAGCATCTGAGACACTCTCTGTCTTGCCTCGAGCCTAGAGCCCCAAACGGCTTTCTGTCTCTCCGTGTTAGAACATCCCTTTCAACATACATGGCATGCACACGTGTCATGCATCCATGTGGTGAATTTCTTAGGATTCCAAAATAAAGGCTAAGTTGAGCCCCCATTTCTCTCATTTCTGATTGCTTTTTAAAAACCCTAGGCCTCGCTCTAGAATATGAGAGATATCTCTCAATAATAGCAGAACCCCCTCTCATTTCACTCAGCCCTCTCTCCCATTTCTCTCAGACCTCTCTCTCTTTAAGATAAAAAAAACAAATATCTCTCATTTCCCTATAATGAAGAACCCTAGCCGCTTCTCATCTAACATTTTAGCTCCAATGCTTGACCCTCATCTCTCATTTCAACACACCCACTCACCTTTAACGCTCACAATAGTCAATCTTCTCTGCAAAAACCAAAACTAGTGAGTCCTACCATGGAAATAGTGGCACATTGAAGCTCCAATCTTCCCACATAGGTAAGCATCGCCTCTGCCATTGTTGAATATGTGTCCATTTGATGATTTAAGACAGAAAAAATAAGAAGACTAACACATTTATTTTTTTTTATGTATAAGGATAAGGATCCGCCGAAGAAATACTGGGAAAAAAAGAAAAACCACCTAACCACCTAGCACCGTCTAGGCTGCCTAGGCGCTCGCCTAGAGCCCAACCGATATGCAAGAAAACGCCTTGGGTCACCACCGTCCAGCGCTTAGGTGTCACCTAGGCCATTTTTTAGAACACTGCTTCTAAGTTTTGGAAGGGTTTTCAGCAAGCCATAGGTACTTAACTATTGTATAACATTGTTTTCCATCCTTAGACAGATGGACAGTTCGACAAGACTATTCAGACGTTTGAGGGCATGTTGATGGCAAATGTCATGCAGTTCAATGAAAGTTGAGATCGTCATCTACTATTGATGGAATTTGCCTATAACAATAGCTTTCATACAAGTCTCGGTATGTCACCTTTCAAGGCTTTTTATGGTAAGGCTTGTCGGACCCTATTATGTTGGAATAAAGTTGGTGAGAGAACTATTTTGGGCTAGAATTGTAGATGAGGCTACCTGAAAAATACAAGTAATCAAGAAAAATATGAAGACAACTCAAGACAGATAGAAGAGTATTACTGATAGTCACACGAGGCATCGCGAGTATACTGTTGGGGATTGTGTATTCCTGAAGTTGTCACCCTGGAAAGGTGTGGTGAGGTTTTGGTAGCGAGGAAAGCTGAGTCATCGATACATTGGTCCCTACTATATCACTAAAAGAGTGGGAAAACGTAACTTATCGTTTGGACTTGCCTCCAGAGTTGTCGCGTGTTCACAATGAGTTCCATGTTTCGAGGGTATGTACCAGACGAATCACATGTGTTGGAATCATCACAGGTGGAGCTACAAAAAGATCTGAGCTATAAAGAGGAACTAGTTGTGATAATGGATCAGGGAGAGAAAGCACTTTGGAACATGACGATACCTTTGGTGAAGGTTCTTTGGCTAAATCCTAAGATGGAAGAGGCTACTTGAGAAACTGAAGAAAGTATGAGAATTTAATATCCCTATTTGTTCTACTATAGTGGTAGAAATTTAGCGGACAAATTTTTTTAACGGGGGTATACTGTTACAACCTGTACCGTATTGTATTTTATTCTCAAGATGTGTGAAATGACTATTTTGCCCTTGAGTGGGTGTTAATTAATTTATCGACCCTCGACTCAAGAATTACATCCTCATACTTTCTTAAGTTTCATAATTTTTATTTTGGTACATAAGTTTTACGTCAAAATTTAATTGAGACCTTGAGGGCCTAATCGTAATTTTTGTGATTTTTACAATTAGAGAGGGGTAATTTCGTAATTTTTGTTAATGACTAAGTGTGATTATATTACTCTTGGTCCCTCTCTTTTCTCCCTCAGTTGAAACACAACTCACCTTCACTCTCTCTTTAATACTCGAAACCCTCACTTTCTATTTCTAAGCTTTGAGAGCTCCCATCCACTTTCCTATTCGAGCTCATAGCAAATCGAACCCAAAAACCTTGAAACTGTCATCTCTGGTATGAGAGGAACATGAGGATGCTCTTGCATGTGCATCAGACCATCGCAGTGTAAATTTCTATTGAAGTCGAGAGTTCAAGCTCTGAAACTCAATCCTAGGTGAGGTTCTCTTAGTCAATCTTACTTGAGACATATATCGTGATGTTTTTCCATTCAAAACCAAGGATTTAACCCCTGCAATCGTTCTATACATGTTTCCTAGATTACAGTCATCTTCTCCGTGCAAACTTTGACGAGTTTGTGGGTTCTGGAGCTCAAGTTAAGTTCCAATCTATTCCAGGTTTTAGAATATATTTTTGCATGTGGGTTTTAGGCTTCAAAACGCTCCCTGTTCTTCATTTTCCAGAATTTGTCGAGTTGTACCGAGCTCAAACTGTTGAATCTGAGGTGGATTCAACATCTCTTGTTAGTATGTAAGTTGTTGAGCTAATTAGAAAACATTACAAGGTTGTTATGTGTGTTATGTCTCAGCTCATAGGCTGAGCTATTGTGTAAAAATGTGATGTGTTGATTAAGTCTCATAGGGCTTATCAATTGACAAGTGTCTTGATCTTAAGATAGGTTGTAATGGTTGGTTGAGATTGAATTGAGGTTATGTCTCTCTCTCTCATCTCCATCAGTTAAGTGTCTCTTCGAGCTCATATGCTCTATATGGAATACAATGATATAAGTTTAATAGTTATGTTGTGTGTGTGTGTTCTTCCTTCGAATTCATCTTCTAAATCTTTTCGAATATCTCTCTTAAATACTGTTAGACTTATTGTGTGGTTGTGTTGCTTTATTCTAACATGGCCTCAAAGCCAGGTTGGATCTAAACTTCTGGGCGTCGTTTCTACGAGTGGGTGAGCTTGGATTCATAGCAAAAGCTTATTACAGTGATTCGAGTGTCTAACATGGTTGGATCTGGATGAGGAGAACTCCGAGCGCCAATCTTCAATGGCGAGAATTTTGATTTCTGGCAAATCAAAATGAAGACCATATTTCGCTCGTATGAACTGTGGAATATGGTTGAGGGTGGGTACAGAGCTCCGGCGAAGGAGGAGGAACTCACAGAGGCAGAGAGGAAGCTGCTGCGAGAAAATATGGTCAAGGATGCTAGAGCACTGGGTATTATTCAAGGTGCCGTTTCAGATCAAATTTTTCCGAGGATTGCAACTTAGGAAAGTGCGAAGGCTGCGTGGGACATCCTGAAACAAGAGTTTGTTGGTGATAAGCAAGTAAGATCTGTGAAACTTTAAGGTTTTAGGCGAGATTTTGAATATACTTGCATGAATGATAGTGAATCTCTTTCTGTGTATATTGCTAAATTGTTTGATCTGATTAATCAAATGAAAAGATATGGTGAAGATCTGAGTAATTAAAGAATTGTTCAGAAACTGTTAAGCAGTTTACCTAAGTCTTATGATAGTATTGCAGCTGTGATAGAGAATACTAAGGATTTAGACACCATAGATGCACAGGATGTTGTAGCTATTTTGAAGGGGTATGAACAAAGGTTGGATAGACATGGAGAGAGTAGTATGGAGAAAGCATTTGCTAGTTTGAAATTTGCCCCGAAGTCTAATAAGTTCAATGGCCAACCAAACAGTAACAAATACCATAAGAATTTTAAGCCAAAAGAGAAACAATGGAGTAGCAAGGGTGATTGGAGTAATAAGGTTGGATTCACTGTAAAGAATGAGGCAAACAACACTGGGGATAAGTGTAAATTCTATGATAGACTTCACTATGAAGAGTGTTGGGTTAAAAACAAGGTCAAGTGTCACAAGTGCAACAAAATTGGGCATATTGCAAGGTACTGTAATGCAAACAAGACTGTGCAACAGGTGAACTTTGCTAATCAGGTTGATGAAACTGGAAATCTGTTTTATGCAAATCATTCTGGAGAAGTGAAGAAGATAAGTGATGAATGGTACATAGATAGTGGTTGTAGTAACCATATGACATCTAGAGAAGACTTACTTGTTGATATTGACAGATGAGTGAAAGCCAAGGTCCAAGTTGGCACTGGAGTCTTGGTTGAAGTTGAAGGGAAGGAACACTGATCATTGAAACAATAAAAGGTCGAAGATATATAAAGGAAGTTATGCTTGTACCTAGTCTTGTAGAAAATTTGCTAAGTGTGGGATAGATAACTGAGCACGGTTACTTTCTTTTATTTAGAGATTATAAAGTGGATGTGTTCAATGATAGATCTTTACAAAACTTGGTGGTCAGTGTGCAGCAGAAAGGAAATAGATGTTTTCCTTTAATTCTCAACACAAACAAGGAGCTTGCATTGAGGACAAATGTGCAGGAGTGTGTTATGATATGGCACAAGAAGTTTGGTCATCTTAATTTCAACAGTCTCAAATTATTACAGAGTCAAGGGATGGTTTTGGGACTGCTTGAAATCCAAGACAATGAAACTGTGTGTCAAAGTTGTGCACTGGGGAAGAATCACAGGGAACCATTTCCCAAAGAATCAATGTGGAGAGCAAAGCAACCACTTGAATTAGATGTGTGTGGTCCCATGTAAACATCAAGTCTAAGTGGAAATCGATACTTTATTACCTTCATAGATGATTATTCAAGAATGTGCTGGGTATATTTCTTGAGAAACAAATCAAAGGCCTTCTATGTGTTTAAGAAATTTAAAGCCATGGTTGAGCTTCAAAGTGGATACCATGTAAAGAAACTGAGAACAGATAGAGGAGGAAATTTCAACTCAAATGATTTTGGAAAGTTTTGTGAAGATTTTGGGATATAAAGACAGCTCACAATTGCATACTCTCCACAGCAAAATGGAGTAGCAAAAAGGAAAAACAGGACAATTGTGGAGATGGCAAAATGCATGATTCATGAGAAAGAACTTCCATACAATCTCTGGTGTGAAGCAGTAAACACATTTGTGTATCTGCTAAACAGAAGTCCTACAAAGGCAGTGAAGAACACTACACCTTTTGAGAAATTCAGTGGAAGAAAACTTGGGGTTAAACACTTGAAAATGTTTGGTTTAGTATGTTATTCTCTTATTCCAGGGAATCTAAGGCACAAATTGGAATAAACAAGTGTCATGGGTGTTTTCATTGGATATGGTACTTGTGAAAAGGGGTATAGGGTACTGAATCCTTTAACTCAAAAGGTCTTGTTATCCAGAGATGTAATTTTTTATGAGAATGGTAGATGGGACTGGGAGAAACACAAAGTCAAGGAAGTTTGTATTCCTTTATTTGCAGTCGAATCTTCAGTTTTTGATAAAATTGATAAGATGTCTGGATCTCATGAACAAGGAGGATGTGATGGGTCTCAAATTCAAGCTGGAAGTTCTCTAGTCACTGTCTTTGGTGAATCAAGTAGCTCACTGGTCTCACCTCAGTATGATAATACTCCACTGAGGTATATGAATCTGAGTGAGATCTATGAGAGATGCCATCTATGCATTGTTGAACCTGAGTCCTTTGATAAAGTTGCACATGATGAAGCATGGAAAAAGGCAATGAAGGATGAAATGAATATGATTGAGAAAAATCAGACATGGGAGTTGGTGAGAAGACCTTCAAATAAGCCTGTGATTGGGGTAAAATGGGTGTATAAAACAAAGTTGAATTTGGATGGGATAGTTCAAAAGAACAAGGCTAGACTTGTTGCAAAAGGCTATGCATAAAAGCCCGGAATTGATTTTAATGAGACTTTTGCACCTGTTGCAAGATTAGACACAGTTAGAACTCTAATTGCACTGGCAGTAAAGAATAAATGGAAGTTATTTCAACTAGATGTGAAATCAGCTTTTTTGAATGGTGTATTAGAAGAGGAGGTATATGTTGAACAGCCAGATGGGTTTGTGGTGCAAGGAGAGGAAGAAAAGGTTTACAGACTACATAAAGCTTTGTATGGTCTAAAACAGGCACCTAGGGCCTGGTATGGTGAAATAAACTCATACCTTATGCTTTGTGGGTTTAAGAAAAGCATCAGTAAGGCAACTCTGTACACCAAGTGCAAGGGAGACACAAAATTGATCATAGTATCCACCTATGTTGATGATATTATATATACTGGAAATTGTCAAGAGTTAATGGATGTTTTCAAAACTGAGATGATGCATAAGTATGAAATGACAGATCTTGGTCTTTTACACCATTTTCTTGGTATGGGAGTGATACAAACTGAGGAGTGTATTTTCATTCATCAGAGAAACTATGCTTTATCTCTACTGAAGAAATTTGGACTCCAGAATTGCAAATCTGTGAGTACTCATTTGGTTCGAAATGATAAACTGAGACAAGAAGATGGAAGTGGAGCTGCAGATGAAGCTCAGTATAGACAGATTGTAGGTAGTTTGTTGTATCTCACAGCAACTAGACCTGAAATAATGTATGTTGCCTGTCTATTATCTCGGTTTATGCATTGTCCCACTAACAAGCACTATGGAACAACAAAGAGAGTATTGAGATTTGTTCAAGGAACTCTTGATTTTGGTTTAGAATACAAGAAAGGTGAAGGAACACTCTTAATCTGTGATAGTGATTGGAGTGGCTCAGAGGATGATATGAAAAGTACATCCGGGTATGCTTTTACTTTTGGCAATGGGATTTTCTCTTGGTCTTCAGTCAAGCAACAATGTGTTGCATTATCCACAGCCGAAGCAGAGTATATCAGTGCTTCTGAAGCAACAGCACATGCTACTTGGTTGAGATTTGTTCTAGAGGATTTTGGTGAAATGAAAACAGTTGCAACACCAATGAATTGTGACAATACATCAGCCATAGCCATCACTAAGAATCCTATCTTTCATCAGAAGACCAAGCATATAAACATAATATATCACTTCATAAAGGAAGCATTGTAATTGATTTGATTCACTGTCCTACTAAGGAGTAAATAGCAGATATCTTTACAAAAACATTAACAAGAGAGCAGTTTACTTACTTGAGAGATCTTCTTGGAGTGAAATCAGTTCATAACTTAAAAGGGAATGTTGGTATGTAAGTTGTTGAGCTGATTAGAAAACATTACAAGGTTGTTATATGTGTTATGTCTCAGCTCATAGGCTGAGCTATTGTGTAAAAATGTGATGTGTTGATTAAGTCTCATAGGGCTTATCAATTGACAAGTGTCTTGATCTTAAGATAGGTTGTAATGGTTGGTTGAGATTGAATTGAGGTTATGTCTCTCTCTCTCATCTCCATCAGTTAAGTGTCTCTTCGAGCTCATATGCTCTATATGGAATACAATGATAGAAGTTCAATAGTTATGCTGTGTGTGTGTTCTTCCTCTGAATTCATCTTCTAAATCTTTTCGAATATCTCTCTCAAATACTGTTAGACTTATTGTGTAGTTGTGTTACTTTATTCTAACATTTCTTTGTCCTAAAAACATTCTAGATGAGTTCCTGGAGATTTTTAGGATGTAATTACACAAATTTTGGCTTTGAAATCGATGAAATCGACCTCAAGAGCCCTTAATCAAATTCTTGTGTTTTTCTCCATTTTCCGGTGACAGCACCAGGGACGGTCAACAGCAGTCGCCATTATTTTGATGGTGACAACTCATATTCTATTAACTTTAACGAAACCCAATGATGAAAAAGGTATATTATGTTATCTCTATTTTAATCTCACAGCACCATCGCGTGGCACCGGTGACGGCGAGTGCAACACCTACTTGGCAAACCGCAACAGCGTGTTCGCAGGTGATGGCAGCCCATGGCGGCGCATGTTTCCCAATGCGTGACACCACCGTGGTGGACTGTGGCCAGAACATGGCGGCACGTGATAGACCCGAGACCTAACCTAATCACGTGGTTCCCTTCGTTTGTGCAAGTTCAAAGCTTAAATGGTTGAATTGGACTTTGTTCCATTAAAATGATGATTTAAGCTTATTTTAGCTTATATTGATATTCACATGTTGATTGAGGATCAAAAGGATATAGGCAATGAGCCTAAATGCGAGAGACGCTCTGCTTACTTGTGAGTGGACCCCTTTGAAAAACCAAATGTTTTTACGTATACATACATCTATTTACGTATTTTCATAAATGCTTAATATGTGGATGTATATTGTTGTGTTAGTCTCAGATGAGACTTGCGATGATATCAATAATATCTCTAGATCATTCGTGATCTATTTTCACCACATGGTCATCATGTGATGAGTTGTATAGTTATTTTTGGCCATAGATTGTTTGTAGGTTATATTGTCCTATTGGACGCTAAGGTTGATGAGTATTACTGGTATTGAGATTAACTAGTCGATGCTAGTGTGTGTGTGTGTGTGTGTGTGTATCCCACCATCGTAATTACTATTTAGTCTGTAATATATATATATGTGGAGCCAAAAATATTCACAAGGCGACACGTGGGTTTTTTGGACAAAAAGGAAAAAAATACCCTTGCAGTACAACGAGGTTCCTACGCGCAAGCAGCGGGCAACCCTCTTTCAACCAAGACAGAAGTGCCCAAAATAGGTAACAATTCAAAGTTCATCTCATCAAATCCTTTCTACAAGGTAATTCCCAAACACATTCCTTTTAAATTATGTTAATTGGCTAATTAATGGGTTTATTGCCTAATTAACCCATTAATTCTCAATTAAACCATCCATTATATCCAAATAACCACAAAATACAACCAATTCAACCCTAAAACATCACATGGCCGGCCATCCCCTTAAGCTTTCTACCTTCCCTATCTTTTCCCACTTTACTACCCCAATTAAGCTAGCTAATTGATTCTATAACCATCCATTTATTCCCTTTATGTTTAATTAGCAAATTTATCATAATAAATTGGCTAATTAAACCTAAATTAAACCTAAAAACCCTAGCCACCTCCTATCCCTATAAAGATACTCCCATTCTCACCAAAAAGCTAATTCCAACACTTTGGCAAAAATCCCAAAATTCTCTAAACACTCTTTCTCTCTAAATTCTAACTTTGGCATCGGAGGTTCTTCGGCCAAAGCCCCCCCCATTCATCGTGGGCGCGTGAGGCTCTTGGCCTTAACCTAAGGTGTTAATTGTTTTGTAGGTGCAAAATTGTCCAAGATCAAGGAGGAAGAAATTTGCATCCACAAATTGGTGCTTTCATTGAGAGTTGAAATCCATACTCGTAGACTCTCGCACAAAAAGGTTTTTTCTTTATTTTTTAGTCCATTTGAATATTTTTCATACGTTCTTATTATTAGAATTGTTTACTTGCAAAGGTTCTTTAATAAAACGTATAAGCAAAATATAATGGCTAGAAATTTAGAAAATTCCACAAATGAAAATTCTAATATACAAGAAATGGGATTGCGGAGATCCATGAGGCAAAATGCGACAATAAGGGGAGCGGCATCACCACCACGAGTTTCCACCATGGGAACCACCGCGGTGGCTACCTCGGTAGCCACCCACGGCGAGGTCCATGGTGCCTTCACCACGGCTACCATGGGAACCACCGCGGTGGCTACTTCGGTAGCCATTCGTGGCGAGGTCCATGGAGCTTTCACCACTGCCCGAGCCGTGCCATCCAAGGCTCACGGTACCAAGACCACGACCCAAGCCGTGCCATCCAAGTTTATGTGGACCCAAGCCCAAGCCTCGCATTCACATGCACCGCGCATTGAGTAGCCTGCTTTCGTTGAGCAGCCCACTCCCGTGGCCCAACCTGCTCTCGTGACCTAGCCTGCTCCCGACGAGCAGCCCATTCCCGTGGTCCAGCCTGCTCCCGACGAGCAGCCTACTCTCGTGGTCCAGCCTGCTTCCGTCGAGCAGCCCAATCCCGTGGCCCAGCCTGCTCCCGCCAAGCAACTTGCTCTCGCGGCCCAGCCTGCTCCTGCCAAGCAGCTTGCTCTCGTGACCCAGCCTGCTCCCGACGAGCAGCCCACTCCCGTGGTCCAGCCTGCTTCCATCAAGCAGCCCACTCCCGTGGCCCAGCTTGCTCCTGCCAAGCAGCCTGTTCTCGTGACCCAACCTGCTCCCGACGAGCAGCCCACTCCCGTGGTCCAGCCTGCTTCCATCAAGTAGCCCACTCCCGTGGCCTAACCTGCTTCTGCCAATCAGCCTGTTCTCGTGACCCAATCTGCTCCCGACGAGCAGCCCACTCTCGTGGTCCAGCCTGCTTCCGTCAAGCAGCCGACTCCCGTGGCCCAACCTACTTCCGTCGAGCAGCCCATTCCCGTGGCCCAGCCTGCTCTTGCCAAGCAGCCTGCTTTCATGACCCAGCCTGCTCCCAACGAGCAACCCACTCTCACTGCCTATCCTGCTCCAGTGGCTTTCCAAGCAGCCCAAGTCGGCCCAAGACTATCTCAACCATCCGGACCTACCATCGAACCGGGGGCATTATCACCATATTTTTTCACGGGTTTGACATTTCCCAACTCAAATCTCGCGCCCGAAGTCTACCACCCTTTCACTGCCCAATGAAGCGCATTCTTTCCAAGCTCTTCCAATCCAAATGGCAAACAACACTTGTCTCGACAAGTCATAGAGTTGACGAGCGCCCTTGCACAACAGACAACCTTGGTGAATCAACTTTTGCAACACATTGGGATCCAACGTGCCCCGGACGAGGTATCCCGAAGTAGGACAAGGGCAGACGGACATTTCCAGCAGCGTCCCGGCAAGCAGCCACGAGCCGAACGTTTGGGCAGTGTAAATTCCCGTCTTAGAGCGCGAAGAAGCATGCACTCTCGACTAGGCCCACGGAGGAGCATACATTCACGGTTGGGGTTATACTCCGATAGTCAACATGAACAACCTTCCGGGCAAAGTGTCTATTCGCAGCTAAGCCCACAAGGAGGGTCCTCCACCTCACATCAGAGTAGGCAGCACGACGGACGGAGAGAAGCAGTCACTCAATCCAGCTCAAGTTCAACCAGCAGCATGCGAAGAACTCGCTCGCCTACTAGGAACGCATCACATGCACTGCATCCGTAACATAGACGAGCCAAACACATGGAAGAGCAGCCTAGACCAGCAAGTCATGACTGGGGGCAGCCGAGAGCTCCGCTACCCCAACAAAGGAAAATTTAGGAAGAAGTAGAGAGACTCTTGACCAAGCGATTGCATGATTTTCAACGCAACGAGGTCACCGACGAGGCACTACGACGGAACATAACCAACATAAGCAGGTCACCCTTCACGGAGGAGATTGAGCAGGCAGAGCCTCCACGCGAGTTCAGCATGCCACATTTCACATCTTTCAAAGGGGATGAAGACCCGGAGAGACACTTAAAACGTTACCAAAGTGCAATGATCCTTTATCGAAACAACGATGATCTCATGTGCAATATATTCGCCACCACTCTACAAGGCGAGGCGCAAGATTGGTTCTACACCCTGCCGCCACAATCCATCCGGAATTTCTACGAACTTTCTTTGGTTTTCACCAAAGAATATTCATCCTATTGCTCGATCAAAAAGAAGTCTGACCATTTGTTCGACGTCAAGAAGAACCCAAAGGAGTCGCTTCACGACTATGTGAGGAGGTTCAAAGTAGAGAAGGCAAAAATAGTCGGATGCAACGACTCGATAGCTAGAGCAGCCTTCCAAAAAGGACTTCCAGCAGACCACCCGCTATTCAGAAAATTGATCATGAAAGAAGATCTAACTCTGGCAGACTCTTTTGCTTTAGCAGAGAAGCATGCACTTTGGGATAAGGCTCGCCAATGCACATTCAAGGACTTGAAGAAGTACCCGACATCACCTCCCTAGAAGCAGCGGAGGACTTATTCGCATGTTTGACGGTATCTAAAGTAGCAATAAGCTCTACCATCATGCGAGAAGAGCTGGGGGCCCGACTACCTGTATTCTACAGTTACCTGCAGTCATCATCATGACGCACTATTCCATCGAATCCAAACCGGCGACGATAAAGGCGTAGACCCTGGCAGATGCAAAGTTTTCTGACGAACGCAACAACTCGGCCCAACGATGCCCCGAAGGCAATCGAGCACACTTTAGCTGCACATATTCCCTTAATGGAGATTTCTGGCATTCGCATGTCAACGACGCATCCAACTACAAAGGCTTGCGAGCAGCCGTGGTTCGTGGCAACCGACTACTTCACCAAATAGGTGGAAGCAGAGCCCATGACGACCACGATTCAGACGGACATAGAGCGCTTCATATGGAGGAACATCATTTACCGATTTGGCATCCCTTAATCCATCGTCACCAACAACGGCCTGCAATTCGTGGGCAAAGATTTGGCGAAGTTCTTCAAAAAATATGGCATCAAGCAGCATATGTCCATGCCGAGATATCCTCAAGGCAATAGGCAGGCCGAAACATCCAAAAAGATGGATCTCATCTGGGAAGGTCCGTACAAGCTCAGCAGAATAGGCGGTAAGAGTAATTATACCCCCGCTACCATGAAACGATAAAAAGATCGAAAAGTAGTGGAGCGCCTACAATCTAAAGAAGTACCATGTGTGACCTCCGACTACATCAAAGCCCGAAGACTTAAGAAGCTCGACGGGCACCACCTCACAAGTCGAGGACTATCCAGTTGTTATGCAGTTCCTACCTTACAGCTAAGTTCTCGTTCGTTTCACTCGTTTTTCAATGAGGAATTCAGAAGTAATCACAACTTGGCTCGGCTGCATGCTTACAACAAGTGATCACTCCAGCACTTCAAAAGAAGACTGTGCCATTCTTAGGGACCCATCGCAAGAATTGCGCCCCCCGAGAGACTAACCATGCTCTCCAGTGCGAGAGGGTAAACTAATTGCTCTCCAGTGCGAGAGGGTAAACCAATTCCCCGACACCCATATGGGTCAGCTCTCCAAGACGGGAGGATAAACTTTACACTCCGAATATCCAGACGTGGATGAGCCTAGCTGCCCTAGTATAACTAGATGCACGATGGCTTGCGCCGGGATTCCTAGAAGTAGCCGCAATGGTCTTTTTCAAGGCTTAGCTAACTGAAGGATTTTGGGTCTCTTAGCCTAATCCGTGGGGAACCGGGCCCTAGAGACGGAGAGGGCACATTACGCAGTACATCCGATGAACGGCTGCCCTGGAATCCTAAAGCTGCTACCGAGTGCACTAAGGTAGCCTACGGATTCCGGAAGACTGCCTACGGCTTGCCCTTCGAGCAGTAAAGCCGCGCTAGACTTATACAACCGCACATTCTTGTGAAAGGTTAAACAAGCTAGCGCGCATATACGAAGTTTTATCCACTGCCGACATGCTACGTAGTCGATAAGCTTCACCTCTGCCAAGCGCGAAACAACCTACACCAAGTCCTAAAGTGTTATGATACTTGCTACGCAACCTGCGGAATTGAAGAAAGTCAAGGTTAACAGCCTAGTGGTTACGCGGACTTGTCTTCTTCTGTAAGTAAGGCATCCGGCTGCCAACCCTATGGCTAACAACTTTGCAAAGTTCTACACCAACACCTACGGCTGCATAGGCTACGCGAGCTTGTTTGCTTATAAAAAAGTAGCATGCCTGCCACTGGTCTATCAAGTCTAAAGGTTAGGGCATGAACAAAAGAAGTGAAGATGAAGAAAAACGAAGGAAAACATGTTTATAAACAACTAGCAAAGGCCGAAGGAGTTCAAGCAAAACAAGAGCTACAAGGAAAAACAAAGAAAATCCTAAAGGCTACCTAAAATACTACACTACAGCAGCTTGGACATCCCACGACTACTCGGTCGCCACACCTTCAACAGCCGTAACACTCTTAGCAACGGCATCATCCGGCGCTTCACCCCCGGCTGCCCCAGTCTGGGCATTAACTTCTCCAACTACTTCACCAATGGAAGCCTTAAAAGTAAAAGCAAGCAAGTCTTTCGGAGAAATAAAGAAGGTCTTAAAACCTCAAGCCCATCATTCTCACCCTTCAGCTGCTCATTCTTCTTAAGCAGACTAACACAGACACGCTGCAGCTCATCCACTCCCTTCTTAGCATAAGCAGCGAAACGAAGCTCAGAAATTGCAAGCTTAAGATCTTGAATCTGAGGCGAATCAATCTCAGCAGCAAAGGGAGCAGGCTTTGGCACCACTTTAGCAGCAGAGTCCACCTTACCACTCTTCATAATAGCAAGTCTCTACAAAGATGAACCGGACTTGGCTCCCAAAGAACGTCCTGGTACAGACTTCGGCACTGGGGGCATGATAAAACCTTTACGCTGAGCAATCTTATCCACAATTGTACTAGCCATTCTCAACATGGAAGACGCCACATGCTCAGATCTAGCAGCCTTATTTTTCTTCCCATTAGAAGAAGTCATGTTAATCACATACCTCTCGGTAGCAAGCGGACCCTCATGAGCAACAGAATAAGTCTTCAGTTTTTTCTTAACTAGGCATCTCATGAGCAGGCGGGGAAGATCTCTTCTTTCCATCTTCATTCATAGTAAGCTCCACGACAGCGATCAGACGAGCCAATGCATCCGCCTTGATCCTCTTTACCTCATCTTTCTGGAACAGCCCACCTTTCTTTCAGCAAAGAAGTCTAAGCAGCCAACGACATTCATGGTACTCAGTAGGGGAGCTCAACCCAGCATTCCAGCAGGCAGAAGGCCTGCATGCCTAACATTCCAACAGCCCATGAGACCCGCAATCTCCTTATTTCTCTCAATCGCCAGCCTGGCCCGAGTCAGGTCCAAGAGCCCAAAGGACATGAGTTATGCGGCTCGCCTAACACTGTGCCCTAGTGCCACAATCCTCGACCCCAGCTGCACAAGCTGCCCTTGGCTCAAGCCAAGTCAAGCTGCCCAAGCAGTGGTCCCTGCCACGACATCTCCTCAGCTCATGCCGAGCCAGCTCCTGGCCCCTGCCAGCCGACGTGCCGCACCACCCCGACGGCTACCCCGCAATAGCACTATCCAAGAATAAGGCAAGAAAAATTAAATTTTTCTTACATTGGTGCGGCACGAAAAAGACGAAGAAAGCAACGAAAGACGGTCCTTTGCACGGGCAAGATGTAGAAGATTGCTAGAGGAGGGGGAACAAATATCCTCTAAGCTATCTCTCTCTTGTAGGGTAGAATAAATCGCTCTCCAAAGTTGATTTAATAACCCACTTAAGGTGGACTTAAATAGGCTTTGAGAGAAATTTATTTCCCTTTCCTAGAAGGATCTAATTTCCTATTAAATAGAGAATCTACATCAAAATAGGAAGCAGTCCTAAGTTTCCTAAAGCAAGAAAATCTCTACACCTGCCGCCCTTTTTTGCGAGCAGCCCAACAGGTGTGGGGGCCTTTGTGGAGCCAAAAATATTCACAAGGCGACATGTGGGTTTTTTGGACAAAAAGGAAAAAAATACCCTTGCAGTACAACGAGGTTCCTACGCGCAAGCAGCGGGCAACCCTCTTTCAACCAAGACAGAAGTGCCCAAAATAGGTAACAATTCAAAGTCCATCTCATCAAATCCTTTCTACAAGGTAATTCCCAAACACATTCCTTTTAAATTATGTTAATTGGCTAATTAATGGGTTTATTGCCTAATTAACCCATTAATTCTCAATTAAACCATCCATTATATCCAAATAACCACAAAATACAACCAATTCAACCCTAAAACATCACATGGCCGGCCATCCCCTTAAGCTTTCTACCTTCCCTATCTTTTCCCACTTTACTACCCCAATTAAGCTAGCTAATTGATTCTATAACCATCCATTTATTCCCTTTATGTTTAATTAGCAAATTTATCATAATAAATTGGCTAATTAAACCTAAATTAAACCTAAAAACCCTAGCCACCTCCTATCCCTATAAAGATACTCCCATTCTCACCAAAAAGCTAATTCCAACACTTTGGCAAAAATCCCAAAATTCTCTAAACACTCTTTCTCTCTAAATTCTAACTTTGGCATCGGAGGTTCTTCGGCCAAAGCCCCCCCCATTCATTGTGGGCGCGTGAGGCTCTTGGCCTTAACCTAAGGTGTTAATTGTTTTGTAGGTGCAAAATTGTCCAAGATCAAGGAGGAAGAAATTTGCATCCACAATATATATATATATATATATGTGTGTGTGTGTGTGTGTGTGTGTGTGTATCCCACCATCATAATTACTATTTAGTCTGTAATATATATATATATATATATATATATATATATATATATATATATATATGTTCTGGTATACTTATGTTAGTGGACGCTAGCATGTTTGATTGATGAAAGGTATGATTTCTGAACTTAGACTTGATGATTTTTCATTGATATTAATGAATGAGATTTTACTATTATTGTAGTATTATATTATATAGTTTTCAATATATATATGTTTTCAAAATAGGGGTCTTATGTTTAATGATGATTTTATAACTATGATAAAACTGATTCACTCACGTTTTATTTTATCGACCCCTTCATGACATAACAAGATTAAGGAGAATACCAGTGGGGATGAGTGGGCTTGGCAGTGAGGCTTTCATCCTTTGGATTTTGGGTGATGACTCCTTTACTGCAGTTTTATCTTAATTGTAATATTTGTTGCATGATTGTACTTTTGAATATGCATAGCACTGCACTCTATTGTATTTATTGTTGTGTGAAACTTCTAGTTGTTTTGGTGTGATGTGATTAATAACAGGGTTAAACCCAAGATAATTTGTGTCCCCAAGTGGGGAGGATGATAACTATTTTTGTAGTAGGTTTAGATTTTATTATTTAATGAACTTCTTTGGGTTCAAATTCTTACACATCATAATTATCTTGTGATGGTTTCGTCATTGAGTTGGCTTGTGACATCAGCTTCGGATGGGGTCATATAGTCAATTTAGTGTTGGCCAGCACATCACGACCTCGTAACTTGTGTTATTTGGGTTGGAGTGTGTCACTTCGAGCTTATGATCGGTATTGTTAATATTATATATCACTCTCTAAAGATCATCGGCAACATTATTCGGCAAAACCATTATAAATCGTTTATATTTTTACTACAATTAATTGGCTAAACGATTTTAATTTTAATTTATTTTTTTTTTGAGGAAATTGTGACAATGGTCCCTCAACTTTAACCCTATTGGAGCAATGGTACCTCAACTAAAAATCCATGACCATTTGTCCGTTAACTCCACAAAACGTGTAGTTATGGTCAGTTTTGTCAACTTCGTCAGAACGATTAATGTTAGAAGAATCATTGCTACAATCAGGCTAAAGTTGGAAGACCATTGCTTCAATTGAGTTAAAGTTAAGAGACCATATCTCTAATTTGGTTAAAATTGAGGGACTATTTCTATAATTTCTCATTTAGTTTCCCATATTTGCCCCTTAATTCAGTCTCAATGTATGTGACTCATTTTGACAAAAGTTTTAACAGATGTGACAAAAAAGATCATGGCTGCACGTTTTGATGGGTTGAGGGACTAATGATCATTGATTTTTAGTTAAGAGATCATTGCTCTAATTAGATTAAAGTTGAGAAATCATTATTTCAATTGGATTAAAATTGAAGAACTATTACTACAATTTTCTCATTTTTTTTATAGTGATAGATCTTCACATTTGATTTATATATAAACCATTTCGATTATAAACAGGCTCTCGGAGTCGGCCACCAAGTTCCTCCTCTCTCCCCCGCCGCGTCATGAATTTGCGCGAAAACCAACAACCCATTAACCGACCACAAGCCAATCGAACCCTGAAATTGAAACCCTATGCATTCTACTTATCATCCATCCTAATTCTCGTCCTTACAATCTCCTTCAATTTCCCCAAAACAAACTTCCTCAAAACCCAACTCCTAAAGCACACATTCTCATCACACCCCACCACCATTGTCCAAAACCTGTTCGGCTTTCTTCATCCAATTAAAAAACTCCAACAAACCCAGTCGATAAATTCTACTCCCAAGCCCCCCAACTGTGTTCTATGGATGGCTCCTTTCCTTTCAGGTGGTGGGTACAGTTCAGAAGCTTGGTCTTACATTTTATCCCTTTACCAACACTCGAAAAACCCGAATTTTCAAATGGCTATCGAGCAACACGGTGATCAGGAATCCTTGGAATTCTGGGAGGGTTTGCCTGAATATGTCAGGAAATTAGCAATTGGGCTTTACAACACACAATGTAGTATGAAGGACACCGTGGTTATTTGTCACAGTGAGCCCGGTGCTTGGAACCCGCCTTTGTTCGAAACACTGCCTTGCCCACCAGCTGCTTACCAAAAGTTCAAGTCCGTCATTGGACGGACCATGTTTGAAACCGATAGAGTGAACGCGGAGCATGTGAAGCGCTGTAATCGGATGGATTATGTTTGGGTTCCTACGCAGTTTCATGTGTCGAGTTTTGTACAAAGCGGGGTTGATCCTTCTAAGGTTGTGAAAATTGTGCAGCCTATTGATGTTAAGTTCTTTGATCCGCTTGCGTATGAGCAGTTGAATCTTGCGTCTGTAGGGAAGTTGATTATGGGTAAGGCAACGCAGGACTTGGAAACGAAGAAGAAATTTGTGTTTATGAGTGTGTTTAAGTGGGAGTACAGGAAAGGATGGGATGTGTTGTTGAAATCATATTTGGAAGAGTTCAGTGAAGCAGATGGCGTTGCTTTGTATCTTTTGACAAATCCTTATCACTCTGATAGAGATTTTGGGAATAAGATAGTGGAGTTTGCGGAGAAATCTGGAATCGAAATGCCAGTGACCGGTTGGGCTCCAGTTTATGTGATGGACACTCACATAGCTCAAACTGATTTGCCGCGAGTGTACAAGGCAGCTGATGCATTTGTTCTTCCATCAAGGGGGGAAGGGTGGGGAAGGCCCCTCGTTGAAGCGATGGCAATGTCGTTGCCCGTGATTGCCACAAATTGGTCTGGGCCTACGGAATATCTGACTGCAGAGAATAGTTATCCATTGCCGGTGGACAGGATGAGTGAAGTAATGGAAGGGCCTTTCAGAGGACATCTCTGGGCAGAACCTTCGGTTAGCAAGCTTCGTGTTCTAATGAGGCGCGTGGTGAATAATGTCGAGGAAGCCAAGGTAAAAGGGAAAAAAGCAAGAGAAGACATGATCAAAAGGTTTTCTCCTGAGATTGTTGCAGATATCGTTACAAAACATGTACAACATATACTTCAGAAGGTGAATCGGTAGGATGGCATGAACAACGAGTCTATATTGCTTCTTGTGCTTGAAATGGGGCTAACAAATGGCTTTGTCGAATCTGTTGGCAGTAGAATTTTGAGTAGACAGGTGAGGAGGGCACATTTTCAAGGCGTCGTTCGGAGGTAGTCGGATGCTATGAGGAGTCTGTGAAGTATTTTTATTGCAACTGATTTTACTGTATTTGAATGGTGCTACGGTGTATGGATTACTACTTACAAATTTATAATTTGCTTGTTACATGGGATGCCAAGAAGTGTGCTCTACTTTTACACGCAAATTCAAATCCTCATTCCCTTAATTTAGATTAAATTAATAACAATATCGCTTGAATAAGAAAAATAAGCTCACTTTTATCAAGGCAAGAAGTGGTGGTACTTCCTCTACGCATTTTGCTAGTATAAACAAACAACAATGACAATGGCCTTATCCCATTAAGTGGGGCCGACTATATGAATCCTATAACGCTATTGCACTCGGTTTTGTGCTATTTCTTATGTTAGATTCAAGTAGTCCAAGTATGTTCTTAGAGTCTCTTTAAAAGTTTTCCTAGGTCTTCCACACCCATTTTGGCCTTGAGCCTCTGTTTTGTAATCGTATCTTCTAATCGAAGCATCTGCAAGTCTTTGTTTCACATGTCTAAATCACCTTAATTGATTCTCTCTCATCTTATCATCAATTTCGGCTATTTCTAATTCACCTCGGATATCCTCATTCTAATCTTGTGAGCATGAGATAAAAATGAAGTTTCAAGAACGCATTCTATAACTCCTGGTTTCAGGTCTATGTAAAATTAAATTAAAAAATGTTACTTAATTCTTATTAGATGGGATGCCGAGCAGCAACTAATACGATTTTTCTTCTTTTCCTGCCCATACAGTAACATTAAACGATCAACAATAAATACTTGAGGAAAAACAGTACTCAAATCATTCTATTACAAGCGCTTGTCACTATTCCATCAACACCCAATGAAGCATTCATCATCACTAGTAATAAGCCTTGATGCAGCGGTGAACCGAAGGCTATGGAAGATGAGGTGTGAACGCTGCAAGAACTTCCTTATAAACAGGCTTCTTAAAATCCACAGCCTGCACGATTTAGAAGAAAGAATACATGTTAAATACTATGACTATGTAAAAAGCAATTCAAACAAATGTGTATGGCAAGGTTAACGTACAAGATCAACTACTTGTTCTGTTGACATCCATGACCACTCCCCAAACTCAGGTTTTTCACTTCCATCGCCTAAAAGATTGATTTAGTCATCCTTCCCAGTGAACTTAAGAAGAAACCTGTGAAATTCAACATACATGCAATTCTGTAAATAAGTCAATGTGAATATGAGCATAGCGATACAAAACTTATGTATATTGATAGCATGTTTAAATGATAAAACTTGTAATGATCGTTAAATGAAGGTGATGGGATGCCTATTAGGTTATAATCTAGAATAGAACTTTGTACTCAGATGATAGACGAAACAGGTTGCAGCCTACCCAACATGCAAGGCACTGTATACCGACACTAACCATTTCTGTGCTTGGCACTTCCAATCTGATCCCCACTGACGCCTATTAGGTTATAATCTGAAATCATAAGTTAACCAATAAGGTGCCTGGAAAAAAAATCTACAAAACAATAAGGTACTCTGCAAGTGAGAAAAGAATGTCGGCTCATAACAGATAATATAAAAAGACTGATTACTATTTTTTCTGGTACTTAAACTGATTCCCTGCTAATCAAGTAACCAAAGCAGAAAACTTGCGATGAGAGAAAGGAAGGAACCACTAAATGCCAACATAACACAACCATTCTCCTTGTTATTTATATAATAATATAGTTCATTACGATTTAGGCCAAGCATAAATAATGAGAATCAAATGTGGTTTTGGCTAGATAATTGAAGAGTATTTGGTGCTTTATAAGTGATAACCAATGAAAATAATCAATTAAATTTCAGCAAAGACAAACAGATTTATCAGCTTATCCTTCTGCATTCCCCAACTCTTTCTTCAGCGAAATGCAGACTCACAAATTTACTTCAAGCAGTTTAAAAATGTCCTGAAACAATGAAACAATGAAGGGAAATACAAGCAAGCAAGTGTCGTGCCTCTGCAAGACTTTCTGCTGATTTAACACCTGTCTCTTCTCTTATTTCCCTGATGGCCGCACTTCTTGAATCTTTAGCCTCATCAATACCCCCCCTTCCAAAACAATTTTTTATAAAACTATTTCAGTAAATGGTAAATAAAAAGATCTCACAATAAAGGAAATAAAGTTGTCTAAGATATTAGAATCATGTAACGACTGCAGCTAGTAACTGTACTTAAACACTAATCACCCTACATTCTAGTTTGTAATAATTGCATATGAGATTCATTCATGTCTAAAACAGTCTCATAGCAGTGCATATTTGTATTAGTTTGTATATCGAATACAAATTCCGAACTCAACAATGTTTGTTTGGACCTATAATGGTTACCAGTCCCCACCACTCCCTTTTGGATTCTTCACCTCTAACCTTGCATTTGTTAGGAATGCACTAAAAAAATCGACAGAAGTACTTGAAAATGACTTGACGCAATACATTTGAGAGAACCTTCAAATGATATCGTGTCCTTTGTTTATTGTCTTTGAAGTGCGTTTGTAGTGTTATAGTAGTAGCTTTTAGTGCTTGAGCAGCTCATTCCTAGTCTTCTTGTAGTGAATTTTTAACAACTGAGTCTAAATTCCCTTATCCACATAGCATAAAAGATACCTTAGAAGGGATACAGATATCGTATGTGTAAAAAATTGTCAATTTGATGTTTCTGGATCTTCTTCCAAATTAAAGATCATTCTTTTCCAGCATGTGTATAAAATTTTCTGTATCAGGTAAGCAGCACAACCATGTGGAACAGGCGAACACTTATTGTCATTCAAAAGTCCTTCCTCTGTAGAAAATATATACAAGAGAGGGTGCACTAATTATATCTAATTAAATTCAAAATTCCAAGTACATTCTCAAAATAGCTCAAATTATATGTGCATGTGCAGCGTGTGTAATTGTGTGCGCACATTTGATGGAAACTCGGCAAAACTTATACAAATGTATACAAGTAAAACCAATTAAGGAATCGATCATGAAAAGATAAAGGATTAAACAAAATTTATATGTTTGTTGTATGCATACGAATTGATCTTCCTGATTTATTGCATTGTTCACCTAGAATCATATAGTAACACATAAAAGTAAAATTTAAAAGCAATTAAATCACCAAAACCCTAAACATTCAACCAAAACTGTGATCAAGTTTACCTGAGGCATTTGCCACGCACTGGGAATATCTAACCTCGAAGCAGCAAAAATCTGTAGAGATAACAAACATATACAAACAAGTTGAGTAAGTTGCATGTACAAACACGTAGAAAAATATAAGGGTAGATGGGGAGTGACCTTAGAATCATTGACGAGGCAGATGGCAACATTCCTTCTATAACCTTGGGGAGGGGCTTCCATTGCCGTTGAAGAAGAAGATTGGGAAGGTGTACAGAGGAGTCTAGTTCTGGTATAAATAATGGATTTCCGGCGGAGGAGTGCAAGGTGCGAAAATTTAGTGAGTTTAGAATTAAGAGGGCAAGTTGGGAAGGATGGAGAGGGAATGTGGAGTGTAGAATTAAGCATGGCGAATCGGCAGCGTATATTTCAATTCCAATGCTTCTCTTTCTAACGTGAAAGGGGAAGGGCATCTTACAGCTCCCCGGCTTAAAAAATTCTGCAACAAGTAGGGCTTGTGAGGGGTATTTTAACTTTAGCTGTTTGATCAAAAACAATGGAGCATATGCAAAGGATGTTTGACTTACAACTGCATGGAAGAAAAACTCAAGAGCCACTATCATGGCGGTGACGGTGACTAAAGTGTTGGATTTTTAGATCGCTGGGTCCGCCCCCACTCTAAGGGCTAGTTTGGTATTGCTATGCTTTGAAAAAAAGCTGTTGTGAGAATAAGCGGCTGTGCTGTGAGAATAAGCGGCTGTGAAATAAATCAGCACAGTGTTTGATAAACTTTTTTGTAAAAGTGCTTTTGGAAAAAAAAAGCAGTCTAATAGTGGGTCTTTTCATTAAAGAAGCACTGTAGCTCCGTGTGCTTTGAAAAAAAAGCCAGTTTTCCAAAGCTGCAAATAGCAGCTTTAGCTTTTTCCTTTGATTTCAGCTTATTCTCACAGCAGCTTCCAAAATAAGTCATTTTTTTCAGTTTACCAAACACCTAAAACCCTCATAGCTTTTTTTCATGGGTGCTTTGTTTTTTTAAGCACCTCACTCCCAAACTAGGTCTAAAGACATCGATATTGTTGTAGAGTAAAAAATAATCAAGAAAATTATGGAGACGACACGTGTACTTTTGGGTGAAAATGATAAAATTACCCTCGAGTCACATCGAAACTCCCACGTGCAAGCCGCTGGCAATCACGACTCAATTAAGGTCAAAAGTGATCAAAATAGATATTTATTCAAAACCTATTTCATCCATTCTCATTAAATCCTCCCCACAAGGTAACCCTCAATTATTTATTCAAATTAGGATTAATTACCTAAATTAATTAATTTTCTAATTGATTGCAAGATATTATTTTGACAGAATATCTTGCAATTACACCCAAAAACCACCAAAAGTGGCCAGACCCTTTTTCTCCAAATAAGGGTCGGCCACACCCCTATAAATAGCTCACATTTCTCCTAAAAATCTTAAGTCAAATTCTCCAAATTTCTCTAAACACATTATCTCTCAAATTCTAACTTTGGCATCGAAGGTTCTTCGACCAAAGCCCCCTCCCCCCCCCCCCCAAATTCATCATAGGCGAGTGAGGCTCTTGGCCTTAACCTAAGATGTTAATTATTTTGCAGGTGCATTTTCATCCAAGAAGAAGAAGGCGGAAATTTGCATCCCCAAATTGGTGCTTTCATTGAGAGTCTTGATTTACACGCTTGTAGAAGACTCAAGGTTGCTAATTTTTTGTCTATTCGTAGATTTTTCATACGTTCTTATTCTTGGAATTTTTATTTGTAAAAATTCTTTGATAAAACATAAAATAAAAGTACAATGGCAAGAGATTCGGAAATCATGACGAACGAAAATTCCAACGTTCAAGAGTTAGGACCACGGCGATCTACGAGACTTAACACAACAACAGTGGAGTGGCAGCACCATGGGGCACCACCACGAGGCACCACCACTGTGGCAACCTTTGGCAAGTCCTTAGCCCATGATGGGTAACAAGCCTAGGCACCAAAAGCAGCCCAAGCTGCTGCCCTAGCACCACGAGCCCAAGCTTAACGCACGGCCCAAAGCATGCAGGCCCTCACCACAAAGGAACCCAGCTTGGCCCATGGTGAGTAAACGCAGGATCATGCAACCGTAACAAGAGCAATGGTCCAGACCTCGTGGGCCCAAGGCCATCGCGAGCCCAGTTCACTCCAAGGTCGAGCCCAAGATCGGAGTGCCCAAGTCATGCTGTTTCAGACCACATGGGCCCAAGCCCAAGGTAAGCTGACTCGGTGCGAGCCCAGCGCGCATCTTAGCTGAGCCCAGGCCTAACACACAAGCATGCCGCAAGTGAAGCAGCCCATCGTCATGGCCCAACCCACTCCCATGGCCTTTTAAGCTGCCCAAATCGATCCACGGCCAGTTTAATCATCTTGACTCTAGATTTATGGGCCGACGATTGAACTAGAGGCATTTTCACCCCATATATCCCCGGATTTGACATTTCCCAACTCAAATCTCGTGCCTAGAGTCTACCATAGTTCCACTACCTAAAGAGACGCATTTCGTCCAAGCTCTTCCAACCTAAATGGACAGTAACACTTGTCTCGATAAGTCATAGAGTTGACAAGCACCCTTGCATAGCAGAGACCTTCATGAATCAGCTTGTGCACCTAACCGAGATATAACGTGCCCCTAATGAGGTGTCCCGAAGTAGGATAAGGGCATATGAGGAACCTCTCCAACAGGACAGCCACTCGACCAGCTACAAACCAAGCGTTTCGACAATGTACACTCCCGACTGGGCCCTCGAGATAGCGTATACACTCGTATTAGTGCGCGGAGAAACGTGCACTCTCAATTAGGCCCACAGACGGGCATGCACTCACGGTTGGGGCCATACTCTGATAATCAACAGGAGCAACCTTTTTGGAGAAGTGTTCATTCGGAGTAGGCAACACGAATGGCAGAGAAACAGTCACATAATTCGGCTCACGTTCAACTGGCAGCCTGTAAGAAATTCGTTTGCTTGCTAGGAACGTATCACGTGTACCGCAGCTGTGGCATAGATTAGCCGAACACATGGAAGAGCAGTAGGTCACGACTGGGGGTAGCAGAGAGCTCCGATATCCCGGCAAAGGAAAATTTAGGAAGAGGTAAAGAGGCTCATAATCGAGCGATTGTGTGATTTCCAACACAATAAAGCTACTGACAAAATGCTCCGACGAGACATGACCAACAGAAACAGGTCACATTTCATTGATAAGATCGAGCAGACGGAACCATCCCACACACATTGGCGAATACAAAGATTACTTCTGTTCCGACAAACGTAGCAGACCACACCAGCTTAACTACCAAGAACTGAAGGTAGGCCTTGTTCTCAACACTCAGGACGATTCAATAATAAAGCAGCACATCACCAGTAGCCGAGCATCACGAACCTAGTGGTCCAATTGCTGTGCATAACCTGGCCCAAGCCAAGCCTAACTTTGCACTCACAACCCTACGTACTTACTCCACGGCTCCCAGCAGCCCTTGATTTATCACCATGGCTCTTAATCGTGCCGATCTTGTACCACGACTTCTATCCCTGCCGGTCTCGCCATGTGGCTCCTAATGGCACCGACCAAGCCCATGGCACTCCAAACTTCAAAGCATTCAACGACAGAGCAAAAGACAAGGCTTTATTAGCAGCCCCTGTTAACAAAAAACTTAGCTATGAAGAAACTTGCAATCCATACATATTTTCAGCAAATCACCAACCAAGCCTTAAAATGGCACATCACGAAACATCTACAATGGCGCAATACTTGAAGAAAGTCTAAGAGCAGCTCGATGTGCTTCCTACTTACACCCTTACACGGGTTCCACAAGCAGTTCGAAGTCTTAAAAAGATCGTCAAACAAGACCTCGCAGGCTGAGGATTATTTCAGTTGTCCAGCAGTCCTGCTTTCTTTATCTACACTCATGACAACGACTTCCATGCTCTCCAGTGCGAGAGGGTAAACCAATTCCCTCAACACCCATCTGGGTAAGCTCTCCAGTACGAGAGGATAAACTAATTGCTTTCTAGTGCGAGAGGTTAAACCAATCCCTCGACACCCATCTGGGTCTATTCTCCATTGCGAAAGGGTAAACTAATTGTTCTCTAGTAGAAAAGGGTAAACCAATCCCCCGACACCCATCTGGGTCTGCCTTCCAGTGCGAGAGGATAAACTAATTGTTCTCCAATGTGAGAGGGTAAACCAATTCCTTGACACCCATATGGGTCTGCTCTCCAATGCAAGAGGTTAACCTAATTGCTATCCAATGCGAGAGGGTAAACCAATTCCTCGACATCGATCCGAGTCTGCTCTCCAGTGCGAGAGGGTAAACCAATTCTCTGACACCCATATAGGTCTGTTATCCAGTGTGAGAGGTTAAACCAATTTCTTGACACCTATATGGGTAAGCTCTCCAGTGTGAAGGGGTAAACTAATTCCCTAACACCCATTTGGGTAAGCTCTTCAGTGCGAGAAGGCCACACAACTCAAAAGATAGAATACTTGACCAGTTAAGCAGTAAATGGTTAAGGGGCAGCAGCCACTTAACACTCAATGGTTCACTCATTCGACACTTCATGTTCATCAACTCCGATCTTGGCATCTCTATCCTTGGTTGCTCTATCTACGGCAGTTGAGAAATCAAATTCAAGCAATTTCATCATTTTTGGCAAGTATCCCAAATGTGACCACCCAAACTGTGGCCTATGCCATGCACTTCCTTGGCCTATGCCAAACCAGTCATTGGCTTCAGTCAAACAGAACAGCACAAGTAATGGCGCCTACCATACCACCTCCTTGGCCCATGCCAAGTCGACTCCTAGCCCCTGCTAACCGACGCGCGACACCACCTCAATGGCTACCCCATGGCAGCACCACCTAAGAAGAAGACAAGGAGAATTAAGTTTTTCTTACATCGGTGCAGTGCAGAGAAGACAAAGAAATTAACAGAAAATGGTTCTTTGCATGGGCAAGCAAAGAAGAGTGCTAGAGGAGGGGGAACAAATATCCTTTAATTTTCTCTCTTTCTTGTAGGAATAAATAATTGCCCTCTGAAGTTGATTTAATCCCCTACTTAAGGTAGGCTTAAATAGGCTTTGGAGGCAATTTATTTCCCTTTCCTAGAAGAATCTAATTCCAAGTCCAAGTGAGAATCTGCATCAAAGTTGGAGATCTCTACACCTGTTGCCCTTTTCTGGGAGTATCCCAACAGGTGTAGGGGCATTTATGGAGTAAAACATAATCAAGAAAATTATGGAGGCGACATGTGTGCTTTTGGCTGAAAATGACAAAATTACCTTCGAGCCACATCGGAACTCCCACGTGCAAACAACGAGTAATCACGACTCAATCAAGGTCAAAAGTGATCAAAATATATATTTATTCAAAACCTATTTCATCCATCTTCATCAAATCATCCCCATAAGGTAACCTTCAATCATTCATTCAAATTAGAATAAATTACCTAATTAATGGATTAATTGATTAATTAATTAATTAATTTTCTAATAATTTCCTAATTGATTGCAAGATATTGTTTTGACATAATATCTTGCAATTACACCCCAAAAACCACCAAAAGTAGCCATACCCATTTTCTCCAAATAGGGGCCGGCCACACCCCCATAAATAGCTCACATTTCTCTCAAAAAACTAAGTCAAATTCTCTTCTAAAATTCTCCAAATTTCTCTAAACACATTCTCTTTCAAATTCTAACTTTGGCATCGAAGGTTCTTCGTCCAAATCCCTCTCATTCATCATGGGTGCTTGAGGCTTTTGGCCTTGACTTAGGGTGTTAATTGTTTTGCAGGTGCATTTTCGTCCAAAAAGAAAAAGGCGGAAATTTTCATCCACAATTGTCCCCAACTTTACCACTGGCCCAATCCGTCAAGTGTGAGGTTTTACCACAAAAGGCCTTGGTATTAGTTAGAGTAGGGTAATTATATTTAAACCCATTGGGTTTCTTTGAACCCATCGATGTGGGACATTTAACGCTTCCCCTCATGTGTAACCTCATTTAGTGGTTCACACGTGGAGATCCACACATCGGTAATTGAAACTCAAAGGTCGGTTCCAATGGAGTCCAAACTTGTTTTCAATCTTTTTCAGGAAGCGTCTTTTTAGGAACTCAGAGGCCGGCTCTAAGTTAAGAGTCTAAACTTGTTTCCAAGCCCTTCCTGGTGAAAGCCTTTAACGTGCACGAGCTTGAACCTTGGCTTTGATACCATGTTGGATTTTTGGATCATCGGGTCTGCCCCACTCTAATGACACCGATATTGTCCCCAAATTTACCACATGCCCAACCCGTCATATGTGGGGTTTTACCACAAAAGGCCTTGGTATTAGTTAGAGTAGGGTAATTCTATTTAAACCCACCGATGTGGGGCATGTAACATAAAGTTGGTGGTGGAGATGTTTTAATGGTGGTCATGTGACGATGGAGACAATGAAGATTTGAGAAGATCGTGGTGATGGTTTTAGAAGTGGATGCTGTCACGAAGATGGAGATCTGATATAGATTCCGCAACATTCTGAATTCTCCTCTAGCATCTTCTACTTATTCACCGCCTCTGTCCAACAGTGAATTGATGAGTATAGATTTTAATATCATCATGTTGTTGATATTATCAATATTCGGTAGATATCGTTGATATGGCATTCATATTTGGTAATAGGGCAATATAACGTTAATATGACATTGATATATCGTCCGGGGAAATATAAATTAGCCAAATCAAATAGGAGAGCGATACATGGACTATTAGTTTAATATGACAGATTTACCCCTGACATCATGAGTAGACCATGACAGACCTTAAGGGGCTAAGCATCTGCCCGGCCAACATCAATGGAAGCGAAAAAATTCTTGATGCAAAAAACTTTCGCCCACATGTTGAAAATGAAAACTCCAAGTACCTTATAAGAGCAATGGGTAGAAGAAGACACATCTCGCTTTAGTACATGGCTGGATAAGAGAGACTTCCGTTACGTTACTGCATACAAATCAATTCCATTTGAAGTGTGGTTGGAGCAAGAGGTCGAAGCGCAATTTTCCTCTTCAGCCCCAATCAAGCCTCGGCCTAACAAGATTGCCAATTTGGTCAAGGGAAAAGTTTGGCCACCTGTTCCTTCATTTGTAATGGGAAATTGGTTCGCCTAGAAGAAAAATTTTAAATTTTTTAGTCAAATGAAAAATTGATTCAGAAGGCAATTTTTCGAAAGAATGCTTCAATGATGAACAAGGCTGAAACATGACTATAAAAGCAAAAAAGCCATATCATTCAATATGGTAATTGAAGATAAAGCCGATGTGGAGCAATCTCGTTCAATTGAGTTGTTTGAGTTAAAAGCAGAAATCGGCGAAGTGATTATACTTGGGGGGCATAATAATTTTGGATTACTTGCAATATGAATCGTTATTATTTCACTTCAAGGCCTGAAGCAATATCATATATTGAAAATGGTCGTATGCAAAGATCTCGGTCATAATAAAAGCATCGTTGGCCTTCTCCTGGTATGGCCACTTTTTTTTTTTTCTAAATAATAATAATAATAATAATACTTTTATTTCCTTAACTATTCAGCTACACAAGTTGATACTTAAGAAAATAACGGGGGCAACAAGCAGTATACTCGGCAGTTAAAATTTGATTTTTAGTAGCCTGGCTGAGAAAGAATATTTGTAGCATTGTTAATTCAACAAGGAAAGCCACCTATTTTAGATGGTAGGCCTTCACATGGCCTAGACATTTCATTCAGTGAGGTTAGCATTCGACGAGACAAAGAGGGCCACCTAACGGCTCGCACGCCATGTAAGGTAATGTTTGAAGAAAATAATGAAGATGAGTGAGCACAATTAAATAGTTTAATTGTATATGACAAGGATTAATTAATATGTTAAATAATCATATTAAAGGTTCGTAACAGGCTATAAGTATGTTTCGGGTTTTGGGCCCAAATAGGTTTTGGTCCACTAGCACCTTTGAGTTTAAGTTGTATGAAAACTGAAACAAAAATAGCAAATTAATCCAAACACACTAAGCAAAACTAGCCATAAAGTGAGGAGAGGAGATGGTGGACTTATTACAAGTTTCCCACTATTTGGAATGACTATAAAATCAACTTTATAGCTCTATCTCTCATTAGGGTTTTTATCAGGCAAAGGGAGAAAGCACAAAGCTCTCTCTACACTCTAAGAGGCCGGCCATCATGGGAGGAAATAGCTAGTAATCTCTTCCTCCTATGTCACTCATCTTCTCCTTCATTCATCCTTGGTGTCAAAAGTTAAAGGTCTCCTACCATGGGGACTTTTGGAGAATCCATTCAAGCTTCCAAATCCTAGAATCCAAGGAGCAATGATGCAAGGAATGAAGGGTCTCTCAAGGGTGATTACCCAATGCTTATGCAAAGAGGATTCAACAAAGGTATAAGAAATCTGAACTCATTTCTTTAAGATTTAAGTTGACTCTTGGTTCACCACAACTACTAGGCTTTGAATTTCATGGTTTAAGTTTTGTTTTAAAGTGCATAAAAGCATGCTTCTGCCATTTAATCGTTAAATGCATGCATTATGTTGCCTAATAAACTTAGTATTTCAAATATTTTCCTTCACTTCATTTGTAGGTGAATGATGCTTTTCTAGGCTTCCTAGGAAATCTCTAATTATGGCTAGGTCTTCCTTCCTCTTTCTCCTAACATAACTGCGACCAAGGTCTAAAATATCGATATTATCCCGATATTTTCATCCAAATTTCAGTGTTTTTGGACTACCAATATTTCCGATATCATCGATATTTTAGACCTTGATAGGAACTCTATTTGGTACTAAGTCACTCATGTATCTTACCATGCAATGTATAAAGTGTAAAATATTGTACTAATTCATTATATATAAATGATTATGGTGTGTTTAAATTTCTTTCATTAATTACTACATATTTTCTACACTTACAATGTTTGCCAGCTCGCTATATAATCAACTTAAATCAGTTAAATCCATCATGCAATGTATTTCCTTCCAATTTTTTGTGATAAACTAATACATAATTGACTAAATAAACATCCTGCAAAGTTTCAATAAAAATTTCCAAGTTTTTCTTACAATTTCCGTGGTTTTTATTCAATTTTTATCGATATCGATAATATCCCGATATTTCCATTGAAATTTCCATGTTTTTGGACTACCGATATTTCCGATATCATCGATATTTTAAACCTTGATTGCGACCTTCCTTATTGATATCACATAAATAAGTGCAACTGCGCTTGTGAAGACTGCACTTCGCCTTTTTTCCAAGGCGCTACTTTTTGAGGTCAGTTTTCACTAGCGTTACTTCTGGTAACGTGTCTCTTGGCTTTCGTGCATCGTTCTTCTGCATGAGCAAGAAAGTGAGCCTCTCTTTTTATTAAATGCATGCCTTGCTGGGTTATCATGTTAAATTTAGAATTAGGATTTAGTTCACTCCAAAGTAGGTTAGTTGGCTTGCTATGAAAAGAAGGAAATTAGGTTTGTCTCTCTCAAGCTTAGCTATGTGGACTTCAAATATTATGAGCTTAGATCCTTGAGCCCCCAAGCAACCCAAAGTCTTCCATAATCTTGACCCGGCGTAGGCCTGATAAACTTTTGTAACCACCAACACCACAATTCACTTGGCAAGCCCATTACTTTAGCGTGAATACTAGTTAGGGTGATAAAGCGTGGCGTTATAAAATATGTACAGATTTTCATGGGCATGGTGTGATTTATACAAATTTCCAATTTAACTACTGTAGCTTAGCATTATTGTGAATATTTTCTCGATTCTGCAATTTTGCATGTGTATAGTCTTGGCTAGGGGCTTGTACGACAATTGGGCTTCTATGTGACATTTTTGGGCCATAACATCGATAAACTTCTAGGTTCTTCACCATGCCTCACTTGAGCAAGCCATTGTTTGCTTAATCACGGGTATCCTTGAGTCATTGACCCAACCAAGATATTTTCTAAGACATGCTAATTTTTCCGCGATATTTCGGGACTTGGTATAAGAGCGAACTATAGGAGGCAAAAGCATACTTGTAAAGTCCAAGTCCACCTTAACCTAAAAGTCCAAGTCCACCTCGCTAATTAGAACCTAATGGATTGTACATTGATAAGCTTAAGTTTTGAGAAACATATGAAGATGATGAGATTAATTAAATTAGTTACTTGAGTAGGGTACTATTGATTAAATTAGCTGATAATAAATTATATGCACGTAAGACGTCATATAGAGCCTTAAAAGTGAGTTTTGGACATTATGCTCATTGGGCTTAACCCATTAGGGTTGCAACTCAAGTTGTGCATGACAACTTAAGTGAGAAAGCTCAAAAGGCCTAAGAAACCTATATGGCTGATTTTTGAGGATTGAATGGCTAGGGTTTCACACTTGCGACTCACCTATATAAACTACTTTATAGCTCCATCCAACTTAATTAGGGGTTTTGGAAAGCAAAGAGATGAATAGTGAGCCATGATTCTCCTTCTCTCTCCAAAACCCAGCCACCATGGTGAGAGATTGCTAGCAATTCGCTCTCTCCATGGTTATCTCATTTTCCCCCAAATGAAGCTTAATGAAGAGACTTAGAAGCCACCTACTTTGGTGGCTCATGGAGATTCAAATTCCAACACAAATCCAAGGAGCCAAGAAGCAAAGGATTGAAGACTCTCTCTCTTGGGTGATTGGCCTTTACCTATGCAAAGAGGAATCTACAAAGGTATAACAAATTTCAACTCTTTTCTCTTTGATTTGAGTTGAGTCATGGTTTACAACTACTAGGCTTTCAATTTCATAGGTAAAGTTTTATTTTTCAATGCATACAAGCAATGCTTGAACCTTTAATTGTTAATTGCATGTATATGTGTTGCTCAAATGAACTTAGAATTTTCAAAATTTTCCTTCACCATGCAACCGATACCTTTGGCGATGGACTGGTTCGAATGTTTCGAGCCCCAACATGTATCTGATGGTGATAGATGTGTAGCTCTTTGTGGATGTGCCACATGGAATTTAGTCTTGCCTCATATTTTGTTATGCCCTAGAGAGAGTTTACATCCCCCTTGTGAATAATGTATCTTGATTGTACAAATTTCATGATCAGAACTATTCAATTTCTTCATCTTCATTTGAAAATTACTTCTACAAAAAAATCATTTCAATTAAAGAAAACTTAGTCATTTAAATATATAGAACAAATCGACGGTATGGGTACCAAGTAACATATTCATGATGGAATTGTCATTTTATTTAATACGTTTTGATGATTAAACCATCTCTAATTCAAATGAACTTTTGTAGGAGTGATATTCAAGTGAAAATTAATACAATTAAACGGTTCTAATCGTTGAGTTTATTTTGTCAAAATAGGTTATTCACTAATGGATGATATGTGCATCCCCACATGAGGATGCCAATATTATCCTTAAAATCTTTTTTTTTTCTACCAATGAAACCTTATATTAAAAGGGAAGTTTGATTAGGTATTTAATGGTGTGGTGGGGAAAATGGAGAGCAAGGGACATTACCCCACAAGACCATTGAAAACATAAATGTGTCTTTCAGCGTAGGGTCTTATTAACTTGCAGAAATATGGATATGGAGTCAGCAGGAGATCAGTATCACCCCCTTCTCCAAAAGTAGTGGTGAAATGAGCTCCAGCTAAGATATGTGTCATTCTTCTCCCATTTTTCAAAAACTAATTGTTGTCTTCCATTTGGTTTGTGTACAACCCACTGTGTTTAAATAAAGAAAAAGGCTCACTTTTTTCCTTATTTTTTTTGTTTTTTTTTATCAATGAGTGTGCAAAAATTTGATGTGTTAATTTTGGGTTATCTTTCAATATTCGAAAAAATTCAGTAGACAAAGACATAGTTGACACAAATAAAATTAAAAATTCACTTGACTTACTCATAAACACAAGAAGTGTTAACCTAGAAACACAGTGTAGTGTGTTGGTTCCTATATGTAGTTCATGTAAGTTCCATATGACATCTTCATATCTATATGGCACTAGTGTGTCTCTAACCACATGAAAGCAATTGCAAGCGATTTGTAGGTAACTAAAGAGACTGTATGATAATTATTTAGTTTTTGGTCTTTAATTTTTAATTTTTTTTTAAATTGAAACGTTAATCTTGTTTCTTAATTACCTTTATTTTTCAATTTTCATAAATTAAAAACTAGAAAGTGAATACTTACTTCCTCATATGAACTACCAAAGAAATTGGAAAAACAAAGATTGTCTTAACATTCCAATTTGAATAAAGAACTTAATTTCGTCACTATAATTTCAAGAGATGGATGGAGTGTTTTGCTTGGCAAAATATTGTTCTTTATTAATGAATAATTGAATTATTGGAATATGATTAATTATCTTTGCATAGTAGAGATGATGTGGTAATATTAACTTTTTAAAACATAATGATGCTTAAACCCCAAAAGGTTACAAAGGTAGTGACTAACCCTACTGAGTTGTGACACCTCGAAAACATAAATTACAAGTTGGCCATAGGCGGATGCTTTGGATCGTTAGATCCAGATCCAATGCCTTTTTGTTAAAATTGTATAATTGTTGAGTTCATAAAGTTATACTTTTATGCCCTCTTTTACTTAGGT
This sequence comes from Malus domestica, assembly GCF_042453785.1. NCBI lineage: Eukaryota > Viridiplantae > Streptophyta > Magnoliopsida > Rosales > Rosaceae > Malus > Malus domestica. The sequence continues at coordinate 21,177,440 of NC_091663.1, forward strand.
TTTTGACTTAAAATCTCTATGCATCACAAGGTATTTTGTTGTTTGTATTGTATTTCAGGATGAAAGTAAGGGCTTGAAGAAATCATCTTATTTTGAATATTGTAACGAGTGGCCCAAGATCCGCCAGAAAAGGCCCTTGCAAAACAGCCAAATTGCAAGCTTTGTCCTGAAGTGCTTAGAACGAATTAGAAAATGGGTCATATATGTTGGAAAGTCCTGGAAGTCTTCTTTTTGATGGTCTTTACAACTTGTGATTTGGAGGTTTCGACAAGAAATTATGACATAATAAAGATGAGTTGTTCAGTTACAAATTCTGATAACAGCTAGTTTTTAGTTACTCTTATACTAAAAGCTGGTTGTAATGAGCTATAAATGAGAGTCAATACAAGGATGTAAATATTTTAGATGTTAGATAAGTCCTAAGCCTTTTAATAGGAGACAAATACTCAACAAAAGGAGGAGAATCTGGAGAAAGAGCATGAGCCTTCGTTCTTGAGCAGTTTCTAGGTTCTAGCTTTCCTGACTTTTTATGTATTTTGTTTTTATGGATACTTAGGGCTGCTTTGAAGTCCTAGACATGATTGAATTAATGTTATGATGAGTTTTAGTTTATCAATTTCATTTGCAAGCTAGAATCAATTTTCTGTTTCAATCATTTCAAGCACATATTTTCAAGCTTAGCTACCTTGTTTATGTTTGCTTTCTATTGGGAATGATAAGGATGACTGCCATATCTTCTTTCATTCATTAGCAACATGTGGTTAGGTTCAAAACTAATCATGTAAATTGATTCCATGAACTTCTAGGATAAATGCCATGTTCTAGGGTTCATGTGATGTTCATAATCCTCTTCATTCTTAATGATTTTGTAGGTGCTAAATCCGAGTATATGCCATGCTAGGTTGCACCTACAAATATAAGTTTTTTGTATATGCCATGCATCTAACATGCAAAGTAAGAGAGGATTCATACAATCTAGTTATATGCCATGCTAGATATGTGAACATCTTAGTTGTGCATATGAAAGGGATAAGTTAAAAGATCATATCATTGATTTAGGATTGTTTAGGGGAAGGCCTTTGTTTATTTGAAGTTAGATTTATGTCCTAAAAACATTTCTAACCTATTCCATGTCGTAGCTTTATTTTTATAGATAGTTCTAATTTTTCCTTTTCTTTCTGTCTTTATTTCTTTTCCAAAATTACTCAAACCCCCCATTTTAAGTCACAGGAGTCTTTAACTAATGTTAATTTGTAAGAGTCAAAGATTTTACTAAGTTGTTTCTCAGTCCCTGTGGTTCGACACCTTTACTTGTGCCGCTATACTATCCTTATATTTGCACTTGAAAGGAACTTCAACAATAAGCATGAAATGTTCGAATCGATTCTTTATTATTTTGCAAAGAAGAGTCACAAAGTTGTTGAGGCTAATTCACCCAAATGTTAGTGGAATATGTCTACTACACAATACTACTCTCGGTTGGACTATCGTGTATTTTGAATGAACACAAATACGAATACTTTGCTAAAGGTTTTAGAGAATTCAAGAATGTAAGTTGATGAGTAAAATGTCTTAAGTATTTCTCTCCTTAGATTTGGTCAAGGGAAATTGAGCACTTTAGAAGAGTTTCCTTGAAAGGTATCAAGGAAAACAGCATCATAAGATAATGGATGTCTCTATTAGGAGAGGAACAAACTCAAATTAGATGCAGTGCGTTACATATTATCAAATTATCCATATATAGGATATGATTGTCAATCAGAATGTCTTCCAAAATGTTTCACAACTCCATAGGATATAGTTGAAAAGAAAGAAAAGTCTTAATCAATTTAAGATTTATGGTTGTCATGCATATGTCAATTGACTTGATGCATGTATGCAAATAAGCAATGTTTGTTTGAGCACAATCTTTTGGGATATCCTTCAATTAACCTTAGGATATCACTTCTATATACCAATTAACAAAGGTTGTTTGTTAGGTAGTTCATTGTAATCCTACAAACAAGATTGTGCCTAAGATAGAGTAAATGAATGAGAGATAGAACTCAAGGAATGAGTTTTTTAGAGACAAGATGATACTCGAGAAGGATTTATAAATCGTCTCAGTTGAATGGTTTAAACTTTATAATTGATCATAGAGTTACATCTTTTAATTCAAAAGAATTAGAGTGAAGATCCTTATGACTACAGTGAGTGTGTATGACATATAATCAAGAAAATGGTAAAATACCATTTGACCCGAAATAGTGAATACTTCAAAGCTAATTGGTAGCTTAAGGTGATTAAATCAAAGAGATTGGTTGACTTGGAAGAAACCATCTTTGACGTAGTCTTGGTTTCAATTAATTCGAATATTGCTTGCTACAACTACATGATGATTCAATGTTTGGACATAATATAGGTTTCAAAAACCATCATCAAGATAGTCTTGATGATATATGTCTAAGCAAGCTAGTGGAAGTTACAAGTGTCTTATGAGAAAATATCAAATTGTTTGATTTCTCATTAAGATGTGAATGAATCTTTTGTTTACTAGTTTTACAAAAGATTAGTGGGAGTTAATCATATTCCTAATTTGAAAATATATATACGATATATAAAATTTTGGAAATGAAAGGATTCTTCTTCGATAAAGTTATGACTTTAAGTTCTATAATGATACAATGTATATGGGAGACATGGTAGATATACTTAGAATGAAAATCTATAATGATAGATTTCAAGACATAATTGGAATATTACAATCCCTATTGATAGACAAAAGATGCTAGGAAGTTTCTCAAATGATAAACTTCAAATAGAAGGATAATTCTAGTGAGACTAGGAAGTTGCTCTTCTTAAAGGGAATATGCCATTTGACTCCTGAGGAAATATAATGTGTAAATAGAATTATATATACGTTGATATGAGTTGTACCAAGATCTGTACAAGACGATATCAATGCAAGCCTAGGATCAGAACCATGGAAATTGTTAAGTAGGTCCTTAAGTATTTGAGAAATACTAAGGATGGGTTCCTCATGAATGAGGAAGATTTAGAGTCACGAATGGAAGTGTAAACGTATTAGATTATAAATCTAATATATGTGAAGTCTAGAATTGTTGTTTGGCTTCCCGTATCAAATGTTGTAAATTGTATCACACATGCTCTAGTTAGATTTAAGGTTAAAATGCTTTTCTGGGATCATGCTACTAGAAATATTCATCTTAAGAGCTTAACTTCTCGCATCAAAGGTTTGTTCGTACATATACATTTCACAAATTTATTTCTAGTACATTGTGTTTAGTGGTTCTGTCTAGTCAAAACTTCCCGCTACTTGCACGCAAGTTGGGCACACACTTTAAGACAATATACATGGGCCACCTGACAACTTTTTCCCAAAAATAAATTTTTAACCCTAGATTTTTCCATATTGTTTTTGCACATGACACGTGGCTTTTTCATCCCTTCTCTTGTCTGAAACATCAGCCCTCTTTAAATACTAAATCTAAGGTTTCATTTGTTCTTTACCTAGGAGATTTACATTTTCAGAAAAAAGTTGTTTTAGCTTTGGCTGCCTCTTTGAGTTTCTCATCAAAAACCCTAGCCACAAAATCACACTCATGCACTAAACACCCAAATCGTTGCATACTAGGGTAGCATTGTCTTTGTGACTTTGTTTTAAGTTTGTGGTTAAGTTTTCCAAGTTTCAAATCTTTAAATTTACCTCTTGTTGGATTTGCATCAGTTTCATCTTTCAAGTTTTTAACTGGTGAAACTGACTAGACATCGAATCCAAATTTGCATCAAGTTCATCATAACATCATTTGCATAAGTTGATTTGATTTCAGTGCCACAAGGTGAAGATCTCAAGAGGAGTTACCACTTCGTGAAGACCGAAGGAATCCATCTCATGTAAGGCTAGATTACACAAAAGTACAAGCTGCTCCGTAGATTAGGATCTAGGAATTGAGCTTGAGTGGTTACTTTGTAAGAATGTTGATTATACTAGTGGATTGGACTCAGTGGAGAGTCCCCAGTTTTTTTAACTAGATGTGAGTTTTTCAGGCTAAAAACATAGACTTGTCCATGCAACTAAGCTTATCAAGTTTGTGTTAACACTGAACTAGACCATAGTTAACTAGGAATATTTTAGTAAACCTAGTTTTTAAATTGATTATTTCCGTTGTTGGTTAACTGACAAACCTGATCTTAGTTGACTAGTGTTGCTTACTAGTCAGTCAAGCATATATAGAATTTTAATTGTAGGGTATTCCACTTGGTGCCAATTTCAATATCACATCCATAATTGGATTTCGCTTTAGTATGACTAAAGAGACAATTAGATGTCTCTTTATTAAGACTAAAAAGATAATTAGATGGAAACACTAATAGTAATTACTGTAGTATATTCCATCATGAATGTAAAATATATCGCTATATAGAAGCTTACAACAATGTTGTTTGGATGGGAAAGTTCAGTTATGAACTCTTCATTTGGTTCTAACAAAAAAAATGTCACTAGTGCACCCCACTATGACACTAATAAGGCGATAGCTCAAGCCAGGGAATAAAGGTCTCATCAAGATCCAAATATAATTGAGAGACTGAACCACATGATTAGGAATCATGTATAATGGTGATGTCGTTAATCTCAAGGTTGCTTCGGTGGATTACATACAGATATCTACTTTCTAGGCCTAGGCCTACTACTCAGCTATTTTTTAAATGAATTCAAAAGATGTATCATCACTGATGACACACTGATTTGCTCTAGTGCAAGTGGGAGATGGTTGGAAATGTGCCCTAAACTCAATCATATGATGATACTTTACGGACATTTGACATGTTAAATTAAACTAGTTTAATATAAAGACAAAGATTATTGTTTAAAGCCATCTCATATAAATGTTATACACTTAAACAGTAAGTCTGAGGAATATGTAAATAAGAGAATATGATCTAAAGAAGTTAGATTCATGAGACCATTCTCTTTCGTACACATATCCTAAACATTCCTAATCATAGGATTCCCAATTAGGGATTGACGATCCGTTAAGATTAGAACATGCTATGTCTTTTCTCTGGGAGAGTCACTAGACAAGTATATAGGCGCTCCATAGAGAATGAGTCCACTGGACATGATCAACGAAGAGTTCTCATGCTCATGTCACATGAGAACTCATGGTTGGAATAAAAGTAGTTGTTTAACCTGAGCCACCATAGTTGTCTTATGGTTAGATCCTTAATCTTTGATTATGTTAAAGGCATTCCATTGTGGGTGTCCACGACATCATTGAGGTTAAGCTACCTAATCATAGAGGCATTTAAGTGTGCAACAAGTGATCTCTAACCTTAAAACTGTTGAAGGAGAATACTCTATGATATGATTAAGAATCTATGGCCATAGCAAATGAATATGATTTAGGAAGTATGTTCTAAATCATATTCAAGATAATCATATAAATGAGAGGATCACATTGGATGGTAGACATGAATAAACTATCATCCAAACAATGTGATCAACTAATTGGTATAGAGAATGACCGTATTGCATTGTAATTTCAAACTAATGACTGTATTGCATTGTATTCACAAACCGAATAGGTTCTCCACCTTTTCTGTTTAGTTTGGGTAGCCATGACATACTGTTAGGTTTCACTCATGGCTTGTGGAAGCCCTCAAGATTAGCAATCACTAATCTTCATTAAATGGATAATTGAAAGTAAGTTTCAATTCACAATATATTAGTAAGAGTACTAATTGCCCATTGCTTCGCTAATTAGAACCTAATGGATCATACACCGAGTAAGGTAGAGATTGAAGAAACAACGGAGTTGAGTAAGGGATAATTAAATGGTTTAATTATTTATGGCTAATGTTAATTAATCAAATGAATAAGCTCGTTTTAGTCCTAGGGTTAGTTTTGGGCCTCAAGGCCTAATGGGCTTCGAAAAGGCAAGCCCAATAACTTAAGTTATATGATAACTTAAAAACATAAAGGGCATAAAAACCCAATGAACCCACATGGCTGGCCTTAAGGAGTGTGAGGGAGAATTGGTTTAATTTCAATTGTGCCACTCAATGTAAGTGGCTATGTAAAGGAAATTATAACACATTCCCTTATTAGGGTTTTCAAGAGAAAGAGTGAATACAAAAGCTCTCTCTCCTCTTCTAGGAAGCCGGCCCTTTGGAAGGATTTCACTAGCATCAAATCCTTCCCAAGTCACTCATCTCTTCTTCATTCACCTCCTTGGTTGGAAACATAGAGGTTCCTTTTCTTGGCGACTTGGAGAATCCATTATTCCATCATCCTCCAAGAAATCCATGGAGCAAAGAAGCTAGGAATGAAGGTCCTCTCTCATAGGTGATTAGCCTTTGCTTATGCAAGGAGGATTCAACAAAGGTATAAGAAATCTCAACTCCTTTCTTTAAGATTTGAGTTGAGTCTTGGTTCACCACAACTACTAGGCTTTGAATTTCGAGTAAAGTTTAGTTTTCAATACATAGAAGCATGATTCCGCTTTTAATTGTTAATTGCATGTATAGATGTTGCTCAAATGAACTTAGTAAAATCAAATATCTTCCTTCACTCCTCAGTCACCTGATTCTACAGCTCTAATGCTTTTCATTCGAATTGAAATTGTGTTTGACGAAGTTAGGAAGGTCATTGTTTTCTCAAAGTTGAGAGGGTTTTGAGTAGAGTAAGAAATTGTGCTGGGCATATTTGTGTGTTGATTCGAAGAAAGCCTTATATTTTCCAGAACCTTTTCTATTTATAGGAGTGATTTTCCGCTAATCATGCCAAAGTAAAGTCCCACCTAGATTGTACTTTATCAACAACAATCTGTTCTGATCCCTGCATAAAGCTCGGTCAATCCTACTAGACCCTAGGACTTTGAACCCAGTCATTTTAATGTATTTAATTGATTCTTGATGCTGATCAGCCTCGAACCTAGATTCCTGGAATATTACAAGTCATAGAAAAGCACATCCAAATCTTGAAGACTTGTACCTGATTTAGGACTCGGTCGAATCCAATCCTAACTCTAAAAAACTCCAACATTGATTAGAATCCGGCTGGCTGGACTTTTATCTTAAAAAAATAAAAATTATCCAAGGTACTTAAGGCTTTTTACTCTAGGCCAAGCCCAAATAACGTTCAGCCCAAGCCCACTATATCGGGTCCAAACACTTACACAAACCCTCAAGGATAAATATTATCCTAATGTGCTATTTCTTATGGCTGAGGTAAAAGCTAAAGCCTCGTTATGCTGGAGAAGTATTTGCGCAACTAGAATTATCATCGAAATGGGGTCTAGGTGGAAAATTGGCATGGGCGATACCGTAAGCATTTGGGATGATAACTGGATCCCATACCCTTCACATTTCAGGGTGCTTGACAAAGGAAGGACAAGCAGCCACACGTCAAATACTATGCCTCTCGGACCTTGAATGACGCTCAATTAAACTATTCCACAACGGAAAAAGAACTTCTTGTTGTTGTTTTTGCTTTAGATAAGTTTCGTTCTTATTTACTTGGTACTAAAGTTATAATCTATTCTTATCATGCAGCGTTGAAGTACTTACTTACAAAGAAAGAGGCCAAACCAAGGCTTATTCACTGGATGCTTCTTCTCCAAGAGTTCGATATTGAAATTCGGGACAAGAAAGGAAGTGAAAACATGGTGGCTGACCACTTGAGCCGTATGGTGCATGAAGAGGATGTCATGCCTATCCCAGAGACATTCCCAGATGAGCAGCTGATGTCCATTGAGGTAAGTGTGCCATGGTATGCCGATTTAGTGAATTATTTGGTGTCTAATCAAGTTCCAAGCACTTTAAACAAGCACCAACGTGATAAACTTAAGAAAAAGGCACGTTTTTATGTGTGGGATAATCCTTATTTGTGGAAATATTGCCTTGATCAAATCATTCATAGGTGTGTGCATGATTATGAGTTTAATTCAATTTTAACTTTTCGTCACACTTATGCATGTGGAGGTCACTTTGGCACTTAAAGAACTGCACGTAAAGTACTTGAATGTGGTTTTTATTGGCCTACTATCTTTAAGGATGCTAGAACTTTTTGCATAACATGTGATTGTTGTCAAAGAACCGAAAACATTGGTTCAAATGACCAAATGCCACAGGCCCCTATCATTTGTGTTGAAATTTTTGATGTTTGGGGCATTGATTTCATGGGTCCTTTTCCTTCATCTCATGTTTGGGGCATTGATTTCATGGGTGGAAGCAAAAGCCACCCGTACTAATGATTCCAAAGTGGTTGCAGATTTTGTTAAAACTCATATGTTTGCTGGATTTGGAATGCCAAGAGTTTTTATAAGTGATGGGGGTTCCCATTTTTGCAATCGAACCATTGAGGCGCTACTCAAGAAGTATAACGTCACACATAAGGTGGCAACACCTTATCATCCACAAACAAGTGGGCAAGTCAAGGTTTCTAATCGGGATATCAAGCAGATTTTGGAGAAGACCGTTGGACCAAACCGAAAAGATTGGAGTTTGCGCTTGAATGATGCATTGTGGGCATATCGTATGGCCTACAAAACACCAATTGGAATGTCCCCATTTTGGCTCATCTATGGGAAACCATGCCATCTTCTGGTTGAATTGGAGCACAAAGCACATTGGGCCATCAAAACGTTTAATTTGGACCTTGGTGCCCCTGGAAGTCATAGGAAGCTTCAATTGAATGAACTTGAAGAGATTCGGAACGAGGCATACGAGAATGCTTTTATTTACAAAGAGAAGTCGAAGGCATTCCATGACAAGATGATTCGTACCAAGACGTTTGTCGTAAGGCATAAAGTGTTACTTTTCAATTCCTGCCTTCGATTGTTTCCAGGTAAGTTATGTTTTAAATGGATTGGCCCTTTTGTTGTTACTAATATTTTTCCTTATGGTGCAGTCCAAATTCAAAGTTTAAAGACCGGAAACGATTTCAAAGTGAATGGACATCGTTTGAAGCCATACTATGAGCACTTTGAGGAGCATGCCGTGGAGGACATACCCTCCATGCCGTGGGCTCCATTGAAGCTTAAAATGAGGTATCGTCCAGCTGGAAGACGTTAAAGTATGCGCTTCTTGGGAGGCAACCCATGCGAATAAAGAACTAGGAAGCTCCGGCATCATAATCAGATTTGCGTTCTTAAACTCTACTCTTTCTTGCTTTTCCTTTGTCATGTTTGTCGTGTTGTTCGTTGTGTCGGTTGCTTTTTTATGTGTGAGTCTATGTTTGAAACATTGAGGATAATGTTTGGTTTAAGTGTCGGGGGGGGTAAACAAGTGTTTTTATTGAAAATTCGTGGGTTTTTATCACCTAGCACCACTAGAGTTGTTTCTCACTGTTTTTAAGTGTTTTTAGTGTGTTTTGAAGTGTTTTAGTGTGTTTTGAAAGAAAATACGAAAATTTGAAAAAAAAATTATAAAAAGTTTCGAAAAACCCAAAAAGAGTCGTTTTAGAGTCGTTTTTGTGTGTTTGTGTCTTAGGGTACCTTCCAACACAATTATGAGGATTTGGTTTTTAATTGCATGACTATTAAAGAAAGTTACAAGCATGGGTGGAAGTTTGATATGCTCTTTGGTTTATGCTTGGTTGTAGTTGTCATTAACGAATTCACATGTAATCACAAAGAAAAAAAATCAGTTTTTGTAACATGCTTGAAGGAAAGAACTCAAACTAACGCTACAACCCTGAGAGACTTGAGCCTAAACTTTATTTGGAAAGTTATTAATCTGTGATTTCTTGTTTTCTAAAGTCATTGCATGATCTCATTATTCTTTGCTTGGTTGCTACTTAGAATGCGTTTTATCATTTTAGTTCCAAATACTAGAACTCAAGCCCGTTTCATTCAAAGCTTAAAATTGAGTACATATCATATAACAAGATGAAGTTGTTTAGTAGTTACCACCAGAGCCAAAAAGCCTTCATCCCATACATTTATTTTGTAGGTTTAATCCCTTTGAGCCTTATTTAGCCTATTTTCATTGTTAGCCACATTACCCCTACCTAGCCTAGAATAGGACTATCCATACCCTTATTCTTAAAGTATAGTGGAGCATGACTTAGAGGGAATTCTTTTTTTATCAAACATATTGCAGAAATCAAGTGTGGGGGAAGGTTATGTATACGAGTAGAAAGAAAAGAAAAAAAAACCTGAAAAAGCGAAAAAGTGAAAAAAAGAAAAAGAAAAAAAAGTTGTGAAATAAGTGAGAAAGAACTCATAAGTATTGGTTGTTGAAGAAATGGTCCAAAAAGTTTTAATATGACCCTAAGTATGTACGAAATCCCCTTAGTGTTTCAAGTTATTTGTTGCATTCAAGAGTGAATTCTAAGTTGATTTCATTACTTTGCTTACTACTGCTTTAAGAACCTTTGTTTATCCTTACCTTTCCTTGTTAGCCAATACCCTTAGCCCCGTTACAACCCTTAGACTTTAATCTTGGTTGTTGTGTGTTTCAATATGTGGAGTTTGGGATTGGTATGAGCATATGGTATCCCTGGTTCTCGCGTCTAAGTAGTGGCATTCCGTTCATGAGATCATATATATATACATGCATTAATAATTCCAGAAAGTGCCTTCTTTGATTATAACATATGTGAGTGTTAGTCTACATGTTTACATCAATCCTCTCACATACACCTAGTATAGGGAGTGTAGTCAGAAAATCTGTGTGAAAAGAAAGCGTACATACAGTAAGGAATTGAGGGATTCTCTAAAGCATGTTACTACCATCAAAACCATGTTTTAAATTGATTTAATGCGAGCTAGTGAGTGGTGACTATGATTAAGTAAGCGCTCAAGGGTAGGGATAACTAAAATCTATGGGCGTAGTGATTTTTAACATGTCATGTGTCATTGGAAATCCCTGAGGTGAACGTTGGAAGGTCTATGTTATGTTTTGTTTATTTTGTTTTCTTTGGGTTTGCTTGAGGACTAGCAAAAGCAAAATGTGGGGGAATTTGATAGGAGCATATTTATGCGACTTAGTTAGCTTGTTTTCTTGCATTTTTATAGCTAATTTCTACTTATTATAGTGTTTTAAGCTATTTTCGTGTGTTTGTAGGTTCAAATAACAAAGTTGGCAAGAAAGTGCATTTTGGAGCATTTTGAAGCAGTTTTGAGCCATGAATGGATAGCACATGTATGGAGCAAGGTGGATGGACATTTTTGAAGTTCAAGAGGCTAGAAATATGATAAGGAGATGAAGAAAATAAATTCAAGACAAAGAAGATAAGGAATCAGCTCAAAAGAAGGAACCTTATCCAACCCTATCTTATCCAAACTAACCTTATCTTATCTTATCCTATCTTAATCTTATCATGCCTTAAATCCAGCTGCAAGGGGACCTAAATATCTGATTTCTAGAAATCCTTTCCCCTAAACTTATGCCGCACCACCCTTTTTAGAATCCCTAGAAAGGTGGCGCATTCCCCTTTTCTAGAAGCATAAGAATCTGCCATAAGACATTCCTTCTAGAATCCCTAAAAGAATGCCGCACCTTTCATCTTCTAGAAGCCCTAAAATCTGCTAGAAACCTTAATCATTTTCCCCCTTGGTTTCTCCCTAACCCTAACCTTTTCCCCAAGGATTGTGCAATCTTTTTCCTTTCAAAAATTGTGCATAACCCTAGCTATAAATATACATCTCTGCCGCATAATTCAGACTACCCACGCACCCATATATTCATATACAATTAAGAGATTTTGAGAGTTCAAAGGTGTACTTGCGTGGAAGGAAGGAGAATGAGGAGCTTTGTGCCATGGCTTGCAATCCAAGGAAGGGTTCGAAATCTGCCATTAGAGTTGCTGGGACGTTCCTAGTTCTTTCTATCCTTAGATTTGTTTCAATGTTGCTTTTAATTTGGTTTTGTGTTTTCAAAGACATGAGGAACTAATTTCTTTTTAGTTAGAGGTGAATTCGAAGCCATGATTATATGTTTTATATGAATTGATTACATCCAGTTATTGTTTCTTAAGTCTTGAATGTGATTTGCTTATCTGAGTTATCAAAACTTGTTTATGTATGTTGATTGAGGATACATACTTAATTTGCTTGCATAAACTTGATGCTAGAGTATAAGGGAGTTTCACCTAATCGTTATGAACTTATATTCACAAGTAGTAAAAGTCACTAGTCATGATTGTGTTAAGTGAATCCTTGGTAGGAGTATCATGCTTTTCATAGTTACGAATGCCTTGTCAATGCTTATGGTTTTCAAAGAACTTAATGACCTTTGATATGTTTTTCTATCATGTTTTTCATAGTTAGGGAACTTGAGAAGGATAATTAGGTTGCGATGCATATCCCGTCCAATTCAATAAGTTAAGGAAAATATGATGGTTAATTTGTGTTGTCACGGTTAACTTGGGATGTTGTCATTCATAGTTTAAGGGAACAGTACTGGAAAATGGTTTATATGCATATGTCATGTGTGGAGAATGATCATTCATAGTTCAAGCTCATTTTTCAAGGTGGTGCAAAGATATTACACTCTATTTTCTATAGTGGTTTCATTCATGATCATTGTTCTCTTAAATATCCTTAAGACTCAACGGCGTTATTTCGAAATAGAGAGAATATAAGGTCTCTTAAATGGTAATTTAGTACCATTCATACAACGAGGAGCGTGCCAATACTCTCAGTCAGGTTGGATAGACCTGAAGTCGTTGCTAGAGATGTGATTTAGGAATAAAGTTAGTGTGCGTTGTATCACATTCATCTAGACAACTAACTTTCCCACATTCGTACCTAATCACGTGCTTAATTGAATTCGATCACATGTATACAAGAAACATGATTCAATTAACTCATATTCGAGGACAATTTCAATAAGATTATCCATAACGAAAAACAAACACCAAACTTGAATCCAAGAACATGGAAAAATGTTCACAAAGTAAATGGTTTCCTGAGGGGATTCGGCCAACAAGGCCTTCCATGCCAAAATTCTGCTCTTCCAATGTTTGGTGGAGCAAAATTAGTCTCATATATTGACTACTATAATGGTACTCCTCAATAACTTTGGTAGAGGCACAAACAGGTGCATAACCAATGATCTATTCCATCGGGATAGAAGTAGATTCTGCAGGGTTGAAGTTTGGGAATATTATCCCTTATGCATGAAGTTTTAGGTTTTAGGTGCCAAGGATCACGCTTCGGGCATGATGCCACATCTTGGCATGCCTTGATTTTACCATATGCTGTAAAAAAAAAAACTCGAAATTGGATTATGAGAGAGACAGACCCAGACTTGGGTTTAGTAGGCTCCAGCTTAAGCTGGAGGGGTCTGTTTGGTAGGCCTCTGCCAAAGCAAGGCAATATTGTTCAGTGCCCCTCTACCAAAGTAGAGCATGACCTTTGGTGCATCCCTGCCGAAACAGGGCACCACCATTTGGTATGTTTCAACTAAACTGGGTTAAGCCATTCAGTAGACTCCAACCGAATTGGGTCTATACCGTTCGGTAGACTCCAACCAAAGCTAGGTTTATACCTTTCTTTCACATTTGTGATGGTAATCAGATTCGAGAATTTCGTAAACTACCACTTTCTACAATGTTGCTTCAAGAGCGAGCTAGAAACAAGAAAGGACCAGAAAAGTAATCATGGTGTGCTTCAGGCAATGTCTTTCATGATCAGACAGTCCATAGGAGCGAGCCAAAGAGCCATTGAATGAAGAGCATGACAAGGGCTTATTCAGCTCTTCCATGCCATTGTTGGCTCCAATGGTTTCTCAACTTCTTGATAGTCAAGGGGAGATTCACGTCTTGTACCCATATAAAGTGGTTTCAATTAAGAAACATCCAAATTAGTGAAATCGAACTTGTTACTGTTCGACAATCCACTGAATGGAGGGAACAAGATTATGATTAGTGCTTATGAAAATAATATCTCCATAAATATCAAAGTTAGAACATGCAGGTTCTAAGACATGATTTACATGAAAAATGTTAGGTTTTCATGGGTGTATTGTTTTATGAAAACTTTGGGTTTCAAAGGCACTAAATTCGAAACTATAGGTTCGAGTTTAATTATGAACTTCCGGTTCATAAAAGGAGGTACCTATAAGAACACAAAATACAATATACAACTAAGTGTAGTGGATTTGGGTTGCTTCAGGAACTTAAGTGTGTGTGCTTCGGAACAACGAAAAGGAGTTAGCGGTTCAAAGAAAATAAATAATTTATTGAATCGTTAATGTCCAAAAGTGGGCTTTAGGCCAATAATTTTGGATGTCTTGTCAGATTAATGGATTGCTGGTCACTTTAATTAATTCAATAGATTGTAACCATTCAGGTTTGATCATAGTAGTAAAATAATGACATACGGGTCATATTAGCTTCGATTGGCGACGGGCCAAGTGACAAGTGAATTATAGCTTAATTAGCGTTAACAAAAACTGTCCCAAAAATATTTGGGTAGGATTAAGAAGTGGGGATGCCAAAACATGGTATCGGGGTCGAAAACAATATGGCCTATCTCATGTGAGCTGACTGCATTAAGGGGCAGGCCTTGGGCACGGGGAAGGGCGTGTCTGGGATGAAGCCTAGCAGTGTAAGGTTACTGGCAGTGGACCAAAACTAGCGCAATGAGGCAGGACTAGCATATGCTGGCCTAGGTGGGGCACGACGAAGCCTAGCTATTGGCTGGCTTCGGGTTTTGGGCTTGTGTGCGAGAAGTCCAGCTATTGGCTGGCTTCGGGTTTTTGGCTTGGGTGAGAGAAGCCCAGCTAAATCCTGGCTTCTGGAAGTAGGCCGAGATGTAGGCGAGCCCATCAATCGTCGCAGGCTTTGCTGCAAGTGGGCCGATGCATTAAGACAGAGCCCAACAAGCATCAAGCTTGTTGGAAATGGGCTAGTGTGCATGGGGACAACCTAGCAAGGCTGCATGCTTGCTGGTGGGCTTCGGGGCTTCAGGCCCGTGTAGGAACCAATCTAAACCGAAGGGCTGGTTGTCTGTGCAGATGCAGCAAGCCCACGGGGCTGCTACAGGTGGTCGATGGCGTCGCCAAGGTGGTGGCGTGGTTGCAGGCCAACTAACTCGGCTCGGCGGCGCGGAGTGGAGCCAAGACTCAGCATAAAAAATCCCAGAAATTAATTAATTATTTTTTTTTTCGACATCTAGGGTTTGAAAACCCTAATTGCTTCTAAATTATTTCGATGCTTTGATTCACAAATTCCACATAGCAATTTTATAAATGTGTAATGCATGAATGTGTGTATATATATATTGACAATTATATGAACATATACAATATATATCGGAAGGAAAATATAAATATTGGGGGTTCATGCATTATGGGGAATGTTTTCATGCTTCATAGTCGTTTCAAATATCTTAATTTATTTTAGAAGAACCTGATTGGCAGCAAACAACTAAACCTTTGAATTTGTAGAAGATCCTTCTCTAAAAGCCAGAATTGCATCTCCAATGCATTGTATCATGTTCAACAAAGAAAAATTAAATTGAATCAATAGCATGTAGATTAATTCAATAAAATCATAAAACGAATTATTAAAACGTAATACTCCCTTGATTGAAGATCAAACTCTCTTTAGCGCATCGTCAAAAGCGTGCTAATAACATATTGTAGACCTAATTTACTGAATCATATAAAGGACAGAGAGAGGGGGTGCGACAACATTAGAGAGAAAAAGAGAGATGTGTAATTGCGAGGTGTATTATATTCCACCCCATTGTGCCTTTATTTATAGTAGTAGGAAAGGTTAATTCTTTACCCTTTTAGAATTACAACTCTAATAAGATAATATATAGTCTAAGAGATATGGTAGAATCTCATCAGGATATCCTAGATACGTTAGGATCTACACAATCACATTGCTAATCTAATAGGACTGCAATGCCTAGAACTTTATTTAATGAAAATGACTTAAACTTTAATGAAAAAGAACTTAAATTTTAATGGAATGGACAAAAGTTTAATATAATAAAAATTAAAGAAATAAAAAATAAAAGCTTATGTACAGGACCTCCCGCGTCCATTACACACACTATTTTTGAAACTGATCAGTACTATACTATTTCTGAAATTGAAGGGTACTACACTATTTCTGAAACTGAACGATCTTACAATATTTTTTGAAACTGAATATTATTTCTTAAAACTGAATACTAATTCTGAAAACTGAACAATAATTATTTCTGAAACTAAACACGAGTAGTATACTATTTCTGAAACCGAACATGAATACTATTTTTGAAACTAATTATATCCACCCACGAATATGAGCCCATATTCGCACCCTCACTCATGTCCTTCAGTTTTTGAACAATCTCAAGTCTTCAATCGATTATGTTCTTAAAGAATCAAGAGAAATTTATTATCAGTAAATAAAATAGACATTATGCAACCCATGCAATTAATTTGTAAAGAAAATAATCGATTTGCAGGATGTACAAATTATTATTCAAATTGAAAACCATTTGAATATCTGAGATGTCGCTCCTTGCATCTTTGTCGGTACAACCACCTACAAGGACGGTTGAACTACAAATGCTGAATGCATTACCCTAGGTTGGCCTTGTTTTTGGCTGGAAAGTGATTATTTTAATGTTATTTCTGCTCTCCAATCGATCATTTTGATCCTTATTGGCCTATTCGTAAGCAATGGACTATTTGTTTGGACTGCATTCGGAACAAGGCTTTCTATGCCTCTCACATATATATTGAAGGAAATGTGATTGCGAACAATTTTGCTAATATGGGCTTGTCTTCTCCAACTTTGGTATGGCTTAATTCCACTCCAATTGCGGGTCGTGCTGCTTTATTTTCAGACTATATTGGTTTTCCTGGCTTCCACTTTTCAAATTAATGTGCATCTCGGCATACAGGTTTGTCTTACTTTCTTGATTTTTTTCCTTAACCTTGTGATGTTGTTATGTTTTGTAGGATTAGACCTTTAGGTTCGGTTTTAGAGGGGTTAGGTTTCATGTCCCCCTCCTTTTCTCTTTATCTTAGTTGATTTTGTTTCTAGAAGGATAAGATTTATATCCCTCCTAACTAGGTGTACCCTTTTTGTATATCAATAAAATTATCCTCGTACCATTGAGGTTTTCTTAAAAAATAAATAAATAAATAAATAAAAATAAAAACTCCAAATCTCCATCAACCACAGCTCTCAATTAGGTCACATAAATAGCTTTTGATCATTTTTGTTTTAGAATTTTTGTTTTTCGTTTTGTTAAATACAATTTACATTTGAACAATCTAGCAGTCGAAGCAACAAGGGTTTAGTTAAATCCCATTCATATCTCACCAAACCTTCGAACCCAGACAAAGAGGTGGCCTCACATAACCACCGAGGTGGGAAGAAGGTCGGTAAAACACAAAAAAGGATTTTGTTTTTCACGCGCTTTGATTGGATTTTCTTTTTATGTCTTTTTTATTTATATTTTATTCTTTTTTTCTTATCTTTATCATTAAATAAAAGTTATAAGATGATTTTTTTGTTAAAATTTAAAGTTTTGAAACTCTTGTAATTAGTTTTTCTTTAAAAATATGGACTAAAAAATAAATAATAAATGGATACAAACTAAAACTAAAAAGAAAATTAGTAGTACGGGATTTATGATCTCCTAAAAAACGTGTGTTGAAGGTGACTCGAAGCTGGTAGTCGATCCTATAAGAGCAACTCCACCCATGGAGCCCTCCCCCCTAGCAATCCACTATTCAATCCACCCTATTGAACAGTAACTACCTTAAATGAATAGTAATTACCATTAATGAACAGTAATTGCCATTTACATCTCCACCCTTGGAACCCTCCCCCCTGGCAATAAGCAATAAAAATAATAGTTTTTTATGTTTGTTTAAATAATAAAAAATTACAAAAGCTATCTCTCTCTCTCTGACACAAAAAAAATAAAAAATTACAAAACCCTCAGGCCACAGGCCCGTCGACTCCCCACCCCCCCTTCGCTCGACCTCCCACCCTCACTCGGGCCCTTCCCCGCTGGATTTGCTCCCACCGGCCCGAGGGCCCTTTCTCCTTGCCTGACGCCCGAGCAACCAGCAAGGCTGGAGTTGCTCTAAAGGAGTTTGTCTTACCCCTTGGCGTCAGAGGATCATTTTAGAAGATACAAATGGTTGGCTTCGACTTTTGATGTGATCACTTGAAACCATGTCTACACGGAAGCGAATTTTATAGCAAATGCTATTACTAGTACGGGATTTGTGTATCATAACTGTCACGCCGGACAGAACCTTGCCGCCTATGGCAAGATAGACTTTACTGTATTGGTACTCATTGTAATAAGGGTGACTCTAGAATCAAAGACCCGATCACAAATTAAAAAGAAATAAAGCTTCAATTAATGAAATAAAACAATTAAAAATGAGAACCTAATTTTTGCATATTAACATTTATTGATAATCTAAAAACAGAAACAACATAAAATACAAGCATCGATCACAAATTAAGAACATAAGGGGAGGACAGAAAACCGCTCAAGTTCCGGAAGGTCCGGGGGTCGGGGGCTTCTTCTTGGACACCGGGAAGTGGGTTGAAGATTCTTGTTCATGGGTTTTAGGTGGAGGGTTTTTGGAGCTTTCAGCGGTGGCAGTTGCAGCTGCAGAAAGATTAGTAGAAATGGTGTCATGCAGTTCTCCGGCTATCAGCTCCGGCTGGAGGATCTGTGATGCCTGCCGCCGGTGACGAGGATCACGGAACATTAATTATTGGGTTGTTTCCTGAGAGAGAGAGAGAGAGAGAGAGAGAGAGAGAGAGAGAGAGAGAGAGAGGCAGTGGGGAGGCTTTTGTTGTGGAGGTGATAAGATGAGACTGGTGAGGGGATTAAGAATGAGAACCTAATTTCTGTACATTAATATTTATTGATAGTCTAAAAACAGAAACAACATAAAATACAAGCATCGATCACAAATTAAGAACAGCAAAGAAAAGAAAAGGAAGAAAGGCAAAATGCATTGAAACAACAGCAGGGGGGGGGGGCAGAAAACCGTTCAAGTTCCGGAAGGTCGGGGGATCGGGGGCTTCTTCTTGGGCGCCGGGGAGTGGGTTGAAGATTCTTGTTCATGCGTTTTAGTTGGAGGGTTTTTGGAGCTTTCAGCAGTGGTAGATGCAGCTGCAGAAACACTAGTAGATATGGTGTCATGCCCCAAGTCATGCAGTTCTCCGGCTATCAGCTCCGGCGGTAGGACCTGTGAGGCCTGCCGCCGGTGACGAGAATCACGGGACATTAATAATTGGGTTATTTTCCTGAGAAAGAGAATTGGGTTATTTTCCTGAGAAAGAGAGAGAAGAGAGAGAGGGAGCTGGGGAGGCTTTTGTTGTGGAAGTGATGAGATGATAATGGTGAAGGGAAAAAGAGGGGGGGGGGGTCTGGCTGGCGTGGAAGGAGTGATCTCATTCTGCCGTTCACGTGGCTGAGCACTCCAAATTACTCAGCCCTACTTTTCTTGAGTGGTCAAACTTTAACTTGTATAAAGTAATTCTAATCACTAACCATGCATGGGGGCAATCAAGTTAATCGTTTTTGGGCTCCTCACTACCCCCAATCTCTCGTCGCCTTGATTTCTTAACTTTGACAACAAACGTTACAATTAACTCTCCATTTGGTGTGTGGTAAAAACGTATTTGAGAATGACAAATTCTAACGTTTTGTTGTTTGGTAGAGTAAATGTGAGAAATGATTTTGCTCACCATTCTCAACTGATGGTGATGCTCACCATCATATTTGTCGTTGTTGGATGAGTTCGAATTTCGAGATCTGTTTAATGGATAAACACAAAACTCAAAATTTAAACTCACCTAATAGATTGTTAGTAAGTAAGGTGGTGAGCAGTGGCAAAGCCACATAGAGGCCAATTGTTAGGATTTGTTCCTGATTTTACGATATTTTATTACTTAAAGAGTGAACTGACCAAAATACCCATGTAGGCGAGAGAATGTTAACTTTTGTTGATTATCATATCGTGACTCATATGAACCATTTTTTTATCGTATTTTTTTAGTACTCGACGTTACGAACGCTTGAGCGCAAACAAAATCGAAATTGGAATTACGATGGAGATTGGTATTGTACTACGAAGCGAATGGAAATTTAATAAATTCACTATCCTACATATTTTCTTTCTTATTATTACATTGTTTTCATTTACAGATTTGTGTAGTGGGACCCACACTCAAACTCTCCCCTTCTGCCGCATGTCCCTCTCTCTACACTCTCGGACTCTTTTGGACTCTCTTTCCCTGAGCTCCCTCTCGCCTCTCTTTGTGTAAATGCAAAGCAACCACGCCACCAGCACACTCGCCATACCGGCGAACTCTGTCATCATCTAAACACCATACAGCCACCCCTTTTTCTCTCCTTCAAGTTTGTTTCTCTCCCTTTCTCGACTTTTTCTTTTTTCGATCCACCAGAAGACACTAACGGTGGTTTCACCGTCGTTTTCGGAGCCAGACCACCAACCTGCACCACCTCGTCCCTCTCCTCAATTTAAACTAGAAAAGCATGAACGAGGCTTCAACCTCGAAGCCATACTGTGGAAACTCGAGCCCAATTCCGAGATTCGATTTTTCGGCAAACTTCTCGATTTTTCGACTAAGGTAAGGTTTGGGAATGCTTAAATTCGCTTTTTATTGACTTCTTGGTGTAATTTATGAGTTCCCTATGTGATTTAACGAAGATTGAATACAAAGATACCTCAGGGAAACACTCCCCAGTTTTCCGATGGTGGACCCGCGAATTTCAGGTGGTTTTCAGGCCATTTTTCAGCCATGGCTTGGCCTATAAAGGTATAATTATTTTCCTTGTTCTCTGCGCTTCGTTTTGATATAAAGTTTGTACACTTTAGTGGAGTTTGGAGGTTGATCGGAGCCGGGATTTTTTCGACCTTCTCTTACACAACAACCGGCCAACCCACGATCAAATCGGGTCAACCCGACCCGCAACCCAAAGCCAGATCCAAACCTGATCCGCAAACCAACCCAAAACGGAATCCGACCGACCTATTTCTGAATCCGACTAGCATATTCTCTGGAATAATCCGTTTACTTCCAATTAACTTTAATCAAATATCTTGTATAATGATGGAATATTTCGTTAAAGTTGACTGTTGATCCTTAATTGGCTTTTGTTGACCTTTTCCAAATTTCTCCTGGGACCCATCTTAGGCTATTTCAACACCTTGATTCCAAATCCGCATTCTATTTTTCCAAATTCAAACGTTTTAATTGAGTTTTACTAATGGGTCACAATATTATGCTTAGGTATGATTAACATCGGCGATTCATATTTAATAGTTCGAACGGCTGCGACAATGCAATTAACTATGAGAGTCTTTTCTTTTACGATATATATATATATATATATATATATATATATATATATATATATATATAGTTTCCATATATATTTAATAATGCATTTTCTACGTGATGTCATAATAAAATTAACGGTAACTCTCAGTTTATTACCCTCAAGTTTCATGGTTTTCAACATTTAGTACATGAAGTTTTTTTCATCCCAAAATCATACCTAAAGTGTTAATTTTGGAACAGCCTCATACGTCCGTTAGTCTGACAGTTAAGTCTCCCGTTAACTGATGATGTGGCGCCTATGTGGACAATGATTGGGCATCACATGTCATTAAGGGGTTCACATGGAAATGAAAATTTAAAAAATAAAAATAAAAAAAATAAATAAAAACAAAAAACAAAAACCACCCGTCTTCTACCTCCCCCCCCTCCCCAACCCCCTCCATCCCTTCTTTCCTCTGCAACCTGTACCCCTCGCCCTCCCGGCACCTTCTCCCTCCCTTATCTCTTCTGCAACCTAGAGAGGGAACAAAACCCAAAGAATCCATCTTCTGAAACACTTCTAATCCTTCTCTAAACAAACCCTTTCTCGAATAAAATCCAAGAACAAAACTCAACATGGTTTTTTTTTTTTTTTAATTTCCACGTGGACCCTTAATGACACGTGGCACCCAGTCATTATCCACATGAGTGCCACATCATCAGTTAACAGGAAACTTAATTGTCAGACTAACAGATGTATAAGGCTGTCCCAAAATTAATATTTTAGGTATGACTCTAGGACGAAAAAAAACTTCATGTACCAAATGTTGAAACCCATAAAACTTGAGGGTAGTAAACTGAGATTTACCCTAAAATTAACGTTATCAGAAATGTAGTAATATTGAGAGTTATGAAATTATTATAAATCCTATTGGATGCACATGTATGCGTACTATTATAGGATGCCTTAATTATATTTACAGCCATGACTAGTATTATATTGACTAGAATTATCGAATTATTGTGGTTTGATCATACTTATGTTATTGCTCATCATGCGTACTATCTTATTATACTAACTTTAATTTACCACATGACGTGACAACTTAGGTGTAAAACTGAAGTGTATTTTGTCTTTTCTTTTATTAAATTTTCTTTTCCTTTTCTGTCTAAAAAAATTTAACCTTTCACCTTCCTTAATGCCTACCACCATCCATCCACCTGAGCTGGCATTTAGGTCATCTCCAACCGAAAGGAAATATGGTTTAGCTCCTCACTAATTTATTATTTTTAAGTTTGTTCTTTAACTTATTGGTTAACTGAATTGAATTAACATATTAAAATAAGGTTATACAGACATGTTTTGAGTACCACTTGTTGCTAAATGAATAAGCCTCCAGACTTCTTATCTTTATATAATCTCAATAATTCTTCGAATAGGATTTCGAGTGACATGTGTCACTAAATGAGTAACTCTCCATATTTCATATCTTTATGCAATCTTAATAATTTTTCGGATAGGATTTTCGAGTGGCACGTGTCGAGATGTAATTGGTTATGCAAATTTCAGATATGATTCTTATTTATATGGCACTTCTTATCTTCAGCTTCCAATGTTAATAAATTGACTGGATATTAGGCAGAATTCACACCTTCATCTTTGCCATCTCCAATGTCTCTTGTCATTGTCTAAAATGACATAAGATAGTATGAAAGAGTGAAAATGATGTAAGAAATGGAGAAATTAGAATTCTTTTTTTATTATTTCATCCTAAAAAAAATATAATAAAAAAATCAACGGCTAAATGACGTCAGCTAGCCGTTCCTGCTGATGTTAGCTAGCCGTTGGCTGGGCTTCATAATCAGGCTGTTGGGCGGGCTCAACATACCTAGCTCGATAGCTTTTTGGCTATCCTTTGGCCTGGTGGGTCTCATTTTTTTTTCGCCCAGCCCCTCATTGGAGTTGGGTTTTGTGGCATTTTAGGCTAAAACTTGGCTTGTGGCCTTATAGCCATCTCCATTGGAGATGGCCTTAGAGGCCAAACAAATGACAAATCTAAAGAAACTCTAATGCTATGATACACTCTAAAAAATGCGACTCTTCATGGACTGTATGGCACCTCATAGTGAATATCAACTCTCGTGCTAACATTATAAAACATTGTGCAAACACATGAGGTAGCAGAGAGTTTATGGACATGAAGAGTCTCACTTTTAAGAAAGTACTCTAAGCATTTCTCTATCAGGAATATAACATGGCATGACTTCTTATCTGAGCGATTACGGCCCAATAAAGGACTCGTCTCAGCTTTTGGGCTTTAGAGTATGAAAACAAGGTTGTTTGTAATTTCAAAGTTCAAAAATCTTCTATACCGGGCTCGGCTGGCACAATTATATTCATGAAAGTATAAGTGCGCTGAAGTAGTACCAGACTGTATGGACACAAATACTCGAAAGAAATAAGTGTCTTGATCGTAAAGGTGGTTCGGCCATCACAATGCTGAACTCTAAATTATGCAGGGCAAATTTGTGTGTTAATTTGAAAAGAGCTTTGAATGTTGCAGACCCTGTTCTATTTATATGAGTGATTTTCCGCGGATCACGCCAAAGTAAAGTCCCATCTGGATTGTACTTTATCAGCACCAAATCGTTCTGATCCCTACGTAAAGCTCGGCCAATCCTACCATACTTAGGACTTTGAACCCAGTTCATTTAATGTATTTAATTCATTCCTGACCTTGATCAGCTTCTAACCTAGATTCTTGGAATATTTCAAATCCTAATAAAGCACATCCCAATCTCGAAGACTTTTACTTGATTCAGGACTCGGCCGAATCCAATCCTGAGTCTCAAGGAATCTAACATTGACAAGAATTCGACTTAGGAGCTGTGATTACTTGCGGCGCACACTAATTCCTAGGTTGTAGAAACTCCAAGACTTATAAGATTTGATTGTGTCCATATCCGGATTAGATCGCACATCTTCAAAACAATAATGGTTATCCATCGAAGTCGCTAGAACTCCGCCTAATGCCCTAGAGTAAAGTGATGGTGGCACGGCTGCTCACTCTTTGGTCCATCAGACATCTCATAACCTTAACGACATCTTCCATATGTTCCAACCAAAGTTCAGCTTTTTCTCCAGCTCCACGACCATCGAAAGAGTAGGCACCAGGACTCACGGTAATTTCTGCCTGAGTGCAACCACCATTCGCATCAAGAATCAGTTAGGCTAATGCCTCAATTAACTAGTGTAATCGCGGAATAGAAGTACGTTCACCTAGGTGGCATAATTTTGTTAAGTAGACATTAAATAATTAACACAATTACTCGCATCATAGTATTCGAGGATAGAGCTCGAGGCTGTCAACTTTAATTATGGAACACCTTACGGTGCTGCGATGCAACATGCAAGACCATATACGTGTTCCTTAAGCCTTAGGGATGTCTAATATGTGATTTTGGGGTTTCATTTGTGAAGGGATTAAGGTGAGAGCAAGGGTGATGCTGTCGGAGCTTAGAGAAAGAATGACAGAATTCGAGAGTTAGAGAGAGTGAGGTTTGCAGAAATGAGGAATGAGAGAGATGGACTGTCATATAATCACACTTAAAATAATTTTAAGTAAATTACGGTTTTGCCCCCTCCACTTGTTTTAAATTATAAATAAGCCCTCGAGGCCTCGAGGCCTCGATTCGTAATTCATTTTCGACATTAAATTAATGTACCAAAGAAATTTTACGAAACTTAAGAAAGTACGAGAATTTATAACTCGAGTCAGGCTCAAAATTGATTAAGACACCCATTCAGGGGCAAAATGGTCATTTCACATGTCTTGTGAATAATATACAATATCTTAAGGAATGTGTTACAACACAGACTTGGGGGGGGATTAAAATACAGCTTTAGTTATGCGACGCATAAGAAAATAAATAGAAATTGAAATACTGTGAATACATGAGGATTTCTTTAACATGGTAAACCTCCACACACAATGGAGAAAAACCACGGGCACATTGTCATAAAATAATTCACTAAGGTCAACAACAAATACAAGACTCATACAAGACACAACTTACAAACTCAAAATATTGCCTTGTTCTCTTGTCTTCATCTCCTCTTGGTTGAAACGAGATCACCTGAGTGCACGAAGGTTTGCGCCGCGGGCTAGAATGAATTATAAATGATGATAGAAAAAACCTACTGGAAAATCAGAAGTAAATAATGGACATGAGAAAATCAATAACCTACAATGAAGTAAATTGATATTATGCTTTAACCCTAAAATTAATTTGATTATATCATAAATTAATTTTATTTGATCATGTTAGCACCCCACTTCAACCTTTACCCAAATGCAAGAGATATTAACAAGAACACTAATGCAATCAAATATTTATTCACACTTTGCACCTGCATATATCTCAGCGTGTATACCTGGTTGCAGGCTAAGGATCTCCAACTCAACAATTGAGTCACCTGGGCTAACTAAGTGATGCCACCTGGCATCCTAACATTACCCTTCCCTTAGAAATCAGCCTTGTCCTCAATGTTTAACTATGAAAATTCAAGTAGCATTCTTTTGATTATGATTTGGCAATGGATCCAACTACTATAGGTTGATCTTGAGACAATGAGCAACATAAGCTACTTAGTATATAGCAGCAGTATTCCTATCAATTTGCTATAGCAATATGCTTCCAGAAGAAAGACGAAGACTGATATATTTTTCCTTTGTCAATGAGCAACAACATATGTACTGAACTAATGAGACCATAAAGGTGTGCTTGCACCAAGAGCTCACTGCCGAAAACATTAACTCCATACAAAAAAATGAGCAATGGTATCGACCATCCAATCAGAACTTCTAGCACGCATAAGGATACAGACGGCAGCTATAAGGCTCGATTTAGGCCTGTCACAAAAAACTGTCTCCAACCGAGAGCCATAGGGCCAAACATAATTTATTATTTAAATTTAAAAACAACAACTTATATTTAAAAACTACAACTTAAATTTAAAAACTACAAATTAAATTTAAAAACAACATTAACTTAAATTTAAAAATTACAAAAACTTAAATTTAATATCCATAATCAACATCATCTTCATCATCCGCCATTGTAGGAGTATAGTAATTGGTAAACAACTGCTGCCGGGTCATAATTTTTTTTTCCTATCAAAATAGGCCTTACTCATTGGAGTGTAATTTGTAGTGTTCCTTTCCATATTCTTATCATCCATATCTTCTTGTATTTGTTTGGCCCGTTCATCATGTCTATGGTTCCTTTCTTACGTAACAATGGCATTTTGCTCGGCCGGGTTATAATTTTTGTTCCCTATCAAAATAGGCCTTACTCATTGGCGTGTAATTTGTAGTGTTCCTTTTCATATTCTTATCATCCATCTCTTCTCGTATTTGTTTGGCCCGTTCATCATGCCTACGGTTCCTTTCTTCCACAACAATGGCATTTTGCTCCGCCAATAATCGCAATAAGGCCGCCACTTCCTGTTGAGTAGCGTAATCATCATTTGCCTTGCCCTTTTCCTTAAACTTTGGGCCTTGTTTCGTCCCATAGCCCTAGGTAAGAAACCTTTGTCCGGAGATGGATTTTCTACCCTTGTTTGTTGAATGGTAGGAGATCCATCTCCATCCATATCTACAGCTGGGGATGCAGTTCCGAACACCGACGTATGACCTAATCTATGTTGAGGTGGATCTTCAAATAACACCCACCCTTTACAAATTTCCCAACAATCGTGAAACTGAAAGGGTTTTCAGTTGCCCTTCATATACAATTCCTCTGCTTGGCGTACCTAGAAAATATAATTACAAAAATTAAAGGAAATTAATTTATGAAATTAAATGTAATATAATTAAACATTTAAAATAAACTATGAAAACACTAACTTCGTCGTAGTAATTGGCGCCGCTTTCATGTCTACTTGCAGATTCTAACAGTGCTTCATGCCATTTATTCAAACTTGGATGAAGATGTTTCTTCCATGTTGAAGAACAACTCTCGTGGTTTCGGGTATTCAGTGGAATGGTGCCTTCGTAGAAATCTAAGTATTTCATGAGTCCAAACACCTTCACTTGTTTGAGAAATTCCCCTCACACTATCTTCCGAGACTCATCTATAAGTCCTGCAAAGAACTTCATCTTCTTTTCGGGTTCAAGCCCTACCTTTCATTGCAAATGAGGCCATTTGAAAATTATTGAAAAAATTGAAGGAAATATTATTGGAAGAGGTAAGAAAATATAATGTGAAGAATTGAAATAGAATGAAGTGAGATAGTATGGAATAGTGAAAATTATGTGAGAAATGATGTAGGAATGGCTTAGGTATTTATAGGGAAAAAAAGGTTTAAATTCATTAAAAAAAATAAATTTGAATACAACGGTTAGCTGACGTCAGCTAGCCGTTGTATTCAAAATTTTGCCTACTATTCGTGTCGGTTATAATCGACACTATTTCTTTTATTCTTGTCAGTTATATCAGACAGGAAATCCGACAACATTAATAAAAAAATTGGGCCTACTAGGGGCTGGCTGGCTGGCTGGAATAGGCCAGCCGGTTAGCCCTTTGGCCTTTTCAGATTCTATGGTGCCCACGAGCCTTCTGGCCAAGCCCTCGATTGGAGATGGTTTTCGGGCAATTTTCAACCCTCTGGCCCTCTGGACCCTTCTGTTGGAGATGGCCTAAGACAACGCCATGCATCTCAATCTCCAATTGTTGAATTGTCGTCACTTGAAAAACACCCACCACCTTTCGTAGTGAGAGATTTGAGTTTCTGTAGAATCAATTCGTAGTTGGATTTCATTTCGTTCTACAAATCTGTAAATGTGGTTTCTAAATTCTTCACATGAAACTCTATCGCTCTCTGATGCAAGTCGACTACACTGAGAAGGGATCATGAGGACTGGCTCTGATATCAATGTTTGAACCCCACTTCAACCTTTACCCAAATGCAAGTAATATTAATAAGAACATTAATACAATCATATATTCATTCACACTTTGCACCTGTATTTATCTCAGCTTATATAGCTAATTGCATGCTAAACATGTCCAACTCAACAATTGAGGTACCTGGCCTAATAAGTGATGCCACTTGGCATTAAACTCTCGTAATAACGTAATTAAACGGTCAATTTATGTTTTCCTAAAAGGTATATTTGTCGATTTGCCCCCTGAACTTGTATAGAGCTGTCAATTTCCGCTATGAACTTTAATTTTAGCCGATTATCCCCTTTAACTTTTATAATTACCCAATTTCCTCCTTGAACTTTAATTTTAGCCGATTACCCCCTAAACTTTTATAAATAGCCAATTTCCTCCTCAAGCATTATATTTTAAAAAATTTCATCCAATTTTTCATCTATCTTGATCACGGAAACAACACATGACAACTATATGAGGGCAAAAAGAATGAAAAATTGGATAGATAAAAAACTGAATGAAAGTTTTTAGAATCTAACGCCGGTGGGGGAGGGGGGAATTGACTATTTATAAAAGTTCAAGGGACTAATTGGTTAAAATTAAAGTTCAGGGGAAAATAGCAGCTTCATACAAATTCAGGGGGCAAATCAACAAATATCTCTTCCTAAAGTGATGCACATGCAGTTTACCTTAAGTGATCTGTGGAATCAAATTGCCTTTGATTGCGAGTTTCAAATCACAAACCTATACACTAGAACACACTTAAAATCTAGCAATAGTCTATTATAGACACATTAATGTGGCAAGTCATGCATACAACCAATAATCAATATTAGAAAAATTTATTAATTGACGTGATATATACATATACTTGTTACAACATATAGGTAAATCAATATAGTTAAAAAATGTGAACTCCATAGCTTATTTTCAATAAAAAAATATTACAAGCGTTCGAAGTTTAGAATTCAACTTCTCAAACTTTAGTTTAAGGAAGTCGGCAAGAATTCTATGCATGTAATGTTTGATTTTCCATGGGGAAGGACATATCGATCAAATGTTTTCTCTACATTATCAATTCAAGGCTTCAATCATATTCTGGGGTTTTTGGAATACATATGATTCGTGCTAGAACCAATATGCTTTTCTGACAACAAACCTGTACGGCTGTACACATTCTAAAAATGCGGTGAATTTAGACGATTAGGTGGTTGTATGTGAAATCCCCTCTTCATGGATGGCTGGTATTGGTTAATCTCGATCGAATTCGTACTCTGAAATTAATGGGTTTTAACTTTCTCTTTGGCCATCTATTATTATGCATTTAACATAAAACTTTTGGACTATTCAAAAACTGTATAAAATACTAGTTTGGCAGATAAAAATCTTGACCACTAATTTGGATCTTATATTATGAGGGGACAGTCATCGTGCTTTTTTTTTTTGGGTTATCTGTGAATATCATTACCAGGACAGAAAGCCAAACATAGGCCATCTGCAACTAAAAAGGGTCAGACAACTCTCTTTGATCCTATAGCCTTTCAAAAAATTAATATTTTAATAAATAGTGTCATGTCATTTTTCTTACCATCTACAACCGAGGGGCCATAGGCCAAACATAACCATGTGACCAAAAACCATCTCCAACCGAGGAAACCAAAAGGCCATAAAGCCAAACATAATTTATTATTTTAATTGAATTAATATGATTACTTAAATTAAACTACCTACATAATTTTACGTTATGGATTGTCAATAATTTTATGTCTCAAATTTCGAGTGTCATGTGTTGATGTGTGAGTAACTTTACAGATTTCTTGTTGATAAGGAATCTCAATAATTTTACGTCTCAGATTTCAAGTGTCACGGTTCGATGTGTGATTAATTTTGCAGATTTTTTGTTGATAAGTAATCTCAATAATTTTACGTCTCGGATTTCAAGTGCTACGTCTAGATCTGTGAGTAACTTTGCAGATTTCTTATCGATAAGGAATTTCAATAATTTTACGTCTCGGATTTCGAGTGTCGATAAGGAATCTCAATAATTTTACGTCTTGAATTTCGAGTGCCACGTGTCGATCTGTGAGTAACTCTCCAGATTTCTTATCGATAAGGAATCTCAATAATTTTTCGGATAGGATTTTGAGTGCCACGTGTCGAGATGTAATTGGTTGTGAGAATTTTTTATAGGATTTTTATCTGCGTGACACTTCTTACCTTCAGCTTCCTATATCCATAAATAGGGTGGATATTGGCCTATAATTCAATTCTTGGTCGTTCAGCCCTGTTCGATAACCTGACGGAGGGTAAATCCCCTCAACTTGACTACTACGTCAACGGGCGTCAATACAACATGGGGTATTACTTGGCAAATGACATCTACCCAAAGTGGGTGACACTTGTCCAAGCAATTGCAAACCCAACGAATAACGCCGAAAAGTGGTTTACCTTACACCAAGGGGCATACCGGAAAGATGTTGAGAGGGTTTTCGGTATTCTACAAGCACGGTGGAAGATCATTAAGGAACCGGCAAAAGGGTGGAGTCGAGAAAATTTGGACTCAATCATTATGTCTTGCATCATATTACACAACATGATTGTGGAGGATGAGCGAGATGGGTATATTGATGGAGAGTCTGATGATGATCAAGAGGATCCAAATAGGTCAAGAAGGGCTCGTGCAAAAATATATGATGGGCCTAATTTGCCTTTCAATCCAAAAACTGGTAATATCTCTTTAAATGTGTACATAAGGAGTCATAGGATGATACGTTCCCATGCCATAAACAAGTACCTACAACAGGATCTTGTTGTACATCTTTGGGCGAAAAGAAGCATGTAGTAGGCGTTTTAAGTTTTATGTTGTTAAATGTTTTTAAAAAT
Organism: Malus domestica; assembly: GCF_042453785.1. Lineage (NCBI taxonomy): Eukaryota > Viridiplantae > Streptophyta > Magnoliopsida > Rosales > Rosaceae > Malus > Malus domestica. The sequence goes on from NC_091663.1 coordinate 21,208,548, forward strand.
GTTGTTTAAGCTTCATGTTGTTAAATTTTTTTTTATGTTGTTTAATGTTACTTAATGTTATTTAATGTTGTTTAATATTGTTTAATGTTATTTCATGTTACTTAATGTTATTTAATGTTGTTTAATGACTAAGGAAGTTATAGGAACTTCAAGCCCGGCCTAGGGTTGGCTGGGTTGGGCTAGCCGGTTGGCCCTTTTATCATTTTCTCGCCTGGTGAGGCCACGAGCCCTTTGGCCTAACCCTCGGTTGGAGACGGTTTTCGTGTCATTTTATCTATTTTCGACCCTCTGTCCTTTTAGCCAGATCGGTTGGAGTACAGTGAGGGGAGGTACAAAAGGATAAGACTCTGCAACAAATGCTAAAGCGCACCCCCTTCACTACCAATTTCAGGAAATGAAGAAGGACATGGAAAGCCATCATTGTTGAGAACATGAACCATCAAAGATGAATGGCAGTTATCCCAAGTGAAATCGCACATCTCCGTAATCTTACTTGACGCCAAACGGTCCCTCACCATATTGGCCTATCTTGGGATCCAAGACCAGCGGTATACTAGAAAAGAATCCCCAAGTCTCCTGATTTTGGTTAGGGAAAAGAAAGCCTTCCAACATCCAAGTGTGGAGGGGTCTCGCAAACAATCAATACTCTTCTTAGAATCTGATTCCATGATAACCAAGTCCAAGCCTAGAGAGATGGCAAGTTTGCACCTGCAGAGTATCACCAAAATTTCAGATGTAGCTACATATGAAGCCTTGCTCTGATAACTCTTAGCCGCCACAAACAGTCCATTCGAGTTTCTAGCTACTACCCTGGCAAAACCATCGCCATTGGTAACTGTCAAACTAGCATCCACATTCAGCTTAATAAATGGAGAATAGGGAGGAAACCACTAGACCGTAGGCTGATCACTTAGCTCTCGTACTTGGTTCATCAATGGATGACAAGAAGCCTTCATGAACAAGGCAACCCAAACAGAGATAACAAGTATAATCTATAATGGGTCAATTGTCCTTTGGTTGAATAAGAGGTTACACCTGTCATTTGAGACAGGAACTTATTCATTTCCAGCTTCGACCTATTTAATGTTGACGAGTGAGGACAACCAGCCAAGGTGGATATTCCATCACAGTTGATTTGTAGTTTAAGGGTCCCCCAAACCAAATAGTCTCCATCCATGGGCAGAATAATAGAAGGTGCTCTACGGATTCCTCTTGAACACTACAAATAAGGCAGAGTGGTGAGGGTGAGGACTTTCGCTTGTATAGCTCAGCCATGGTAGCCACAGCTTGTTGCAAAGCTCTCACATAAAGCTACTAACTTTTGGAAGAGTCTCCATTTTCCAAATAAACTGTCACGCCCCGACCCACAAATAAAGACTATTCATGAGGTAGGGTGTGAGTCATATCTTAGCTATAGAAATAAATTCTACAACCAAGATATTGTTGGAGATATGCCCTGAAAGTCAATCTTTGGAAGAAACCTTTCAGGACAATGTCTATATGTATGAAAAAACTCTAATACATCAAAAGGGCAAAGTCACTATTAGGACTATCTCAATAAACGATATACATCCTAAAGAGTGAATCCATGGACAATGGATCGATGGAAGAAGTAATCTAATGATTTTAGACTACAGAGACCTTCTTTACATAACCATGATGTCCAAAAAGGTTCATGGTCATAGGATTGTCGGAGGGACACTGACAATACATAGACCAGTACATGCTATGTCCCATTCTAATGGGAATGATGGAAAGTCTCATGCCATTCGTGTAGTGACACTAAGACAAGTATGTAGGTGCTCATTATGGGAATGAGTTCACTGAACACAATCAAACGAGAGTACTTGCATGGAGGTCTACTCACATGTCAAGCAAGTGACTCTACTGGTTGGAAAAATATAAGTAATCCTTTGACCTGAGACATCATAGTTGTCTTGGGGATACGTTGCTGATCATTTTGATAATGAGACGTGACCACACCTCATCTTGGGTGTGTTCTATGCATTGTTGGGGTAAGTGATTTATTCTCAGAGGCATGTGAATGATCAACAAAGGATCTCTAATCCTCATTATGAGAGGATGAATACTCTAAGGTATGATTCGGGAATCTTCGGCCGAAGTATCGAGCGTAATAAAGGAAAGCATTTCTATACGACTCAATTGAATCATATAACATGGAATAATCACATTAGGGGTTTGACATAATATATCCATACCCTAGTAATATGATTGTGAGTATTGTTTTAGAGAAGGATCGAATTACATTGTAATTCCAATTGAATAAGTTCTCCGAACAAATTCTACATTAGCTTGGGTAGCCATGATATGTGGTTAGATGTCACTCATGACTTGTGAGTTCTTCTAGATGATTAAATAAGTAGTCGTCAAAGAAGAAGGAGAATTAAAAGTAAGTTTTAATTCACTAAGTGATTGGATTAAATATAATCAATTGGATTGGTGCCAATCACCTCACTGCCTTCCTAATTAGAACCTAAAATGATTGTACACCGATACACTCTTGTAGTGAGACAACTAAAGGATGATGGAATAAATTAATTAGATTAATTAAGTGTTATGATCAATTAGAAAGTCTAAAGAAATCATAGAAGCGATGAAAGATTGTTTTTGGACTTAAAGAAAAGTTCGGGTTAATATGGGCCCATTAAGCCCAAACCCATTGGGCTTTTATTTAAGCATAGGATGACTTGAAATGATAAAAGCCCAAAGCCCAAACAACACAAAAGGGGCCGGCCATTGAAGAGAGAGAGAGAGTCAAGTTGTTGATTCATTTCTTAGACATCTATAAAGGACTTTTAGTGAAAAGTTTCATTAGGGTTTTGTGTGTTCCTTTTACAAAAGAAGAAAAATATATCTCTCTACACACACACAAAAAGCCGGCCACTAAAGGGAGTTTTAGCTAATCATCTTCTCTCCCTTTGGTCATTCCATTATCCATCTCACTACACTAGTGGGTGTGGATCTTTAGAGGTCATCAACCTTGGAGACTAAAGGAGAACCAAGGAGCACTCATTCTAGCAAGGTGGAGGAAGCAAGGAGGGAGGCTAGGCTCAAGGAGTTCCAAGAACAAAGAGCTTGGAGGTGGTCAATCCTTGGTCTCAAGTCTAGATCAAGAGGTATAAAACTATACCTTCACTTTGTTCTTCAATAATTTCTTAGATGCATCAAATATGGACCTATGCTTCTTGAAGGGGATTTGCATGACTATAACTTTGATATTATGTGATAACATGTTTCCGTTGCTTATGTATATGAATTTTGAATTGTATATGCATGCTAGTCACTAGAAATCCCACATAAATCTCATTATTTCCCTTCAAGTGGTATCAAGAGCCAAAGGTTTATATTTGATGTGTCCTTTTGGATTTTATGCATATGGGTTTTAATTTTATGTTTGACATATTATTTCTTCATTCAAAATATGTTTATCTTTAGTTTTTCAAATGTTGAAAAATGTGTTTCAAGAGTTGAAAAAGATATGTATGCAAAAAGTGTTTTGGATGCATGAATAAAGAGTGAGTTTTTGAACAAAATTTGGGGCTTATGTACCATAAGGGAGGGCACGGTTTTGGGGGATTTTTTTTGGCTTGTGTTTGTGTTTTATTTTAAGTCACACACACACACTTTAAAGCTAGAAAGTAAAGGCCTTGTCACTTTTGTTTTTTTGGTTTGAAAAAGTCACCAAGAAAGTGCAAATCTTGAAATTGTTTTCATGGTTTTGTTCTTGGTGTTCATGGTTTTGGTTTTGGTATAAAAGGTTATGTTATTGTATTCATCCTTTGTTTTTGAATTTGGGTGATATACTTGCCATCAATAGCTTTCCATTTGATTGACTCCATCCTAGACTTGACTAGGACTCCTTACACACCTCGTACCTATTTAAGCCAACTTGCACAAGTGGTGACTTGACATAGCTAGGCCTTTGTTTTATTTTGAAATTTAGGGGACATGTATGACACCTCCCTCTCCCCCCATCACATAACCGGCCACCCTATATGATGGGCCCTCTATGGGCTATTTTTCAATTTTAAAAGTTGATTATACTTTCTAGTATTTGCGGTTTGACCCCTAACTTTTCATAATTGCATTTCGGCCCCCACCTCTTTATGAGATTAAAATGTTATGATTTTAATTTTTTTTGTAGCTTAAACTCATTATATAATTATGCCCATATGCACTAAATCTAATTGTTTATGTTGCATTCCAATTAATTATTTAATGTGATTAAGTAGTTAGAAAATGGTTGACTATGGACTTATGCCTTAAACGATAATTGAGCTATGAGAAAGGGCGCTAAACTCAAATTTTTTGAATCTTGGGAATGTGTTTTAATTACTATTTCAATTGGACCTTGTCATGATAGACATTAATCTTTCTCTCCCTCTTAGTGTATGTAATTTGTAGGAATTTGTACAAATCGGTTTGTAATCTTATTACTTCTTAATCTCTTTCAATTAGTTGATTCCCTCTAGTACTAGACTAGAGTTTCTTTAACTATTGGTAAGGAGACATGATTAAAAGAGGGTTTTGACATGAGATTAAAGATTAATTGAGTCCAACGCCCTAATTAGCAATGAATGATTGTCTTTCATTTCTAATGGCTCAATGAAAAATGTTTTGATTGGATTGAAAGCACATAATTAAAACGACACAACCTTCCCTAGATCTTATTCAACAATGTTGGCTCATTGATTGAATTAACCCAATAAGTCCATGGTCTTCCAAAGAGCCTAAGATAACTATAAAGTCCAATTTCAAAGGAATGCAAAAACCATAGTAGTAGTAGTTACTTCCAATATTTGAAAAAATCGTTTTTGATATTGATTTGTTTTTCTCAAAACAAATAGTGGGAGTATCATACGCTACTAAACTATAATGAACATAATTAGTAGTTATATATATCTCCAATATTTTGAAAAATGTTTTGATATTGATTTGTTTTATGAAAACGAATAGTGGGGATATCATATGCTACTAATTTCATTAACTTTGGATTAGTAGTTATAATAGGACACAATTTATTTTAATGTGATTAAATAAATAAAATGATGAGACCTTAAAATCCCTCAACCAACATCCAATATTAAGTTGAAAGCGGAGAGGTGCTTTGAACACTTCTTCGTGGCCTTCCACCATGGTAGGCTCCAATCGTTTATGACTCGTACACCGCCTTCCCCCTATCATGGGGGAGTGCAAAGTGCGTGCTTATACTAAGGAGGAGTCTATTTCAACGTTTGATGTGGTGAAGGTAGGCAACGAGTGTGGCCAACATCGTATCATCGTGAGGTCATACTTGAACCCTTATCTAAACCGGCATGGTGGGTCAAAACTTAACTAAGAGAAATGGTGCCAACATCATATCATTGTGAGGCATTGTTCTCTAAAGGCCAACTAGATGGGTAATCACAAGAGGTTGTTGTGAATGGGTAAATGTACCCTCTCATTATTATTTTTGCTAACCAACATCGTATCATCGTGAGGTGGGCTTGGTAATAGTGAGCCTCCCATAACCCGCTAGGAGCTTTCTTTGAAATCTCCCGGATTCCATCTTGAGGGATATGGGATTTGCCAAAAATGGTGGGTGGTGTCACTCGGTTTAAAGACCCGAATCGTTTGACTTAATCAACAATCAAACTAATTTATTTTATTGTTATGTATTTAGATATGGTTGGAAGCACACTTACAAAGATACTCGACAAGCATTGCCTTGAGGGGCACAATTTCCCATCTTGGTATCGTAATGTCAAGATTCTCCTAACCTTGGAGAAAATTGTTTACGTACTAGACAAGGCTCCACCTCACATACCTCTTGGCCCTGAGGCCACTGAGGATGAACGTGCTAAGTATGACAAGCACGTTGAGGATGATACACAAGCCAAGTGCTATCTGTTAGCTTCCATGAATGAGGAGTTACAGAGACAGCACGAGGGTATGGACAGTGCATCCTCCATCATACTCCATCTTACGGAGTTATATGGTGAAGGGACGCGCAACCGTCGCTTCAGCACTGTCAGTGAACTTGTGAATACCAAAATGGTCAAGGGAGCCCTAGTACATCAACATGTACTGAAAATGATTGGACTCATTGAACAATTGGAAAACCTAGGTACTCCACTTGACAGGGAATTGGCCCAGGACTTCATCTTGGCTTCTCTTTCTGATTCGTTCTGGTAGTTCATTATGAACTACAATATGAACAAGATGGATAACACTCTCTCTGAGTTACTAAACATGTTAGTAACCGCTGAGAAGACTATGAAGAAAGAGAACGTTGCGGGGACTGCTGCAGTAGCCTACAACAAGCCGTCCACTTCCAAAGCTAAGCCGAAAGGTAAAGGCAAAGGAAAGGAGAAGAAGTCACCCACTCCTAAGGCACAAGGAGTGAAGAAAAAGAAGGCAAAGGAGCCCAAGGGGACTTGCCACCACTATGGAAAGGACGGGCATTGGAAGAGGAATTGCAGGTTATACCTTGCATCTCTGAAGGACAAACCACAAGGTATGGTTTTTGTTCTTATCTTCAATTCTAAATGTTAGATCTTCTAATCTTTATATTTGATATAAAATGCTAATCACTTATGCAATTGTATGTAGGTGATGGAGCCAAGTAGAAGATGAACAAGCAAGGAAAATGATGGAGAAGGGTTCGGCCACAAATTTTTTGCTAACTACTTAGGAAGTTTGTTAGGCACTTAAAGATAGTCTTTAAACTTTCTTATTTTGTTAAGAACAAATTATGTGGCTTCATATGATGGAAGACCCACTTTTGGTGTCTATATGAAGGTATATAATTAGTCTCTAATGTATGAGCTAATTCTTTTGTATTAAAACATTATGAATGTTTAACTTATCATATCAATGTAATGTGATGAATGTCTTCTACTAAATTTGTTCCTCAAAGTAGTATTATGAATTGAAAAATTGTCATGTTGTATTCTAGTTGAAATACAAGAAATGAATCACTTATATAATGCGATATCCAAGCTTTGGATTTATCAATTAAGGATAGATCTTACATGTTGGCCATAGATGGATACAATGAATCTTTAGATTTGGTTCCAATAGCCTACATATAAGTTCTATATGAATTGAGAAAGTCTAGAGATTCCTTTCTTGAAGAAAAGGAAGATCACATTATAATGACATAAGTAATACATAAGAAAAACGTTTCTTATATGGTTATCACTTACTTAACCACAATAACCAAGATCACTCTTGGTTCAATTAGTAGTTTTAAATAACTAATTGGACATTCTTGAATTGTTTTAAGAAATGTCAAATATGTTAGTGATCAAACCAATGATGAAGTGTCTAAATCTATAAAAGGTTTAAAGACTTTAGTCACTTAATAACAAGACATGAACTTAGTGGAGTTGGAATAATAAGCTTAAAAGGTCCTAAGCTACTCCATAATGTCCTCTACCCGTATACTTCATAATTATACACTATGAATATATAATGCGATTTCTCATTAAGGTCATGAGAAACAGTGGGAGGTGAGAAAAGGATATAAACTTGAATATGATTGGTTTATAGTTGTCTAAAAATTAATAGTACTTTACTACTATTAATGAGCTTGTAATTTTAATTGTTAAAAGGTCTCAAACTCTTTGAAGCGTTGAAATTCTATGTTGTGTAACATTCTAAAGAATAGTCTATGAATGTTGGTTTCGTCAACCTAGCATAAAATGGTTATATGTTGGGAGTTGTCCATCATTCTCTTTTATGAGAACAAGCTAATAACAAAGCATATGGACAAATTGATGAAACAAAAGGGAATAGTTTCAAAATGAGTCACAACATATGGTTTAACAACAAGACAATCCAAATTCGGCACCTCATGTAACTATAACGCTCTATGTAGTTTTGATAAAGAATTATATCAACCATCTAGAAGGTATGGTTGAGTTTCTATATCCTTAGTAGGAGCCATGCCTCCACTAATGACTTGGATAATTCTTATATGACTACATTAAAGGTCTTAGTATGACTAAAACTTGAAGTATGGTGTATGACACCATATAATTTAAATGAATGGACTTGATAAAGCAAGTCACACATTTCAAATGGAATTACTTGAGAAGGAATTCTTTTGTGTATGTTCGTTTAAATAACTTGTGTTAGCTAGAGTTGTTGATAGTCCCAAAATTGTTGAGACATCATCAATAAGCTAATGGATCTCAATGATTGTCAATAGATCCAGGACAAGTTAGTGGGAGCAATATGCATTCAAATCAAGAAAATGTAAGTGTTAAGTTTTTTAATGAATGCTAAGTTACAACAAGGCCAGTGGGAGTGATGTCATAATTTGAGCAACAAGATATGAATAAAGTCTATTTGATAGACTTGATAAAACATAGATGTTACTCAAAATGACAAAGCGTGACACGGTCAATTTTGAAGTATAGACTTGAAATTGGACTTAATGATATAGCAAGGCTATCTCAAGGATGTTATATGGGGAAATTAAATCTCAAATATTGAAGATTTGAGAAAGTATTTTCTTATATGATAGAAAATCACTTTCGTGACCCTTATAATGAATATGTCACAAAATCACAAAAGGGACACATGTATGGACTTGTGAGATGATATCCAAAGGTGAAAAACCATTGGGGTTGTCACTTTAAGATATTACTATAGCCCAGGATCAGAACCATAGCAATTGATAGAGTATTATTGCCTTTAAGAAAGGAACATCAGAGTCGGACTATGGAAGCGTGCATTCACTTAGGTTATAAACCAAAGTGAAAATAACCCATTTTAACAAATGGAACTTCATAATGGATGAAGTACTAATCATATGAATGTATTGTTAGTATAGTACTACAATGGTCTCAAGGTTGGAGCAAATTATGTATAAAGTATACAAACGAAATATATGTCGATATATAGTTTTAGAAACTGCTTCAAAAGGTGTTTTGAATAGAAAGGGGTTCTTATAGAACCAATGATTGAATCCAAACCATAAGGTCGTTAGTAGGACACTACGACGTAATGGGGCGATAGCTCAAGCAATGGAATCAAGGTCGCATCAAAGTATTTGAACACAAAGAAGAGACAACATTAAATGTTTTGGAAACATTTAATAAATAAATCCTTTTAAGTTAAAAGGATTAATGCATAACTTAGTTAACCTACGAGCTCAAGTTCACTTGACTAGCATCTATAAGATGCAAAACTGATTGACTTTAGTGCAAGTGGGAGATTGTTGGAGATATGCCCTGAAAGTCAATCTTTGGAAGAAACCTTTCAAGACAATGTCTATATGTATGAAAAAACTCTAATACATCAAAAGGGCAAAGTCACTATTAAGACTATCTCAATAAACGATATACGTCCTAAAGAGTGAATCCATGGACAATGGAACGATGGAAGAAGTAATCTAATGATGTTAGACTGCAGAGACCTTCTTCACATAACCATGATGTCCAAAAAGGTTCCTGGTCATAGGATTGTCGGAGGGACACTGACAATACATAGACCAGTACATACTATGTTCCCTTCTAATAGGAAGGATGGAAAGTCTCATGCCATTCGTGTAGTGACACTAAGACAAGTATGTACGTGCTCATTATGGGAATGAGTTCACTGAACACAATCAAACGAGAGTACTTGCATGGAGGTCTACTCACATGTCAAGCAAGTGACTCTACTGGTTGGAAAAATGTAAGTAATCCTTTGACCTGAGACATCATAGTTGTCTTGGGGATACGTTGCTGATCATTTTGATAATGAGACGTGACCACACCTCATCTTGGGTGTGTTTTATGCATTGTTAGGGTCAGTGATTTATTCTCAGAGGCATGTGAATGATCAACAAGGGATCTCTAATCCTCGTTATGAGAGGATGAATACTCTAAGGTATGATTCGGGAATCTTCGGCCGAAGTATCGAGCGTAATAAAGGAAAGCGTTCCTATACGACTCAATTGAATCATATAACATGGAATAATCACATTAGGGGTTTGACATAATATATCCATACCCTAGTAATATGATTGTGAGTATTGTTTTAGAGAAGGATCGAATTACATTGTAATTCCAACTGAATAGGTTCTCCGAACAAATTCTACATTAGCTTGGGTAGCCATGATATATGGTTAGATGTCACTCATGGCTTGTGAGTTCTTCTAGATGATTAAATAAGTAGTCGTCAAAGAAGAAGGAGAATTAAAAGTAAGTTTTAATTCACTAAGTGATTGGATTAAATATAATCAATTGGATTGGTGCCAATCACCTCACTGCCTTCCTAATTAGAACCTAAAATGATTGTACACCGATACACTCTTGTAGTGAGACAACTAAAGGATGATGGAATAAATTAATTGGATTAATTAAGTGTTATGATTAATTAGAAAGTCTAAAGAAATCATAGAAGCGATGAAAGATCGTTTTTGGACTTCAAGAAAAGTTCAGGTTAATATGGGCCCATTAAGCCCAAACCCATTGGGCTTTTATTTAAGCATAGGATGACTTGAAATGATAAAGCCCAAAGCCCAAACAACACAAAAGGGGCCGGCCATTGAAGAGAGAGAGAGAGAGAGAGTCAAGTTGTTGATTCATTTCTTAGACATTTATAAAGGACTTTTAGTGAAAAGTTTCATTAGGGTTTTGTGTGTTCCTTTTACAAAAGAAGAAAAATATCTCTCTCTCTACACACACACAAAAAGCCGGCCACTAAAGGGAGTTTTAGCTAATCATCTTCTCTCCCTTTGGTCATCCCATTATCCATCTCACTACACTAGTGGGTGTGGATCTTTAGAGGTCTTCAACCTTGGAGACTAAAGAAGAACCAAGGAGCACTCATTCTAGCAAGGTGGAGGAAGCAAGGAGGGAGGCTAGGCTCAAGGAGTTCCAAGAACAAAGAGCTTGGAGGTGGACAATCCTTGGTCTCAAGTCTAGATCAAGAGGTATAAAACTATACCTTCACTTTGTTCTTCAATAATTTCTTAGATGCATCAAATATGGACCTATGCTTCTTGAAGGGGATTTGCATGACTATAACTTTGATATTATGTGATAACATGCTTCCGTTGCTTATGTATATGAATTTTGAATTGTATATGCATGCTAGTCACTAGAAATCCCACATAAATCTCATTATTTCCCTTCAGATATGGTGGAAAAATTAAAATAATTTGGCACGATTACACAATACATCATATAACAAATCTTACATAATAACAGCTTGAGTTTACTACATATAATTTATTGAGTACGCAGCAGAAATAAAATATTAGTATACAAAATTAATTCATAACAAAAGTACCAACTAAATTGAAATGAGTAGCCCTTGCAAATACATAAAATCTATGCATTGAGATGCATGAATGTACTCACTCCATTCTAATCCCATCAACACATACCTAAGGCACCCAAGCCTGCACATCCCATACCATGCTTGTACCACTTGACTCCGAATACCTTAGAATATGGGTTAACTCCCGTTCATCCCTTAACCCCAATTTTTGGAATTAAATTCTCAATTTCCACTTTATAATACAACCACTTCCCTTGACATCCAATTGTATATTCATGCCCTTCCCCCTACGCTTGACATATGCAAGATTTCATTATTTTTATAATCAACCAATTTGTATACTTAAGCACTACACCCTACGCCTGACATATACAAGGTTCATTATTTTATATTCAAGGAAAACTTCAGCCCTTGAATATCATCACAACTTAAACACTTTACACAAGTGAGCACTTGACATAGCACAACTATTTTTCTTTTTTTGCATGAATGTTTATGTATATGTCATGTTCATATAGATATCAATACTCACATGTTATCTAACAAACCTGCAAGCTTCAACATAAATCAAATTGATTAGTAACAAGAGTAATATAATCATAATATTAACAAAATAATAATCTTTAATGTAAATGATAAGCAATATGTTACCATTTCCTTAGTTTTTTTTATTGTTTCAATTTCATTTCCTCCCTCTTGTTTTCTTTCTTCCTTCACCACTTCCCCTTTCTCTTCTTTAATATAGCTAAAATTCTACATATGTAATAGGAGTCGAATTGTAGAAAAAACTTCCATGAAGGTGAGCGAAAGAAACTAGAGATGTTCACCAGGCAAAGTGGTTGGAAGAGAAGGCTAGCTCAACCGAACCACAGCTGTTGAACTGGGGTACAAATCAGCACATAGATGGGATTGTCATGTTTTTTTGGATATGTTATAGAGGAGATGATAAGGAACAACTTTTGTGAAGGAAGTGTTTCGATCGGAGCTACGAAAAATGGGGTTTTGGTACTCATAACCTGGCTGTCCAGTTTTCTGCAGGATTAGAGACTGAGTTGGTATTTCAAACATATTGGACGATCGCACCGTTGGATTTTCCTGAAATTTGGATATACCATATATGTAAAATAGTTTCAATGTAAAATCCTTTTTGCTACAAATTATTTCAAAAACTAGCTAGTATTTATTTCATGTTCATATGTAATTAGAGATATTTTTAGTTTGAGTTAGAGAAGAGGATTATGATGACTTTGGCTGTACTTTTCTCACAAAGGCCAAGTGGCGTTTGACAACCATTAGAGAATAAGGAGGAGTTAGTCACTACTCTAGATAGGTTGAGGTGGAAGTTGGTAATTAATAGAATCTAATAATTAGGGTGAAGAGGTGGAGTCTATACCATGTGTATGTTAGTCTATTTGCATGTAGGTGTCAACATTTTGAGGAATTAGAAGTGCTTACCCATCAATCTATAGGAATCTTAATCATTAGGATGATATTCACCGCTCTAACTAGAGAAAGATGACAACTTATTGTGGTTAGGACACTTCACGTCGCCTTTGATGCAAGGAAGATCTTGCATGGTATTCATTAGTTCATGATTAGGTTAACATTTGGTGTGCTTCTATTGGAACACATAATAGGGCTAGTGATTAGCTTAGCATTTGTTGTTTTTCTATTGGACCACATTTCATTCTTAATGAGTAGGACAACACTTGTTGCCTTGGTATTGGAACACATTTTATGTCTAATGATTGGCACCACACTTGGTTTCTTTCTATTGCACACTTGGGAGATATTTTGGAGATGAAGATGTCACGCAATCTTTATAAAGGAAGGATCAAATAACCAACGGAGGACATGGAGAAAAAGAGAGAGGAAGAAGAAGAAAAAAAGAAGAAAGAATTACTCCAACAAGAAAGCAATTCTCCCTTTTATATTACCTTCTTATATTTCTTTAAAATGTTCTTAGGGCTTTAAGCCATCTTTCATTGTATTTGTAAGTCCCTCATATATATAGTGAAATACAATGAAAGCAAACCCCAGTGGATGTAGTCGATTTGGCGAACCACTTAAATCTTGTGTTGTTTATGCATTTACATTTGGAGATCATTGCCATGAGAAGAACTTCCACAAAACCATTGAAAATCTCCATTTATATCCCTTGAGAATGATGTAAAAAAAGTGAGACAAATCCCAGAAAAATACATGAGACCTTACCCAACAAATCTCCACCAAACTCACCGTCATTTTCATCTATCAAAGGAAAGATATAAAAAAACTAGAAATTCGTCCAGCCTATTTAACGGACAAAAACACCATCATTACGTAAAAATAATTACCCACACACACACACACACACATATATAACCATTTTTTTAATACGGAGTATTACATAAACTTCCAAACATGAGGCTGGATTGTCAAGGAGGATGAGAGGTGTAGACCATTAGAGTGATTCATCCTAAAGTGCTTCCAGTACTATCTCGATTTCACAGAGTATATTCTTTTATCCTCTGGCCATACTAGTCGGTCATTCCTCGATGGGTCTCCAATGCTAATATCCAAGATTGCTTTGAAATCAACACCAGAGATAAAAGGTTTAAGGAAATCAATATCCAACTGACCACTTTCCTCACAAATCAGCGACCCCACCCTTGTGTTCCTGCTAACCATGGCAAGGCTTTATGAGGTAGGATAAGAGAGAGATGGGATCCACCGATCAAGCCAAAGCCTTACATTGTTCCTGTTCATAATTTGCCAGTGAGCCCAAACCAAATAGTCTCCACCCATGGGCACAATAGTAAACTGTGATCTACATATTGCTCTTGGACACTATAAATAGGGTAGATTGGTGAGGGTGGGGACTTTTGCTTGTATAGCTCATCCAAAGCAACAAACTTTTGGAAAAGTCTCCATTTTCCTAATAAATTTCCAAACATGAGGCAGGATTGTTAAGGAGGATGAGGGTCGTAGATTACTAAAGTGATTCATCCTAAAGTGCTTCCAGTGGTATCCTGATTTCACAAAATATATTCCTCTATGATCCTCTGGCCATACTAGTCGGTCATTCCTTGATGGGTCTCTAATGCCAATATCCAAGATTGCATTGAAATCAACATCAGAGATAAAAGGTTTAAGGAAATCAATATCTTACTTACCACTTTCCTCATAAATTAGTGACCCCACCCTTGTGTTCCTGCTAACAATGGCAAGGCTTTACGAAGTAGGATGTCTGGAAGGGAGAGATGGGATCCACCGATCAAGCCATAGCCTTACATCATTCTCATTCATAATTTGACAGTCATCATGCTTTCGCAACACCATAGTGACAAATTAGGTTTCGACCTGATTCATCATTTTTATGTAATTGATAAATTGTTTTGGTATTTAGGGTCTAATTCTTCAATATGGGACCATGATTTTTCAGGGTCCGAATAAGTCTAATCTGAATACTGTTACCTAAAAAGTTCAGTCATGGATTCACCACCTCCAAGCCAAGCTATATTAGACGAAGCAGGGTGCTACCATCACTCTACTTTGAGGTACAAAGTGAAGTTATAGCGACTCTGCTGGATGACCATACTTGTTCCACAAGACACGCGATCTGATACGGATATGGACACAATCAGATCCTATAAGTCTTAGAGTCCCCACAATCTAGGGATAAACGTGCGCCATAAGTAATCACAACTCCTAAGAGGATGCAATATCTACTTACTAGGTATCCTCTAGGATTCTCTCGGCTTAAAACGAGGATTTGATCCTAAATATTTCTCTTCCACGGTATAAATATACCCACCTAGGGTTCATCTATGGTAACGCAATCTATACATTTCAATTCTCTTGCCCACTACTTGAGTCTCAGATCATTCACTAACTTGACCGTCGGAGAGCCTTTGGCTAGCACCCCCCCTCCAAGTTTCAAGGCTTGCTCACGATTGTTTTACAGTTTTGCATGTTACTCAAGTTTACTCGAATTTGTGATCAAGCCTCACTCACGGAGGTGTGCGAATTTGGTTCCAACAATTAGTGTTTTCATTTAAAGAGAACCCATATTCCTTTCAACCAAGGCACTTTACCCCATCAAAGAAATGCCTAGAACATCACTTTGTGGTCAACCCACGAACCCAAATAGAGAAGAAGCCTCCTTCATCGATCAAGTCTAGGACGACATACTGAAGATACGCACATCGGTAATTCTCTTCCCAGTGATATATAGGCAATCCTCTCCGGACAAGTCCATGAAGAACTCATCTCCCAACGCCCTACCATAGAATTATCGTCAAAAGTGATCCTAATGTACTTTTTGCATCATATCATCTTTTTCTTAGAACTACACTAGTGATTTGATTCTCCACTTCAAAGATATGTACACAATCCTTTTCGGATTCAATCACGCTTCATTGTTAATCAATTTTATTTTAATCATGAATAAAGAGCATTTATTTGTACTAAATATATGTTCTTTCTTTAATTTTTTAGTGATGCAGGGAGTACCTACTCATTCAAAACAGGGCCCAAACTTTGAAAACTTCGCACAAACACAAGTCTAAAAATGTTCAAAGTTACACTGCTAGAGGAGCCTCCTTTAGCCCAATCCGTCTGGAACGGTTAACAGTTTGGGAGACTTGAACCGTAATAAGCGCAATAACGATTGGCGAGCTACGAATAGAGGCACATGGTACCTTGACCTAGAAGTTTAATGCATCATCTGGTTCAGAAAGTTTACATAATCAGCAAGGTTGTGGGTTATGACATTCAATCTCGGGCTGTACGCCATTCAAGTGAATAGTCAAAAAGGCGATCCGGAACTCATCTAAGGGTGGTTCTAAAATTCAACCCTGAGTACAACTACTTTTACCCTGAACCAGCACGCTAAGTTAACTGTGTTATGCGACATCTTATGTTGGCAAGTTCGAATAAGGGTATCCAGACTAGGTATACCCCAAAATGAATTTTATTTCAACGAAGCTCTGATACTCAAAAATGACTTGGCCAAGCCAGCTAGAGTAGTTCTATTAAAAACGCTCAGGTCCAATGTATAGAGTCTAACAAAAGGACTCAAAAAGTGTTTCTGACCCATATGCTAACAACCATGTTTCCAAAGAACTTTTGCTTACGATTCACTGGAAATGAACATGCAATTCGGACAAAGGGAAACTCCTCTTGGCACTATGTTGTACGTATTGAAATCATTACCCCAAGAACCGAGGCAAGGCGCAAAGAAATCAACCTCCGCTTGTACGATGTTATCAGGTATGATTTTGAACTCTTATATCCGATGAAAGTATTTCAATAAGTGCATGAGCAAAATTTTTCACATGCATTTAATGTCTAATTCCTTGTACCAAAGTAAGGTGGTATTCCCGATATCAGGATAAGAATACTTTATGAATACTAAGTTTAGGAGGCAACGTTTTTCCCGAATCAATGTTGCTAAGTGAAGCTGATGAGCTTTGTCTCTAGCCTACAAACTTACTTGTATTCCACTCCACCACTTATTTCTTAGATAAAGTTCATCTACTTTAGAGAAATTTATCGAGATTAAAACTATCCCCCACCAAGCAAAGAAAAGAATGAAGGAAAAAGCCTAGTATTACAACAAAAGGTTTGGGAAAGGGATAAGCTCCCTACCTAGCCAAGAGCAAGTGCAAATTAATCCTCTTCAGGGCATCTTTTCCCTTGAATGAATCAAAGGATTCATAAGGGGCATCAGGTGCTAGAATGCCTTCAAGATTGTGTTCCTCTTACTTCGCTTCCAAGTTCGAAATCTCATCCAACAAATGATGCATCGAAGGAACTCCATATGTTTGATCTCCTCATAAATTCTAAAAACACTCTAACCCCTAGGGTAGTCTCACGGGGTGTAACCAATGAGGAATCCGATGTCGAACTCCTCATCGAGTAGCTTCTCGTGGTTTTCCCGAAGTGTAGATATCTCAAAGTAATGCCTATCAATAAGCTTCTGAAGGTCCGCGATACGCTTATTATCTTTATGATCGACAGTTGAGGTTGGGGAGTCTCATTCTCTTCTTTGAGGCCTTCAGAATGGATATCCTTAATCAACAGTTGAGGCTGAGGAATCGCAACAAATGAATGCGAAGAAGCACTGTCAGGATGTTTCTCTTTCTTTCGAATAGGTGACAAGGTCATTATTGATTTGAAAGAACGAGTCATTCTATGGGCATTATGAGCGTTAACCCACTCCGGCTCCTTTATAGAGAATCTTGAATAGTGGAAAGTGTCTATGTCTTTCCCATAGTGGTTGAAGCGCTCAGTGGAAAATAGCCATTTCCAATTGCGATAAACGGCCGAAATCTACATTGCCCGTCAAATCAAGTCTGTACAACATACACCAATGTCACACATATCATCTTTGAAATCCAGATCAGTTAGAGGATGAGACCGGATTCAGAGTCTGCTTATGTCTCCCTTCTAGGCTTCGTCAACAACTAGTATTTCTTTTTACCAATCCTTGTCATGGTAGAGGAAGTCCTGAATGTATGTCTCCTAAGCGAGACTAGCTCTGGCCAAAAAATAATAATGGCCATCCAAACTCTATCTGATCATGTGCAACACTATAAACTCAGGTATATCTAACTCAACCCAGAACCATTGATTTAGCAACTCGAAACAAGTAAGAAGCTTGAAGACACAGGAGAAAGTTGTTGATAGCTATGTCATAGCACAACAAAATGCCTTTCATAAAAGTAGAAATAGGAAAACAAAGACCCAGGTCCAAGACAAAAAGTAGATTATAGTACAAAAACGATAGGGGTCAGACGACGACAGTAGATTGGCATAGATATCGTGACCAAGTTCCTACCAAACGTTGCAATCATTTAAAAATATCACGATGCTCTTCAACAAAAGATTCACCTTCTTTTAGACTATGAACTCTCATCAGAGGAAGATTATAGGGGAGATCTTAATCGATTTGGACTTCTTGCTTGAAGACGCCATGAGGAAAGATTCAAAAGGAAGAAAAGATATTGAAATAGGTACGGATACAAAAATTGGAGCCTTTTTTCGACAATGAACAACTTTGAAGTTTGTGGTAGAAGTGAAAAAGTGAGATCTGAGGATATATAGGAGTCATTTTATGGAACCATGTAACTGTTGAATTCAGATCGACTTGTCTTAGAATCAATAGATATGATGCCTCATCATTATAAACTTTATGGCATGATACACGAAGGTACACTTTTGAATATGAAAATGCCACATCAGTATTAGAGGTCACCTCCCATTCATGAAGATTAAACGATATGTATTCCAGCTTAATCTGAAAAGCATGGTCTTTGGATAACAATCCATCCCCAACGGGGAACGGGTTGCCTCTCAAACGGATAGTTAGGGGTAATTTTGGGACCATGATTTTTCAAACCTGGATTAAGTCTAATCCGAATATTATTACCTCAGAAGTCCAGGATGAGTTGTGTGAGACGGAGCAGGGTGCCACCATCACTCTACTTTGGGGCACTAGGCAGAGTCCTAGCGACTCCGTTGGATGACCATGTGTGTTCCGCAAGACACGAGATCTGATCCAGATATGGACACAGTCAGATCCTATAAGTCTTGGAGTCCCTACAATCTAGGGATAGGCATGTACTGCAAGTAATCACAACTCCCAAGAGGATACAATATTTACATCCTCTAGGATTCTCCAAACTTAGAACGAGGATTTTATCCTAAAAATGTCTCTCTCCCACAGTATAAATACACACACCTAGGGTTCATCTATGACAATGCAATCTATACACTTCAATTCTCTTGCCCCACTGCTCGAGTCTAAGATCGTTCACTAACTTGACCGTCGAAAAGCCTTTGGCCAGCACACCCCCTCCTCCCGAGTCGAAAGCTTGCTCACGGTTATTTTACTGTATTGCAGGTTGCTCAGATTTACTCAGATATGGACTCAACCCCACTCACAGAGGGGCCCGAATTTGGTTCCAACAATTGGTGTTTTCATTGAAAGAGAACTCATATTCCTCTCGACCAAGTCACTATACCTCATGGAAGCAATGCCCATAAGATCACTCTGTGTTTAAGCCACGGACCCAAGTGTAAACAACTTGAAATAATTTTTTATTTTAGTTTTCCTTTTGTGTATTGGACCAAAAAAAAAAAATTCTTTTATGTATATCATTGCGTTATTCATTTGGTTTACTTCTCTCTCACATCCTTCTTCCACTCATCTTCATTTATTTTTTCTACCATATACTTTCTCCTTACCTCAAACATAAATAACTAAAAACCAAAAAACAAATGGTTGTCAAACAAGACATAATGTTATGAAACATCAAAGTGAAGCAATTATTTATACGTCTCACATGAAAAAGCCGTAATTAACCTAACAAGAAAATAAAGTCTCACATGAAAAATGTTTTCGAGCTAAAAAAATATACCGATTAACAATAACGTGGAGGCACAATACACATACCATTCTACATTATTTGTTTTTGGATCACTACCTTCAGATTTCGTTTGCTAGAGAGAAATTGATTTATATATGATTATTCACTATATTGAAGACAATCTGGAAAAAGAAACGGATGACAATTGTGAATAATCTTAGCGAATAAAAATAAAAAATAAAATGAACAACAAACTTCTCTTATAAAGATAATTCGAAAACCTGACAAGGTGTACAAAAGTAAATTAAATCCTTAAATCCCTCGTTTAATACAATCCCAACTCATCTGCCCTTCATTGCTCTCATACCAAACCTACAAAGTCCAAAATGTATAGGGTGAGCAAAACCACAACTCAGTAGGGATATAAGTCTTATCAAGGATAATTATCAAGGCTAAACCGAGTGTCATTCCACACGTAATCAATTATAACATGTTATCATTAATCACCATTTAACTAATAAATCATGAATGCAGTTTAGCTTCAATTACCCAACTCGTTAATCTATATAATAAAACAAGCGAACTTGCTTGTTCTATACCATGCATTTTACCACTACAGTAGTGGTCCGAAAGCTCTATTATATAAACCCACACACGTAACTCAATCATCCCAAGTAGTCGTTTTGTTAATCATCTTGTTCTTCTCGGTCGCCAGAGTGCCCACTACTTCGTACCATTCCTATAATTTCACTTTTGCCACCCTTGCTAGTTCCTATGAGAGTCGTCCTCAACCACACACAAAATATTTCCATTTCCATAGCAATCTCTACATATTCCAATAAAGATCATCCACTACAATATGCAATGACATATGCATATAATCAGCATTATCACCATACCCACATTATCAAAAATAACAATAATATATCAAAGTTCCAATATTAATACTTATATATCAGTTATAAACATACCATGTATTACACATTTCACAAAAAGCTTAAACAAGACAAGTACACTACTTGTGATAAGTTCCAATAAATCTCCTATCTCAATTCCAAAACTAATAGCTAAACTCCACGTGTACTTGAACAAGCTCCTCATCAATCCAAACGCCATATGTTTCTTCCACTCCCTTTTCCTTTCTACTCTCTTTCTCTCTCATACCCTAGGAGAACCAGATTGCATGCACTGCATGCTGTCTATTCTTTTGCATGATGTAAAATCACGAATTGAAACTTCTATTTATAGTGGAATACTTGCGGCTACATCTTTACTCTAATTGGAGGATTTGGGCGGCAAATAGATGAGCTCAAGTGGCTGGAAGATAACTATGTTGGAAATTTGAAATAAAATTTAATATTAAATTTCTTTATTTTTTGTCAGAGCCCAATATGATATTTTCAATATATTATTTATTTAAATATTTCTTAGGAATTTGATTTGGGGTCAGATTCAAAGGGACGTACATTCCCTTCCAAGGAATGTCTCCTTTCAAAGTTCAAATAGATGAGTTATCAATTGCATCATTTTATCCAAAGTGATACATTGGTTGACTCTTCAAATTGGGACACACTCTTTTGATAGAGATTCATCTGCATCTATAAATATAGGAACACTCATAAGGTTTATTAGTTCAATTTTCATTCCATTCACTGCATATTGATACCAATAGAAAGACATTAGGATTTCATCATCCCATTTTTTTAGAGGGCTCCTGCATAATCTGGTTCAAGAATCCTTGAGAATTGAAGTGCTGCTTTCACAAGTAAGTGGAGTCGTTGTATCTTGGGAGGTGAGAGCTAGTAATCATTAGCACCTGTGGGGCATAATTTGTCTTAAGGTTAGAGCGTTCTATGCTTGCCTCAACTCAATTAAGGTTCTTCTAATACTCATTTAATTTTGTATGCCAGTTCTACTTTGATAACTGTCACATCCCGACCTAGGCCCCCACCACATCCGGAGCTCGACTCCACCGTAGCACGATATTATCCACTTTGAGCCCCGACCACTCCCTCACAGTTTTGTTTCTGGGAACTCACACGACCTCGTCGGCCAACGTATAGTGAGATGTACGAAATATTCCTTTAGCGTATTCCTGAAGTACTTGACAATACAGGCGCATAAGCGCAAGCAGAAGCAGAAGCAGAAGCGGATTTAGAGTAATGATATTGCCATTTATTATTTTATATACTTTCATAAGTACTATTATATTATTTTAAGATTATCTTTGGTAAGAAATGAGAGAAGGAGAAGAAGAAATGGAGGGAGAAGGGAGAAAGAAGAAAGGGTATTGGTTGTCCAATCATAGAAGAGAGGGACGGACCAGTAGGAAAGAAAGGGAGAGAGATGGACCAATGGGAGGAGAAACAAGGAAGGAAAAGAGAAAAGGGGGAGAGCAGCCTACCAGGGCTGAATCCCCTCGATCCAACCTTCGACCCGACTTAGACCCGGACAACCCAAGTAGTTTTCCAGTGACATTGCACCGTTTTTCCCGCGAATCAGAACTTCCCATCACCTGCAAACACCCTTGCGCCCTTACTCCTTCATTGATCACCAACGATTCAAGCAAATAAGGTCTTGTTTCACAACGAATTTCAGCGTGGGTGTCCCGAAGCCACGGCGGCGGCGATCCACCGATTCTAAAACCATCATTGTTGACCACCACCCTCGTTCACCTTCCCTGGAGGTTAGGAACAAGACCCAAACAAGTTTGGGGACAACGGAGTTGAAAATTCATCGAATTAAACTGCACCCAATTTCTAGGGTTTCTGACAGATTCGAGGTGAATTGGAGCACTTCCCGGCCAAATTGGACTTGGCCACAGGTATAAAACTTGCTCTACTCTTTAAGCTCTTCATTTCTGTAAAATTTGAGAATTTTTGGAGATAGTTGAATTTTCCGGCGAATCAAGGTGGCCGACCGCCGTGTGCGGCAGCGCCTAGCAGTGGCGCGCAAGCCGAGTTATCCCCTGATATTTCTAAGCTAAGTTTGACACCCCAATTCCATATGTGAAGTCCGATTGATGAAATCTCCTTGTTTGAACATAATTTTGATAAAGATCGCTACTTGAACATTATGTGAATTGACGATCCGACCGTTGAATCGTCACCAAACTTTAATACAATATAGTATGTAATATTTGAGAATATTAGAAACTTACGGATTGAAAATATGACGTACAGATCTTCCCAAATTAGATTTGTAAGTTCGCAAAATAAAACGTTGATTGCCACTTGAATTGGCAATTGGCGGAGATTCAACCGTTGGATTGTAATGAAACTTTAGTATGATGTTTTAGAAGCACAATTTGGATCTCTAGAAGTTACAGAACGGAAATCCGAGGTGCAGATCTTCCGGATTGAGTTACATAGTGTTGTGGACCCTACCGTTGATCTTTGACCGACGGTTGACTTTTGATCAAGGGGTCTCAAATCATTCTAGAACGTCCTTGGGATATGTTTTATGTAAGTTACATGTTCTATTGATAAGAGTTCTGAGATGTGACTGAATAATTGTTCTAGGTGAGGATTGTTCGTGATGTCTTGATATTCGTGCTAGGGAGTCGTAACGCGGACCTCAGGTGAGTGGGTCTTTTCCTTTTTATCGTATATATATGATTGATAATTCCACAAACGCTTTCAAATTGATTTATGCATTTTATGCCATGTCATATATATATATATATTTATGTAATCTAAAATACTATGATATGGTTGAGTTTTAGATTGCATTATGGCATATCCATATGCATATTACCAACATATAATTGTTGTGAATGCTTTAAAGTGCTAAGGTGAACGCGGGACGCGCAGGTAAGTTCAGGTAAGTTTATGGTGTTATTTGAAATGATTGATTGATGGCATGACTATATTTATGTTTGCAACTCCGACATTGTCGTACAAGTTGCAATAGGCAACTTCGACATTGTCGTACAAGTTGCAATAATAGGCAACTCCGACATTGTCATACAAGTTTCAATAATAGGTAACTCTAACATTGTTGTACAGGTTGCAATAGTAGGCAACTCCGACATTGTTGTACAGGTTGCAATAGGCAACTCCGACACTGTCGTTTGCAATGATAGGTAAGTCCGCCATTGTCGTACAGGTCATAATAGGTAACTCCGACACTGTCGTACAGGTTGCCTATGAGTCGTATAGTTTGTATTAGGCAACTCCGACTCGTGTGTTATCATAGATTGATTTATGAGTTGTATAGGTTGCGTTAGGCAACTCCGACTCGTGGGTTATCATAGATTGATAAGTACCTGATTTTATTATGTTGTTGCTGAGATGTAGTTATTTTGGATTATTTTTGGATTTAATGTTGATTTGCATTTGACTTCATACTTATATGTAGTATGATTTCCTCGAAATTATACAGGTAGTGCAGCAAGGGGTTATATCATTTAGAAGGTCTGTATTAAAGCTTTATACTCAGGCCCGCTCACTCTTGTTTCTTTTTATCCCTCCAAGTTCCAGTAGCAAAGTTTTGGTATCGACGATAATTCGTGGCAAGTCTTGGTATTAGAGATTACCTTCGATTGTATGATTTACAATCCACTCTACTATACTTTACTTATGCTATGATATCACGTGTGAAATGGGTTCATTCCTGCTCACAGCACACTCTATATTTAGGCACATTTAGTTTTTTAAACTTATTCAAATATTCCACATCACCACACTTTATGTCTTCGTCACCTTCCAGGTGTCAGCCAGCACAACTCGATTCGGAGTCCTAGTGGACAATCCTGGTCGGGATGTGTCAATAACTGTTTAATAGCAATTTAGCACTATATTTACCAACATTCTTAAGAGGAATTATGCCTCCACACAGGTGCTAATGGTTATTTGCGCTCGTCTCCCATAATATAACGACTCGTGTCTGAAGTTAATTTGGTGAGCAAAACTAAAGAATGGTGGGTGGATAATGGTGCTACACTCACTTTTGTTCTGATAGAAACATGTTCTCTACCTATGAAAATAATGATGATAAAGAGCATCTGTTTATGGGAAATTCTTCCACCTTCAAAGTTGAGGGCCAAGGGAACATGGTTCTGAAAATGGCATCTGGGAAGGAGATCACTCTCAATAAAGTGCTTCATGTTCCTGACATTCGGAAGAACCTGGTTTCTGGATCATTGCCTAGCAAGAATGGGTTCAAAATGGTTTTTGATTCTCATAAGTTTGTTCTCACCAAGAATGGAATGTTAAGTGGGAAAACGGTACCTTAGCGGCGGTATGTTCAAAATGAACGTGATGACTGTTTTTCCTAAGGAACAAGTAATGGTGGTCGTGCTCAAAGCTAATATGTAATGGTTGTTGTAATCAAGGTTAATATTGAATAAATAAAGTTTCTAGTACCAATATTTATTTAACTCGTTGTGTTGATCTTATTGTGTTGAGAAACTTGAATGAATGATCAAAGTTTGTTTATGTCCAGTTAGAGACACATCAGTATGGAACTCATGTTAGACGTCTGGGTTAGGGAAGCGGTGCAAATCATTTTTGTTGGATGATTTGTTTAAACTCATTTGTTCTGTTTTAAATATTTAATTTTTATGCATCTCTGGAACTAAGAATATATATATATAATTTTTAATTTGGTCAATCACTGACAGTAAGTGATATGCATGATGTCTGTAAGTTTGTTAAATTAAGAATATATATGTTAATTTGAAAGGAAAACTAATGAAAAGGGCTTGAAAACTTTGAGTTTTAATGATAAAGACAAAATAAAGGGTAAAGTGAATAGTACAAGGATTGACTTTTTAGTGTAAAAATGTGGTTTTTCGTTAAAGTGAACAGTACCGGGTACTTTTCATTAAAGTTCCCTAATTTGAATTGGTATTCTCACAAGCGATGTGTCGTTTGCATTCTAAGAGTAGACACCTTCTTGCGAAAGAGCAAACTTTGTATGGATCATTTGGTTCTTGATGAGTCCATATTGTACCATATATTTTACCCTTATCTTAGTATTAATAAATTAGTTATTTTGTTAGAATTTTGATACTTTGTTATATATTTCCAATGTAGGACATTCGACTTCCTCTAGAGCAAAACATGATCAAATGGATGAATTTTGGAGTGATTTCAATTGGAGGTTATTCGTGAGTCTTTCAAGATGATTGTATCAAAATTTCAGATTTTTCTACTGAGCTATTTGACCGTGGCAATGAAATAAAGGCTCAACGCGTAGCTTTCCCAAATTTACGTTTCTGGACATTTTGGGTATTTTGAAAGTCAATATGGTATTTTAAAATGAGACCTTTTAGGACCAAATCAGTGATTTGGTTGGTCAAAAGTCTGATTTTCTGAGAAGTTCGAATTTTAGTTTAAATAGGAAACTTTTTATTTCCTATTTTATTATTTTATTATGTTTCTTAGTTTTATTGTAAGACTTTTTAGGGTTTTATTTTGTAGTAGTATAAATAAGACTTTTTAGCTATTAGGGTGAGAGGGGGAAGAGAACGCATGCAACATTGAGAGACGAGAAGAGAACATGTGCACTACTTTAGAGAGCTTTGGAAGTTTATTTTCAAAGTGTTTTCTTTCCATGTTCTTAATAATATTTTGTTTTATGATTGTTCGTAACTTGTTCTTTACTAGGACGAAGCCATGAGCCTTAGCATGAATATGTGATTTTATTAATTTGCTTATGAATGGATGCATGCTTGCTTGCTTTGAATTATTAATCACCATGATTAAACTATCTAATTGTCTTAGTGATTCACGACCATTAGGGTTTTTAGACAAGTAATTTGATGCAATTTTTGACACACCCCGATCCTAGAATCAAGGCATACTCGTGACGGCCAGCACGCCTTAATTCTAGGATCGGGGTGTGTCAATTTCTGTTGGAACATCACCTTGAAATTGAGGAGGGCTTCTTGTGATTAGTAATTGTAAGTTCACTTAAGGCGAACATCACACTCTTAAGGGTTGTATGGTTTTTCAAAGGGTTTTAACAAAGATTAATGAGTCTTGCATGTTTATATTTGATATGAACATCACAGACAGGTTGCATGTTTGATATACGTTTTCGCTTGAACATTACGAGGAAAATATATATTAGGAAAACCTAACCTTCAAGGCATATATGTAGAAATTCATAAGTAATTGGTAAAACTGCATAGGATTGTTAAGGGGACGGCGGAACACTAGGCTTTTACAATTTGGTTTTCAAAACGTTTTCTTTTGTTTTGTTTACTTTGCCAATTTCTTTAACCTTTTTAATTAAATTCATTTTTATTATTTTTAAATTCAAAATCAACTTTTTCCAATCTTTGTTTTCAAATAATTAATTAAGAATTAGTTTAAATACAAATTATTCATTCAATCTTTGTGGAAAACGACCTTGCTTGAGCCGTTTATACTACAACAACCTTGTACTCTTGCAAGTTTTTTTTAATTATTTTTATCCTTATTTTTATAGGTGGTAAAAATCCTATTAGTTCTTTTCCAAAAGAATGAGCGGGTTTTAGTTGTGTCTCTCTTCCGTTAGATATGTGTACCCGCAGTATCAACTACTTGGAGACGCCACCAAACTGGTAATCTATACCCTTGGTGGGTCTATCAAAGTGAATTTGATATACGCGTGGTTTTCATGATGATCAGCTAAGTTTCATGAAAAATTGCCAATTGTAAAATGAATCTTGTGATTCTCACATGATCAATCCAATGTAACGATACAAGGAGATGTGTTATTATGAGACACAATCTCTGTGGTATGAAAATACATAATTATATGAACATGCACGCTGATCAAGTTTTATCTTTTGAAAAATAATAAAGGATTAGCTAATTAACATTAAGGAAGGTATTACTTTGACAACTACAATAAAGAAAGTCATAATTTCACCCCACATGTTAGTCGAATGCCTGCAAGAAAGGGTTAAGCATTTCAAAATGAGAGTTTAGCCATGGAAAACTCTCAAAGATCAAAGGGTAAAGGTAGAAGTGCCAATACGTGCTTATCCCAAGAGACCTGGCTTCTCTGTCCTCCCACTTATCATATACTCTCATCCTCTCCTATTTATGCGGTCACGGTTAAATCACGTCAATATTTTAATTACTATTGTTTTTTGTCTTATTATCTCTATAAAAAAAATCAATATAAAATGTTGACATAGCTTAACCATGACCGCACAAAATATGAGGGAATAAGAGTGTATGGGAAGTGGGAGGGCAGAGAAGCCGGATCCTATCCCAAGAAGACTAATGAGGTCTCAAAGCCTGGAAGTATAGATAGACAGAGAACCTATCTTTCACATGTTTTTCTTAAAGTATGAAATTAAATTATTGATAGCATTATAAGGCAGCTACAATGTGAGGGAATGAATAGTGGGGGTATGTCTTGTCCTTGAGACTAAGTATCTAAGTAAGAAGAAACGAAAAGTAATTTGTTTTGTAATTCATAGTGATTAATTAACTGGACTTCGTAAATTAAATGTTATTATTAGTAATTTTTTAAGGTATATGGAAAAACTGGAGTTTTTTTTTTCTACAAATACCGGGGGAGTATACCCAAATGTTAGTCAAGTAAACTTCTTAGTAAATCCGGACATATGTTTTCAAGGAGCATATGTATCGAGGACTTAATATGGAAAAACAACTATACTCTCAAAGGAAATATAATTTCATAAGATGGAAGTACGCACCAAAAGGAATAGTCAACCTAATGGATCCAATTTTAAAAAGATTGACTAGAGTGTAAGTTGTGTCATCGAATGGAATGGGTTAAAAGCCGTAATTAGAGTAGTGTCTACATATTCATTTGCATATCATTGAGTCAATTTCCACTCATGTGGAAGATTGTTAGAAAGTTGATATAAAAATTGATATTAAATTTCTTCAATGAATGAAAATTATTAAAGAGTGTGTTGGATTAATTACATAGCTCAATAAAAGCCCATTGAATTATTACAAATTAGCCCAATAATATAATATTTCTAATCTATTTTTTATTTAAATATTGGGTAAACTGCCAATTTAGTCCTTGAATTATCACCTTAGTGAAAATTAGATCCCTAAACTATTTTTTTCAGAAAAATTAGTCCTTAAATTATAAAAATCTATTAATTACATCCCTAATGTTATATTCAAAGCTACTATATTCAATTTTTCGTAAATTTAAGTCACGTTACTTGCATGTGATACACATTGGAGAGTATATTAGTACTTTTTCATAAAGAAATAATGAATGGAGTTAACTTTGGATGATAAGTTGGTACTTATTCATAAAGAAATAGTGTAAGTTAACTTTTGAGGGTAAATTAGACATTAAATTCACAATCTATATAAAATTTAATATTAAATTTCTTTATTTTTGGTCAGAGCCCAATATGATATTTTCAATATATTATTTATTTAAATATTTCTTAGGAATTTGATTTGGGGTCAAATTCAAAGGGACATACATTCCCTTCCAAGGAATGTCTTCTTTCAAAGTTCAAACTGATGAGTGATGAGTTGCATCCTTCAATTCAATACGATGCATTGGTTGACTCTTCAAATTGGGACAAACTCTTTTGGAAGAGACTCATCTGCATCTATAAATATAAGAACACTCATCAGGCTTATTAATTCAATTTCATTCCATTCAATGCATATTGACTACAAAATAAAAAGCCATTAGGATTTCATCATCCCATTTTGTGAGAGAGTTCCTGCATAATTTGATTCAAGAATCCTTGTAAATTGAAGCAAGGAAGTGGAGTCGTTGTATCTTGGGAGACGAGTGCTAGTAACCATTAGCACCTGTGTAGGGTGTAATTCGTCTTAAGATTAAAGCGTCTAACGCTTGCCTCGACTCAATTAAGGTTATTCTAAAACTCATTTAATTTTGTATGCCAATTCTAGTTTGATTGCTGTTTAATAGCAATTTAGCACTATATTTACCAACAAACTATGGCTAGGAAGAGATGATCGTTGAATCTAATACGTAGTGGCCAAATAAATGCATTCAAATGGTACCATGCAATAGTATGACCACTTGCCACCTCCATTAACAGATAGTGCTTACAAGCACCTCCTCATAGTGAATACAAAAGATGTCTTATGAGTTAAGTCATGACACGTACCTATGAGTTAAGTCATGACACGTACCAATTCTCCCCATGCTAACCCATAAACTTTACTATATAAATAAATACAAAGTAACAAATATACATATATATGAAAAGTAATAAATATAGAAATCTAATAAACGCACACTCATGACACATACCAATTCTCCCCATGCTAACCCATAAACTTTACTATATAAATAAATACAGAGTAACAAATATACATATGTATGAAAAGTAATAAATATAGAAATCTAATAAACACACACACACACATATATATGATATCTAAAAAAGCTCTATTTTAAAGAATAATAGTAAACATATATTTTAAAAATACGGAGTCTCACACAACCTTATACTAGAACATGATCGGTTGTAGCTTTGTATCCTTTTTCTGTAAGGAGAAAGGAACCAAAGTAAACGACTTCAGACTCTCCAAGTTAAATTTGGATGGATTCATTGGTGGCCCCTTCTGGAAGATATTTGTCTGAATAATTGAATCTCTCCTAAGCATGGCATGAATGCAACTGTGCATACCTCAAATATATTTTAGGGATACTTTGGATGTGCTCCTTAGTCTTTAATATTCTCTGATTCAAACCTTAATGATATTCAAAGTTTGATCAAAATCTTTTGATTTTGTACACCTCATTATATTACTATTAATATTTTTATTTTTTATAGTTTTGACATTAATTGTTTGATATTTTATGAGATTTATAATCCTATAAATTTAAAATCTCTCATTATAATACTATTAGAAATGGCTACAATAAAAAAATTCAAACATTTTAATTGAATAAATGGATAAAAACTATGTAACAATAAGAAATAATAAATGGCAAAAGAATGTATCCGTTGTGTTAAAAAAAATTGGTACATTTCACATATAACAAAGTGGTACATTCATAACGAATAATAGATACGTTATAAATAAATTAGAGTACAAATAAAAGATTAAAAAAATTATGAGTACAAATGAAATTTTAAAAAATATGGGTGCAAAAAGAAATTAATACATGGGTACAAATTCAAAATAAAAATAAAATACTACAAATTTAAAAAAAAAGGTTGCAAATTAAAAGTGGGTACAAACTAAAAATATAAATATATGATACAAAGTTTAGCCATAAAACATAAATATACCATATGTAATTTTTCTATCATTGATTAATTATAAAATATCACGTGATGGTAAACACATGGGCACAAATACAAATAAAACTTTAAAAAATATGGGCACAAAAAGAAATTAATATATTAGTACAAATTAAAACTAAAAAGAAAATTGGTACATATTAAAAATGAAAAGAAAATTGGTACAAATTAAAAAAGGTTTGCATATTAAAAATGGGTACAAACTAAAAATAAAAATATATGATAAAAAATTTAGTCATAAATATAAATATACTAATTGTAACATTTTTAACACTAAATGAATATTTTTAGGTAAAAATATTTTATTATTGAAATAATTAATGACGTTATTAATACCCAAGAATCTTGATCAAAATTTGAAAAAGAATAATGTTTTAATCAATGAAGTAGTAAAAGGAGAGATGGGAACCTAATTTCTCCTATATTGGGATTTTTTGTACATCATGCAGGCTATGCAGCTGATCTGCTTTTGATCAGGAGCTCCATTCTGCGGGACTCTATCATAACAACCACACAGAGCATTTTGTTGGTTATTAAATTCTAAACTGTTATGTTTAGCTTTAATTAACAACTTGTTGATGTGGCAATAGTTATAAAGAGTACTTGCAAATTTCTTGATAGAGATTTTTACCACCTGGATAAAAATACTTAAAAATACTTGTAAGAATACAAGGTTATCGTAGTATAGCAGCTTAAGTAAAGTCGTTCTCCACAAGAATTGAATGAATAATTTATGTAAATACCAAATCTTAATTAATTATTTGAAAACAAAGTTGGGAAGAGATTGATTTTATGAGCTAAAATATTAAAAACGAATTTAATTAAAAACAATTAAAAAAATTGGGAAAGTAAAGAAAACAAAATAAAATAGTTTAAAAAAAAAATTAAGCACTAAGGTTCCGCCTTCACCTTAACAGTCTTACGTATTTCTTCCAATTACTTATAACTTGCACATACAATTTGAAGGTTAGGTTTTCCTAAAGTATATCTCACTTGGAACCTTCAACATAAAATGTATATCTAACATGCAACCCGTCCGTGGCATCCAGATCGAATGTGAACATGCAAGACTCATTAAGTTTTGTGAAATCCTTTTAAAAACCCATATAACCCTTAAGACGTGTCGTCCATCCTAATAAGTTACATATATTAACCACAAGAAGCTAGAGCCAATTTCAGGGACAGCCCTCTGCCAAAATTGCATCAAATTACATTTCTAAATATCCTAATGGTGGTCAATCATCAAAACAATTGGATAGTTTAGACCGGTGATTAATAATTCAAAACTTGCATGTATAATATCATAAGCAAATTAAAAAGAAACTACCTATTTTTGCTAAGGCTCGTGGCCTCGTCCTAGCAAACGAAACTAGTTACGAACAGTCATAAAATAAAATATTATTATTAACATGGATAAAAAACATCTTGAAAATAAACTTGAAAAGCTCTCTGAGTGGTGCTTGTGTTCTCCTCCCTTCCTCTTTTCCTAATGGCTTAATAACCTTATTTATACTAAATACAAAATAAAACCCTAAAAGATCTTAGAATAAAACTAGGAAACATAATAAAATAATAAAACAGAAAATAAAATATTTTCAATTTAAACTAAAATTCGAACTTATCAGAAAATCCATCTTTTGATTGACCAAATCAATTCTGATTTGGTCCCAAAAGGTCTCATTTTTAAAGATTGAGACGTCCCTAACAAATCCTCAGAAAGAATCTTCCTCAAAATATGTCATCTTGACCTCCAAAATACCTAAAACGTGCAAAAACGTCAATCTGGAAATGATGTGCGCTGAGCTTTTATTTCATCGCCACGGTCAAATGGCTTGGTAGAAAAATCTGAAATTTTGACACAATCATCTTGAAAGACTCACGAACATCTGCAATTAGAATCACTCTAAAATTCATCCATTTGATCACTTTTTGCCCCAAAGAAAGTCTAATGTCCTACATTGAAAATATATAACAAAGTATCAAAATTCTACCAAAATAACAAATAAACTATAACTAAGATAAGGGTAAAATATATGGTATAATAGGGACTTATCATACATCATGCAGGCTATACAGCTGATCTGCTTTTGATCAGTAACTCCTTTCTGCGGGACTCTATCATAACAACCGTTGGTTAATAAATTCTAAACCGTTGGTTCATGTGGCAATAGTTATCAAGGGCTGAGATTGTATCTTTAGTCTTAGGCTCAGATGTTAAGCAAGTGACAAGGTCTTATAAGGCTTTGTAAATGCATGGTAGGATGAACTCATAGGCTTTCCTATATTCTCTCTAGCCTAACGGCTAGATTTGTACTCTTGTGATGGAATGAAATACACACACAGATAGCATGTTTCATGCTCCTTGAGATTGGGATCCAAGTTTTTGTTTCACCATTTTTCTTCGTTTTACGTTCTTCTTCCTTCATCATGGTTATTTCCCAGAAATTCATTTGAATACAAAGAGAGATTGTAACATGGTATCTAGAGCTCAAGTTCGATTCTGAACTGGGTATTGTTGGAAGTTTGAGTAGAAATTTCTTTGTCCCACATTGGCCATTCCCAAAAGATTTTATCACTTTATAAGGCTTTGTCCTTTATAGAAAGTGATTGGAGTCATAGGCCTGGAGACTAAAATTGGGCTAACCCTTGGGGTTGGGTTTTGGGGTGTACTAGTTAATTGGTAATTAATATATAATTAATTATATTTAATATATATTTAATTGTCAAAAGATGGGCCTTGGGCTCTAATAATTAAATTAATTATTTATTTTCGGAATTAATTAATTATTTTTACCAACAGACTCATCTTTTCAGATGAAGTCTGAAGTGTGAAAACGCAGAAACAAAAACACCCTTTTCAGCAGATGTCTCCCAACAGATGCATCCCTTCCTCATACCTGTTGCGAACAGGTATAATCACATTATATATACATCCATCTGCATGGCATTTAAGATACAGAAAAATCATAAATCTTCTCCTGCAATCATAAACATCCTTTCTGAGAGAACCACATTAATATTCGCCAGAAGTCAATTTTCCGGTGCTGAAATTTCTGACTTAGATCGTTGAATCCTGGTGAAGCAGACGTCTGTAGAACTACAAGCACTGAGTAGGGGCGAAATTTCTGTTTCAAGGACATTGCGGTACGCAAGCCTCGATCTTCAAGTTGTCTGTTTTTATAAATCGTATTCTAGTTTATATTCTGTTAATTCCTATTGCATTTATTATTTATTAGCATATATCTCGATCTTCAAGTTGTCTGTTTTTATAAATCGTATTCTAGTTTATATTATGTTAATTCCTATTGCATTTATTATTTATTAGCATATATCAATTATCACAGATTGTTGACTTATATCCAACAGGTATTTGTTCTATGAAATTTTTGTGAGAAAATCCAATGAGAAATCTCTCAACTTCATTCTGATTCGAGCTAAATGGCTGGACCTAGAAGCAGTGAGCTACAAGCTTCCTTTTTTTATGGAACGGAATTTGAATTCTAGAAAGTCAAGATGATTACTATCTTCAAATCGTACAAGATTTGGAAGTGGCAGACAAAGAGATTGTAATCTCATAATCAAAGAAGAAGAAGGAGAAAGCTAAATCGAAGATGAAGGAGGATGGATCTTCATCCGTTTGTTGAATTGTAAGTCTCTAGCTGGTTAGGAAATAAGATGTGTATTACATTTGTGTATTCACTTAAGTCTAAATACCAAGTGTGCAGCTCTAATATAGTAAGGCAAATAATGCCAGATATAATGATCCTAGCAGCTAACTAAATGTAAGGCTGAGATTGTTATTGTGAAGAGAGATTCTAACGGTTATAAAAAGCACAGTTAAAGTGTGAATTGTAATCAAATGAATGAGAACATGTTGTGCTAGATTTTGCAAAGACAGAAACCTTCAAGAAAATTCCTCCATTGTTATCCTTCCTATTTTTTTGGTTCTTCATCTATTATTCATAACCAGTCTTCTACAAATCATGATCACTCATATTTTTCATGCATTTATACCATCTATTTCAAAAGTCTTTGTGATGTTTTTGTGTTAAAATTGTGGCATTCAATTTCAAGCAAAATGGAGAAAAGGAATTAATAAAAACAAATAAAAGAAATGGAAGTGGAGCTTGTCTCCACGGGGTGATGTTTTGAAAAATCATTGCCTTATTGTTTAAGGCAACAGATGGCAAGAAAGAAAGATAAAGGATGAGAACACATGGAAGTGGAACAAAAAGATAGAAAGAAAAGAAATTAAAAAAAGAAAAGGAAACGGAGGTTGGGCAATAAGAAAGAAAAAAGAGAAGAAGAAAAGAGAGTAGGGCACGGCAAATATGATGGCACGGACAGAAAGAATAAAAGCAAAGAAGACAGAGAGGAGAAAGGCACGGACATGCAGGAATAGAAAAGAGAAAAGAAAGGGGAGACCGACAGAAATGATGGACTGACAGAAGGAAGAAAGAAAAGAAAAAATAAAAAAAAAGGGAAATAGAGAGGATGGCACACGAACAGAAAAGAATAAGAGAAGAAGGGAGAGCAATACAAGAAGCAGAGGGCAATGCATAGAGAGAGGAAGAGCAGAGGAAGTCAGGAGCACGGGAGAAAGGAAAAGAAGTCAGGAGCAACGGAGAGCTCGTCTTGCTAAATCGGGTGTTTTCTTTCTTTGTTATTTTGTTTTATGGATAATTTCTTATGTATTAATACAAGTATGTATAACTAATTTATTTTGCTAGAGTGAGGTCATGAGCCGCAACATGAATACGTAGATTTCTCTTTCAATTGCTTAAGTGTTGTTACATGCTTGCTTTGATATTTTCAATCACTGAATTAAACTATCTATGTACCTTGATGCTTGATCACCATTAGGATGCTTAGAAAAGTTATCGGATGCAATTTTGAACAAATGTCACGTTAAAATTGGTTGTGCTTCTTGTGATTGAGGATTGTACTCTCCTAAGGTAAATATCATGCTCTTAGGGATTACATGGTTTAACAAAAGGATTTTCACCAAGATTAATGAATCACTCATGTTTATATTTAATCCAAATGTCATGGATAAGTTGCATGTAGTGGTATGCGTTTTAGCTTGAATGTCACAAGTAAAACATACACAAGGATTGAAGGGAAAAATATGAGATTCTAGAATGGGATTTCATAATGACTATCATGCATATACAAATCAAAATTTAATATACGAAAGCAGCGGAAGCATTTATAACATATTATCAAAGCTATAGTCATGCAAATCCCCTTCAAGGTTCATAGGTTTATATATAATGTATCAAAACAATTTTTAGAATCAAGAACAAAGTGAAGGTTAGTCTTATACCTCTTGATCTAGACTTAAGACCAAGGATGGACCACCTCCAAGGCCTTTGCTCCTTGAAATCCTTGAGCCTAGCTTCCCTCCTTGCCTCCTCCACTTTGTTACAATGAGTGCTCTAGGTTCTCTTCAAGTTCCCAAAGTAGGAAACCTCTAAAGATCCTCACCCACTAGTGTAGTGAAAAGGATGAAGGAATAACCAAAAGGGTGTAAGAGATGTTAGTAAAAACCCCCCTTTGGTGGCCGGCCTTTGTGGTTCAAGATGGCTATTTTCTTTTGCCTCTTTTGTTGTTCAAAACTCACAAAAACCCTTAATGAACTTTATCTCTATAAAGTTGCTTATATAGACAAAAGAAACCTAGTCAACAACTTGACTAAATATCTCACCTTTCCTCACCTAAAGTGGCCGGCCCCTTTGTGTTGTTTTTGGGCTTTGGGCTTTTGTTATTTCAAGTCATCCAATGCTTGAATAAAAGCCCAATGGGTTTAGGCCCAATGGGCCTAATTAAACCCGAACGTTTCTTTAAGCCCAAAACGATCTTTATCGCTTTTATGATTTCTTTAGACTTTTCTAAATTAATCACAACACATAATTAATCCAATTAATTGTTTCCATCATCCATTAGTTACTCACTACAATAGTGTTGTGGTG
Source organism: Malus domestica (assembly GCF_042453785.1). Lineage (NCBI taxonomy): Eukaryota > Viridiplantae > Streptophyta > Magnoliopsida > Rosales > Rosaceae > Malus > Malus domestica. Next base: position 21,245,384 of record NC_091663.1, read on the forward strand.
AACAATCTTTTAGGTTCTAATTAGCAAGGCAGTGAGGTGATTGGCATTAATCCAATTGCTTATATTTAATTCAATCACTTAGTGAATTAAAACCTCATTTTAATTCACCTTTCTTCTTTGACGACTACATCTAATCATCTAGAAGAACTCACAAGCTATGAGTGACATCTAACCATATGTCATAGCTACCCAAGCTAATGTAGAAGTTTATTCGGAGAACCTAGTCAGTTGGAATTACAATGTAATTCAATCCTTCTCTAATACAATACTCTCAATCACATCATTAGGGTATGGATATATCATGTCAAACCCCTAATGTGATTATTCCTTCTTATATGATCCAATTGAGTCGTTTAGGAACGCTTTCCTTTATTACGCTCGATACTTCGGCCGAAGATTCCCGAATCATATCTTAGAGTATTCTTCCTCTCTTATCGAGGATTAGAGATTCCTTGTTGCGCATACACTTGCCTTCATGACTAAGTGGCTTAACCCTAATTATGCCGTGGACACCCTCGAATGGGGAGACTTTGACATAATCAAAGATTAAGTACTTAACCACAAGACAACGACGATGCCTCAGGTCTAAGGATTACTTACATCTTTCCAACCATTAGAGTTACTTGCTTGACATGTGAGTAGACCTCCATGCAAGTATTCCCGTTCGATTGTGTTCAGTGAACTCATTCCCTTAATGAGCACCTACATACTTGTCTTAGTGTCACAACACGAATGGGATGAGACTTTCCATCCTTCCAATTGAAGCAGACATAGTATGTACCGGTCTACGCATTGTCAGTATCCCTCCGACAATCCAATGACCAGGAACCTTTTTGGACATCTGTTTATGTGAAGAAGGTCTCTGTAGTCTAACATCATTAGATTACTTCTTCAATCGATCCATTGTCCATGGATTCACTATTCAGGACATATTTCGTTTATTGAGATAGTCCTAATTAGTATCTTTGCCATTTGATGTATAAGAATCATCCATACATCGATTCATTTGTCCTGAAAGATTTCTTCCAAAGATTGACTTTCAGGGCATATTTCCAACAAGGATAATCCAACTTTCAAAGCATATGTGTTTTCAATTATTTAAGCAATTGGAATAGCTACGTAGGAGTGTTGTTGGTAAAGGTTGAACTCTAGCATATTGTCAATCTATTTTTCTTCAATCATTTATTTTATCTTGAATTTCCTCGTTTACTTGTTTTGTTTAGTTGAATCATTATTCCTATAAACCAATTCCCATTTTAGATATTTGTGTAAGTCACATCCAGTAATAGTTAGTTTCGTCAAATTAGTTTAGTTCTTAGAGTTAAATAAGTTAAATACACAAAAACTCGTAAATTGTTTATATCAGTCCCTGAGGAGATCGACCTTGCTTGAGCCATTCTATACTACAAACACTTGTTCTCTTACAAGAATTTTCTATGGTTTAACCCTTTGTTTTACAAGTGGTAAAATCGCTATCAAGAAATTGGCGCCGTTGCCGGGGACTGTGCCAACAGTTCCCGAGCTTTTGTGTTTATTTTTCTTATGCTTATGTTTAAGTCTTATTTTTATTAATCATTAAATTTAAAAAAAAAAAAGCAATTAATTTAGTTGAGTTTCGATCTTTGATTAAGTGCAGTGGATGTGTGGTGTGAGATTTTTGTCTTTGTTTAACTAACTAGTGGTTGCCAATTTGCATAAATTGTGTTTTTAATTCATCTAGGTTTACTTACTTTCTTTTCCTTTTTGTTGTTTAGTTACTTTCTGTTAAGTTTTATTTTATTTTACTTTTATTTTTATTTTTATTTTTTTATTTTTTTGGCTTAATATTTCTGTTGTTTGTTCAGGTGTAGTATATGGTGATTGGAACAAGGTCCAAGAATCAAGTGCTTATTCCTTACGACCCTGAACCAGAGAGAAGTGCAAGGAAGTTAGCTAGAGAAAAATATTTAGCACAAGATTCCAACCTTGGTGATACTTTTCTTAAGGATTTGTTCCGTGGTCCTGAGAGCAGCACATCTATTTTCCAACCTTTGGCACCAGTTGCACACATGGCCCTAGCCTTACCTGCAGCAGGTCAACCTTTAAGGAATTCATTGGCAGCGAGAATCAATGCAGTGCCAAGGTGCATTATATATCCAGATGTGAAAGATGGGACAACCTTTGAAATCAAACCTCACATCTTCAACATATTGCCATCCTTTCATGGGTTGCCAAACAGTGATCCCAACATGCATTTGGCTGATTTTATTGAGGCATGTGACAACACCATAATCAGAGGTTTCTCTTCTAAAGCTATCAAGTTACGCTTGTTCCCGTTCTCTTTGAAGGACAAAGCCAAGGCGTGGCTGCATTCTCTGCCTGCCAATAGCATTACAACATGGACGGAATTGCAAGAAAAATTTCTCAATAATTTTTTTCCTTCTTACAAGACTCTTGCACTCAAGAAAGAGATATTGGCTTTCACTTAAAAACCAAACGAGTCTTTCCATGAAGCTTGGGAAAGGTATAATGAGATGTACACAAAATGTCCTCATGCTGGGTTTGATTCTAACCTTCAAATGAACATATTTTATGATGGTCTCAATGCCACCACCAAAAGTCAAGTGAATGCATCTGCTGGAGGGTCGTTAATGTCAAAATCTGCAAGGGAAGCATTTGAGTTGTTTGATATGATGGCTTCTGAATCCCAACAATGGATAGAAGAACAAACACAAAAGAGGGGAGTTTTTGAGATTTCTCAGGGTTCTCCTAATGTTTCTGCTCAAATTGCTAAAATGGAAAAGAATTTTAATGCCAAGTTTGCTGCCTTAATGCAGGTCTCTTCCATGCCCAATGCCCAGGAAGCTTGCATCATTTGTAGTGAGACAACTCATGACATCACTCAATGCCCCAACAAGGATAGCTATCCTGAGCTTGTGCAAGAGCATGTGAATATGGTGAATAATTTCATTAGACCCAGAAGTGACCCTTATTCCAATACATATAATCCTGGGTGGAAGAACCACCCCAATCTCAGTTGGGGTGGCAACCAACAGCCACGTCAATACCAACAATCTTACCAATCAACTAGTGAGACTAAGAAACCATCTCTTGAAGACCAAATGTCACAGCTAGCTCAACATATGTCCGCTCTCTCTAATAGCACCAACAGTTTTGTCCAATCCACACAAACTAGCATTCAGAATCTCACGGCATCAGTGGGGAATTTGGAGACTCAAGTTGGACAGCTTGCTACCATGTTCAATGAAAGAGAGAAAGGAAAGTTCCCGAGCCAATCTGAGCAAAATCCAAGAGGGATGGAGCATTGCAAAGTAATATGGACATTGAGAAGTGGTAAGAGCTATGACAACAGAGAAGTGGTGCACCATGAAGCCGAAGTGGAAGAAGAAGAGCTTACTGAAAGTGCACCGTTAGCTGCAAAGTCTCGATCAGAGGCTATTTCTGTAGCAGGTATTCCAGATCCTAGTGCAAGTAACAAAGTGCAATCTCGACCCAACTTTGATGCAAACAAGGAAAAAGGCCTTGGTAGTTTATTTGCACCTTCTGACAAGCCACCATACAAGCCACCTTTGCCATTTCCACAAAGGCAGCAACAACGTTCCAAGGATCAACAATGCATTGAATTCATGAAGACGTTGGCTAAGGTTCAAATTAATTTGCCTCTATTAGATGCTATTAAACAAATCCCATCATATGCCAAATTTCTGAATGAGCTATGTTCTAAAAAGAAAAAGTTCTTGGAATACGAGAAGGTGATTTTATTTGAGCAATGCAGTGATGTCCTCTTACATAAGCTACCACCCAAGAAGAAAGATCCAGGGAGTTTAACTATCTCTTGTACTATTGGTAGTCTTGATTTTCATAAAGTATTGATTGATTTAGGAGCAAGTGTGAACCTTATGCCTTATTCTGTTTTTCAAAAATTAGGTGAAGGAGAACTCAAGCCCACATCTGTGAGTCTTCAATTGGCAGATAGGTCCGTAACCTATCCTTTGGGTATTCTGGAAGATGTGATTATTAAAGTGGATAAATTCTATCTTCCAGCTGATTTCATTGTACTTGACATGGAGGAAGACAAGGAAGTGCCTCTCATTTTAGGCCGACCGTTCATGGCCACCGCCCGGACACTTATTGATGTGGAAGCAGGTACTTTAACCTTAAGAGTGCAAGGAGAGTCAGTTGTATTCAAACTCTTTGAAGTTGTCAAGCGTCCTTTCGAACATGAAGAGTGTTTTCGTGTTGATGTTTTGGATGGGATTGTGCATGCAAACTTTGCCTCACGATCATCTAATAATGAGCTGTTAACTTGCCTCACCAACCATGATGCTACTTTATCTATGGAAGAAAATGTGGTGGACGTCATTGCTGCATTAGATAGTGCACCAATTCATAATCCAAGGTGGCGACATGTTTATGAAAGCCTTGGAGTACCTAAGAAGCCCCTTCTTCCTTCAAGTGAGCAAGCTTCGAAGTTAGAGCTCAAGCTACTGCCGAGCCACCTCAAGTATGCTCATCTCGGGGTGAATGAGACCTTACCTGTTATTATTGCTGCTGATCTTAATGACACGGAGGAAGACAAATTACTAAGAGTTCTTCGCAAGTATCAAGATGCTCTGGGGTGGACACTTGCTGACATAAAGGGCATTAGTCCAGCTTTGTGCATGCATAGAATTTTTATGGAAGCTGGGACTAAACCAATTGTTGAAGCTCAAAGACGTCTAAATCCGATCATGAAGGAAGTTGTAAAAGTTGAGGTGATGAAGTTGCTTGATGCAGGTATTATTTATCCAATCTCGGATAGTAAATGGGTGAGCCCATTTCAGGTGGTTCCAAAGAAAACTGGTATTACTATGGTGAAGAATGATAACAACGAGCTTGTGCCTACAAGGATGACCACTGGATGGCGAATGTGTGTTGACTATAGAAAGCCCAATAACAGCACTAGAAATGATCATTTTCCGCTGCCATTCATTGATCAGATGCTTGAGAGACTAGCTGGTCATTCTTTCTATTGTTTCTTAGATGATTATTCAGGATACAACCAAATTCCAATTGCCCCTGAGGATCAAGAGAAGACAACGTTTACATGCCCTTTTCGTACATTTGCATACAGACGAATGCCATTTGGATTGTGCAATGCCCCTGCCACTTTCCAACGATGCATGATGAGTATTTTTTCTAGAATGGTTGAAAATATTGTTGAGGTTTTTATGGATGACTTTTCTGGTTTTGGTAATTCTTTCGTTATATGTTTGGATAACTTGTCTTTGGTTTTGGAAATATGCAGGGAGACTAATCTTGTGTTAAATTGGGAGAAATGCCATTTTATGGTTAAGCATGGCATTGTGCTAGGACATCTAATTTCAAGCAAAGGAATAGAGGTCGACAAGGCAAAGATTGAGGTGATCGCCAAATTACCACCACCAACTTCTGTGAAGAATGTGAGATCTTTCTTGGGACATGCTGGTTTTTATCGAAGATTCATTAAGGATTTTTCCAAAATTAGTCGTCCTCTTTGTAATTTACTTGCTAAAGATGCTTGTTTTGATTTTAATGCAGATTGTCATGATGCTTTCAACAAATTGAAGTATCTTCTCACATCAGCCCCAATTATAACAGTTCCAGATTGGACCCTTCCTTTTGAGCTCATGTGCGATGCTTCCGATTACGTTGTGGGTGCTGTCCTTGGTCAGCGGCGTGACAAGCTCCCCCATGTTATATATTATGCTAGCTGCACTTTGAATGATGCTCAGCTGAATTATGCCACTACAGAAAAAGAATTACTTGCAGTGGTATTTGCTCTTGAAAAGTTTCGATCGTACTTAGTTGGTGCTAAAGTCATTGTGTATTCTGATCATTCTGCTCTCAAGTACTTATTGTCTAAAAAAGAGGCCAAACCACGATTGATTCGATGAGTCCTTCTCTTGCAAGAGTTTGATTTGGAGATCCTAGATAAAAAGGGACGTGAGAATGTTGTGGCGGATCATCTCTCAAGATTAGTAAATGCAAGCACTGATGAGGCAGATTCATTGCCCCTGCAAGAGAGATTTCCAGACGAACAACTTCTAGCAGTTACTCATCAAGTACCATGGTATGCTGACATCGCAAATTATTTGGCATCTGGAGAAATACCATCAGAGTTCAGCTACCAACAAAGGAAGAAGTTCCTCTCCACTGTAAAACGCTACTTTTGGGATGAGCCATACCTTTTCAAGCATTGCCAAGATCAAATCATTCGTCAGTGTGTCCCCTTAGAAGAACAAGAAAGCATTTTGAAGTTTGCTCACCACTATGCATGTGGTGGTCATTTTGGACCAAGAAGGACAACGGCCAAGATCTTACAGAGTGGTTTCTTTTGGCCATCTTTATTCAAAGATGCATACCTATGCTGCCAGGCTTGTGATAAGTGTCAAAGAGTTGGAAATCTTTCTCAGAGAAATGAGATGCCTCAACAAAGTATTTTGGTGATTGAACTATTTGATGTTTGGGGTATAGACTTCATGGGACCTTTCCCTTCTTCACATGGCAATCTTTACATCTTGGTAGCAGTTGATTATGTCTCTAAGTGGGTGGAGGCAATAGCTTCTCCAACATGCAAAAGTTATGTGGTGTTAGGTTTCTTGCAGAATACTATTTTTCCCCGATTTGGAGTACCTCGTGCTATCATCAGTGACGAAGGTACGCATTTCTTAAACTGCACCATGGCTGCCCTTTGTGCCGAGTATCATATTCACCATCGCATAGCCACCCCATACCATCCACAGACATCTGGACAAGTTGAAGTATCTAATCGTGAGCTCAAGAGGATTCTTGAGAAAACTATCAGTTCATCTCGAAAGGATTGGAGTTTAAAGCTTACTGATGCTTTGTGGGCATATAGGACAGCTTATAAGACACCAATTGGGATGTCTCCTTTTCGTTTGGTGTATGGGAAAGCTTGCCATCTACCTATGGAACTTGAGCACAAGGCATATTGGGCTATTAAGCACCTCAATTTTGACTACCAAGCAGCGGGAGAGAAGCGAAAGTTGCAGTTGAATGAACTGGAAGAAATAAGGAATGATGCTTATGAGAATGCAAAAATTTACAAGGATAAGACCAAGAAATTTCATGATGCTCACATCCTTCGCAAAGAGTTTCAACCAGGTCAGAAGGTTTTGCTTTTTAATTCGAGATTGAAACTATTCCCAGGAAAGCTAAAATCACGTTGGAATGGTCCATATCGTGTTGTACAGGTCCATCTTCATGGGGATGTGGATATCCAAAACATGCAAACTGGTTTTGTCTTCAAAGTTAATGGACATCGCTTGAAGTTATACAATGAGTCTCCATATGATCTTGCCAAGGATTCCATCACTTTGAAGGAACCTGTTATTTGAATCAAACTGCCAACATAATGTCTAGCTCTAGACAGTAACTAAAGCGCTTCTTGGGAGGCAACCCAAGCTTTCTATCTTTCATCTTTAGTTTGAATAATTTTAAATGTTTTTGTTCTATTTTTCTGTTGTTTTCTGGTTTGTGTGTTTAAGTCCTACTTTTTCTTCCTTATGCAGGTAATGATTTTGCAAATCTCTACCACAACTTCTTGCAAACTTTCTTAATCCCACGGGTTACTCACACATTTGTTATGCATAATGGGACGTGTTGAAACAAGTTTGGGGATGATTTGGAATTCTATCATGGAACAAAAATGCATTTTTACTGTTGCTCTCCTCACCTACACAAATTGGTGTGTTCTTTCCTTTTCTTTATGTGTATTGATTTCATTTTGTATTTTTTTCCTTCCATTTTTTTTGTTTATTGTTCAAAATTCCTTTCATTATCATTGGGAACAATGCTATAATTAAGTTTGGGGGTGGAAATAATATTTCGTTAGTTTACTTCTTCGTAAAAATAAACTAAAAAAAATAAAAAATCATTTTTTTTTCCACTAACTTGCTGATTTTGATGATTCAGGCACCCACACTAGAATTTACACCATTGCCCGATCACTTCAAGTATCACCTTCCATTCGAAGATCACCTCCACACCTTGGGTCCTATTCAAGCTTAGCTGGAGGTATCGTTCGGCTGCAAGACGTTAAAGCAAGCGCTTCTTGGGAGGCAACCCATGTATTCAAATAAGGAAGATTTTTTAATTGCTCAACAATCAGTTTTGCGTTTCTAAAAACCTTCCCTTTTCTGTAGTTTTATTTTGCCATGATTGATATTTTTATTTGTTGCTTGTTTAATTGTTTTTTTGTGTGGGTTAATTTTTGAAACACTGACAGTTATGCAAGGTATTTTTACATTCATAAAAAAGGAAGGAACATTAAGCAGATAAATACAAGAGGGAGCCTTCACAAAGGCTGCTTAGGAGAAGTCTCAGTAGTCAGCGGAGCCTCAGCAGTCGGCGGGGCCACAGAAGGAGGAGGTATCAGAGGTTGATCATTTGGAGCTTCACTACGTGGTACAGCCCCAGAAGACGAAGGCAAATGCTGTTGGAACAAACCCACAAACCTCCGATGATCAAGTAAAATCTGACCATCAGATTCCTGCATCTGGTCAATTTTCCTCTTCATGTTTGTGGCATAGTTGTGTGCGAGCTTGTGCAACTGTTTATTCTCATGCTTGAGCCCTCTAATCTCCTATTTGAGACTCATCACTTCAGCCGCCAACGATTCAACTTGACGGGTTCGAGCAAATAGGCGTTAGGCCATGTTGGACACAGAACCTACACACTGCACACTAAGAGCCAGAGACTCCTTAACAGCCAATTCATCAGACCGTTTTGAAAGCAGTCTGTTATTTCTAGGAGTGACAAGGTTACGGGCCACCATCGCAGTTGTCATATCATTCTTCATTACTGAATCCCCAACGATAAGAGGGCCAATAGGGGATATGAAGAATGGGCGCCATATGTTGTCTGGAGAAGGCGGGACTGCCTCTTCACCAAGGTTCAAGTCAAAATGACGGTCGGAAGGGCCAGACATTTTCAAAGGTGTTGAAGAAAGAAGAGATCAGACAAGTCAAGATATTAGAAGTGCAAGAAGGGAGTTTATACAAGCGCAAATTCAAGTGTACTTTGAAATGAACTGCGTGCCTCTATAAAAATCAACACTCGACGAGATTTCAGATATCGAAGAGGTGAGCTCAGAATTCAAAGACGCCAATTCAAAAATCGAAGAGGTGCTAGCTTTCTCAAAAGTTGGGCTTGGTCAGAAACCACGGGCCATCCTTTGTTCCAGATTTGTCCGTACTCGTCACATGCAAACTCTGCACTCGACGGAGCTCAGATTTCAAAGAGGCAGGCTCAGAAATCGGAGAGGCATCTGCTTTTCCAGACGTGTCAGCATCTCTCACATGCACGTTCAGCTTTGCGAAAATCACGGGCAGTTTGTCGAAGCACCGATTCCAGATATCGAAGAGGCATCTGCTTTATCCAGACGTGTCAGCATCTGTCACATGCACACTCAGCTTACAGAAATCACGGGCAATCTGTCGACATTTCTGGTAAAGTAGAAAGCACGTGAAGTTTACTGTTCAATCATCCAACGGTTGCCGACAAGAGTGAAAGAACAGTACCGGTTATTATTTCCTATAAATGTCAACCTTCACCCTCCATGGCAAGGCAGACATACATAACCTTCCATCACCTCCGAGAATGCCTTTCCAACAAACCCTCTCGAGTCACTCAGTGTTCCTTATTCCTTGGGGTACCTCTGCAAACAACCCATCCAAAGCAAAAGTATTTCATATCATGAAGGTTGAAAGCAAGAGTATCTCATATCATGCTTTCTCCTTGTCCTTCTCCTTGTCGTTGTTTTAGAACAAGGAGAAAGAGAGCAATCAGCCAGCACTTGGTATCAATCTTCCGATCTGGAACCGACTGCCTGGAACCTCTTCCTGATTGCTTACCTAGCCTTGCTCTCGAGTACTCATCTTCATCATTTTATGCTTCCTCTTCGTCTACCACATCTGCCTGGGGAACAGATAAGGGAAGTGAAAATGATACCTCGAAACATGTGGAGACAATTTGCCAATTCATCCTCAGCTAGGGACAAGGAGAAAGAAAGCAAGAGGTGGGCACTTAGAAAGATTGAAGAAAGAAACAGACCAACACCTCTACCTCGTGCCTGCCCGCCGTGCAAAAGAAACAAGCAGAAAAGAATGCAGACTGCACAATCAAATCAACCCAGCAGAAGGAGTCTGATTTGAAACCAAGGAACTTTCATATTCCTCGCTCAGAATTCCAAACCAGTTCGAGATCAAAGCTGTGGAAAGATAACAAGATCATCTATCTCCAAAACCAGATTTACGTTCTTAAACTCTACTCTGTCTAATTTTTACTTTGCCATACTTGTCATGTTTATTCGTTGTTTGTTTGTGTGAGTTTATGTTTGAAACATTGAGGACAATGTTTGATTTAAATGTGGGGGGGTAACCATTGTTTTGCATGAAATTCGTAGGAGTTTATCACCCATTACTTCTAGTGTTGTTCCTTGCTGTTTTAAGTGTTTTTAAGCTGTTTTGGAGTGTTTCAGTGTGTTTTGACATAAAAATTCGAAATATTATAAAAATTTGAATAATTGTTTTTGTATGTTTATTTGTGTCTTAGGGTACCTTCCAACACAATGATGAGGATTTGGTTATTAATTACATGACTGTTAAAGAGAGTTAAAAACATGGATGAAAATTTGATTTACTCTTTGGTGTATGCTTGGTTGTGGTTATAATTTATGAATTCACATGCAATCATAAAAGGAAAAATCAGTTTTTGTAACATGCTTGAAAGAAGGAACTCAAATGAACGCTACAACCTTGTGAGACTTGAGCCTAAACGTTTATTTGGAGAGTTAATAATCTATCTATCCTTGTTTTCTAAGTCGTTGCATGATCTCATTATTCTTTGCTTGGTTGCTACTTAGAAGGCGTTTCACCATTTAGTTCCAAATGCTAGAACTCATGCCTATTTCATTCAAAGCATGTTATTGATTTGCATAACACATATTCAAGATGAAGTTGTTTAGTGAGCCAAGAGCCAAAAAGCCTATCCTGTTCATTATGTGTTTAAATTTAACCCCGTTGAGCCTTGTGTAGCCTATGTTCTTTGTTACCCACACTATCCTCACCTAGCCTAGATTAGGACCATCCATACCCTTGTTCTTGAAGCATAGTAAAGCATAATTTAGAAGGAATTCCTTTTGTTGAACTCTTGCAGAAAAACAAGTGTGGGGGAAGTGATTCTTGTGTGTGTGTGTATGCCAAAATCATTCATAAGGCACGGGTAGAAAAGAAAAATTCGTGAAAAATAGAATGAAAAGAAGAAAAGTTGTGAAAAGAGTGAAAAAGAGTTGAAAAATACATGAGAAAGAGCTCTAAAGTGTTGTTTGTTGAAGAAATGGTCCAAAGCATTGAATTCGACCCTAAGTGTTGCATCAATCTTCCCTTTGTAATTAAAAGTTGATTCTGCATTCTAAAGTGATTTCCAAGTGTCTATTTCATTGCTTTGCTTGCTATCGCTTTAAGAACGTTTGTTATCCCTATCCTTTCTTTGTTAGCCATTACCCTTAAACCTCATTACAACCCTTAACTTCATCTTGAGTGTCTTGCGTTTCAATATGTGGAGTTTGAAATTGGTATGAGCATATGGTGTCACTGGTTCTTGCATCTAAGTAGTAGCATTCCATTCATGAGATCATATCTAAAACATGCTTAATAACTCCAAAAAATCGCTTTCTTTGTTATACATATATGTGAGTGTTCGTTTTCATGTTTACGTCAATCTTCTCACATATAACTAGTGTAGGGTGTGTAGTCAGAAAATGTGTGAAAATAGAGAGTATCTTGTAAGGAATTGAGCAAATTCTCTAAGGCATGTTACTACATTCAAAACATCATTTTAATTGGTTAAATGTGAACTAGTAAGTGGTGACTGTGATTAAGTATGTGCTCAAGTGTGAAGATAACAAAAATCTATGGGAATAATGATTTTTAACATGTCATGTGCGTTGGAAATCCCTGAGGCAAACGTTGGAAGATTTAGGTTGTGTTTTGTTTTCTTTATTTTGCTCGAGGACTAGCAAAAATGCAAGTTTGGGGTATTTGATCACTCATATTTTTCATGCATTTATACCATCTATTTCTAAAGTCTTTGTGATGTTTTTGTGTTAAAATTGTGGCATTTTACCTTACCTTGTAATAATGTGCAGTTAAATTTGTTTTAGGATCAATTTCAAGAAAAATGGAGAAAAGGAATTAATAAAAACAAATAAAAGAAATGGAAGTGGAGCTTGTCTCCACGGGGTGATGTTTTGAAAAATCATTGCCTTATTGTTTAAGGCAACAAATGGCAAGAAAGAAAGATAAAGGATGAGAACACATGGAAGTGGAACAAAAAGATAGAAAGAAAAGAAATTAAAAAAAGAAAAGGAAACGGAGGTTGGGCAATAAGAAAGAAAAAAGAGAAGAAGAAAAGAGAGTAGGGCATGGCAAATATGATGGCACAGACAGAAAGAATAAAAGCAAAGAAGACAGAGAGGAGAAAGGCACGGACATGCAGGAATAGAAAAGAGAAAAGAAAGGGGAGACTGACAGAAAGGATGGACTGACAGAAGGAAGAAAGAAAAGAAAAAATAAAAAAAAGGGAAATAGAGAGGATGGCACACGGACAGAAAAGAATAAGAGAAGAAGGGAGAGCAATACAAGAAGCAGAGGGCAATGCGCAGAGAGAGGAAGAGCAGAGGAAGTCAGGAGCACGGGAGAAAGGAAAAGAAGTCAGGAGCAACGGAGAGCTCGTCTTTCTAAATCGGGGGTTTTCTTTCTTTGTTATTTTGTTTTATGGATAATTTCTTATGTATTAATACAAGTATGTGTAACTAATTTATTTTGCTAGAGTGAGGCCATGAGCCGCAACATGAATACGTAGATTTCTCTTTCAATTACTTAAGTGTTGTTACATGCTTGCTTTGATATTTTCAATCACTGAATTAAACTATCTATGTACCTTGATGCTTGATCACCATTAGGATGCTTAGAAAAGTTATCGGATGCAATTTTGAACGAATGTCACGTTAAAATTGGTTGTGCTTCTTGTGATTGAGGATTGTACTCTCCTAAGGTAAATATCATGCTCTTAGGGATTACATGGGTTAACAAAAGGATTTTCACCAAGATTTATGAATCACTCATGTTTATATTTAATCCAAATGTCATGGATAAGTTGCATATAGTGGTATGCGTTTTAGCTTGAATGTCACAAGTAAAACATACACAAGGAAAATCCAACTTTCAAAGCATATGTGTTTTCAATTATTTAAGCAATTGGAATAGCTACGTAGGAGTGTTGTTGGTAAAGGTTGAACTCTAGCATATTGTCAATCTATTTTTCTTCAATCATTTATTTTATCTTGAATTTCCTCGTTTACTTGTTTTGTGTAGTTGAATCATTATTCCTATAAACCAATTCCCATTTTAGATATTTGTTTAAGTCACATGCAGTAATATTTAGTTTCGTCAAATTAGTTTAGTTCTTAGAGTTAAATAAGTTAAATACACAAAAACTCGTAAATTGTTTATATCAGTCCCTGAGGAGATCGACCTTGCTTGAGCCATTCTATACTACAAACACTTGTTCTCTTGCAAGAATTTTCTATGGTTTAACCCTTTGTTTTACAAGTGGTAAAATCGCTATCAAATCACAACATGGCCTCATAGCCAGTTTCAATTATTTGAATTTGGGCATGAAACTGTGAATCTATGAGCTAAATCATAGCTAGCTCGAAGCTCTATAAAGATTGTCGAAGCTCTGATACCATATGAAACCTTTATTTAACTAATTCAGATCAACAATGTCTGGATATGGAGGCTCGGAAGTGAGAACTCCAATTTTCTCCAGTGAGAACTACGAGTTCTGGAGAATTAAGATGGTGATGATTTTCAAATCACATAGGTTGTAGAGTCTGGTTGAAAATTGAGTTATAACTTCCTATTTGAAGAAGAAAAAGAAGGTTGAAGGATCATCGGAGGATGAAATCGATGAAGAAATGGCTACTGTGTTGATGAAGAACGCAAGGGCCCTGGGAATTATCCAAAATGCAGTATTTGATCAAATTTTCCCTCGAATCGCCAACGCTGAAACGACAAAGATGGCATGGGATCTATTGTATGGAGAGTACCATGGTGGTGATCAGGTTAGATCAGTAAAACTTCAAAACCTTAGGTGTGAGTTTGAATATGCTAGAATGTGTGATAATGAGCCTTTATCTGGGTATCTTACAAGACTAAATGAGTTCATTAATCAAATGAAAACATTTGGTGAAATTCTCCCTAATGAGAGATTTGTGCAGAAGGTTTTGATTAGTCTTAGTAACCCATATGATCATATATGTTTGGTTATTGAGAATACAAAATGCTTAGAGACTGTAGAATTGCAGGAGGTTGTTGCAATCTTAAAGAGCCAAGAACAACAGTTCGATTTGCACACTGTTGATACAATTGAGAGAGTTTTTGCCTCACTCTCTAAGAATTCAAAAGAGCAAAACAAAAGCAGTGCTCATTCTGGTCCATCCATAGTTCAGAAAAATTGGAATCCCAAGGGTAAGAAGTGGGAATCAAAATCCAAGTTTCAACAGAAACCTTTTGAGAATACTTATCAAAATGTGAATTCAACTCAACCAATGAGTCAAGAGGTTACCAAACCTCAATGCAAGGTGTGCTCTAAGTACCACTTTGGTGAGTGTAGGCACAAGGGGAAACCTAAATGCTTCATTTCTGATAAGTTTGGGCATTCGGCTAGACAGTGTATTGCTGGAAAGACGGTACAAAAGACAAACAGTGTAAACTAGGTGGAAGTGATTGGAAATCTGTTATATGCCAACAAAGCAATTACTGAGACAAAACTAATGAAGAATGGTACATTGACAGTGGTTGCAACAATTATATGACATGGAATATAAAGCTGCTTGTTGATATGAAAACCAATGTTGCAGGAAAAGTTCAAATGCCAATTGGAGATCTTGCTAATGTTGCTGGAATAGGTTCTTTGGTCATTGACACAAGCAAGGGGAGAAAGTATGTTAGAGAAATGATGAACCTCCTTGGTTTAAAAGAAAATTTGCTCAGTGTTGGTTAAATGGATCAACATGGATACTTTTTATTATTTGGTGAAGGAATGTGCAATGTGTTTGATTGTCCATCATTGGATTGTTTAGTTATTAAAGTGAAGAAAAAAGTGAATAGATGTGATCCATTAACCTTTCTACCTGAAAATCAAATTGCAATGAAAGCTTGTGTCACTTATTCTACTCAGATTTGGCACAAGAGACTTAGACACCTGCACTTTGGTTGTCTCAGGCAATTGAGAGACAAAAATATGGTTCATGGCTTGCCTCAACTTGAAATAATGTCTGTGAAGATTCCAATATGGGAAGCAACACATAGATGAATTCCCAAGGAATCAAGTGTAAAGAGCCAATGCTCCACTTGAACTTATTCATGTTGATTTATGTGGGCCTATGAAAAATGACTCAATTGCTGGAAATAAGTACTTCATGCTTTGATGTGAAATAAAACAACACTCAAATTAAACCCTCTTATTGACAATTGTAGTAAAGATATAAGTAGGGATCGTTCTAGACTGAGGATTAGGAGGATTGCTAATCTACTTAAAACTGACTTAAAAACATAAACTAGGCTTGAAAACACTTAACTAGACTCAGAGAACTCAAAACAAACTAAAAAGGCTCAAAACAGCACAAAACAATCAAATAGGCTCAAACTAGACATTAGGAGGTGATTTGGACGAAAATTGATTTTAACTTGACTCAGAACACTTTAAAATACTTAAAACACAAGTTTGGACAGATTCTAACTAATTTGACACAATAAAGTAAAGGGGATTGGGTTTTTGACGAATTTAAAGTAAAACAAGTAAACTAAAGACTTAAACAGATTTTGGCACGAAATTGGGGTAAATGGATGGGTGATAAGCTAGCTAGAGGGTTCTTCTCCACATATGACATACTTGCATACAAAAAGATTTCCAGTTGCTTTTCCAATAAACCATGAACCTCAACGCCCCAGATTAACCATGAATAGCACTAATTAACCCTCAGATTTTCCTTAAGTCATTGAATTGGATGGATAACGCATCGGCAACCAAATTATTCTTCAATAGTTCCCTACATGAACATCATAATAGAAATACAATCAAAGATCATTAAGCTTTGTGAAAATCATAAGTATTGACAAGGCATTCATAACTATGAACAACATGATACTCCTGCCAGGAATTCACTTAACACGATTGTGACTAGCAACCTTCACTACTTATGAATATAAGTTCATAACGATTAGGTGAAATTCCCTTATATTCTAGCATCAAACCCCTGCATGCAAACTAAGTATGCATCCTTAATTAACATACAAGAATAAGTTATCAATCAAACAGTTAAGTAAATTGAATTCACGATTTATAGAATCACAACTGGAAGTAATCAATTCATATTGCGAATATGTTCATGGCTTTGAATTTCCCGTAGCTAAAACGAGTTTAGCTCCTCATGTTCGTAAAACAAAGATAAATAAACTTAGAAATTGAAAACAAAAGATTGAAAACGCCTAAAAATGTTCCAGCAACCCAACTTGAAAGGCAAGCACATCCAAGGGTCCTCCTTCTTCTTTGTTGTGGCACAAGGTATGGGTGAAGGTTTTTGTGATGAATTATATGGGAGAATGGCTGAAAGTATGAATGGTAGTGAATAGATGTGTTGATGGATCATGGAAAGCTGCGGCACAAGCTTAATTATATAGCAAAATATGTCAAAACCCTAAGGAATTAAGGCTAGGGTGTGGCAGAATTAAAGGGAAAGAGAAAAGAAAGTTTTAATTATTTTAGAAGGATTTTAACTCTAAATCCACAAGGAAAAAGGTTAAGTCAAATTAGAATCCAAGGGAAAAGGGAAAGAAAAGGGTATGTGCAACAAGGAAAAGGAAAGGAAAGTGGATGCCTTGCACGACAAGGGAAAGGGAAAGGGAAAGGGAAAGGTGGTGCGGCATCCCTTTGTGGCTGGGATTAGGTCCTCTAGAACCTTAAATTAAGTGTCCTAATATCTTTGGGAACCCTCCTTGTGGCTGGAACTTAGTTGGATTAGGATTAGGAAAGGTTAAATCAAAATAAGGTAACTTGATTAATGTTTCCTCTTTTCTTGCTGAGTTTCCTTGTCTTCTTTTGTCTTGAATTTATTTCCTTCATCTCTTTGCTCATTCCTAACCTCCTTTGGTCTTCAATTTCGTCCATCCACCTTGCTACATGCATGTGCTATCCATTCCAAGCCCAAAAATGCTCCAAAATGCACTTTTTTGCTACTTTAACTTTTTGAACCTACAAACATACGAAAATAGCTTAAAATACTAAAATAACTATGAACTAACAACATAAATGCAAGAAAACAAGCCAACTAAGTCACATAAATATGCTCTTATCATGCTTTTGATAGATGATCTTGCCAGAATGACTTGGCTATATTTTTTTAGATACAAATCTAAGCATTCAATTGTTTTAGAAAGTTCAAAGCTATGACAGAATTGCAAAAGTGGATTCAAGATTAAATGCTTGAGAAGTGATAAAGAATGAGAGTTCAAGTCATCTAAATTTGATTTGTTCAGTAAAAAAGAAGTGATACAAATACAATTCACTCTAGCATACACTCCACAACAAAATGGAGTAGTGGAGAGGAAGAATAAAACAGTGGTTGAGATGGCAAAATCCATGTTACATGATAAGGGAATACCATATTATTTTTGGGCTGAAGTTGTTCATACATTGATAGGATTAAAAGCACACCACAGAGTAGCACACAAATGTCCTATTGATTTTCCTTATTAACACTAAGATTTGTCAATTGTAGCATATGAAAATAAGAGTCTTTCCCGCAGAAGATTGTTTTATCTAACTACCTAAAATGTCACAAAAACTGGGTTGCTGTCCCTACTGACCAGCCACCAAAAAATAATTATTAGACTGACTTATACATATCTAAAGTCTACGAAAGTTTATATGTAGATACTAGACACACAAAGCTACACTCACACAAATTTTTGGGATTTTTGGAGTTGATTTTCTATTTAAATTAAATCGAACAAAAACAGGATAGAAACAAATTTTAAGTAGTTCACAAATTAAGAAAAACGAGTTAGGGGTATTGCTATCCACCACCAAATAATCATGCAAACATGTTATGTTTCATTCAAATTTCTTTTATTTCCTGATGAAGATGCTCAAGTTGGCTCAATGTTACAACTCAACCTATTACTCTTTCTTACGTAGTATGTTAAGAGAATGGCGTTTTCAACTTAACTTAGTCCCTAGCATGCAATCTAGAATGGCGTGTTCATAGATTTAACAAGTAGAAATCATTAAGAATGAAAAGAGTTTGAGTCATCACAAGGCATCGTAAGTACTGGCGTTGTCTTATTTATCCTAGAAATTGGTTCACATGTTAATTGCAATTAACAAGTACTACTTTAGAACATATGTAGGTCCTCATTCGACAAGGGCAGGCACACACATACTCATAGCATTAGGATCCTATATATGCTTACTACGTATGCATCCATAGAAAACAAATAAAGAATTCATCAATGAGACAAGTAGTGAACCAAGTTTCATCCATTCATAAAAATAATTTAACGAAATGTCATAACAAAATTGCAATCATATTCAGGGCTTCAAAACAGCCCCTAACCTCTAAAAAATTAGTTACACATAGTTCTCAAAATAAACCAAAAGAAAGACATGAGTTTGAGAAGATAAAACCGAGAGAAGAGAATGCCAAGATTTCCTCCTTCCTTTCCTTCCTTTCTCAACGCAGCAGCCTTGCTTTTTTTTCCTTCCTTTCCTTCCTTTTTTTTCTATCTTTTTTTTCCTCTAAAGAACTCCCCTTTGCTGCTGCAACCTGCAGCCTTTATGCCCATGCTTGCTGCCCCATTTCTGCTCCATAACTCACCCCACTAACTGCCATTTAGTGATGACAATAAGTGAGAGGAAATTGTAAAACAATTGTAACTCTTTGGGCAACCTTTATGCCAATTACTCCCACTTAATCCTCATCTTTAATTCCATTTCATCTGATATTTGAGGAGATGTCAGCTGGCTTGTTCTTGGCTGCAAGTTTTATTGGATTTATTGCCTTCAATGAAGTTACAAACTGCACAGCGTCTTGGAAACCTTTCAGTGTTAAAACGGCCATAACTTCTTCTACAAAAATGATATTAACAATCCGCGAAATGCTCCAGAAAATAGACATCCGTAGCTTTCTAAGAATATAAGGCTCATTCTCTAATTCATTCGGAGCTGTTCGCAACTTGCTTCCAAAGTCAGCTGACCTGCACAGGCAGTTTTGACGAATTTGTCACTTAATATCCAATTTGTGCTATTTTTCTTTTCTTTGCTTGACAAATCCTACTAAACACAAAAACAAAGTAAATAGCTTAAAAATATAAGGAACTAACTAAGACAAGACAAGTGAATTTGATGTAAAATATATATAAATATGAGCTTATCATACATCATTGTATATACTAAGGGTGTGTTTGTTTCCCTTCACTAGCCCTCACTGGACTAGACTAGACTAACAGTTAGTCCAGTCCCGTGTTTGATAGCAACCAGGACTACGTTTAATGGAATTAACCGGGACTCGCGTTGACTAAAACCTTCGCTAGAAGGTCTTGGCTAAGAACCCCCAGAACGAGCGGACTGCTAGTCCCGCCCTCTCCCTTCTCCTTCGCACCTTTCGCCCTTTCGCCCTTTCATCTTCTTCCTCGTCACACCATCGCCCTTTCATCTTCTTCCTCGTCGCACCATCGCCCTCTCTTCTTCTGCTCCTTTGTCAGTTTCCAACTGCGTACTCTGCGTTCGCCACCAAAGGCCTCCTCGAGTGGGTGGATAAGCACTGCGTTCGCATCCAAAGGCCCCCCGCACCGACCGATTCTCCAACCCCAACAGCCTATCAATTAGGTTTGTGTTAATGGGGTTTGATGAATTTATGTTAATTTGGGTTAAATTTTGTTAATTTGGATAAATCTCGTTAATGGGTTTGATAAATTTATGTTAGTTTGGATAAATCTTATTGGATATTAAAATTCAATTATTGTTCTTTTTTTTTTGTCTGCAGATTCTTGAAGCAGCAGAGAAAAAAATGGGAGTTTCAATTGTTTTGGAATCATTGGTTTTGGCATTGGAAGTCTGAAGGGATTCTTGGTGGGTTTCCATGTTTTCGTCAATTCAAAGCATGAGGAAGTGAATGTAAATTTTTATTATCTGAAGCTTTTGATTTCTAGGTTTTTTAGATGGTGCAAGAATCTTTCAGTGGAAATTATTATCCCTGTGTTTTTTGTTGTTATTCATAGTGTTTGCTCAATCGATTGGGTATTTTGTGTTTAGAGATTTTGGATTAAGCAAATTGGTTGAACTTGTCAGTCTTGCATGTATTTGATTGCATTTAGTATCACCTGCATCTCATGAATCACTGAATTTTGCAGGGACATTGTTCTATAGCTCTATGAGAGGTACAATTGCTCGTGTATGATTTCTTAGAATTGATTTAAATTCCAATGATGTAGTTAGATGTACGTAGTTGAAGGGCATTGAAGAATATGTGAAGGAACTCAAGTTTAAGCACAAGTAGTCGCAACTTGTAAATGTATTGATAGCTGATGGTGAAAAATATTTGTAGACTTTCATGTAAAGCAAAATCCTTTCCCCATTTTGTTTATGAGATGAATAATATTTTCAATAAAGCATCTTTTATATCTTAAAAAAAAAATTAGACAAGAAAGTGGAAGTTTTCATAATTAAATATAAAAAAATAAAAAATAAAAATTTAGTCCTAGCTAGTCCGGCACTGCACCAAACACTTCACAATTCTAGTACTGCTTAGTCCAGGCCAAGCCAATCCAGCTTAGTCCCTGAAGCTAGTCCAGTCTAAGACAGTCTGGTGCAACAAACGCACCCTAAATAGATATCCTACAAAGGCTTTGGATAACATTACACCTTTTGAAGCCCACTCTCGAAGAAAACCAAGTATTACTCACTTAAGAATATTTGGTGCACTATGCGATGTACATGTTCCAACTGAACTTAGACATAAACTTGAGCCTAAAAGTTTCAAAAGAGTATTTGTGGGATATGCAACTTGTGAAAAGGGGGTATAGAGTATTTGATCCAATATCGAAGAAACTTGTCTTGTCAAGAGACATTGTTTTTTATGAAGAAACTGGTTGGAATTCGAAAGAAAATGCAGAACAATCTTCCCTCACTGTTGGAAGATTTGTTTATAAAAGTTCAAGCATTGAAAACAATGGAGGTGTAGTGTTATCACTTGCATCAACTACACTTGGAAGAAATCTCAATATTGATGACTCTGGTATTCAATCTAAAGTTCTCTCCTGAGGTGAATCCTTTAGTAAAACAAGTTAGAACGAGAGTTTCACCCAATCATTTGATAATACCTCATTGAAATGGAGGAAAGTAGATGAAGTACTAGCACAATGCAATCTTTGCATCATGGATCCAGAGAAATATGAAGATGCTATGCAAGATGAGTCTTGGATAAAGGCAATGAAGGATGAATTGTTTATGATTGAGAAAAATGGTACCTAGAAGCTAGTTGATAGGCCAACTGAAAAACATGTCATAGGGGTTAAATGGGTCTTCAAAACAAAGCTAAATCTTGATGGTTCAATTCTGAAAAATAAGGCAAGGTTGGTTACAAATGGCTATGCACAAAAGCCCAGATTGGATTACAATGAAACCTATGCTCTAGTTGCTAGGTTGGATACTATCAGGACTCTAATTGCCTTGGCTGCACAAAAGAGCTGGAAATTGTACCGGTTAGATGTAAAATCAACATTCTTGAATGAAGTGTTACAAGAAGAAGTCTATGTTGAGCAGCCTGAAGGTTTTGTCATAAAAGGGAAGGAAGACAAAGTCTACAAATTGGAAAGCTCTTTATGGTTTAAAATAGGCACGAAGAGCCTAGTATGGAGAAACAGACACTTATTTCTCACAATGTGGGTTTGAAAAGTGCTTGAGTGAACCAACATTGTACATAAAGACAAGGGGGACATGAAGAGTTTAAGGAGGACATGAAGAAGAAATATGAAATAACAAACTTGGGTCTCCTTCATTACTTTCTTAAGATGGGGGTAATTCAAACTAACTCAAGTATTTTCATCCATCGGAAAAAATATGCAAGTTTGGACTGAGTGAAGGAAACTTTGTAAACACTCCTCTTGTAGCAACTAAGAAGCTAACCAAAGATGATGGAAGTGGACCTGCAAGTGAAGAAATGTATAAAAGCATTGTATGAAGTCTATTATACCTCACTACCACAAGGCCTGAACATTATGTATGCATTAAGTCTATTAGATAGGTTTATGCACTGCCCTACTAATAGACACTATGGAACTTCAAAGAGGGTGCTTATATACATCAAGGGGACTCTAGATTATGGGTTGGAGTATGTGAAAGGAAAAAAAACTTGCTTAGTTGGCTATTGTGACAGTGATTGGGGTGGTTCTTTGGAGGACAACAAGAGTACATCAGAATATGCCTTCTCTATTGGTAGTGGAGTCTTCTCTTGGGCTTCAGTTAAGCAAAGTTGTGTTGTACTATTGACTGCAGAGGCAGAATACATGAGTGCATCTGAAGATACAGATCAGGCAATATGGTTGAGGTTTGTTCTAGAGGACTTTGATAAGTTACAGATTGATGCAACCTCTCTTCACTGTGATAACACATCTACCATTGCCATTACCAAGAACTTTGTAAGAACTTTGTGTTCCATCAAAAGACTAAACACATAGACAGGAGATATCATTTTATCAAAAATGCATTGCAGGAAGGCATTATTGATTTAGTATATTGTCCCACAAACGAGCAATTGGCAGACATCTTCACAAAGTCTCTTGCAAAGGATCGATTTAGTTTCTCAAGAGTATGCTTGGAGTGAAGTCAGCTTTAGACTTAAAAGGGAGTGTTGAATTGTAAGTTTATAGCTGGCTAGGAAATAAGATGTGTATTGAATTTGTGTATTCACTTTAGTCTAAATACCAAGCATGCAACTCTAATATATTAAGGCAAACAATTCCAGATGTAATGATCCTAGCTGCTAACTAAATGTAAGGCTGAGATTGTTTTTGTGAAGAGAGAGAATCCACCTTGGATTCTATTGGCTATGAAAAGCACAAAGTGTGTGTGAATTGTAGTCAAATGAATGAGAATATGCTCTGC
The DNA here is from genome assembly GCF_042453785.1 of Malus domestica. Taxonomy (NCBI): domain Eukaryota; kingdom Viridiplantae; phylum Streptophyta; class Magnoliopsida; order Rosales; family Rosaceae; genus Malus; species Malus domestica. The sequence continues at coordinate 21,268,655 of NC_091663.1, forward strand.
TAGATTTTGAAGAGAGAGAAACCTTCAAGAAAATTCCTCCATTGTTATACTTCCTATTTTTCATGTTCTTCAACTATTATTCATAACCAGTCTTTTGCAAATCACAACACCGTTGATGATGAAAACGATGGTGAGCTTGATACTTATTTGGAGAAGCAACTTATGAAGGATGTCAAAGCTTTGGGGATCATCCAGAGTGTAATGTCTAAGGACATATTTCCTCGGATCGTGAACAGGAAACATCAAAGGTGTCTGGGATATGCTGCATGAGGAATTCAGAGGTGATGATCAAGTAAGGTCTGTCAAACTTCGAAGCTTACGCCATGAGTTTGAATATATGCAATGAAAGATAATGAATCATTGTCTAATTATCTCTCTCAAAATGTTTGAATTTTTTTATGGGAAGTGTTATTGGCACTTCGAAAATCTCATTTTACACTCCTCACAAGTGTATTTTTCTTTCCTAATATAGAAAGTTTGGAGTGTAGAATGAGATTTTTGGAGTGCTAACAACAATTCCCTTTTTTATTATAACCGTTTCTAATAGTAATATAATCAGGGATTTTACATTTGAGATTTATGATATATAGACATACACACACACACAAAATATGGGGTTATAAATCTCATAAATTGTCAAACAATTAATGTCAAATATATAGAAATATACATATTAATAGTAATATAATAAGGTGTACAAAATCAAGGGACTTTGACCAAAATTTGAATACCATTAAGGTTATATATATTAACATTATGTGACCTAAATAGTAATTTTATATAGGGCATAAAGTCATTTAGTATTAAATTTTTATGTGATATGTATTTAACAATGTATTAAGTGACAATAAAACAAACCTTTAAGGATTTATAGGCCAAAAAAAGACTTTAGGTTGCTTGGGGGCTCAAAGATCCAAACCCATACTCTTTGAAGTCCACATGGGTAAGTTTGAGAGAGCAAACCTAGTTTCTTCCTTTCGCTATCAAGCTAACCAACTTAGTTAGGAAGAAACCAAGCCCTGAGCCTTAGAGTCACTTGAAAGCCCAGCAAGACACTCATTGAATGAAGAGAGAAACTGACTTTCCTTTCCTAACTCACACAAAAGATCAACGTATGAAAGCAAGGAGACATGTTACTAGAAGTAACATGTGTGGAAGGTTGACCTGGGAAAGCAACACCTCAGAAAGAAAGTCCAGCGCATGCTTCACGAGGTAGCAGCAACTAGTTGCCTTGCACCAAAACGGAAATGTAGGGAGAAAGGGAGAAGACCAAGCCACAATTAGAGATTCCTTAGGAACCCTAGAAAAAGTCATTCACCTAAAAAATAGAGGTCTAAAGCTATTAAGTGGGGATCATAAGAACACAGAGGTTCAAGGGGAAGAACGTTAGGATGATTGTACTGCACTAAGCTAGGGAAATATCTCCATTAGTGCAAAAACCTTAAATCCCACAAAGCATCACTCTACAACTTTAGTATTTTCCATAACCTTCCTTTGAGTATTCCCGCCCTCAGAAACCTTGTTACCACCCTTAAGAAGCCCATATTATCCAACCTAGAACACCATGTAACCATGCAAGCACTCTCTATCTCTCATGCTAAACTAATAAACTTCTAGCTTCCACACCACCCCTCACTTGAGCAAGCTATTATTTGCTTAATCATGCTATCTTCGAGTCATTGATATAATCGGAATATTTCTTAAGATGTGCTAATTATTTCGAGATATTCCTAAACTTTATACAAAAAAGAACCAAAAGAGACAAGAGAACATTCTCAAAGCCCAAGCCCACCTTGACTTAAAAGTCCACACCAAGTATTAACCCGTAATGATTAGTTATCTATAAGTTTAGGGGGACGACATGCTTTTCTTAGATGATTAATGTATAACCCACCCATAATGTGGTTCGACTAACTCATGATCCAAGCTAATCGAGAAGTTTTTCTTTCTCTATTATACTTAATGCTTAGGCCAAACATTTATGAACAATTGCACTCATATTTGACCAAAAGTTCCTAACAACTCTGTTTAAAATCTTGGGTTTAAAGAGACATGAACTCAAGCTTAAAAACCTATCCTTATCTTTTTAGGAGAGTTCAGGCTTCACCATAACAATATAAGGAGTAGTCTAATTCTCTATGAGCTCATACAAGGTTTGTTCTTCCACTAATACGGTATTCATTCTCAACAATATAAAATGGGTTCATGGTCACATTACATATCAATTCAATAATACATTATTATATGTTGAAAGACTTACACATCTTTTTTTTTTTTTTTTTTCAGAACAGAATGACACAACATTAAAGAACTCGTTACGTGTATGTCCTTATTTTACCACCAAAACTTTTAGCTTGTGTAGTGGATGACAAATGAAGCATTTTACAAAGCAAAAGCAGACTGGAAAATGGAAATAGCCAACCTAGCAAATGCTTTTTGAGCTACATACAATAACGGCATGGGGAAAAAGAAGTTAAAGCAGCTTTTATTATTAAACAACCCCGTGATATTGACATAGCCAATGGAGGAGAACCACGTGTATGCACTGGAAGCCAACTTGCTGATTACTGCTAGGGTTGGGTTGGGTTTGAAACAGTTCAGTTTTCTGTCAAAACCGAAATCAAACCGAAATTTCGGTTCAGTTCGGTTCGGTTCAATTTTTTTTCGGTTTTGGTTTTTTTATGTTCGTTTCGGTTTATTTTCGGTTTTTTCCATGAATTTTTTTTTAATCTGGAAGAAATCTGCAACGATTGAGCAGTGAAGATGCAGAAACTTCTGCATCAAATGAATACGAACTAGGATGATTGCCCATAGATATGACATTATTTGGTGTCGGTGCGTCTTTCTTGTTGTGGATCCGAAAGCTCTCGCAGAGAAAACGCATGCATGTGTTAAATCTTTGATTTTTCCATGAAAATAAACCTAATAGAACTAAATAGCAGCCAGGAGAGATTTTTTACCTTGGGGGTTTATTTTTAGTCCCAAACCTCTCGTCAACCATGGCAACATTTATGCATCTGCTCCCAAATTGGAAGATTATAATATGCAAAACCCCAACAAAATAATTAAAAGAAAAACCCATTTTAATTCAGAAAATCACAATATAAATCATATTCGTTTTGATTCAAAAATTACCTATGAGAGATCGGAAAACCCGGATTAGAATCTCCCAATTCGGAGGGGTTCTGATTTGAAAGGGCGGGAGGGAAAATCATGGTTTGGAAGAAGGAATCCGCGAGGAGGACGGGAGAAGATTGAAGATAGTGATTTGGAGAGAGAGAGAGAGAGAGAGAGAGAGAGAGAGAGAGAGAGTTTGAGGAAGCAAAGGCAGAGACTCAGGGAGGAAGCAACGGAGGGGAGAGAGAGAGTTTGAGAAAAGGTGAAAAACTGAAATGGGACTGTGAGTGATGGCTAGAGTTTGTAACTTAAGAAATTTTATAAAGCGTTAAATATTAGAAACCTATAAATAAATTACTGATACAACTATAACAACACAAAGCTTATAGTCAAGTTGGCTTGAAGCAACTACCCAACCTAGAGGTTAGGGGTTCAAACCCTAACGTCAACATGTTTTTGATTATTTATATATGATTTTTTTTTTGTCCGGTTCAGTTTCCGGACCTCAAAAACCAAAACCGAACTGGCCAGATTCGGTTCAATTCAGTTTTGGCAATTTCAGTTCGTTTTTTTTCGACTTCGGTTCAGTGCGGTTTTCAGTTTTTTGAACCCACCCCTAATTACTACAACCTTTGTTCCGACTCCTGACTTCACATGCGTTCACTTTAACTAACCCTTGGCACTTGGCTGTGGTTGCAGTCGATCACCTCAACACATGACGATAAACTCTCTTCCACATGACGATAAACTCTCTTCCATGACGATAAACTATCTTCCACATGACGATAAACTCTCTTCCATGATGATCATAATACCACATGACGATACACTATCTTCCATATAACTCTCTAACTCCATAAAAAGCATGAGTTTATGACCTGATACGAGTTCATCACTAAGGCCAGCCAGCAGCATGAGATTTGTTAATTTCTTACACGACCCGTTAACACGACATGCAAATGACATGAAAATAATGGATTTCGAATCAACACAATAACAAATCAGGTTGTTATCAGGTTACACAATAAGAACCCGTTAATAATGGGTCCTTAACAGGTTTACACATAGATAACACGTGAGTAACTTGTTTCGACACGTTAAGAAAAAAAGTTCTTTTGTTGATTTTAACTTTTAAAACTACTAAAAAACTTACTATAAAGTACAATAATCATAGTGTATTTGTATATTGTATATTAAATATGTATTATTGTATTATTGTTCTATATAAATTTAAAAAAATTTAAGTTTTGTTTTTTTATAGTATATTATAGGCAAAGAAGTGAGATTAAAAAATTATAAAACACACATTAACAATAAAAGTATCAAGTAATTTAAAAATACTAAACGCATAAAAAAATTATAATAATTAATTTACAACTAAGAAAAATGTGAAAAAATATGCAAAGGCTCGTGATTGCAACCTCTATTCTTTGAGTATAGATACATCGTCGTTTGAATTTTTAAAATCATACAAAACCTCATGAATAGTATTTTTAAGAGAGTTCAAAATAAACAAAATTTATAATAATTAATGTACAAGTTTAAAAAATATGAAAATATATATAAACATGCAAGGTTCCTCAACCTTAAAACGCAACTTCCTTTAATTTGAGTATCTTGAACATTTGGTATTTTATAGTAATATACTAATATTTTTTTATTATGTTCTTATTTTGAAGTATGTAATACTTGAAAAAAAAATGTTTTTTTTTTTTTTATGTTTTGAATTATGTGATAATGTGATATGCATATACTAATTTAGTATTATGTTTTCTATTCTTTTCTATTTTTTATCAAATTATGTTTTTCATTTTCATTATTTATTGATTTAAAATATATTTTCTTTAACAGGTAGTGAGTCGGTCATATTATCTGATAATGTTAACGGGTCGATTTTGAATCGGGTTATATTACCCATTTATTTTAACCAATGTTACACGATATGATCCGTTAAGATATCAAGTATGATATGAAAATGATACAAACACGAAAAACACGACACGAACACCAAATCTAAGCAGCATTACCACATTAACTTTGATCATTTCATTTCCCTTACTGATATCAGGCTTGTCAGTTACCCTTCTTTAACTCTCTCTCTCACGTGTATTTTGAATAGGACGAAAAGGGATAAATGGGAGATGAGAGATGTGAAGGTCACGTCCAAAAAGGTCAGTTAGTTTGACTGGAAACTGTCTGGAAGCCTCTCCTCTCAATGTAACATCTGCATCTTCTTCCAGACGACCTTCTAACCTCTCTCTCGATTTGATTAGGCATTCAGCAGTCAGAAATCAGAAATCAGAAATCAGAACCTAGCTAGCTAGCTATCTTCTTCAGCTTTAGACTTCAGGATATAGTGGCCTGGAACAAGTGGACAATGCCCACTGACAAGGTAGATGTGTAAACTGGACATTTTACATTCACAAAGTTTCGGCAACATCGCAATGAATCTTAAAGACGAAGACATTTCACATACCCTGCGTAAAAGCGGTAAGACTTCAATTTTCTTTACTTACAACATAAGTAAATGGCCTTCGTTTTTCAGTGAAACTTTAATTTTATTTACTTACAAAAATAAATAAATTGGTAATACTATGTAGGAGTGTAACTTTGATGACATGATTCATTTACGTCAGTTTATATTGTTTAGTTTGACCCATCGTCGATAATAATGTAAACAGAACGTGAAATTCATATGGATGGGGAGAACCGAAGATAAAACCAGTTCAACATGGATGCAGTAATCTAGTTTTGTTACCTTGTTTGGAGAATAACGTATGTCAGTGTTTACGATGGTAAACTTAGGATTTTCTCTTTTCCTAATTTTTCTTTTCTTTCCTTCCTTTCTACTTGAATGATTACGGTTAAGTTATATTAACATCTTATATTAATTTTTTTATAGAAACAAAAAGATAAAACGCAAAGTATGAAAAGAGAAGATAAAATGAAATGAGAATAGAAAATGAGAGAATCCTACTTCTTTTTATTTGGACTTTGAAAATGGTAAATAGGCCATTCCCGAGGCCCTGACATTCATTGGCTGCTACTAAACACAGTAACACCACCTAGCTAGTTAGCTTATTTGCCACGCCACACCCATTACCACGAGGATTTCTATGGCAAGGTTATATCACTATCATAGCGTTCTAATAATAATGCAACACGCGCCAGTTTTTATCTACAAACACTATATTCTATTCGTTTTTTCAAAAAAGAGATATTTATTATATTCATGTTTTTTTTTTCTAAAAAAAAAATTCAAAAAAAAATTAGATTTAATAAAAAGTAACAAATAAATGTATAGTTAATAGTATCAAAGAAAAGTAAAAATATAATTTTTCGTTAAAAATAAACAGTACCAAAAATATTTCGTACATTCAGTACCATTTTATTTCAAAATAACACATCCGTTAGATTTTCCATCCATTAGTCTGTTAAATGCTGACGTGGCTGCCACATTTGTGCTGATGAGGCTGCCACGTGGCAAAAAAAATAATTTTTTAATTAAAAAAAAAAAAAAAACCTTAAAGCTTTACCTGCAACCCCCAAAACCAGAAACCGATTAATCCCAAACCCACCTCCCCATTAATCCCCCCATAAACCCAGCGCAGCAACCTCCTCCTCCCCCCCACCCCCCAACGACCCATTCCCGTCAAATCCCCCTTCCCCCGACGACCCACTCCCGTCAAATCCCACCCCCCCCCCCCGACGACCCACTCCCGTTAAATCCCCCTCCCCGATGAGATGGGGTTTTTTTTTTCTCCTTTTCTTTTCTGGGTTGCAGATACTGGGTGCAGAGGAGGAGGTGGAGGATGGGTGCACAGTGGGTTTGGGGAAGACGAGAGGGAGGAGAAAGGGGTGGGTTGGGTTGCAGGGAAGATGAAGATGGGGGATTTTTTTTCTTCTCTCTTTTTTCTTTCTAGGTTGCAGGTTGGGCTCGAGTGGGGGGTGGAGGAGATGGGAAGATGGGTGCGCGAAGGAGGTGGAGGATGGGTGGGAGTGGTTTTGGACTTGGGTTACAGGGAGGGAGGACGAATTGGGAAGATGAAGGAGATGGGGTTTCGGCGGGGTATAGGTTGGGGGAATATGGGAGTGGGGAAGAAGAAGGTTGAGGGTTTTTTTTTTTTATTTTTTTTATTTTTTTAATAGTGTTATATTATAATATTTTTAATGTATAAAAAATTATTTTTTTTACCACGTGGCAGCCACATCATCACAAATGTGGAAGCCACGTCAACATTTAACAAACTAGTGAATGAAAAATCTAACGGAGGTGTTATTTTGAAATAAAATGGAACTTGATGTATGAAAGTGAAATGTTTTAAAGTTGTTGTATGGGGTTGTGGGCTATTATGTAATTTACCCAAAATTTTTATACTAGTATGCCTACGACCTTAAAACTTTAACTAAAAGAGAGACTTTGCAACATTAATTTTCAATCTCGTTTTCTATTATTTGTTTATACCTTTACTGCTATTTCTTGAATTTTTTTTTGCTTTTAATTTATCCAATAAAAAAATGAAGAAAAAAGGTTAGTACGTAGAAAAAGAGTAAACCCATTATTTGGTACAAGCAATAAATTGCGAGAGACTTGATCGTGGTGTTGCTAAATTCTAATCCTCAATGGTTGAGGGAGTTCCATGACTTTTCTTTACATAATTTTTCTATCTTTGGATTGGATCATAGTCCTATCTTACTTACGAATAATGTAAATCCTGTTAGAAAAGGCTCTTATTCCTTAAAGTTTGAAGCTATGTGGTTACGTCATCCTAATTTTAGGACTTTTGTCAAAAGTGCTTGGACATGTACAAATACTTCAAGGCCACAAGAATAGTTTGTTGCTTGTACAGGGACATTCAAGTATTTGGCAAGGAAGTGGAACAAAGAGACCTTTGATATTGTTAAAGATCATAAAGATAAGCTTTTAACCTCTCTCTGTGATATTCAAAATAAAATTATGAGGGATCAAGATAACTCTTAAGCATGAAGGACGAGGTTAAAATTAGAAATGACCTTAATAGAGTTTTACAGGAAGAAGAAATTATGTGGGCTCAAAAAGCTAAGGTTAAGTGGCTTTAATTGGGAGATAAAAATACTAAATATTTTCAAATGGTGGCTTCTATCCATAAGAAAAGAAATAAAATAAAATATGTTAAAGATAGTAATGGTTTCTATGGCAACCCGTTCCTAATTCTACGATTTTTATAAATTTTAAAAATGTGGATTGACAAAAATGCCCTAGAGGCAAGATTATTGACTTTTGTTGACTAACGTATAGTGAGACATACAAAATATTCTTTTAGCGTATTCTTGAAGTACTCAACGGTGCGAACGTGTACACGCAAGCAAAATTAAAATCGAAACTACGGTTAAGTTTTACGGAGTACGAATCTGAAAGTATTTTTGAAGAAATCACTATTTTAATTATATTACACTATTTTATATTAATAAATGATTTATTCAAGGGTAGATATGTCTTTTGTTGTAGTAATCCGCAATTACGTTTGCCCTACTAGGGTACTATACAATAGTACAATTGTAGACGTTGATTTAGTTCTTCCACTGCCGCTATCAGAAGTTTAGCTCTTTCTAAATGGAGATAGGGAAATATCACCACTAGCTCTCGGTATGAGGCATGTTGTACATGGGGAGATTATGATGATGTTTCGGTAATTATAGATCGACTTGACGAATCAACCCACTTTCCATTGGTCCAGAGGGACTACATTATTGACTACTTGGTAAATTTACTCATTCTTGAATTTATCGGATTTTCTGGCGTTTCGATCAGTATCTACTCTGACGATGATCCCATATTTACTTCTTGGTCCTGGAATGCATTCTAGTCAACCTTGGGTATGTGTCGCCCCCACTACTCTTCGTATTGTTTTTTATGCACACAGACCATCTAGCAGAATTGCTCGAACATTGAAGTTTTAGTTGTGACCATTAATTTTTTAATCACCCAACAAATATTCTATTAAGCGAATCGTTACTGTTGGTGATTGAATATTCCAAAAACTACTCTATTGTAGCGGGATGTTATGCATTGATCTAGTTACTTTGTCTTCTAGATTGATGAACTTGTTTTGACTCTCAATTCTTGATTGTACTTTTAGTCTTCTTGACACAGTTTTTCACTAAATTCGAGAGAAAATTTCGTAACAAATCTACTTGCTGAGGCATATGTGAATTACAATGTTTGGTTGCATAGTGTACATGACACTACTGTATCTCACTGTGATGCGCGTTTCACTTCCAAAGTCTTGCGAAGCCTTCTTGAAGGTTATGTGTATTAAGTTTTGTCACATATTACATTTCACCCTCAGACTAACGGTCAATCTGAATAAACTATCTGGAACTTAGGGCACATATTTCTTTGTATGTTTTACAGTTTTAGCGAATTATGATAGTGCACTTATCCTTGTTGGAGTTGCAAGTAACTGCGGTTACACTTTCAGTTTTGGGTATGTCACCACTTGAGACGTGGTACAGAAATTCCATGCATAATACTTGATTGATAGAAAAGTATTGCGATCAGGTATCTGACTCATTGAGATTGTGATATAGAAAATTTCATAATTTTGGAGATGTTGCCCGAAAGGGTAGTGCGTGAGTATGATCGAGACTTTGATCAGACGATATATGCGTATTTCCCAATGAGGGGCAAGATAGTAATATTACACCCTCGCGAATTATTTGCTTGCTTATCATGACAACAGTGAGTCGTCGGTATTGCGAGCTGCAGACCGTAATATCAATAACTTATTCGTTGGGCTCGTTAAGCAAGTGGATAAGTAGGCCGTTTACGTTAGTATTTTAGTTATTTATTTATCTATTATTTGTTTGGACTCGACCCAAAGATACTATATGCATATCTTCAGAGTACGTGAGCAACGAGTGCGTAGGTGAAAAATATTCTTTTTTTCTCAATTTTAATTCCAGTACAATTATTTTAACTTTACGTTATTATATATATGTATTTTGACAAGAGGTTATTATACATATATAAATACTTTCGACTTTATTGTTTTATATGAAGTATTATACTACAATATTGTACTGAAGGAGAAGGAAAGTATGAGTTTGGAAGCATGAAAGAGGAATCACTGCACTCCGATCACGACGGAATGACATTCTCTTTTATGCAACCACTCTAACTTGATATTTTCCTTTACATATTTATTTTCTGCTGTCTTTTCACTATTTTTGAATAACAATTGATTTCAAATTTCAGGGACAAAATTTTTTTTAAGGTGGGTAGATTGTGACAACCCGTCCCTAGTTCTACGATTTTTATAAATTTTAAAAATATGGATTGATGAAAATGCCCTAAAGGTATGATTATTGACTTTCGTTGACCAATGTATAGTGAGACGTACAAAATTTTCTTTAGCATATTCTTGAAGTACTCAATGGTGCGATGAAATGACGTTCTCTTTTATGCAACCACTCTAACTTGATATCTTCCTTTACATATTTATTTTCTGTTATCTTTTCACTATTTTTGAATAACAATTGATTTCAAATTTCAAGGACGAATTTTTTTTAAGGTGGGTAGATTGTGACAACTCGTCCCTAGTTCTACGATTTTTATAAATTTTTAAAATATGGATTGATGAAAATGCCCTAAAGGTAAGATTATTGACTTTCATTGACCAATGTATAGTGAGACGTACAAAATATTCTTTTAGCGTATTCTTGAAGTACTCAATGGTGCAACGAAATGACATTCTCTTTTATGCAATCACTCTAACTTGATATCTTCCTTTACATATTTATTTTCTACTGTCTTTTCACTATTTTTGAATAACAATTGATTTCAAATTTCGGGGACGAATTTTTTTTTAAGGTGGGTAGATTGTGACAACCCGTCCCTAGTTCTATGATTTTTATAAATTTTAAAAGGCGAAATCAGATAAATGATCCATATGGTCATAAGGTATTTGGAAGATAGCCCATGTGCTAAAAAACTCAAATTTAAACCCCTGTGGTGTACCCCATGAGCAAATTTAGTCTAAAAGTGATTTTTCCGTTAACTATCTGTTAATACATGGGTAAAATTGTACTTTGACATGTAAACCCTATTATTTACCCTATTAAAAAAATAAATAAATAAAAAACCAAACAAAACAAACCCACAAACCTAGAACCTCACCCCGTGACCCACTTATCCATCTTCTCCCTCTTCACTTCCCCCTGTGACCGTGAGGCTGTGGCAACCCGATGGCTGGTGAACCGGGGAAAAATGACCGGCCACTGCCTCGGCATGGCTTCGGTGGCGGCCCACCCCTCCAGTCGCATCACCACCTTGGCTTCGCTGGATAACTTCGTCAGGGTATTTGATGTTGATGCCAACAATACTGTGGCCAATCTCGAAAACCCGCCATCTGAAGTGTGGCAATTACGATTCAATCCCCAGGTACATTGTTGCAAATGTCGGAAATTTTGGATTTTTATTTTCTTGAGTAAAGTTTGTATTTAATTACTTGTTTTTGTATCTATGCTTTAAATTCTACTTAGTTTATTTTTATTTACTTTGAAAATTATGCTAAAATTAGAATTGGGGTTTACAATATGTTGTATTCTACTTGGAGAAGTGATGAGGAATGAGTGGGTTTGGGGAGAGAGAAGGGATGGGAGGTGAAGAGGGAGGAGATGGAGAAGTGGGTCGCGAGGGGAGGTTCTGGGTTTGTGGGTTTGTTTTGTTTGGTTGGTTTTTATTTTTTATTTTTTTTAATAGGGTAAATAATAGGGTTTACATGTTAAGGTACAAGAAAAATTACTTTTGGACTAAATTTGCTAACAAAGTACACCATATGGGTTTAAATCCGAGTTTTTTTAGCTCATGAGCTATCTTCCAAATACCTTCTGACCATAGGGATCATTTATCCGATTTGGCCATTTTAAAAATGTGGATTGATGAAAATGCCCTAAAGGCAAGATTATTGACTTTCGTTGACCAATGTATAGTGAGACGTACAAAATATTCTTTTAGCATATTCTTGAAATACTCAACAGTGCGAACGCGTAAACACAAGCAAAATTAAAATCGAAACTACAGCTAAAGTTTTACGGAGCTACAAATCTGAAAGTATTTTTGAAGAAATCACTATTTTAATTATGTTACACTATTTTATATTACTAAATGATTATTCCATGTGTGTGTGGCTGAGTTGGGAAAAGAAACCAATCAGGGAGGAGGAGAAATATAGGAGAAGGGCAGAGAATGAGAGAGGGAGGTGAGGAACGAATCAGGAATGAGAGAAAAGGAGAAGGCTAGTGGGAAGGAAAAGAAAGGAGACAAAGAGAGAGATGCAGAGCACCTAATTCGGACCCCTGCAACCCGTGACCCAGCCTTCGACCCGAACCTCCCCGAGCTTTTTTCAAAGCCATCTCCGGTGTTTCTCTGACGATTCACGGAGCGGGACCACTTGGAAACAACTTAGCATCAATCTCTCCTTCATATTCACCCAAAAATCGAAGACTTTACTCCCAATTTCGTGAGAACCGCACAGGTGGGTGCAAGGGAACTTTGATGGCGATCCACCATTTTTGAAGCATTTCTCTTCAATTATCACCACCAAAACACTCATCAAGAGGTCAGGAACAAAGCCCAGTCAGTGGTTGGAGCATCGGAGTTGATTTGAGGACGAATAAAAAACACCCAAATTCTAGGGTTCCGGTGGTTCACGGTGATTTGAAGCTTTTCTCAGCCAAATTGGACTTGGCCATAGGGATGAAACTTGCTCCACTCATCGAGATCTACATTGATGTAAAATTTGCTAATTTTTAGAAATAGTAAAATTTTCCGACGAGTCGGGGCGGCCGACTGTCGTGTGCGGCGGCATGTGGGCCGAGGCACCTTTGACCTTCCTAGGATAAATTTGATACCCCAATTCTATATGTGAAGTTCGATTGATGAAATCTCATCGTTTGAACATAGTTTTGATAGAGACCGCCACTTGATCCTTATATGAATTGATGATCTGACTATTTGAACATAGTACGTAATATTTGAGGATATTAGAAACTTACGGATCGGGAATCCGATGTACGGATCTTCCCGAATTAGATTTGTAAGCTCGTAAAATAAAACGTTAACTGCCACTTGAATTTGCAATTTACGGAGATCCAACCGTTAGATTGTAATGAAACTTTAGTATGATGTTCTAGAAGCATATTCTGGATCATTGGAAGTTACAGATTGGAAATCTGAGGTGCGGATTTTTCGGATCGAGTTACGTAGGATTATAGACCCTATCACCGACCTATGACCAAGGGTTGACTTTTGGTCAATGGGTTTCAAATCATTCTAGAACATCCTTGGGGATGTGTTTTATGTAAGTTATGTGTTTTATCGATAAGAATTAGGGGTGGGTTCAAAAAATCGAAAACTAAAAAAAACCGAGAACCAAACTGGACTGAGATCGAAAAAACCAAACCGAAAAAAAAACCGCATCGAACCGAACCGATATATATATTTAATTATTTTTTTATAATATTTTAATTATAAAAATCATAAAAATTAAAAAAATATCTGAAACCCTGGAAGGCTTGAGGGTTTAAACCCATGCTTTTTAGGTGGAAAGGTTTCGCTGAAACCAACTTGGCAACGGATCTTGTTTTGTTATGGTTGTAAGATTAAAGTATTTATGAAGATTGAAATCTATAGTCTTTTGTGGAATTAGAAATCAACAAAACCCTAGCCACTAGTGGTAGCAGCCATACCTTTTCATTTTTCATTCACCTCTTCTCCCTCTCATCCCCTGCGCCTCCAGACTCCCTCCCTCCATGTCCAATTTCTTCCTTCTTTTCTCTTCGTTTCTCGATTTTCTCACTCCAAGGTAAGATCTCCAACCTCTCTTGTTTATTTTGTCGATTTATGTTTTTTTTTAAAGTAAATTCCATGGAGGAATCTGAAATTTTGGTGTAAATTTATAGGTTGTTGTTATGGTTCGTATTGCAGATTTGTTTGCTTTTTGTGTTGTGAAAGTCTCACCCATTTTTTTCCTTTTCTTTTTTCTCCCCTGATATCATTATTTGCTTGCTTCTCCTCTTTCTTTGCCTCAACTGCAGCAAAGGCAGCTACAACAGCACCACCACAACCAGTTGCAGCAACTGCTACAGCACCACCTCTACCAGCTGTGGTGGTCTTGCCGCCCAACACAGCCAACAAGTATGCAGTGACCACCTTCATCTCTGCTTGAGAGGGCTCTGGATCTGCGGAGTGTGGAGAGAAAGGGTAAATTTGCAGCCAAATGCGGAAAAAAAATGTACTTCAAGCTCCAGATATTAAAAACAAAATTCATGAAAAAACCGAAAAAAAAAACCGAAACAGAACCGAAAAAAATCAAAACCGAAAAAAACCGAACCGAACTGTTTAAAACCGAACCCAGCTCTAATAATAATTCTGAGATGTGATTTGATAATTGTTTTAGGCGATGATCATTCGTGACACCTCAATATTCATGCTAAGGAGTTGTAGCGCGAACTCCAGGTGAGTGGGTATTTTTCTTTTTATTGTGTGTATATATATATATATGATTGATAGTTTCCACAATGCTTTTGAATTGATTTATGCATTTCATGCCATGATTAAATTATGTTATGTTAAATGTTGCACTGTGGTGAAATGCCAAAATGATCCTAAGGGATATGGTGGTAAGTTCGGGTAAGCTTATTATATTGTTTACAATCATTGAATCATTATGGCATGCATATAGTCATGTAGTGTTCATCATTGCTGCACCCTGGTGTTAGTGCTCCCGGCCCGGGCTAGGGCTAGCCTTCACGTGATTGTTCACCTTCTGTATCAAACGCTCGCCTTGGATCCAAGTTAGGAGCTAGCATGTCGTACAGGTCGCATTAGGCGACTCTGACTCATAGGTGACCGCGCAAAGCGCTAGCTTCACGTGATCGTAGAACTAAAGCGTATATTATTACACCTAGCCTGTCGTACAAGTCACATTAGGTGACTCCGACTCGTGTGCTAGCATAGATTGATGAGCCATAGGTGCAGTGGTACAAGTCATATTAGGTGACTCCGACTTGTGTGCTAGTATCGATTATTGAGCATATGATTATATTTATATTGCTGATGAGATACCTTGTTGAGGCATACTTCTGGATTTACTGTTAGCATGCATTTGATTTCATACTTACATGAGTAAATCTCAGTTTACTACCCTCAAGTTTTGTGGTTTTCAACATTTAGTACATGAAGTTTTTTTCGTCCCAAAGTCATACCTGAAGTGTTAATTTTGGGACAGTCTCATATATCTGTTAGTCTGGCTGTTAAGTTTTCCGTTAACTGATGATTAGGGTTTCACCAAAGTGATGGTGGAAGGGGACTCTAAACTCATCATTGATGTTGTGCAAGGTCAATGGGGAATTCCTTGGAGAGTCAGCTCTATAATCAATGATATTCGTATCCTAACTCGATCTTTTAGCCATGTTGACTGGAAGCACATTTTCAGGGAGGCAAACTTTGTTGCGGATGGTTTAGCTCACCTTGGTCTCTCCCTTTTGAATCCTCATTATTGGGATTTCTATTCACCTGATGTTGCTCTTGTTGCCTTTAATTTTGATTGTATTAAAAACGGTTGTACTAGAGGATTCGTGCTTTAATGAATTTCTTTGCATAAAAAAAAGAAGCAATAAATCGCTAATATTGAAAATAAAAGTTTTAAACAGTTGTTTGTGAAAATTAACTCTATAGTGGCTAACTTAAACACCCCTGGGCATTGGCATAAATCAAGTCTAGCCATGGAAGAAAAAGCCGATAATATCGGCGATATATCGCCGATATTATCAGTTTTTCGCCGGACCGATATTTTAATAGGTATCCAAAGGGTTTTCGTCCAAATATCGCAATATTATCGATAATATCGATAATATCGCGATATTTCCGAAATTATCGCGATATTTTGGAATTGGGCTACTTGGAGAAGAACGTCGGAAATGGGTGTGCCGATTTCGTCCCAAAAACCTTGCAAAAACACGATTAAGATCAAGATCTAAGCTACAGAGCGATTGAAAACACAACCACAATTCATATGCATGAATCAATTGAAGAGGTACGAAGGTGAGGGACCGGGAGTTGACCTGACCACCGACGGCGATGGCGACGATGGCGACGACGGCGACGACGAATGCGCTACCTTCGCCACAGTCCCCTAGAGCAGTACAAGCTCCCTGTCTGTTCTTTCTGCGGTGGTGAACGAAGGGCAGTGCAGCAGATCGAACTAATTTGAGCTTCACACTAACACGGAGAGAGAGATCCGAGACTTACCTAACCGGAAAATCAAAGAAGACTCGCCGAAGAGTTATGGGCTCCGCCATTCTCGCAGAGGCGGGAGAGAGAAGACTGATGTGTGATGATGATGGTGTCCTCGATCTGCTCAAGTCGAGCAGATGGTGTTGCTGCGTGTGTGTGTGTCGTCACGGCAAGAGAGGGAGAGAGGTAAGAGGGTTTCGAACTTTCGAGAGAGAAAGACAGTGCAGAGAAGAGAGTGAGAGAAGGAAATGGGGTATCGGGGTAGGGGAGAGACCCACGTAGTGGGTTGGGTTCTTTGTATTTTAAAAAGTTGTGGTCATGTTTTAATTATGAAAACCCACGTAGTGGGTTCTTTGTATTTTAAAAAGTTGTCCAAGTTTGAGATCCACCCACACTACGTGCGTGTTTTATAATTTTAAAAGTTTGAGATATATTTGATATATATATAAAGGTTATATAAATTTAAATTATGAATTATTTAGTTGAAAGGTAGGAGAAAACAAAAGAAGAAAAGGAAAAGGAAAAGAAAATAAGAAAGAAAAAAAAAAAAAAAAACACCAGGGGATTCAAACCCCTCCCTTTGTCAACCACACACCTAGACCTTATCCAACTCGCTATAGATGCGTTTGTAATTACATATTCAGCCTGTAATATTTATATGGTTGTTAAGATGTCTGCAAGGCTTGCAAGCTAATATTTATTATCTAGGATAAATTTCTATATTTAAAAAAACACCAAGGGGATTCGAACCACTCCCATTTTACTCCTTCAACACCTTGACCACCATATCACTTATGTTTTTGTGAAAATATGCTAAAATACACTTACTCTACACATAGAGATGACGAAGATAATGAAAATTTTGAACTTCTGAGGAACTCTATGTGGTACTAAGTCACTCATGTATCTTACCATGCAATGTATAAAGTGTAAAATATTGTACTAATTCATTATATATAAATGATTATGGTGTGTTTAAACTTCTTTCATTAATTACTACATATTTTTTACACTCACAATGTTTGCCAGCTCGCTATATAATCAACTTAAATTAGTTAAATCCATCATGCAATGCATTTCCTTCCAATTTTTTGTGATAAACTAATAGATAATTGACTAAATAAACATCCTGCAAAGTTTCATTAAAAATTTCCAAGTTTTTCTTACAATTTCCGTGGTTTCCATGTAATTTTTATCGATATCGATATTATCCCGATATTTCCATCGATATTTCCGTGTTTTCAGACTACCGATATATTTCCAATATTACCGATATTTTCTTCCTTGAGTCTAGCTACTAAAATATGCATAGCATTGAAACCACATTTGGGAAAAAGAGTAAAACAATATATTAATCTTAATTAACATCCAAAACTTCTGAGTCACAAAGAAATTTACCGCACATAACAAGAAAGAGATACGTATGCCATACCATACATTTAACTACCGGATAATGCTATGTAGACTAAATTTGTAGACGAAATGATATGTTACTAATAAAAAATAAACACATTACAAAATTTGATTTACAAATTTAATTTCTCTAGCATTATCGTTAATTATATAATACTAAAATTGTTTTAACCAATTTACCTCAACAGAAGAAAGATGACAAGAAACAAAAAAAAACTAGGATAACGCTAGAAAAACTAAAATTTCACACCAAATTTACAAATCAAATTATGTATCATAAATAAAAATTAATTAAGCTACACAACACTTCGAAGATAACTCAATCATCTACACCCATTTCGTTTGGTTTATAAAATTTAGTTTAAAATTTTTGTCTTCCTAATTTTAATAAGGGTGTGCTTTCCACATACCATTTTACTTTCCACACACCTTTTTATAATTTTTATCTGATGATCTTCAATTCATCTAATCCGACGGTTGAAAATTAAAAAGATATGTAAAAAATAAAATGAGATATGTGAATATCACGTCATTTTTAATATTGTTCCTACTTGCAAATATTTCCTCAATTTTCTTGTTCAATAAATAGTATCACTTGTTACTAAGGAGCGCGATAGAAATTAACAATAAAATAAAGCCTAGTTCGCTATTTTAGCTTAGGAACTCAAATTACATCAAGGTCTTTAATTTTTAGGTTTCATCAATAACTAAAACTACCTATAGAGAGAGAGAGAGAGAGAGAGAAGACAATTCTGCTAAATAATATGTTGCTGCCAAAATATCACAAAAGAAATTACTAGGCAGCTGCTACGACTAACTAAAGATGGCATCATGAATTAATTCCAACTTGAAAATATTTGATATTTCAATTGTTTTTCTCAGTAAGGAGTGCGAGATGGAGGACCCCAAGCCATGACTTGATGATAATGATCAGGAGGGCTAGTGTTCATCTGGCACGTTGGACTCGCAACACCACTGCTCCGGCCACCGCCGCCGCCACCGTAAGTGTGACAACTTTGTTCATTAATGCAAGGCTTAGTATCCTCCTCACCTTCATATTCACCGCCACCCTCAACCGGCAAAGGCAACCTCTGAAGGGTCGGATCCAAAAACGTGGCGGCCACAACCATCACAGTACTCGCCGCCACAACCTTGCCCCCAACAATCCCTCCAAACACGTGCCCTTGCGCCCCCGCAAGACATATCGTGAACGACGAACAAGCCAGAAGAGAATAAGTCCCGGACATCGGTACTACGGCCGAACCACCACCACCACCAGCGGCGGAAGGAGAAGAAGAGCAAGCGATGACGGCCGGGAAGGAGTCTATGTAAGAGCCGGAGAGAGAGAGGAGGTTGAATGGACCCTGAAGAGACAGTGACGGTTCGTGGGGCCCGGCTGGGTGTCTCAGCTTTACGTTCAACACCGCCCCTGAACCGCTCAACACACTGATGCCAACCTGGCGCCTTCGGGCGTACTGTACAATCGTCTCCACCACATCGGACCCGGCGGAGATCTCGAGGACCACCGCCTTCATCGCTGACCCCGAGTCCTTGGTGATGACGATCGGGGGTTTGGGCTTGTTCTTGGACCCCGGCGGTCTCCCTCTCGGTTTCTTTGAGTTTGAGATGATAATATCACCCAACGGTGATACCATGTTCTTGTGTCCGGACGACGAACACCCTCCTCCTCCACCACCACTTGCGCCTCCAGAGAGTGTGGGGACGCTCCGGGGGCTGTGCATGGAGTCATCGTCGGAGGCTTGTTGAAGAGAAATTGCTGCCGCGCCACCAGCACCAGTGTCTGCCATTTTGAGAAACAAGAACAACACAGACACGAGAGAAGAAATAATTTGTTTGAAGGGCAAACAGTTTTTGGGGTTGTTTTATATAGAGCCAGTTTCAGGTACTCTATCTGGGATTGTCTGTGCTCATTGATGGACAAGTACTGAAGAAAGGAAGGAGGAGGGCCCACAGAAAAGTGGATCCGAAAGAGAAACAAGAAATTTTTAATTGTAACGAAAAAATAAGTGGTACATTACGTATTTTAATAGAATGAGTGGAAATTTTTATTTTTAAAATTTTTAACTTTTTAACACATGTATCTCATAATTAATTTAATGACACGTAATGTATCATTCTGTGTTCTAATTACATTGAAAAATCTCTCAAAACAGAGAACAGAGAGCTTCTGGTTGGACAGAGAAACGGTGATGGACATATGATCCTCTGTTTACTGGTTGCAAGCTAGGGCTCCAAGTACATTGTGGCATTGTCCATTTCCACGTACTGGACCCGCAAATACGCCGAGGCCTACACCTGTCAAATTTCTTGCACAACTGAACACGAAGCAAAAATAACAAGTTTCATGTCAATATTAGGTCGCCGGTTTAAGAGTTCTTAACAAGTTTATCTGTGAGTAATCCATTTCAACCCATTAAAAAACATTAATTTGATAATTTTAAACTACTAAAAAAATCTTACTAGCAACCGTAATAGGCACAAAATTTAATCTTACATAAGTGAGATTCAAATATTCCAAAGTACATTAAAAATACAAAAACAATTAAAAATTCATAATAATTAATTTACAACTGTGCAAAATGTGAAAAAAAAAATTATGCAAACATTTGTGATTGCATCTTTTAGGCTTTAACGATGGATACATTGTCATTTGGATTTTTAAAACCTTAATAAACCCTCTTT